>NC_068364.1:12960665-13635665 GCF_020536995.1 Dreissena polymorpha | reverse complement strand
CTTCTTTTTCATCATCATCATCATCATCATGGAGCATAGTCTTGCACAGAGAGTCGTGCCTGGTGACCAAACCAAGCCACCTTTCGTCATTTGACGGTCGCCACGACAGGCTATGTTGGCCAACGAGTATTGTTGTCATGTTCCAACCAGTGCATTTTTTTCGTTCGTTTTTTTGTTTTATTCATTGTACCTATGCTGTTACTGATGCTCCTCTACAGACGATGATAACGATGATGATTGAATGTGAACACTTTATAAGAAAGTATAGTCAACGATAAATACGTTGTTTTTTAAGTTTGGAGAAACACACGTCAAAATAAAAATATATCACTTTGTAATTAATGATTAAACAATGGTAAACAAACTAACCTAGTGTCTCTAATAAAAAAATGTATCTTGTTTATTAATACGAATTACTTTATCAAAACAGTTCAACGTTCTTAACGAAATTTTATCATTTATTGCTGTTTTATTTATTTGATAAATATTAAATTTGTCATGTTGGTAGTTTTCCCTGGTTATAATTCTGTTCTTCTTGCCTGCGTTTCACTTTTGCTCTGCGTTTCACTCTTGCTCTGTGTTTCACTCATGCTATGTGTTTCACTCTCGCTCTGTGGTTCACTCTTGCTCTGTGTTTCACTCTTGCCCATGTTTCACTCTTGCTCTGTGTTTCACTCTTGCTCTGTGTTTCACTCATTCTCTGTGTTTCACTCTTGCTCTGTGGTTCACTCTTGCCCGTGTTTCACTCTTGCTCTGTGTTTCACTCTCGCCTGTGTTTCACTTTTGCCTGTGTTTCACGTTTGCCTGTGTTTCACTCTTGCCCGTGTTTCACTCTTGCCTGTGTTTCACTCTTGCGCTGTGTTTCACTCTTGCTCTGTGTTTCACTCGTGCTCTTTGTTTCACTCTTGCCTGTGTTTCACTCTTGCTCTGTATTTCTCTCTTGCCTGTGTTTCACTCTTGCTCTGTGTTTCACTCTTGCCTGTGTTTCACTTTTGCCTGTGTTTCACTTTTGCCTGTGTTTCACTCTTGCCCGTGTTTCACTCTTGCCTGTGTTTCACTCTTGCCTGTGTTTCACTCTTGCGCTGTGTTTCACTCTTGCTCTGTGTTTCACTCTTGCGCTGTGTTTCACTCTTGCTCTGTGTTTCAATCTTGCTCTGTAGACTCACCGATTGCTGGTTTCAATAAGCAAGCTGAGTGGAGATAATGAAATGACGAGAAAACAGAATATAAGAAATAGAATGCGAATATTTCAATGGCGTCAGATGTTATGAAAAAATACCGTTGGAGCAATAGGCTTTTGTTTAAAATAAACTTACTTTGACATTACTGAATAAAGCAAAACTCTAATATTGTTTGCTTTTTTTTCGCACCAAATTCAATAAGTTCAAAGGACCTGGTTACATGATACTGTTCATTACAACCGCTTGCATACATGGCTACAAAACGGGGTCAACAAGTTTGTATTTTATCTGCAAAATCATGTTGGCTAATTGTTTACAAAAGCCTATGATTATCTGAGTTACACCGGCAATTATCGAATTACTGAGACAGTCCTTTGATTAATGACAAGTCAAAGGCGATCTCTAAAGATACTGTTATATATCGCTCGTTTGCTTCCTTGAATGAAAGTGACATTGTGAGCGTGTATTGTCGTCTTTTGTGTTTAGAACCACAGTTTCTTTAGGAAGAATTCGTTAAAAACTTTTATTTTAAGAAACTACTCAAATTGTTCACTGAAAAACAAACATAAATAAATGACCGTTAGATCGTGATTCTAACTGTAACTAAAGTGTAAAATATGCCCAAGTACTAACACTCTCTCCTGTGTTGGCCTTGGCTGGGCGTACGTGTACATGCCCACGTACTAACACTCTCTCCTATGTTGGCCTTGGCTGGGCGTACATGTACATGCCCAAGTACTAACACTCTCTCCTATGTTGGCCTTGGCTGGGCGTACATGTACGTGCCCAAGTACTAACACTCTCTCCCATGTTGGCCTTGGCTGGGCGTACATGTACATGCCCAAGTACTAACACTCTCTCCTATGTTGGCCTTGGCTGGGCGTACATGTACATGCCCAAGTACTATCAGGCTATCCTATGTTGGCCTTGACTGGTCGTTCTAGCAATCTGCGAAGGCGTCCATGAGCTTCTCACGAGACGGCATCGGTGTCTTCAGTTCACTTCTGCATTAAGCTGAGTAAGTTTACTAGTATTTCATTAAAAGAAAACAACTTCTTCATACATAGAGGTGTAGACGTTAATGAAACATAAAAAATCCTCGTTCACATGCACTCAATGCAGACACTGTATGGTCGTAGCGGAGTCACAGTACACACGCCAGCTTCGCTATAGAGTCGTAACTATAAGCTGTGAAGTCGCCGATTCATTTTCTCGCGCGAAAATTTGTGTATGAGATATATAGGATCTGGCACGAGTTGTCATATCATGCCATATTTTATTAAACGAGTTCAGGAATTTTGTTATTAAGCGAGCCTTTGGCGAGTTTACTAAATAATCAAATATGGTATGATATGACAACGGGTATCAGATCTTTTTTATCACATGCTTTGAAATGAGCAAATTAAATAAATATTTACGCAAACATAATGATAAATCCCGAATGTTGTTTACATTTCGTGACGTCAATTGACGTTGCAACGTCATTTCAGCAAAATAACAAAATGCGATTGGTCAATAAACGAAAACTAAGCTAAACGCAAACGCTTAAAAATGTTGTATTACACATGCGTAATAAAAAAATGTAATGGTTGTATTACATGGGAAACAGGGTATAGCATGTGATAAAATTATATCGATAAACCGATTAACAATTTAAAATATATCGTTTTTGTCACACAACCGTGTTTTGTACTTATTTTACACAGATTGTAGTTCGTAAGTGAAATCCTACCATCGCCTTTCAGTTTAAGGCATGATAAGAGATTAGTGTCCAAATAATGGAAAGGTGTTCTAAACTTCCCCACAGAGTCATTTCTTTTTTCGAGTGTGGATTTCAAATAATTTAACGTGTGCACAGTTATCATTAGCTGTACATCGATATCCGCAACGCACCGTTCTAAACGATTTCTCAATGTTTTCGTTAATATTTAGCTTTAACGATTCCCGTATTGCCCTTGTTATGAAAAACGTGTTGTTATACGCTTCTACCACGAGGTCTGTATATTTCTTGCGAACGGAGATGGACTGGAAGCCGCCTTTTAAGTTTGATATAATCAGGTCAAATGTCAATGTCACACGAGCTTATATGATGAAATTGGTTTTCGCACAATATAGAGAGAACTAAGATCAATCAGATTGATATGCTAGTAACTTAGGTGACACAAAGATATCTGCTGATTTTGAAGCTAGAAGGTCAACGGTCATGGTCAAATTTGCTTGTAATAACAAAATTACTTAAGAAACATATCCTGAGTATTCTTAGGATTATACGCGCTAGTACGCTCGTTAGAGAATTCATACGAATATACACGCTAGTACGCTGGTTAGTCTTGACAAAGTACGGTACTTGTCAAAAACGAGATATCAAAGGTCAATGTCACAGGGATTATTTTGTTGCAAACATATCTTGTTATTTTATTATTGATATACTTTTTAGTTTTTGTTAAAGTAGATTTATTTTATTAAGATATGGAATGCTTATGAATATTTAATTTTTATTAAAAAAACAACACCGATTTATTCCACGTAATGTTTAAATCATTGATTAGTTTAATCGTCGTTATACATTTTCATGCCAAGAACAGCTTGAAATAAAGAATACAAATAACAAAATGGTATCATCAGGATCTACATAATAGATGGTTAGGGTCTTTAATGGGAAAAGTTAATTGGGCTTGGCTCATCGGATACAATTCCTAGGCCTTACACGAAACAGTTTCCCCCATTCAACACGCGTTTCACTGTAAAGTGTTGTTGGACTGTCAATGAAGCACACGGACAACCAATGCATAAATACGGCTGCCCCAGGATCCTATACGACAGCTACACGGACCATCCCGGGTCATTCAGAATGCTGCCATCGTCCCGGATCGTAACGAGGCGAGTTTGAACATCCCAAAAACTGCTGTGTTGGCCTCCGGGAGCTCCAATTACATTCCCTGACGTTCTAGGACCTGCAGCGATCGACAAGGAGCTACACGGTTCACATGCCGGATGTTGCCGGATATGCCCCGTGTTAATCCGGCATCTATTTGGGCCTGGGGTTTTAATGTAATATCTTATTTGTTCCCCCAACATGTACAGAAATAGACAAAGATAGGTAATATTGTGTTGTAAAACATGTTGATCTAATTATCGAGGAAAATTATGATGTGTTTCCTCATGCAATGTCGTTGTTCAAATGTGTACAAATTTGATCTTCTTGAACATACAATCCAGTCCAGTTTTTATCAACAAAAAATGTTCTTTATAAAAACACACATTTCTGAACCAATTTAATTCATGTGATTGTATTATAAATAAGATAATACTTATTTATGTAATGTACTGTATTATTATAAACAGTTTTATTTTTGTCTCTTCATCAATGACATCTCTTATATTTAGGAAGTGTTTTACTAATTCATTTGCAATGTCAGTTTCATAATTTGCACGATTGTACATGTTCATTGAAGTTTGGTTTGAATTTTGATTTGTTAAATTTTATTTTCCAATCTAAGTTTCTTTTGAATTTAAAAATAACATATAGGCCGTGCTTTGTGAAAAGGGGGGTTAATGCATGTGCACTTTCCGCCTAAACTGGATTTGCTGTTGTTGCAGTCCGCACAGGCTAATCAGCGACGACACTTTCCGCCTCAACTGGATTTTTGCTAAGAAAATACTTTCTTAAAACGAAAAATATCATAACAGCGGAAAGTGTCGTCCCTGATAAGCCTGTATGGATTACACAGGCTTATCTAGGACGACACAATCTACGTACATGCATTAAACCCCCTTTTCACAGAGCGCGGCCCATATAATTGTATATTAGAGTCCTGCCTTTTTAAGGAACATGTTTATGTAATGGAGTACACGACAATGTATGTTCACATAACATTCTTTAGGTTTAAAAATAACGCATACAACGAATACCATGTGTCCACAGTTAAATGACAAAATTAAAAAGAAAGTATGTCATTATTAGCTGCAAATAATTCACAGGTGAGTTCCCGGTCTGTAATTTAAAAGTTATCCTGTCCATGCATGTAACCTCTGCATGCATTTAGACGCGCGCAGCAGACGGTATCACAGACAGACCGGGTAGACCGCACGGACCGCGGGGATCACTGGGAACACCGGACCGCCTTCAACACAAACCTTTGTTTCAGATTTTCTATGCGATGGTCAAACGCGCTTGTTAAAAACATAAAAATGTCAAGATGGTCTAGATAATAAGCCCCTATACGAACCCTTCAGACGACGTGGAATGGGCGCTCGATATCTTCATCAGACAGCAATGGAGGGCCTTCGTTAAGCCGCCCATATGATCTCATCATGCATTTTTCATTCCGACTTCAATAAATAACACAAATGATTTGTGTTGTTGGTTTCCTTAACAGATTTGTTACATAATAGTTCTTGCTACATATAAGTTTTTAACAATTATTATAGTTAAATGCACTAGTCAGCATTCAATCTTGTTCCGCCTAGATTTTATATAATAATAACCGGTAGATTATATTGTTTCAAATATAGTTTTGTCAGTTAATGACCTTTTTATTGGAAAATCTGTTAGAATGTCCCTTTAAAGTGATTTGGAGTATATTATGTTGTATCAAAATTTACTCCAAGTTTTGTGCCATAATATATGCTAAATTGTTGACGTAAGATAAATTTATTCCAAGCATAACAATTAGGTCAACCCCGTTCATAGATCGCACACTCTTAAAAGGTGATATCAGGGAGCAGGGTCATGTGATAATGTTGGGTTCATACCAAGATAATTCACGGACATAATATTGTAAAATAATTTTGTTTTCTTTTGATATTTACATATAGCGTACACTAGTCAGCAATAATACGCCATTCTTTTATTTAGTAGTTTTCTTATACCAAATTTGACGTGTTGAGATTTCATGAAAAAACTTTCCCAGA
This sequence comes from Dreissena polymorpha, assembly GCF_020536995.1. NCBI lineage: Eukaryota > Metazoa > Mollusca > Bivalvia > Myida > Dreissenidae > Dreissena > Dreissena polymorpha. Next base: position 13,629,570 of record NC_068364.1, on the reverse strand, counting down.
TCTTTTTCGAAAAATGAATTAGCCATTCTACAAGGAAACATAACAAACTTTCAGTAAACTGAATGTATAGAATTGCTGTCTTAGATTTTATGTAATATTGAATGACGAAATGTGGGACATCTTATGAAATTAGACGTAAGAAATAAATAAACAAACAATTCCTCGATTTTATTGCAGTGACACGGGGTTTTTAAAATTGAAACAATAAGCTAAGAAGATATACTATTAATTGAAGAAGACCGAAGACAATTATTAATAGAAAAAAATAAGACATGTTAATGATGCAAAATAGCAAAGCTAAATGTTTATACATTTTCCTCCACTGAAATCGTTGTTTGTTCATGTTATCACTTTGCTTGTACCAAGCACGGCTACCCATCACTATACATTGCGGTTACCCATCACTTTACATTGTCACGGAAAACCCAACACCTCGCACACACACCTGTGGAGTACCACTATTATCCAGTCGGCCAGATAAAGGGGAGCTGTTAAATTAGTATTAAACGTCACAAGTTGAATAGCAGTTGATTTACCGAGGTACGATGTTACATAGAGCTTAGATTTCCCCTCGTTATCTTTAATGGACATTAAAGGTACGTTGACACTCGTAATCGTGATTTTAAAAAAGGTTATATAAAAAATTATTTTATACAGAGAGATTGTTGATGCAAATAGACGCAAACTTATGGTATGTTGATTCTGAGGTACTATGGAATCTGAAAACACCATTAGAATGTTTGTACATGCGCTTTCTAACAAGAACTAACACATGAGGTTTAGCGATACGCAACTTTAAGGCCTGCGTCCCCGGCTGAATCATCCAGCATACACACACAGCCCTCGGGCAAATGAAGGATCCTGCCTCGTTAATGTCTTCTAATCGATGCAACAGGATACGGTGCGAACGTTCAAAAATGTTACTAATCATGTAAAATTGCCAGTATAAATCTCGCATAAGCGGACTCGTCTTTAGTAAGGACATGATAGCGAGGACTCGACTTTCATTAATTACATATTCCAGCATTTTGTATAAAGCGTATAACTTTCCGATTTATTTGTGGTTGGTCGATCAAAGTTGGGATGCCATGATTGTGGGCCGTCTTCGGCTTGCTATGTCTCAATGTGTCACCGATTTGAGGTCGGTAAACTACTGTAAACTACACTGCCAAACGTCGTGTATTTGCTTATATTCAGTTATACATTTTCTGTTGGTACAATTAGACGTAAGATTTTATTTAACTCTTATCGTAAAAATAAATAGTTCAAATGAACTAATTTACACGATAATGTGTATTTGTAAAGTTTCACTATTCTATTGACAGATAATTCTATTGACAGGTATAATTAAATATTTTTCCTTGGTCTATAAAATATTAAGTTAGAGAAACAGATATATTTTAGACTCTAAAACACCAGTAATCGAAACGGATATTACGCTTTAAAGCGAGACTATAGATTTTTATATGTGTTAAATTGTAATATATTGATAAACATATGTTACAATAACACAAAATAGGTAAGACAAATTATACATTGAAGAAGAATTTCATAAAATGCAGCAAAGACAAATAAGCGCCATGAGCCGATTGTGACGAAGATATTTCGTACATAGTTTCCTACAATAACCGAAGCATTCGTCTTTTTATAAGAATCGGAGTTAGTGTTCGTGTGTCGTATGAATAGATATCTTTGCGGGAAATTAAAATGATCCGTACAACTAAATTAAGATTCACATCGTACATGCATGACACACATGCTGGCGAATTCGACTGTATAGACATTTTCGATTTCAGAATTAAATATCTGGCTTATTTCGCATTTTCGACACATGTTTTTCTTAACTTTTATTTTTATTTACATTGAAATATATGTATAATACGTTTTTTTCACATATATAAATTCATAAATATTTGACAAAATCGTATAGTCTCGCTTTAAACATCCAGTTATATAGAAACAGAAATAACGCCGTAATATTCCATTTCAAACGGATATTAATGTAGTTAGCATTTAGTTATACATCTAGGAACAAACAATGGTATAATGATATGAACATAAAAAATACTCACTTGTTATAGAAAATGAAGTTAAAGAAATCAGTTAATTCTTATAAAAACGGATGTAAAAACTGAACAACTATGTACACCCACTTATACAATATGCATGTTTTAAAGCACATATTTAAAACCTTACCTATATCAAATCATAGAAACGATAAGAGCAATTTAGAACTAATTATGATAGAATAATGTGCACGCACACGTATAAAATCACAAAGGTTAATATATATTCAGAAATATAGTAAAGAATATATCGTCGACATATAGATAATCTCTCGTCCTGAGTACAAATGTATTGACTTGAAGAATTTATTCACACTTATTAATGGCTATTTGACAATTAAATCACGTACTCACAAAACAGTAACCGAAAACACTATGCTTTATAATCGAACATTAATAATCTCTAAATTACGAACAATATTTCCTCAACAACCGTCGTCAACAAAGATGCGAGTCTTTTGTAATTATAATCCCCCTAATGCGACAATTACTTCCCTATAAAGTCAGAAAACCGACAAAGAGGACATTTGAAACCGGAAACAATGTGTTTGAATGTCTATACGTCGACGCAGCAGAAAAACTTCTGCTGATCGACTCGTTCTCCGCGGCAATGGTCATTAGCAGATGGAGTAGCCAATTGTCGTCTGCAAAAAATAGAGACAGCAATCAGATGTAGAGATAACGCAATATTCTTGGCAAAAGCATGATGGTATAAAACTAACGTAATTACAATTACAGAAGTAACTCGCACAATTTCTTAAAAGTAAAACGGTTCAAATCATCATCGAAATAAAAAAAACATGAACATAATAATTGCACTTTGGTTAATTGCTCAGTCTTATACACTAACCTAATTAATATATAGTTACAAACGTGATTTAGGTTAGTGTATTCCATTAAGTAACTACCATTAAGTTTTTTATTATTGAGCTTCAATTGTTATACAGTATGTAGTCTCTAGAGTTCCCGGTACGTACGGGAACGCACTCACCGTCGATATATCGAATGGCGAACACGGCGGGTAAAAAAAGAAATTCTGCTGAGTTAATAGTCGTTTAAATACAAAGAAGAATATAATGCAGCCAGAATAAAGAGTCCATAAAATTGAAAATAGCACTTGTGCAAAGTGCCTCTATAATTCATGGAATTTATATTTAAGAAAATAGATATTTGTAAAATGAAATTTATATTTGCAAGAGAATAGCTTTTTTTATTTCAAGCATAAACCATTTGCTCAAAGTAGGTGTTGGCATTTATGATTTATGTTGGTTGCTCACATCTTGTTGATGTGTTTAATTAAAAATTCCCTGGAGATTCCGTTCTCTGAATAGCGGTCATGTTACGTAGTGTGAGTAGCGCGGTAGATGTCATGAGCTCTCTCCACTAGTGGGACTCGTAGCGAAACTAAGCTCCGCGCCACACCGGTCTGTGTTCATCTTCAGGAGAAATTACGGTTTTACCCGGCCCACACATGTTTTATGTAGTTCCATGTTGCCTTTTTACGAGAAAATCCTGCGTCAAATTAGTCACATGTTTGAGCAATAATTGACTTATTTTGTGGTCCGACATTCATGGCGCTTTAAAGGGACTTTGCATCTTCCCGACACATTTATGGCGAACGATCCACCATATGTCCAATACATTCGCAATAAATGTTAGACATATGTTAACATGTAACACATCTAATTTCCAAAACACTTAAAGGTGATTCAAACGTGATTGAAACGCTGGGCTTGCTGTGATGTAGCCCAAACAGTGACAGAATCCACGCGTAATTTTCAGATTTAAACTAAAACCACGTGCATCCCCAGTGTGCCGCATACCTTGCCGTGCCGGGTCGTTGCGAGTTCTCCTCGAGCCCGGGGATCACGTGCCTCGCCCAGTCATGACAGATGTTTTAAATGTGGCCGTAAATCACGCTTTTATTACGGCATCGTATTGTTAATGCATGCAATAATGTGTTGCAGGATTAGCAGTCAACACAGGCTAATCTGGAGCGACACTTTACGTACATGCATTAAGCCCCGTTTTCCCAGAGCGATCATATCACTATGGTGACGGAGATGGTGATGATAGTGGTGATGATAGTGGTGATGATAGTGGTGATGATAGTGGTGATGATAGTGGTGATGATAGTGGTGATGATAGTGGTGATGATAGTGGTGATGATAGTGGTGATGATAGTGGTGATTATCGTGCTTAAGTTGCTGAAGTTATGATTATGATAATGGTCACGTTGGTGATGATGATGTATTTGGTGCATTGGTGATGATGACGTAGCTGTTGCTGTTGGTGATGCTGATATAGCTGGTTCTTATGATGATGATGGTGGTGGTGTTGCTGATAAAAGCCCTCTCCGGGGATGTTTGCTGACTTCAGACCGCTGTGAAGCAGGTGTTTTGCAACACTTTCACATCTTTATAGTTAGCGAGCACATTGCACTCATTTAAAATGGAATTTCATAGCCGCGAAAACATGCCTTTTAAATTAGTTGAAATCTCTTTCGTTATTACCAGGAAATGTTTCTACATACAAATCAACGGGATACACACTTACTTAGTTAAAATACTTATAATGAACATGTTAAATGGTGTTCAAAAGTAGAATTTTCTCGCCATTTTAAATTTATTTTTCATTTTCTCTCGTAAACTCTTATTGGTATATCACCTGCTAAATTATTGCCAAAAAATGTAGCCGAAAATAAATAACATATGCTAGATTATCAGTTCCGAACCGTAGTTGTTTGTTGTACCACTTATGCATTCAACAGTACTGAAGTTGTTATGTATTTCTTGTATGTATAACTGGGCGATTGAATATATGTATCCAGTTGTGATTATTGTAAATACGTCCATTTATATAAAAATCGTAAGATGGGATGAGTCGGATATATTGTACAGAATGAAGATGTGTCCATTGCAAAGGAGAGACCTCCTTCAAGAACAAAAATCCATACATTGGAAAGGTATTTCCCTTATAAGCATGTGCAGACTGCAAATGCAAATCTGGGACGACACTTAACACACATGTGCATGTAGCCCCGTTTTCCAAGAGCGCGGCTCAAATGGAACACGGATTGTGTGCATATTAGGAAGGTGTCTACTCAAACAACCCCCAGACTTTCCAAGCGGAATGCTTACACACAAGCGTGTGTGACTAATGCATGACAAAACTCTTAATATACAATGTCGATGACACATAGGCAGAGGTCAGAGCAACATTCTTGTCTTTACAATTTCAAGACATATATCATCGAAGTTTAAGTGTCTAAGTAGCTTTTCCCAGGATAAGTCGAGCACCATGTCATCATCGTCAACGCGACCAGTGTCCGAAAATATTTAAATGGTCAAAGGGAACGGGACAACCTGAAATTATCCCGCGGCCGTCACGTCTTATCTGATGATTCAATCGCGACCAGTCCAGTGTCCGGTGTTATCGGCCCCGCAATCTGTCTATCAGTGAGATCTATAATTAGGGATGGTGTTAAAGCTGTCATTAATATGTAGAAGTTAGGTCAACATTTCGTTGAAAGCGCTCATTTATGTTGTTTAGATTAGTTTAGAGAAATTCAATGTTTTGAAAACTGGCAGTTAAAATGTTGAAATCGGTTAATTTTCATTCGAATGACATCTTAGTCCCTGTCCATGTTGCGGGTCATGAGTGCTTGGGTTTGGCTTTTTTTCATGGAAGACGATGCATGTGAAGTACCATAAACGAAGGCAATCACGTGCATATGTCACTGTACGTGCTATAATGACGTAATTTAGGTCTAGATAAAGCATAAAATAACAACACATTATGCATTTAAGTTTACAAAAGTAGAAATCATTGTTGTAAAAGCGATATAATGATGAGAGTCAACTCTTCTGTAGAATGTTATCATTTATTTTATTACTTGTATTTGACAAGCATTTTGATTTAAAAAAAAATCTTGTAAACTTTTGAAAATTTAACCCATTTATGCCTAGCGTCTAGAAAAAGGCATTGGCAAACAGCGTAGACCCAGATTAGACGCCGCATAATTCGGCGTCTCATCAGGGTCTGCGTTGTTTGCTTAAAGGAATTTCTGTAAGAAATATTCTAAATATAGAAATAAATATAATAGACATTCCTAAATCCCTAATGTTGGAAATAAATTGATCCAATTTTGAAGGATGGGAGAGTCCACTAGGCATAAATGGGTTAATTTTATTTTATGCTTTCCGGTGGTTTATAGAGAAATATCAGTGAATTAAAACTGATAATTTCACTGTTTCAAACAATTAAAATTATCAGTGAAAATTATCGATAATTTTCACTGTTTATGTTAAATGACGTCATTTTTTTGACGAAATGACGTCATTTTCCAAGCGAAATTCTGTAGGAAAACCCTTTAACAGTGTATATAAACTGTGAAAAAAAGCATAAAATAAAAAGAAAATTTGTTGGGTTCGGTGGATTATCGACTTTAATTCACTCGTGATCATATAAAATATATATTTTCACTCGTGGCTGCGCCACTCGTGAAAATATTATTTTCTATGATCACTCGTGAATTAAAATCGATAATCCACCGAATCCAACAAATATCCTCTATCTAATCAACACTAATACATTTGACCACTCTACGTATGTTAAGCATGACCACAGGTGGTTAGCGTGTGGCTATGATATTAATTAGTGAAAACATCATTTTGAATGATAAATAATCATATTATAACGAAAAATTAACTTTTCTGAAAAAAAATATTTCACTATCAAATATATATATAACAAGGTATGCAACTCAAAATCAGCCCAAAACGGGGTGCATCGCTTTGAACAGCCATATCTTCATCAATTTTGCAGCGATTTTCACGATCTCGGTCTTATTCAACGCAGAAATGAATTTCCTTTCTGGAAATGTATATGTCTTGCAATATTTTTACAAATGCTGGGTCAACTTTTAAGAAATAACACGATACACAACACGCATGACCCAGTTGACAGTGATCATGTATTCTTTATGAATGAAATCTCCAGTTGTAAAGACACACCTCCGCATTGGACCAATGAAATCACTCGTATGTTTAAAATGTCAGTTAGTTGAAATGTATGTAAACAAAGGTTTCAAACGGCGCTGGACAGTTAGTCTTGATGCAGAATGTAACGACAAGAACGGTAATAATGTTTTTTCATACGTTTTATTGAATTATGGTATCGAACTACATGAACTTTATAGGGAAGTTGCCCTTTACTCCGTGAAGATTTCAGTCTTAAAGACAGCATGATCACTGTCAACTGGGTCATGCGTGTTGTGTACCCCGTTTTGGGCTGATTTTGAGTTGCATACCTTGTTATATATATATTTGATAGTGAAATATTTTTTTTCAGAAAAGTTTATTTTTCGTTATAATATGATTATTTATCATTCAAAATGATGTTTTCACAAATTAATATCATAGCCACACGCTAACCACCTGTGAGCATGACAAGGTATATCGATGTTTGAACTGCAAATGTTCAACATGCTCGCTTGTTAACGTTCCCATGAATCAGTCACCAAACGGTTACACAGTACCATAGTGCCATCATCCGCATCTTCCCCAATATCAAATGGCAAAATGCAGCTTAACAGAAATCGTCAAATTTCAACACGAAAAAAGGAGTATTTCGCTAACATACAATAAGAAGATGGTTATGATAATGATGAAGAATGGTAATAAACCATTTTATAATAGCCTGTAAACATTTAGCCAACCCACCCGTACATGTATTGACATGTTACATCAACTGAGGACGAGCATCGTTTTTATTTTCACAAAATCATTACATACAGAAATAGCAACAACCAAAACAAAAGCATCAATAGAATATCACGAACGTACATCTCGTTGCGCGGGCTTTTTACGTTGAAAAATATACATTCTTAGAAACTATACAAGTACTGCTTTCTAGATGTGAAAATAGCTCGTGTTCCCCTAAATCTTTCGATATTTCAACATAATGAGCGGTTACCAGTAAAATAACTAATGAAAATTCGACAGATGTCAGATCGTGGGGATTTTATGCAACGAAATTATGGGGTAGGGAAATTTACAGGCCTGTTTCAAAATTTCCATAAAGAAAATTGTCTTAAAGCTTTGGTAGCGCGAATAGGCCCGTGTGGGAGTCGGAAGGGGAGAGGTGACCAGAGTGGAACCTAGAGGTTTAGACAACACTACCAGAAAAGAGCACGGGTGTGCGGCGTCAGTGAATAGTACCGGAAGATATGCACCATCAGACTTCACTTCTGGGGGAGAATGCGGGCGTTAACCGATTAAACAGGGATACATGAGTGAATGTCCCACGTTGTCTAGCAATATGAATGATATTTGAATCTGACACCTAAACTGGACCGAAACATTTCCCTAAATAGCTTATGAACATGTTGATGAAGAACAATTGAAATTATTTCTTTGTTATTGGAACGATAAACAAAGATGCACATACAACAGTATGTAAACACCATTCAATTACAAAGAAATATGAAATAATATTATATCAATATATTTAAACAAGAAGATAGGGTATTTATGCAGATTTCGTCGTTTCATAGACTATCAAAAGTGTACAACTTGAAAGCAATCAAAGTGAAGGATAGAAAGAATTTTCATCAATATTCCAAAACAGATCCACCGATTAAGGCATCGAAACAAGGCACAATTAAACTATTTTGAATGCGATAACTAAACAGAAATATTGTAACAGGAACATTTGGACAATATCAAAATTAGTCTTCCCATGACATTTTGTTGACAACGATAAATATTTGCTATCAACGTTTTTCAGATTTTCTTCAAAGTATCGTAGCTTTTTGGAGAAAAAACAACAACAGTAGTGTTCACAGTACTTTTAATTAACAAAGAATATTCTTTTTCTATAAATTTTAAATTAAAATTCCCATGACCCGATTAGTCATTGTACATGTACACAAGGTAATTCGGTGTAATGCCCCAAGTTCTATGTTCCTGTTTTTGATTTTGTTGTCTATATCAATGATTGTAAAGACTTTAAGTCAGCATTGCCCTTATGGACGACTCCGTGTCTCTCCATACGGGCCTCCATCGTTAGGCAGTACGTAATGAGCGGGTTGTAGCATTTTAAGACAACTCCCGTCTATTGTCGAAACCAATTGAAAACCCATACATTAACTAACACAGGCCAGCCCATTGTTTATCGACGGGGACACATCTAAATCGGTGGCAATTCAAACTGACTAAACATTTAATGATTCTTTTGAATAATGTTTTCTCACCAGGGGCAATAAACATTGGCTTAGTTCGTTTGCGATTTAGCCACCAGCAGACGTATAGAACATCAGTTTCAAGTGTTTGTCCGTGATAGCCATGGAGAGCAACTTGTTAGAAGCCACTGAAATCACTGTCGATATACCATACACACTTTAAGGTAGGTATTGACATACTATTCCAAATAGATAAACTAAGAACCAGTCATGACATAGAGATGGTATGACAGTTTAATTATTCTCATAATACAGTTATACGAATTCTCTTGGCATCGCATTAAACAACTGCGAAGTGTGCAGCCAATCTACAGGTAAAATTTATTCGTGTTGTTCCCACGACTTATTATTAGACAACTCACTTGGGGAAACGAGTAAGAAAGTCGTGGGAACGAATGAGTAATGCTTGAACACTAGTTGTGAAGCAACGACATAAGTAAGTCCTGTATACGGGAAAACAAACTCGTGGCAACTACATAATCAGAAAACCAGATTAAACACACTTTGAAAAGAATTAAAAAGCGCGAATCTGTCCGAAACTGTATTAGCCACCCGTGTGTCTGGTATTTTGGAGCATGTGTTAAAGCATATGTATTTGTATTATGTTGTTTCCGCGACTTACTAACTCGTTCCTACGAGTAAACACTATCGTTTCCCTGAGCTACTAGGTCGTTCCAACGATCTACTAGATCGTTCCCACGAGCAACTATGTCGTTTCCCCAAGCTTCCATGTCGTTGCACAAGTTAATATGTCGTTCCCACGAGCTACTAAGGCGTTCCCATGAGCCACTAAATATATCCATGACATAGTATGGCCTTCCCACGAGCTAGTGTGTATTTCATACGAGCTGCTAAGTCATTCTCAGGAAATACTAAGTCGTTCCCACGAGTTACCCTGTCATTCAGACGAGTTGCTTAGTCATTCTCACGAAGTACTATGTCGTTCCAACGAGTTACACGGTCGTTCACCCGAGCTACTAAGTCGTTCCCCATTTTAAGTTATCTTGTTCCAATGATTTATTAAGTTATTAGGGCTAGTCTATTGAATAAAAACAAATTAACCTGTTACTAAAATTATGCGTGTTATGAATATTAGAATTAAGTTTCATGTCCCCATTGTAAGTCCAATCAAGAAAATTCCGAATGACTTCTTTTCATGCACAAAGTCGAACAACTCCACAATTTCGCTAAAAAGGGGATTTTTAATTTGCATTGGCATGCTTGACCTCATATCTTATTTTATGTTATTACCTGATGCCTTATTTCAATGATAATTAATAATTTCTTGCTATTTCCTCGTCGAAAAAGTAACAGTTTGAACTGTTGCCCGATCGTGCAAACTCACCAATTTGATCAGGTAATAAAACAGTTATTTCATGGATGCTTGGTGAACAGTCAAAACGGCCTCGGGCAACAGTTCCAAAGTATTCCTGATACCTTGGGACAACAGTTTTGACTGTTCACCAAGCATCCATGAAATAACTGTATAGTCATACACAACAAACAGTTCAAGTTAGGTCAACTAGAATGCTGACCCCTGGGCAATAACTAGTATATTTAGCATTTTAAAAAAATGTCTGGTCTTTTAGTATGCTCAATTGATAAAGCTCGAGAAATTAAAAATGAAGTGTTTTCTTGTGAGATTTTTCTATTTCCAAAATTTATTATTCCATTATAAAATTGCCAAATTCTAAATCATTTTTTGCATGTCCTGTATATCAAATTGTGCAAGCATGGTGTCGTTATTAAGATGGATGTGTCCATTCCAATAATTGCAATAAAAACAGATAAAAAACAGATACATTCTCTCAATTTGTATGAAAGTGAAATTCTTCAAATGCAAGTATCCTTGGAAAACAGCGTTGCGGCAGTGAGATTTCGACAAAATACTTTGATAAACTCACTCTAAACGTTCGTCTCTCAGCGTAGATGCACCTTATTTAGATGTTGCAAACACACATAGATACAAGCAATGGCCATACAAAGCTTAATTGCTTTTTAAATAGAAGATAAAATAAACCCTTGAGAAAAATACACGACTTTCGATAGTCAACTTAACGATACGAAAAGATTAAGTAGAATGTAACCCCCTTGAACATAAACGACTCCAGAAATGAATGTCCGTGTAGTGATGATACGAAGTTTGCCTTTATACGTATATATATATATATATATTTGGTTAACGTTTGTTGTTAATGCTCATACATGTTTAAGAATTTTCGTTTTAAAATAATTGACTCTCATCAAAATAAGAATTTCAAATGCGCTTACAACATTGATTCACAGACGTATTCAAGTATATCAGCGAATTCGAATACAATCCCACAAACGGAAATGTGCAACGTCGTCTTGAGCGTCAACTTCTCCAGTCAATCCTGACCCTAAAACGTGCACACCTGTTGATTTCTTGAAACAATTTCCATTTTGGAAGAGAAGACATAAATTTCACATTAAAATCGCGCAGGTGTTGCACCACGCAGCGATAATAACACCCGTATTTCCTGGGTAGCCGCCCTTTGTTGGAATTGAATGGCGGGAAAACAGCAGAAATCACTGCCTCGGGGCCATGGGTGTCCTAGGGCGTGGGGAGGTGGTGCACTTCTATCAACAAATCACGTGGAAAACCTGGTGTTTGTATTGATATTATTCTTCTTTACGATTGCATGATGGCAATAAAGGATTAAGTTAAGTCGTGTATGTTGATATATATAAGTAATATCAGTTATTCTTCGTCTTCATGTTCGCAAATTCAATTTATAATCAGCGTGAATAATTGCAAGCCATTCATATTCCGCCAAGTATTACTGCTTTGTACGAAAACAAATGCTAAAACATGTGTATATATTCTCATAATATAAGCTCTTTGGAACGTTCAGCAGCACCCTGGATGGCACAATATAAAACAAGTCTATTGCCGTTATTGCCGGTATTGCCGGTATGGTTTCTGTGTCGAAAGCATTTCGCAAAGACTCATAATAATACATGCCGTAATATTATAAAAGAAAAACATGATGGGATTATTGCGTATTCTTAATAGTTCATATGATATTTGTATATTAAGGAAAATGGCGCATTTGCACTAAAACTAGGAAGATGAAATACTTTATTCATTCGGGATGATGCAACATGCAAGTTAAAGCCAAAATGTTGAGCTTTTAAAAACAGTATTTTCTCAATAAAACCTTCGCGTCTAAAAAGCGATGCAGGTCTACTTCGTGCCCATTTACACATAAACATTGATTTTAATAATGTTTGTATGTATAGCATGTTTCAGCGATTTGATGTATCAAAACAATTGTGGTGTTATATACAACAAACTAGAATTTGATAAAGGTTTTGAAGTATCATGATTAAATGTGAATACATTATCGATTGCGAGATTTTGCCACCATGCATGTGGGTAATCTGGCTGTGTAACTTTAGTGTGATAACTTATGCGCATTTCACTTCGCACGTTTCAATTAAACCGCAACGATTTTAATGTTTATCCTCAAACTTAGGCAAATGAGCCGCGTTCGGGGAAAACGGGGCCTAATGCAAAGCGGAAAGTGTCGTCCATGATTAGCCTGTGCGGATTGCACAGGCTGATCTGAGACGACACTTAACACACATTCACTAAGCCTAGTTTTCCCAGAATGCTACTCATTTATTTTTTGGGGGTATCATCTTAACTTTGATCTTTTTTGTATAACATTACCAACTTGGGTAGCGATTACGTTATTGCCATAGATAACTTTATTTCGTTTAACACTTCAGTTCCATGGAACAAATTTTAACACTTCTCTGACACGGTGACTAACTGCTCAGCACTGTTTGATGTCAATGTAGGACTCAAAGATTATGGGATGTATTCTGAAAAACCTTACTTTTATTGTAGATCTTTTTTTTTTTTATAGATTTTTAGATCTCATATATATGCGTTTATTGATATGTAACTGCAACAATATGATTATGTACTTGTCGACAGTTAACTTTGATCTTTTTTTATAACATTACCAACTTGGGTAGCGATTACGTTATTGCCATAGATAACTTTATTTCGTTTAACACTTCAGTTCCATGGAACAAATGTTAACACTTCTCTGACACGGTGACTAACTGCTCAGCACTGTTTGATGTCAATGTAGGACTCAGAGATTATGGGATGTATTCTGAAAAACCTTACTTTTATTGTAGATCTTTTTTTTTTTTTTATAGATTTTTAGATCTCATATATATGCGTTTATTGATATGTAACTGCAACAATATGATTATGTACTTGTCGACAGTTCCCATATTTGTAGAGTGTAATGTATAAAATACAGGCCGCAGATCGAAAAGAATATTTACTCCTGAGAAGTTGTCACAGAACTGGGAACGTTTGAATTTATTAGAAGGATTAACTAATTGGTCTTCAATAGGAATTTTCAAAAGGCTCATTAATAACCCCATTTTCTTCATAACTGTTCGGTTTTAAAGCCTGTTCAAATGGATAAAGGGTTTATTAATGTAACTCATGAGAAAATACCGCATACGATAACTACTGTAAAACGCCACGTTAATTACTAATTAGTTTGAATAACGACCCGAAGACGTCCGCTCGTTTTGTTGTCCCGATGCAGCAATTACCCAGATATGTTCTCATTCAAGGTTTGCCCGAAGTGTCGGAGCTCGGTTCCTTTTAACGCACATTGAAGGTAAATTTCTACGTGGGAACATAACTGAACCCTAAATTCCGAACCTGATGAACATGAAATGAAAGCACATACCGGTTCTTGTTTTAAAAGCAAACGGTATGTTTTTATATAAAAACATCAAGCGAATTCTTAAAATTTATGTTTAAACATGGTAGCTTAAAAACTGACTATCATGTGCTTTGCTACGGCTAGATTAGAAGAAACGTTCCTGAGATCAAGTGTAACCAGTACGGTTTAAACATATTGTCCCGTACCAATACAGCATATATAATTAACGGCTTGTAAGGGTAACTTTTTAATATCACTTTACAGGTGGATACGCTGTTACCATTCTCGCATTAACGCAAAAAAAACATTCTGTTTCAACCGTTGTTCCCGCTGCTCCTTCAGTATGTGCGCGCACATTAACACGTGTGTATGCCTTTATACGAATGTGCGAATGTACCGAGCATGAGGCATGGCTATAGTATGTGCGCTTACATTAACACGTGTTTATGTCGATATACAAATGTGCGAGTATGAGGCGTGGAACCATCGACAAGTCAGTATATGAGCAGCATTCTTGGGAAATGCGATTCAATGCACACGCATCACGTGTCTTCCCAGATTAGCCGCCTTAACTGGAGTTTTTCTATGAAGAGACTTCCTTTCAACAAAAAATACCATGCACGCGGAAAATGTCGTTCGTGTTTTTCCTGTGCGATTTGCACATGCTAATCTGGAACGACACTTTAAGCACATGCATTAAGCCCCGTTTTCCCAGAGCTATGCTCATATAAAATCACGACACCAGTCTACCAGCAGTGCCACATACTATCAAAGCGCTGAAGCCCCTGGAGATGTTCGCTATCATATAAACATATTGTTTTCCAACACATATAGCAAAAGCAATACAAATTAAAACGCTAATATTTGAAGAGGGTTGTTGCCATTTAATGTTAAAGGTATTCTTTCTATATCATTGATTAAATAATTTTTTTAAGTTTTAAACTTACCGAGTGTTATATTATTCAAGAGCGGTTTAGTACTCCTTTCATAATTGTTAACTTTGAAAATGTTTAATATAGAAAAACGTCGATCTGAATCTATTTAATAAACGGAATTGTCTCAATGCCTTTACTGGCATTATTACTTTACTGTTAGCCGCCAGGGGAAGTAATACTGACAAGGAGTTTTATTCTGTCTGTGCTATTTATAGAATAAGATTCTAAACAACGCCTAAAACTAATTAGTTTTTGTTATCTTCGGGCAGTAGATCCGCTTAAACTTATTTCATTCAACATTTCATTCAAAAACAACGTTAATCATTATTGTTTCGAACTACTAACATTATTTTGAATTACAATAGTTGTTCGTGTTACGGTAACGAACTTTCGGGGCATTGGTGATTAGATGTGTTAGCGGCCGGTAAGCTCGATCGGTAGAGCACAGACCTGGTTAGCGGGAGGTCACGGGTTCAAGTCTTAAACTGGCTGCACATCTCTCACCACCGACGACAATTGTGCCCAACGTGGGACCGTGGCACTTGCAGTTCTCCACAAACGCTTCTGTGGG
The DNA here is from genome assembly GCF_020536995.1 of Dreissena polymorpha. Lineage (NCBI taxonomy): Eukaryota > Metazoa > Mollusca > Bivalvia > Myida > Dreissenidae > Dreissena > Dreissena polymorpha. Next base: position 13,614,031 of record NC_068364.1, on the reverse strand, counting down.
TCGCCTGATTCAGTTATACAATGTTCCATGAGACTCAAATTCTAGGACTAATTCCAATTTGGCAGGGGAGAATGTCACGGTACCGAACTTAAGCGGGACTGCTGATTACAAGTGTAAGCGGTCCGGTTAGCTCACTCGGTAGAACACTCGTCTTGTTAACGGGAGGTCCCGGGTTGGAGTCGCGGACTGGCTGAACACTTCTCACCACCCAGCGGCATTCGCAAGTGAACAACTTTAGTAATAATTACATGTATAATAATAATAATAGTAATAATAATACTACTAATAATAGTACGATTACTTCGAGAAATTGTCTATATCGAAATACATATAATTAACCCTTACTCAAACAATTTGCATTTCAATGACAAAATATTCTCCCAATTTCCTCGATCATCAGATGGAGTATTCCGAGAGATTGGTTGAATGTGACTTTCCCACTCGCAGCCACACTGGTGTTTAGAAGCGGATCTTAGGTGCAGGCAACTATACAGACGCTAATATGCAAATCAGAGAGGCTTAAGACACTTAAACCGACAATTCTACGGAAAATCTTTTAATGCAAAGGTTCCTTTATTAGCGGTAATTGACCAATTGTAACAATTTTCCTTTCAAATACGCCATACTTGGTATAAAACGTCGCCGTAATAAGTGGTTGTAGAATCTCTTCGTGAAATCGACATGAAAATGATAAATCTCGACGTCAGGAATTTAGACATAACCCGGACTAATCACACGTTTGCTCAGACGCCTGGAATTTTAGGATAAAATTGAAGCGATAATTCCACGAAAAAGAGAAATATAGTGGCCAATCAGAAAATTGCTTCTAAAGCTAACAACATAATTACAGTTTAGCGGGACCTTTTGCGTTTTCAATATAAATGAAAGAAGACAATAGCGGCACTAAATATTCCGGTCCGGATTGAAAGCTTTTAGATAAATGAAAGTGTCTCCGTGACAACGGACATTGAGCTCACAGTGAACACAAGACGAATGCAAATATTGTTGGTAAAAGGGTCTGGATAAAGGCAGGTACTCTACAAACAATTAAACATATTTTTCGATATTTTTTTTAAAATATAAAACATAATATGGTTTAGTTTATATTATGTTCGTTGCATTAAAATATGTTATTTATACATGTTTACATGTGTATAGAATACCATACCATACAATGTATTCAAATATTCTATAACGAAGTTATATTTTTTTTCTTCTATATATGTTCACAGTCTATATAATGTATTTGCTATACAACTCTGCTTATCCCGGAAGCAAGGTCCCATCCTGTCCCGCAGTTTTCCACTATAGTTGTTGCTATGTGGGCGTAGAGCGGGGCGGGAAGGGTCGATCTGTCGCCGACAAAATAACACGGCGCTCCATTCCTAAAGGCATCATTACTCGACCAAAGTAGCTATTTGGGGGTACGCCCAAATGTGTAATGAATAAATTTAGACAAACTGAAAATAACATGGCGTGTCTGAAGTCGCGCGCAATATCTGAGACTATCCGCAATGGGGTGGGGAAGGGCGGGAAAAGGCGTGGAGTGGATGAAATATGCCGGCTTTTCGCACAAATCAATGGATATAAACCAGAGATTCGATTGAAAGGGTGAAAATCATACACGCCATATAGTTATTCCCCTATTATATATTAACAGTTTGAAAACTTTATGGTATCAACAAAACTTTTAATAAATATGCATTCGTATTTGTTATAAAATAATTGAATTCATCTACACCAAAATAGTCGAATTTCATAGCAATTCATCGACAGATTCTTGTATACAGAAAGTCATATCCGGTCAAGGGCTTTATTCTCATGGGGTCATGCATAAAATAAAGAAATTTATTTTATGCTTTTCGGTGGTTTATAGAGAATTATCAGTGAATTAAAACTTATAATTTCACTGTTTCAAACAGTGAAAATTATCAGTGAAAATAATCGATAATTTTCACTGTTTACTGTGAAATGATGTCATTTTTTTTACGAAATGTATAGTTAAACTCTTTAACAATGTATATAAACTGTGAAAATAAAGCATAAAATAAAAAGAAAATTTGTTGGATTCGGTGAAATATCGATTTTAAGTCACTCGTGATCATAGAAAAAATTATATTTTCTATGATCACTCGTGAATTAAAATCGATAATCCACCGAGTCCAACAAATATCCTCTATATATCCTTTATTTGTTCTCGTGGATATCTAAATAAATACAATAAATTTTCTTAACATATGAAATGAAAAATAAATAAATTAAAGTATGGTTATTATCTTGCATTTGAGGTGGATGAAAGAATGAACTTGTGCCGAATACCTCTCTTTCGTTCCAGCCAGTTTCGGTGACCCTTAATCAACAGTCGATAACCATACACTAGCGGCTTTACCGGAAATCGTTGACATAATACATGGCGTTCAAACTTTAATGTAAATATTTAATAACTTTCTTAAATAGCGTCCCCGCACCCTTAAACGCTGCCCTGCCATTGAAAGCCTGCCCGGACCGTGAGGGCAGTTCCCATGACCCCATTGTGTGACCCCAGCGACCCCTGACCAGTGACCGGTCCCGTCCTCTGCAATCATTATGTTTGATTAACAGCCTCGGATAAAAAGACAGTTTCAAAATTTATGACTTGTTTTACTATAAGGAATTAGCAGGTAATGGGAGTTTTATACTCTCTAACCCAGTGTTACAAAACGACATTTAAATTGACCGCCAAGACGCGTCTGTTCACATTATAAAGTTGAACGTTTTTGTGCTGGTCAAGAGCTTACTGTGCTCCATATAATAAACAAGCAGAATAAACAGTTATTTCCTTTAGGTAACACATACACATATATATGTGTTAACAGATGTAAATATTACATTTGTTGCAATTTTACATAATAATACATTGAACGTACGTATGTGATTGCATGTTTGTCAAAGTGTATTGGTAATCCTTATGTTTAATTGAGGTCTTTTCTATTAAGTTATCACAAGTGTGGAAATTCATCGTTTTTTTACATTAAACATTGAAAGGCGACTCTGCTGGGAGATTGGCATGTCGCCATGTATACGTCCATCTTTGACCTTGTAAGCAACAACAACGTGTGGCAATGCCGATGATTCACCGGACTAATCGACAGACAGGTAAGCGCGGTTAACCTACGTGAATTCATCATTCCCAAATCTCTACCCGAGATCGATATTCGATTTCACACACAGTGTGCATGTGGTTACACTGTACAGCGAAACACACTTTTTTTAAAAATCCATCCTATTTCGATTACAATATACGACTTTCGGAAATTAAGTGGTTTTGCAGACGGCGGAGAAATAAAGTTCGCCCATTACTGTTCTAATTAGGCTGTTTATTTAGTGTAAACCTTTATATTTAGCTTCATGGTAGCGATAACTAAATGCGTATAAGGACACAATTGAGTACGTTTATTGGGTAGAACCAGAACTTGGTGTCTTTGTCGAAGATTTTGGAACGCTCCAAGAGAGCTGATCAATACTGAAACCTACTGATCACTAGGCTGACATCATATCCAATGCGCCACCGCAACCTTTATTTTACTTGTTTAGTTGCTATTTATCTGTTTGTTAAAATGGTCTGGAACAGTTAATGGTAGAGTCTATATATTTGTAGGACATTGCTGAGGTGGGAATCGAGCCCGGGTTGCTTATGTGATAAGCGAGTGCTCAGACAACTAGCGGCCCGGGTCGCCTAGTTAAAAAGCAAATGCATTGATTCAACCACTACGCTTACCGTACATCCAATGCCCAGCAGGTCAGCAGTTCTCCCACCATTACGCTTACTGTACATCCAATGCCCAGCAAATCAGCAGTTCACCCACCACTAGGCTTACCGTACATCCAATGCCCAGCAGATCAGCAGTTCACCCACCATTACGCTTACTGTACATCCAATGCCCAGCAAATCAGCAGTTCACCCACCACTACGCTTACCGTACATCCAATGCCCAGCAGATCAGCAGTTCACCCACCACTACGCTTACCGTACATCCAATGCCCAGCAGATCAGCAGTTCTCCCACCATTACGCTTACCGTACATCCAATGCCCAGCAAATCAGCAGTTCACCCACCACTACGCTTACCGTACATCCAATGCCCAGCAGAGCAGCAGTTCACCCACCATTACACTTACCGTACATACAATGCCCAGCAGATCAGCAGTTCACGCACCAGTGCGCTAATCGTACATCCAATGTCCAGCAGATCGGCAGTTCACCCACCACTACGCTTACCGTACATCCAATGCCCAGCAGATCAACAGATCACCAACCAGTGCGCTAACCGTTCATCCAATGTCCAGCAGATCAGCAGTTCATCCACCACTACGCTTACCGTACATCCAATGCCCAGCAGATCAGCAGTTCACCCACCACTACGCTTACCGTACATCCAATGCCCAGCAGATCAGCAGTTCACCCACCACTACGCTTACCGTACATCCAATGCCCAGCAGATCAGCAGTTCACCCACCACTACGCTTACCGTACATCCAATGCCCAGCAGATCAGCAGTTCACCCACCACTACGCTTACCGTACATCCAATGCCCAGCAGATCAGCAGTTCACCACCACTACGCTTACCGTACATCTAATGCCCAGCAGATCAGCAGTTCATCCACCACTACGCTAACCGTATATCCAATGCACAGCAGATCCGCTTTAAACAAGACTTTGATAAACTTGCAAGCAAATCGATACCGCGAAAAACCTTATAACAAGTATTTAACGAGTAGGTATTTACTTAATATGGCCCCTTTATTTTTTACATCTAACGCCTTTTGATTTAAAGTCCACTTATCAAGTGCTGCAGATCTACATTTTATTTATTTCTTTTCGACGTATTTTTTCTAACATCACTCATGAATATTGAGGTAACTATGCAGCGTGAGAATTCAATGCCTAATATAGTTGCGCATATTTCCTAATTTCAGGGAGTGCAAACCCGCAACATAAGTTTTATGTCCACTAATAACTGTTGCATACCGCAGTATCTAAAATTCAAATAATAATTAACATAAACTTATTGCAGGTTTAATGCACATAGTCAAGTGACTATTATGGGCATTTTTGACGATGCTGGAACAGCAGCGTCCAAGATTTGATAACCAGTAAAAAAATTCTTCACAATGGCGACCTATGTAAAAGACCGAGCCAGTCCGATTGAGATAACTCGATTTTTCAGTTACTTCCCTTGGCATTCGCCACTGCGTAGGAGATTGCTTGTTGATTTTCATTGAAAACATTCTCCTAGCAGAGTTGTCGTTCGTGTTGATAAAGGTTACAATACACTAAATGATCGCTTCATGTAGGGCTGTACTCTCTAAAAAAATATCATAGTTGACAGGAAGGCATGTTTTACACTTTTTACCATTATTCGGGTGTTATCTTGCAGAGATAATGGTAGGGCATGAATAGGTGTTCGCTACTGAATCCCTGAAATATGATACACGTGAAGACTATAGTAAACCATTGCACTAGAAAAGGTTACATTCCACTAAGAAACGGCTGAAAAAAAAAGTTGCAAAAACAGTCGGTTTTGATTTGTGTCAAGTTCTTTCTTGCTTTGTACATGACATATCTTTTTTATTGCATAAATCGATTCCGCTTAGAATGGCCTTTAAGAAAAGGTATGGTTATGGGGGTCTCTATGTGCAAAATGTTGCATTTATTTCCGCTCAAAGTTGTCGCTTTTACATTTAATTATATAGGGAAACTATTTAGTGTATTATGACCTAAACGCAAAACCAGGCCTAGTCACAAAGGAGCTGTATTTACAGAAAATCATCATTTTTTTAGTGGGATATGACGCGTTTTGGCAAATTTCACGGAATAAATGCGTCTGTTTCACGAATTTAAGGAGCATCGTGAGTTTTTAAGAAGAAAATACGTTTTCAGAGGAAAATAAGAAAAAAAGCGTACAAAAACTCGTCTTGAGCATCTCAAATCGGAACAATTTGTGCTGAAAGCGCTCATGAACACGTTTTAATAGTTGTTTACTTCTTTTTCTACATAGCTTGTAACAATATTCCAGTATTTTGACCGATTGTAATTATTTAGGGTAAACGTTTTCTCGCCTGAACGCCCGTTATAAATCAAAGCTCCGAACGCGAAAGCCACATGGCTTATCAGGCGTTATAATAAAATGCATTTTCAAGCATTTCTACGTGAAAGATCGGTCTGAAAATTGGCATGCACATAGAAAATAGGTTTATAAGTATCGAGAAGTGCTTATTTTTCGCGATGTTAACAGTTAACGTTGTCTTATAGGTTATAATACACTAAATGATCGCTTCATGTAGGGCTGTACTCTCTAAAAAAATATCATAGTTGACAGGAAGGCATGTTTTACACTTTTTACCATTATTCGGGTGTTATCTTGCAGAGATAATGGTAGGGCATGAATAGGTGTTCACTACTGAATCCCTGAAATATGATACACGTGAAGACTATAGTAAACCATTGCACTAGAAAAGGTTACATTCCACTAAGAAACGGCCGGAAAAAAAAGTTGCAAAAACAGTCGGTTTTGATTTGTGTTAAGTTCTTTCTTGCTTTGTACATGACATATCTTTTTTATTGCATAAATCGATTCCGCTTAGAATGGCCTTTAAGAAAAGGTATGGTTATGGGGGTCTATGTTCAAAATGTTGCATTTATTTTCGCTCAAAGTTGTCGCTTTTACATTGAATTATATAGGGAAACTATTTAGTGTATTATGACCTAAAGGTAAATATTTATAGAACAGCATATCCTGGGGAAACAGATTCAATAAGTGTATCAGAACGTTAATTTCAAATTAGTAATTTTACATCCATTTTATTTTTATGGACCAATGAAACAACTATATATTTTTTCTATTTTGTTTGATATTTGTTCTCGATTTAGTAAATAAATTGCGAATAAAAACATGTAAAATTAACTTTTTACGTGATCACAAAACTAAAGAATGAGAACGATTTCGAACCTGCAAATTGTAAACGCTGCACTGCTATGATATATATAGATAAAACAACAACTTATTTGCTTAATTGTCCGTCCCGCTAGCGCAGTGGTAAGGACGTTCGCTTTTTCACCTTTACGACACCGGGTCGATTACCGCTCCCGACGCAATGTTATATTTTGAATGTTTTGTGGTCACCATTCCGGACAGGTGTTTTTTCCGGATAATCTATCCCCCCCGCAGCATTTGACCATATAAAAAATTAAAAAAGTATTTCAGTACAAAACAAATAGCTGGAAATTGCAGAAATCATTCAAAATTCGTGCCAACTGTCGTCAATCTAATCTTATTAGGTAGGAGTGCTGGACACACTCCGGGTCCCAACATTATGCAGCCTCAGCGCGGAGGTAACTCATTTCCTTGGAAAAACACAAATACACCCACTAGGCGCGTATAGACTCAAACAAGGCAACAAACTCAAGTGCGGGCACAATCATTTAAAATTTACATATTGAATACGATATTCTAACAGAAATTACACAACCGCCTTAGTGTACATACCATGTTTGATATTTCGTTCGATTGTTAGATTTCAGCATATACATGTATAAGGTCATTTCGCAATAAGTTAACTTATCCATATGTTCGTGGGCGAACTCGGATAGTCAAGTGCTCATACGATTGAGCTCACATGGTCCGGCTATGTGCTCATACCTACTTTCGAGAATCATCATGAAGGTATTGCCATACTTAATGAACAAGAATGTGACCCGCCTCCCAGTTTCGCTCAATGGGTCAAGTTACCCTCGGGTACTACTTCCCCGTACCCCTAAACTTTTTTTCGTACCAAAAATGTTTCGTACGCAAATTTTTTTCGTACCAAATTTTTTTTCGTACCCAAAATTTTCGTACCCAAATTTTTTATCGTACCCAAATGTTCGTATCAACATACACAATTGTGGTGATATAGATAAACTTAAATTGATGTTTTATATCCATCCTCTTCAAAAGCATCGTCACACCAGTACTGCCAGTACTTTGATTCACAGTTGAATTGAGCTGAAAAGAATTAACAGGTCAAAAGAGTTAGTTAAAATATATGTTATATTCGATATTTTACATGACTGCCCCAGTCCTCTAAGCCGAGCAAAACTGTCTTCTTATTAGGATCAGAGTTAGTGTTCGTGTGTCGTATGAATAGATATCGTTGCACGAAATTAAAATGATCCGTAAAACAAAATTTTGTCTTTGTGTCGTGTGAACGAATCGGCACTAAAACTCAATTTAGATTCACATCGTACATCGAATCATTTCTGTAGTCAGTTGTCAAAAAGAAAGTACGGTTGATATTCAAATGCATTATTTTTCTCTTTCCTGGATATTGTTTTAGTATGTTGATGCTGCATTAACAAATGTAAGTGTATATAAAGTGAAAACACCAAAAATAAGCAACGGTTGCGATAGACACCTATACACATAGCATAAATTATACTGTTAGATGCGTCTAATCTCACTTTAAGCCTATAAATATCAATTACAAACAACAACTCACTGTGCGCTTGCCGATCAAACCGTACAAATCGCTGTTGAGCTCGCGTCACGGTTTTTTTATATTTAAAATTTTGAATTTTAAAAACCTCTCCAGTATATTCTGTCAAATCTGTAATGTTCAAAGTCGTTTAATGAGATAAAATAACCTTGGTAAAATAAGTCACGTAATACGCCAGCATTTCATCTTTCGCAACATCTGAAATCACCGAAAAAGTACAAAAAGGAAGATTGACAGACAACGAGCAAACACAATGACCAATTGGTGTTTCATGTTTATATGTTATCACTTATTAACCTAATTAGAAAATGCAATAAAATATATAACGTTTCATTCCATTTAGGTTACCGTGATCGTTCCTATGATTCTGGTGGGTAAAAGTCGTATGTGAATCCCACGTTATTAAGTACCGGCATACGAAGTTTCATTAAAAAAACTTCACAATTATAGTATTTTCTGACTAACCGAAGGGGATTCTGCGGAGGAACGAACAGAGGACACAAAGTCACCCCTGGAGAAACACAAGTACATGATTGAAATAATCTGACTAACATTACTTTTAAAAAGAACATATGATTTGGTTCAAATAGAAATGAGCGCTGTGTTTTGTCTAAACCTAACCATATTTTAAACGTGTTTGCGTCCATCATATTCGGTTCTTATTATCCAGCACACGTGATTTGACTGCCCTCTGCCTCTATAAGAGAAAACAGCCCGATATCGATCTCAATAATTCCAAGAAAGCATCACAATTAACTATTATTGTTCAGAGAGAGATGTATTCGCGATTACAAATAATGATAAACCGATCTCATTAAGGGACCCCGACCCCATAACAAACCCTTTAATTTTTCCGGAGCGTGGTTAAATGCTGTAATTTCCCCCTACGTGCTTCCGTTCCTAGAGAATCTTAAATCGCTCCGAAAATGCCTCATATGATTGTCCAGAAGACAAAAGAACGGCAATTGTGCAAGGCTGTACATTGATGGCGCTGCGCATTCATAGAGCGGTGCGCCGGGGACATTTGTATGGGAACATAAACAACAACACACCATTCAATTTGCGCTGCACTAAACCATATCTAAAATGTGCGTGTATATATCAAATTTGAATTTATTTGTAATAACTGACAGGTTGTCACACAAGAATGTTATTTTCTAGTTCAATTTTTAATAGGATAGTCTAATCCTTTTACTACTTCCAACGCGTCATCTGGAATGTCGCGGGTTTATGTATACACGTGTTATACAGACGTCACTAGTTGTTATAGGCACACACTGTTTGGGCATTAAAACACTTGAAAATGTAGTGACGTCCAAAACTTGATTCTGATTATGAGGCTATACAGCACCGATATACACAAGATCTGTCCACGCGATCACAAAACGGTACAATACGTAATGTATTGCAACCGTTTACTCAATGGTGATCCAAAACAATGTGTAAGAAAGTTTTATTGCAATGGTATGTAACGAGGCATAGCGCTTTACCATACGTACAAAGAGGAGCTCACGAGTGGCAGACACTGCAGTAGGTGAATGTATGTGTTTATGGCTGTTAGTTGGCAGTCACTGCAATGACCGCAAAATGTGTTCAGACATCCACCTGACTTCACGGAACAAGCATGTGTCACGTGTACACAGTTGCCATTAGCGCAGCCAGTCATGGTTTGTGTTGTAATAATATCAAATGGTTGCGTGTTTCATCTAACGTAGAAGTTCATACAACAAATGTAATAAGCGCCATTCATACAGCAACAGCATTTTCATTTCAACATTCGGTTTGAGTCAATCGTTAATACGCTTTGAGATCTAACGATGTGTTTTGCGCGAACAAATTGCCCCATATAGTTACCACATGAACGTTTAATTGGCACAAATTACTCGCAGGTGCTCGCGCATATAACACCGGTCGGTGCTCTAACAAGAACCCGCTTGAGATAAAACTGCGTTCTCGCGCTCGTAAGCACTTGCTGATAATGCTACAATATAATTTAGGCGGAGAAGTCAAGTTGTTTCGCAAATAAAATCTGAAGTGTTAATACAACGTACAAAGAGTCGATTATGGAACGCGACTGATGTACAGGTCATAATATACTTAATAGTTTCCCTATATCATTCAGTGTAAAAGCGACAACTTCAAGCAAAAATAAATGCAACATTTTGCACATAGAGACCCCCATAATCTTACCTTTTCTTAAAGGGGCTTTTTCGCAGATTTTAAAATGTTTTGAAGTTTGTCATTAAATGCTTTATATTGATAAATGCAAACATTAAATTTTAAAAGCTCCGGTAAAAAAATCAAAAAATAAAATTTAAATAAGGAAAAAAATAGCCCGCAGCAGGGCTCGAACCAGTGACCCACGGAATCCTGAAGTAAAAACGCATTAGCCAACTGACCTATCCTGCCAAGCAATCTTCGTAGTTTCACAAATGTAAACGACAACAACAGAACTCTCCATATTATTCAATCGTTTCGCGTTGCAACGCTTTATAATTTTTAGGTTTTTAAATCGTCAAACGATGCATATAATGGCTATATAATACCATGGCAAATGTTCAGTAATACTGTTTCCTCACAAATATCATAACTAAACCGAAAATTTGCGAATCTGAAACAACTTTTTTCAATTTTGTCAATTTACCAAACCGTGAAAAGATCCCTTTAAAGGCCACTCTAAGCGGAATCGATTAATGAAATTAAAAAGATATGTTATTTTCAAACCAAGAAAGAACTTGACACAAATCAAAATCGACTGTTTTTTGCAACTTTTTTCCGGCCGTTTCTTAGTGGAATGTAACCTTTTTCAGTGCGATGCTTTACTATAGTCTCCAAGTTTATCATATTTCAGGGATTCAGTAGTGAACATCTATTCATGCCCTACCACTATCTCCAAAAGATAAACATGAACAATAGTTCAAAGTGTAAAACATGTTTCCGAGTCAACTATGATATTTTCTTAAAGAGTACAACAAAAATGATTATTTAGTATACTGTAACCTACATACAGTTCTTAGGAATCGCATTGACTGGTCAGTTCTTTAAGTATCTGACAAAAAATCTTTAGATAAATAACTATCCGTTTGTCCGTGAACCAAACGTGGACACTTGAAAGCCGTAAACGGAATGTCGAAGAATTTCTTCTGCGAGTGTTATTTCTTTCACAAATAGAGACAATCATGAGCATCTTATGACCGATAATTGGCGCATTACTGCAGTAATGATCATTCCCTGCCCTAACGACCTTAAAACAAGTCAAGATGCTTATTACTCGGTAACTGTTGACGTTTGTTCAAGCAAATTGATGCGGGGTCGCAAAAACTAATGACATTTAATAAGGTGATCAGAGGGGTGTACACAATGGCTCATTAGCCTCATGAACGGGGCATTTTTACGCCCCGGCGTTCCAAGTTTCCTTTTGCGTGACTTGTGATAGATAGATGAGTTTTCAAACGAAATTCAACATTTAAATAATTTTACGTTTATTATTCCCGTCACTTTTGTGTCTGTTCTATACCTGGGTTTGATCGATGCACTGTAAATGACTAGGTTTTGCTCATAGATTTGTTACTTTGCTGAGTATATACTCTGATACCATTGTATAGTCACATATTTTGCGTAAATAACAATATAATTACATGTATATGTAGATATATTTAATTAAACATGACACATATATTTTTCTCCGGGATACAAAATAGCCGCTCTGAGATAATATATTCTACACTAGGCGCACATAAATAATAGTATATACAAGTACAGATATGTATATATTGTTGACTGTGTGCACATATATTATATCATGCAAGTGAAGTTATTGAAAAATGCAAGACCGGCTGCACATAAATCATATCATTCAAATGAAGTCATTCAGATATTCTAGACTGTGTTCACATAAATCATATCATTTAAGTGAAGTCATTGAAATATTCTAGACTGTGTGCACATCAATCAGTTAATAAAAGTGAAGCTATTGAGATAGTCTAGACTGTAGATTGGGTGCACATAAATCATATCATACAGGTGAAGTTATTGAGATATTCTAGACCTGATGTACTTAAATTATATAACACATATGAAGTTATTGAGATATTTAAAACTGGGTGCAAATTAATCATATCACACATGTGAAGGTATTGAGATATTTCAGATTGGAAACACATACAAATGTCATACAAGGGAAGTTATTGAGATATTGTAGACTGTACGCACATAAATTATATCATTCAAGTAACGTTATTGATGTATTAAAGACTTCGTGCACATAAATCATATCATTAAAGTGAAGTTATTGAGATATCCTAGACTGTGTGCACAAAAATCATATCATTCAAGTGAATTTATTAATGTATTATAGACTGTGTGCGCACAAATCATATTCGTCAAGTAAAGAAATTGAGATATTCTAGACTGTGTGCGCATAAATCATATCATTTAAGCGAAGTTATTGAAGTATTCTAGACGGTGTGCACATAAATCATATCATTCAAGTGAAGTTATTAAGGTTGCATAGACTGTGTGCACACAAATCATATCATTCAAGTGAAGAAATTGAGATATTCTAGACTGTGTGCACATAAATCATATAATTCAAGTGAAATTATTGAGATATTCTAGACTGTGTGCACATAAATCATATCATTCAAGTGACGTTATTGAAGTATTCTAGACTGTGTGCCATATCAATCAGCTTATTAAAGTTCAGTTAGTTTAGATATTCTAGACTGTGTATTGGATGCACATAAATCATATCAAACATTCGAAGTTATTGAGATATTCTAGACCTGATGTACTTAAAGTATATAACACATATGAAGTTGTTTTTAAAACTGGGTGCACATTATTCATATCACAAAAGTAAAGTTATTGAGATATTCTACACTGTGTGCCACATAAATGATATCGTACAAGTGAAGTTATTGAGATATTCTACACTGTGTGCCACATAAATGGCATCGTACAAGTGAAGTTATTGAGATATTCTACATTGTGTGCCACATAAATGATATCGTACAAGTGGAGTTATTGAGATATTCTACACCGTGTGCCACATAAATGATATAATTCATGCGAAGTTATTGAGATATTCTACACTGTGTGCCACATAAATGATATCGTACAAGTGAAGTTATTGAGATATTCTACACTGTGTGCCACATAAATGGTATCGTACAAGTGAAGTTATTGAGATATTCTACATTGTGTGCCACATAAATGATATCGTACAAGTGAAGTTATTGAGATATTCTACACCGTGTGCCACATAAATGATATAATTCATGCGAAGTTATTGAGATATTCTACACTGTGTGCCAAATACATGATATCATACAGTGAAGTTATTGGTATATTCTACACTGTGTGCGATATAAATGATATCGTATAAGTGAAGTTATTTAGATATTCTACATTGTGTACCACATAAATTATATCGTACAAGTGAAGTTATTGAGATATTCTACACTGTGTGCCACATAAATGATATCGTATAAGTGAAGTTATTTAGATATTCTACATTGTGTACCACATAAATTATATCGTACAAGTGAAGTTATTGAGATATTCTACACTGTGTGCCACATAAATGATATCGTACAAGTGAAGTTATAACGTGGATGTTGAATGGCGTTAGCGATTTTAGACATTTGGACATGGCATCATTTGAAATGATGAATGTTGGATTTGATTTGAATGTTGAATGCTGGGTATTTGCGTTCAGTTACACAATGTGAAATAGCCGAGGTGATTTGCTTGTAAAATTCTATTTGAATTTGATTAAGATGAGAAAAAAGTGACAATCATTTAAAAACAGGACATGCAAAAGTGTTATTTATAAAATGTGTGAAATAGAAATGTGAAATGGTAGTTGTGATTTGCTTGCGGATTTGTAAAAGTGATGGCGATAGTGATTTTAAAGGGGCCTTTTCACAGATTTTGGCATTTTTTAACTTATTCATTAAATGCTTTATATTGATAAATGTAAACATTGGATCGTAAAAGCTCCAGTAAAAAATCAAGAATAAAATTAAAAAAAGGAAAAGAACATTGCCCGGACCAGGTTTCGAACCAGTGACCCCTGGAGTCCTGCCAGAGTCCTGAAGTAAAAACGCTTTAGCCTACTGAGCTATTCCGCCGAGTACATATACATAAAGTATTTTATACCTTATATAAGCAATCTTCGTAGTTTCACAAAATTTAACGACAAAAACAGAACTCTCCAAATTATTCAATCGTTTCGCGTTGCAACGCTTTATAATTTTTAGGTTTTAAAATCGTCAAAAGATGCATATAATGGCTATATTAGACCATGGTAAATGTTCAGTATTACTGTTTCCTCACAAACATCATAACTAAAACGAAAATTTGCGAATCTGAAACAACTTTTTTCAATTTTGTCAATTTACCAAAGCGTGAAAAGATCCCTTTAATGTGGAATGGATGTAGTGATTTAGTTATGAAAGGGCGATGTTAAATGGCGATAATTACTTCAATGTGAAATTGAGGTATTGATTTGAACGTGAAATGGTGGTAGGGATTTCAAAATGAAATGGTGTTAGCGATTTCAAAGTGAAATGATGGTAGTGTTTCGATCATGGAATGGCGGTAGTGATTTGAATTTGGAATTACGGTAGCGATTTAAATGTCGAATTTTGTTAGTGATTTGAGTACTGTCTAAATGTAATTGTGATATGTGATCGTTAATGCTTACATGTGATATATAACGTTAGATAATGTTAAATAGTGATTTGATTGGGAATTTATCTCGTTAGCGACGTGCATGAGCGTGATGAATCTGGCACAGCTGTTTGAAATGTAGTTGATGAAACGTAGTTGATGGAATTTAGTTGATGGAGTGTAGTTGATTAAATGTAGTTAATGGAATGTGGTTGATGAAATGTAGTTAATGGAATGTAGTTGATGGAACGTAGTTAATGGAATGTGGTTGATGGAATGTAGTTGATGGGATGTAGTTGATGGAACGTAGTTGATGAAATGTAGTTAATGGAATTTAGTTGATGGAACGTAGTTAATGAAATGTAGTTTACGGAATGTAGTTGATAAAACGTAGTTGATGAAACGTAGTTAATGGAATGTAGTTGACGGAATGTAGTTGATAAAACGTAGTTGATGAAATGTAGTTAATGGAATTTTGTTGATGGAATGTAGTTAATGGAATGTAGTTGACGAAATGTAGTTGAAAAAACGTAGTTGATGAAATGTAGTTAATGAAATTTAGTTGATGGAACGTAGTTAATGGAATGTAGTTGATGGAACGTAGTTAATGGAATGTAGTAGATGTAACGTAGTTAATGGAATGTAGTTGATGGAACGTAGTTATTGGAATGTAGTTGATGGAATGTAGTTGATGGAACGTAGTTAATGGAATGTAGTTGATGAAATGTAGTTAATGGAATGCAGTTGATGGAACGTAGTTAATGGAATGTAGTTAATGAAATGTAGTTAATGGAATGTAGTTGATGGAACGTAGTTAATGGAATGTAGTTGATGGAATGTAGTTGATGAAATGTAGTTAATGGAATGCAGTTGATGGAATGTAGTTGATGGAATGTAGTTGATGGTATGTAGTTGATGCCGCGGGAATTATGGCATGTGCTCGTAGATGAAGATTGTTGATTCGCATAAGCAATTGTGGCACATACAGAGAATGTTCAAGAACTGAATGTTGAATTTTGAAAATAATATTGTTAATGCAGTGCTTTATTGTGGTACAGATGATAGTTCATGGTATACTGAAGTCCCGACAAATCATGAACGACAGAAAGCGGCCGACAACTCCGTGATTTAATGAGCTTCGTATTTTATTTTAACACCCATATTTGACTTATCAGACAATATCGCGATAAATCCTAATTTAAAAATATCAATCTTAAAGTATAAACTCCACTAAAACATGTCGCCGTTTGAAACAATCTTTACCCTGATTCGTTTACACCAAACAAATTAATTGAAACGATAGTTTACGTATAAAAAGATGAGTGATTCACGAGATAAGGCCAAGAGCTCACGGATGTGAAGATAACATGACGAGTACGGATATCAGGGTCACGAATAAGTCCAGTTCTCGCTTCCGACTGCATGTTGGAACGCCCCCAAAACGCCTCCGATTGGCTGATAATTATACAGCTAGGCTGGTACAACCCAGTAATTATCTCGATCAATCAACGCGCAGAAAAGTAGTCCCTCCGCCTTTCAATTCCGAATCAATTTAAACTCGCACAGAAAGAACACGTTTAAATGTTTATTTATTTCGCCTGAGATTGAAAAGTGGGCGGGTACGACGGCTGGTGTAAAAATAATCCACGAACATGTAAAACGCACAGCCATACACGCCTTCCGGTAAACTGTTACAGATTCATACAGATTATGTTGGATTATGTAGATACTAAAGATTTGTGATATAGATATACACTTATCATAAACGGTTGTTGACGTGAGGATTTAGAAATAAATGATAACCGCACTGAGATATTGATGTGTCAAAGGTGTAAGAATACCAGCAGGTGAGACCGGTGGCGTACGCACGCATGGCGACAATGTTAGGGGTGAGTAGAACAGGGTCACGTTCAGTAGACTGCAGACGTAACGCCTGAACGCGTCACGTGCTCAAGTTGAACGCTTCCTCAAGCTCGTAGTGTAACGACAGACGTTCTGGTTGATTATACAGAGGCTGCGTTTAATTACAAGCGTAGATTATAGCTATGCAGGGTTTTATTTTTCACAGACCATATTTAACCATATATCCGTACAGAATGAAGTTTCATGTAACGCATTTTAAATGTTCGATCAATCAAGGTGATTGACCCAGATATGTGAGCATGACATGATAATATTGGGATTTCTAAAAACTCATCGAACAATAAATCAGACAAGACATGAACACGTGAAGGATAAGAGTATGATATGGGAAGAAGACAATCACAATATAATGTCGAATTATATAAATGTTTTCATAGATCTACACAAAATGATAACTGCAAACATTTCACGTACAGCCGATCTGATTTTCCAGTAAATTGCGGCTATATACGGATAACTTTTGAGAACACGTTTCGAGCACGTCAAACGGTTATTTCCTTGACGCCAGGCTTATTAAGGGCGACATTTTCCGATTGCACTAGAATTTCGTGAAGAAGAAACATCATCCCAACGAAAAAATATATTAAAGCGGAAAGTGGCGTCCCTGATTCGCCTGTTGACTACACAGGCTTATATGGGACGACACTTTTCACACATGCAGTAAACCCAGTTTTCCCAAAACACGACTCAATTATGATTTCATATTTAAAGTATACAAGCATTTTTTCCATGAGATGATACTTCTGAACAATGCTTGCATGTATTCGAGCATTTCAGTTAACCATTTGTATATTTTAGCATTCAGAAAATCATAAATTCTATTTAAAAAATCATCTGAATGTATGCTTATGTGGTGAGATTTTTGTTCATGGCAGCAGGCAGTTACGAGCCTAGTGTTACAGCGTACTTGAAATCATTCCATGCTAGGCATCTTGTTTTATTTTATTTTCTACCTATGTGAACATTTGAAACTTGCAACACTATGTATCGTTCTAGAAATTTCCGCTATTGAGACTTAATGAAGTCAAGAAGGGAAACCATGTACTGCTAAAACCATATTCTGCCAAAATTTAAGTATTTGTCTATATAATTAATTTTTGTAGATATATTATTGAATGATGAATATCCACCAAAAATGACTCTGTATACAAAATAATGTGTTTTCGGTAAATCATTTATTTTCAACAACTTATCACTAATGCACGGAAAACGAATTTGTTTCTTTCAATACTATTCTATACGAATCAATACATCAATACTGTTTTCATTCAACATGCAATTGCGCCATGATAAACTATGAGCGTTTTAGAGAAAGTTTTAAACATGACGTTACTAGCTATCGACAAAACATCAAAAACAATCACTATGTAAGATCGTATACCGTAGATTGAATTTTTGCCGTCATCTTTGGAAACAGCTTAATTGCATTTAAAGCCTTAAGCATATCAAATAGAGGTATATTTCATCAATTTTGCAAACATAGTTTCAAAATTCATTCCTTTGGTTTCCAAACTATGATTGCGATACAGAGTTGATACGTAAATTCCGAAATTTTATTCCGATTTTCAAAATTCGAGGAGAAAGCATTTTGTTAACAACAACATAGTATATTGCGAAAATGTTATCATTAATATATGCAATAACATTTAAATATTAATAATAATAATATTATTATTAATAATGATAATACTACTACTACTACTAATAATAAAAATGATGCTGCTGCTGCTGTCGCTGCTGCTGATGATGATAATAATAATAATAATAGTAATATTATCATTATTATTATTATTTAATTTGTATTATTATTATTATACTTTTTATTAATAAATGAAAATTACTATATTTTATATCATATTTAACCATTGAATTGTTTATTAACATTTGTCCTGAATGCAAAATATTTTAAGAAAAAAAAGTTTGTATTACTTTTATGTATACTTTCCACTTATAAGTATGTACATTTATAGACGTTGCCAAGGTCTTTTCAGTATGCTCGACTGTTTAATACTATAGATAACATATGTTGCTCTCTAAAAACGCTGGACTGTTATAGTTTTGCAAATTAATTTATTTGTATTCATGTCATTAATAAGTTGCAAAATTAGCATATTTTATTTAAGATTGGTATAATTAAAAAGTATTGCAATCCGAGTACAAGTTGAAAGAAACAAACTCACGTTTTAAAAAAGTACGATGAAGGAGGACATTAAGCTGTTTCACAACTTTAACAACACTCTTTAGTCTTGTTCACAGATTTTCGTGTGTTTTTTTAACAATATTTAAATAACAAAACTGTTTACATCTGAACTAGTTTTAAATAATTATGCCAACACAGTGAAAAATCAAATTGGAAAAGGTACCTGACTTGGGGATAAAATCAGGGGCCTCTAGACACAAACGTTGACTTGCTACCAATGTACCACTCATGCTTTTGAGTGTGGCAGATAAAACCCTAAATGGCTAATACACAATCTATATTATCGATGAAAAGCGTTACAAACGCTTTCTTATTTGTTTACGATTCCGTTTAATGAGTATTTATTCACGAGCTTATCTTTATAAAATGTTTCTTAGTCATGATGGTAATTTTTCTTGTTTGAATATAATGGAAAAGAGAAAATTGTCATTTGTCCAATCTGTGAACAAGTCCCTTATAAACTGGATTCCAATAGGGAAAATGTCAGCACTGGTATTTGGTTCTAGTAAACCATTAGGTCCAGCGATGCTCACTTGGGAGAGTGACAACAGGTCAATTGAGTCCCTTTAAATGACTTATATACTGTTGACAACGGGCAAATATTACCAGCAGGCAAGCAAGCACAAAATACAACTGCTATTTGGCGCGGGATCAATTGCGACAATAGGCTTAAATTTTTCTCTCGTTTTTCGGAAATCCCTTCCCTAATATTCTACTCAAACTAATTCAAAGTAAAAAAATGATTTGTATTATGCACATGAACAAGTAACACGGACTTTTTGGAAATATTAGATAGGTAATAAATTAATCGTTGTATCTGTTTGAATTATTTTTTAAGAATTTGTTCACTTACTAGTTAGCTTGCTTGTAATGAAATAGCTTCACCATTGCTATTCTTGCAACCCAGAATAGGAAATAAACAATTTAAACAACAGTAGTTTGATCTGCGCACCGGTTGACCTGAACGCTGTGAACTGATTGGCTCATTACCTTCACGTGATCACGGTCCGGTGAGCAATGTTCACACGGGTGATTAGCGGTCCTCAGTCAGGGCTAATTAACTTGACCCCTTGAGACTTTCAATATCATATATGGCCATTTTAACACAAAAAATGTCGGCTGAAAAGGCACTATGATAAATTACTGCACACAGTAAGATTAATAAACATTTCCTTATATCGGTTTGTATCAGTAGATAATCAAAAGTATAATATATTAACAGTTACTGAAATTTGTTGAACTATGATTGATGAAAAATACTTCAAAATATACCGGGTGAAAACTGTTGCATCAAATATGCAACCTAATATTACCACCCTTTTTGTGAACCTATACATATTTTATTATACATTTAATGCATGAATTTAATTTGACTTTTAAATTGCGATAGTTTTTACGGCTGTTCATGATAGTTAAGTATGGCTCGAGCGTCTATGTCATGTTTAGAGAGGGATGTCTGTCAGTTATTTTATGACTGAAAAGATTCAGTCACATATTGCATATAGCTTTTTATAGCAGATCATCATTTTCATTTATGTTTATATATAAGCATTATTTTCGATTCAATGGGCGCGAAAATTGCATCGCTTCATTCCACTTATAATGAATCCTATTAAAATCATAAACGACAATAACTAACAATTAACAGACAAACCAGTCAGTTCATTATGATAATCGATAAACCAAAGGGTCATGGATGAGAGCAAAATAGAGAATTCAGTCCAAAACTTAAAGAAAATCAGATTGTAATAATTACTGTAATTACGGGTTTACAGGAAGATTAAAGAAATGATGAGAGTTTATTGAATCGCTCGTTAGAGCTAATTTAATTATTTTAGGGGTAAACCAGTGTAGACCAAATGGGGTGGGGAATACATTAAGAATTCGCTAAGGTTCACTTGATTTATTTTCTATGAAGAAACAATTAACATGTTATTGCATCCCAATTGATTATCGCGCCGTGATTTTATTAGCGCAAATGTTTCTTTAAAGACAAAATGGTAAAATTTAAATTTAAAGAAAAAGTGCGTAAATGCAAAAAAGGAAACTACCGGTAAACTGTACATTCAAGCAAGCAACACAACACTCGCAACTGAAAAAACGTATTTGAAATAAAGTATTACAAATATTTTTTTCTTTACAGATATTAATTAAATACATAAAATCATACAGCGGTTGTAACGCTTTTCGTCGATAATTAGGAAAATACGTGTATTACTAACACAATTATAGCGCTTTAAAGCGGGACTGCACGATTTGTATATGTGTTAAACTGTAATATATTGATAAAAATATGTTACAATAACACAAATTAGGCAAGAAAGATTATACATTGAAGACGAATTTCATAAAATGCAGCAAAGACAAATTAGCGCCCCGAGTCGATTGTGACGAAGATGTTTCGTACATATTTTTCTACAATTACCGTAGCATTCGTCTTTTTCTTAGGATCGGAGTTAGTGTTCGTGTGTCTTACGAATAGATATCGTTGCAGGAATTTAAAATGATCCGTACAACTAAATTTAGATTCACATCGTACATTCATGATATACATGCTGGCGAATCCGACTTAACAATTATTTTCGATTTCAGAATTGAATATCTGGCTTATTTCGCATTTTTCGACACATGCTATTCTTAACTTTTATATTAATTTATATTGAAATATATGTATAATACTTTTTTTTTTACACATTTGATATAAATACAAAAATATTTGACAAAATCGTGCAGTCCCGCTTTAAATACTATTTGTTGAAATGCATTACTTATTGGAAGCTTGATATATTTTTCTTTCAAAGGTCAAGGGCTGGAAACCCGATGAAGGAAAATTGTGTATTGTGACACATTTTGTTGTTATTGCAATTATTTAAGATTATTCCAAATGTTATGGCGTTTTAAGTTCACAAAACATATTAACGTTAAAAAAATAGGAAAATCTGTTCACTCATCGTTTTAATATTTCATGAATAATAATATGTGTCTTGTTCTGAAAAAACGGGGCAAAATGCATGTGCGTAAAGTGTCGTCCCAGATTAGCCTGTGCAGTCCGCACAGGCTAATCAGGGACGACACTTTCCGCTTAAACTAGATTTCGGTAAAAAGGCACTTACTTTAAACGAAAAATATCATTTAAGCGGAAAGTGTCGTCCCCGATTAGCCTGTGCGGACTGCACAGGCTAATCTGGGACGACACTTTACGCACATGCATTATCCCCCAATTTTTACAGAACAAGACACATATCTTAAAAGCATCCAAATACAGACCCACCAAATTGTATTAATATTTATGAAACGACACATGAACAATATATTTAAGAGTAAAAAGCTCAGTTGTTATATTGGAAGTTAAATAAGTGCGTTCTTTAAAAGCATTGGAAATAATTAATAAATGTAAACATTACTTAACGATTCTCAAGAATCAATTATACTTGTTCTTGTTGCATTGAATATGTATGACAGCACAGAAATGTGAGATCACATGCACGGTGTGACATGACTGAAAGGCAGACGGAACAGTAGTCCAATGTCGGCTGTTCTGACACTTTACTTGAAGCATTTGCATCAGCATATTGACTGAATATTGTGTTTTACATCGACAACTTCACGCTCGGTGGGTGGCCGATACATTTCGGAGATAGGGACAGGATTGTAATAATTGTTATGCTGTACAATAAAAACGGTATTTGTAGTCAGAAAATTTGCCATGTATAGTACATTAATGATTTGCCTCCGCGTAAGAACTAGAAAAGAAAAACGATTTCAATTAAGTAAGATTTTATCAGTTCGATGTCTCGCCTGTTGATATAGAGACTACCATGTTGAATACAGATATAGAGAATACCATATTGTATACAGATACGTTTATTAGCAAGGCTTGCCAACATGGGTATTCTTTTTATCTCATCATTTTCATGTTGATTCTGTCTTCGTTTTGAAAATAATCAAAAGACAAATTGAAAATAAACGCAATTTCAGATGGGTTGTTACTTCGTAAATGTATGTATGGTGAAGGGATAACATGTATTAATTAGTATCGATATACATGTAGATATATATACTGGTATTGTAGACGCAATCTTCGTGTTTCGTCCGTCTTAAAAAACAGCGCTCGATGAGTTACATTCATTCATCTCTTTAATTAAACAAGCCAAACAATTAAATCTTAATTTAAAAAGACTCCCATTAACCGTCGTAGAAATTCGTATGCAAATGTTTGTTCTTGAACAGGCTAGATTTTCGAGTTCACTGTGTTTGAAACCATCAATCAAACCTTGTTCGAAATGAAATTCGACGTGGCCACAATGGACAATTTTCAGGTATATTCCTCCACAATTTTATGTGATTTACGATCAACTTTGTTTTACCCACTTATGTGCAGAGCTAACCCATCGACACACTATTAGGACCCAAAGGGTTTTTTCTCTCGAGAGTTCTGTTAAACAACTTTTCTCTGAGTCTAATTGGATTATATTTGATTGACGGTATTTGCTTCGATAAGTTTCTAATATCAGAAAGCCGTGTCCCCCTCGGGATATTTGTCATGACCTGTATAGCGAAGCTTTGTGGGTTGACGTGAGTTGATTTTATGATTTTGATGTGTTTTGATGTCGCACTTGATCGGCCATTGGTGTGTACATGATACGATTGCTTATTTGACGACCACAGAAAAACACCTGTGGCAACCAACTACAGACAACAGTGATTCTTAAAGTCAAAAACTCACAAAAACAGTTTTACCTGAGCAATAAAGTATGTTTCCCATTCGAATATTTGAAATGATGCTTGGGACATACGGGCATGTAGACGTTGAGAGTAACGGGCATGTAGACGTCGAGAGTAACGGGCACGTAGACGTTGAGAGTAACGGGCATGTAGACGTTGAGAGTTCCGGGCATGTAGACGTTGAGAGTAACGGGCATATAAACGTTAAGAGTAACGGGCATGTAGACGTTGAGAGTAACGGGCATGTAGACGTTGAGAGTTACGAGCATGTTGACGTTGAGAGTAACGGGCATGTAAACGTTGAGAGTTACGGGCATGTAGACGTCGAGAGTTCCGGGCATGTAGACGTTGAGAGTAACGGGCATATAGACGTTGAGAGTTACGGGCATGTAGACGTTGAGAGTTCCGGGCATGTAGACGTTGAGAGTTACGGGCATGTAGACGTTGAGAGTTACGGGCATGTAGACGTTGAGAGTTATGGGCATATAGACGTTGAGAGTAACGGGCGTGTAGACGTTGAGAGTAACGCGCATTTAGACGTTGAGAGTTACGGGCATGTAGACGTTGAGAGTAACGGGCATGTAGACGTTGAGAGTTACGGGCATGTAGACGTTGAGAGTAACGGGCGGGTAGACGTTGAGAGTAACGGGCATTTAGACGTTGAGAGTTACGGGCATATAGACGTTGAGAGTAACGGGCGTGTAGACGTTGAGAGTTACGGGCATGTAGACGTTGAGAGTTACGGGCATGTAGACGTTGAGAGTTTCGGGCATATAGACGTTGATAGTAACGGGCATTAAGACGTTGAGAGTAACGGGCATGTAGACGTCGAGAGTTCCGGGCATGTAGACGTCGAGAGTTACGGGCATGTAGACGTTGAGAGTTACGGGCATGTAGACGTTGAGAGTTGCCGGCATGTAGACGTCGAGAGTTGCGGGCATGTAGACGTCGAAAGTTACGAACATGTAGACGCAATTTTAAGTACGTCCGATCAGTCTGCTGCGGATGTATGTACAAGCGAAAATCTCATGCTTTCAATAAATGTCAGTAAGCTAGTTTGAAATAAGGTAATTTTTAATATTCCGAAGTCAATATTAGTCGCTGCTGTATTGTAGCGGTTTCCGATTCATATAGTAACCCAGTACGAGTTTGTCATATCGTAACCTAGTACGAGTTTGTCATATCGTTACCTAGTACGAGTTTGTCATATCGTAACTTAGTTCGAGTTTGTCATACAGTAACCTAGTACGATTTTGTCATAACGTAGCCTAGTACGAGTTTGTCATATAGTATCCTTGTGCGATTTTGTCATATGGTAATCTAGTTTGAGTTTGTCAATATTTTCACATGTGAAGCCGTTTTAATACTTTACAAATCGCACGTATTGTCTGACATAGTGGAGGTGTCGAAATGACAACAGGACTTGATCAACTGTTTGTTAGCCTTACATTAACACGGTTCAGGGGCTATGACCTGAAATTAAATAACTTTTAACACTTTTACGGGCTTCCCAAATCTTGTTGGACCGACTAATCCGCGAGCTGTGAACACGACAACAGACCTATCAAGTTCTCTGTCTTTATGACAGCCGAGATGATTGTGATAAAACATCGTTTGATCTCTGGGTATTGACGAAAACTTTATCCGGTAGAATGCGTGACAAAACTTAATCAGATTAACCAGCGCGTGCTTGCACTGTGCGTCCATGACCTGCGCATCCTTAATTCTACGGTAAACCCGAGATTATTGATTCTAAATATGCCATATGAATGAGTTTTTGAATAATTTCTGAAGATAAATGTTACCACAACCGTCACTTTGATCATCAGGCTGAGCTCTCTATTCGATGTTAAATCTGACAGGCCTCCATCACACGTCAGAGTGACTGCACGATATAGACCCACCGATCTACAAGATTTATGTCTTAATAGAAGTGCAAAATATACCGTATTCGCAGCTTATCTATTAAACTTGTGTTTTGACCTTAGATCGTGGGTCATCTTCTTATTAATGCTATCCACACAACCAAATGAATGCATTTCTAGTTGCTATTAATTAATTATCTTGGAATACACGTAATACTGTAAGTTTCAAGTGGTATTTCCAGTTAGAAGAGTCAACCTTATTAAGCTTAAAGAACATAAAAACAAATCATCATCATCATCATCATCATCATCATCATCATCATCATCATCATCATCATCATCATCACCGTCACCGTCACCGTCATCGTCATCATCATCATCACCATCATCATCATCATCATCATCATCATCATCATCATCATCATCATCATCATCATCATCATCATCATCAACAACAACAGCATCAACAACAGCATCAACAGCAGAATATTCCCCCCATTATAAATAAATACTCTATGTTTGTTGTTTTTAAATAATATTCAGTGCTGTTTTAAACATAGAAGACCGTAGAATGATTGTAGTAAATCCTAAGACGTATCATATTTATCGTTGTTGCTTTGTCTTATACTCGTGTAACTCCCTACAGGAGCCTAATCCATTCGGCGGGACCCCGCTGGCCATGCTAGCCGCCCAGTGCAACAAGATCGCCGCCAAGTCACAGGGCCCTCTAGCGGCTAGCGAACTCCACAAGGGATTCCATCCATGGAAGAAACCTCTCAGCGCCATGGACGCCGCGCACAGCTCCCTGGCACTAACCTCGCAGCGGATGTCGAACTTCAACTCGTCGATGGCGATGTCTAGTTCCGGTTTTAATTACGCGAGGAGTAATTCACTGCAAAGCTGTGCCGGTGCCTACGGAAGTGAACTGTTTTATCCCCAGAGTTCCACAAACTCTTATACGCATGCGCAGTCAGAAAGCTGTCAGGCAACACTGTCTCAGAAAATGTACGGAGAGTCGAGTTCGAACATTGGCAACGTGTATTCGCGAGTGCCTAACGGTTCTCTTTATGATTCCTGGTCGTCCTACATACCCAATGCCAACAGCTACAGTATAAAGTCAGACTTATCTAGTTCAATGACGTCACCAGCGTCGTGGTGGGACATGCATTCAAACCCTTCTAATTGGTTATCGGACATAAGTGGGTCCTCAAACAGTATTCACTCTCATTTATCTGGTTCGAATTATCCGAATTCGGATACACTTAACGCGTTTGGGCATTCGCTGACTCCTAATGGGTCAACATTTCCCCATTTGTTACAAGACACCTTCAAGTCTATCTTACCTTCCAACAGTGATTTGAACGCCTCGTCAGTGAATTCCGTTCTCGATGTCCCGTTCGGCTGCTGCCATGTCGTCTCTCGCCTCGTCCAGGTCACAGCGGCGCTATTCGGGACGGGCCACATGCGACTGCCCGAACTGCCAGGAGGCTGAACGTCTGGGTCCAGCAGGCGCTTCACTGAGGAAGAAGAACCTGCACAACTGCCACATACCCGGATGTGGGAAGGTGTACGGGAAAACCTCGCATTTAAAGGCGCATTTGAGATGGCACACCGGTAAGCGCTCGATTGCACGAATGACTATATAATCTCGATACATATGCAATCAGTTAGTTTGTAAACAATATATAAGATATAAATATGTACTGGTTTCGTAGCAACACAGGTTTCAAACATATTTGATAAACACGCAAAAAATATTTACTTAATCTAAAATGTCGTTGCATATTCATCACCCTCATCCTACATGCATGCCTAATAAATACACAATGTAATCCATGATCTATAAGAACATACTAGATGAATAACGCATTAACAAACGTAAAGCTATTAAACTATTTTTGAATGTTTTACCAAAATGACATTAAGTTGAATATCAACCATACAATATATACTAGCGGATTCTTGTATGACTTGCAATAGTGTTGTTGTTAAAAATAAATGTTTGTCAATCATATTTTTGGGGACATAATTGCTTTAATTATGAAACAATACCTTAAATGTTTATCAAATGAGCCTTGGTCTAGATACTGGTTTTAATGCATGTCTGTAAAGTGTCATCACAATCCGCACAGGTTAATCAGGGACGACACTTTCGGCTTTTATGGAACTTGTTGTTTAAAGAAAGTCTCATTTCAACAAAAATACACTTTAAGCGGACTGCACAGTCTAATCCGTGACGACACTTTACGCACATGCATTAAGCCCGGTTTTCCTAGAACGAGACTCAAATAAACGTTTACCACGCGTTAATAGTTTTTGGCATGTTTTCAGGAGAGCGGCCTTTCGTCTGTAACTGGTTGTTTTGTGGGAAGCGGTTCACGCGCTCAGATGAGCTGCAGCGCCACCTCCGGACGCACACGGGAGAGAAGAGATTCGCGTGCCCCACGTGCAGCAAGCGCTTTATGCGCAGTGATCATCTCAGTAAACACGTCAAAACACACAGCAACGATACCAAGAAATCGGTCAGTGGAAGTGACTCTGAAAATAGTCAAGATGTGAACGGCAATTCTCCAGTCAGGGGAGGTAACAAATCACCATTAAGTAAATAATGGTGGAATAGTGATATATAATCAAAGCAATTTATTAACCTGAGAATCAGGATTATATTTTTAATTGTTTTATTATTCATTTGAAATAATACTCACCTATGCATATACAAGCAGGGAGATGTTTTATTAATGCATTTATATATATTTGATATGCATTTTCTGTTTAATACGTTTGAAGATCTTACAAGAACTGTTTATTTTATAGACTGCTAGTTAACAGATGTTGTAATGAATTCGAATATTTGAGCAGAAAACACACACTTTAACCCATTTATGCCTAGCTTCTAGAAAAAAGGCCTTGGCATAATGCGGCGTGTCATCAGGGTCTGCGCTGTTTGCTCAAAGGAATTTCTGTAAGAAATATTATAAATATATAAATAAATATACTAGACATCTCTAATTTTGGAAATAAATTGATCCAATTTAGAAGGATGGGAGAGTCCACTAGGCATAAATGGGTTAATGTCACTGCTTTCATCGATGTGTTGTACGGATACAAGGAGTGTTCGGGTACAGCTACAGACGCTATCGTGGTCGAGATATGATGCTGCGTAGTTCAATTTTCGCTAGATATATTTTCACTGTTGTTCTAAGACATACTGGTGCCTTTGCTGATGTTGCTATTTATGAATTGCAAAGTTGTTGATTTTTATAATGCTTAAATAAAGCCAAAAATAAGCCTTTTCCTGTACGTCTTTACTAAGTTTTTCCTTTGCATTTTTACCAGTGACACACTTTTATCAAAACAATGGTCACATTGGGTCCCAGAGAAGAATATAGCATTTTACTCGATTAATGCGTTCTTACAAAACAAATCATTTCAGATATATGTGATGCGAAGAAGTGCAATCTCGTAAAAACGGAATTATAAATGTCGATTATTTGCGCAACACGAAGAAATCGGCATTGGTTACATTGGGTTTTAAATTGCCGCCTTGATGGACTGCTAAATGTGACCATGAAGCGGTTACCCGCATCGTCTTCTGTTCATCAGTTTAAATGTGTTCTGACAAAGTAAATGTGCGAATTTACAAAAACAAACAAAAACACTATATTGTTATCGTTCAAAACACCAGAAATAATTAAATATCACCGATCTGTAGCGTCAAAAGATGTGAGGTGACATTCTAATTTTGCATACTCGAAACTCGTTGTAGAAATATCTAGATGTTCTCGCGGAAACCCTATTTTGGCACTATGAAGATGCCGAAAAGAGTGCCTTCGTTTCTCTGTTTCACACAATATTTTAGAAAAATTGATAAATTGAAGATTGTAGTAAAGCAAACGAGTATTATAAAAAAATAACGATATTTTGTGAAGTAGACGATATTTAAAAAAAAAAGAAGATTGTAGCGAAGCGTCATAATCCCTCTTGAATATATGTGCTTAAATGGTGCCATTAATGCACAATGATAATACTATTCATTAATGTTACCGTAACGTTATAATATAGTATTTATAAACACGATATTGTGTCTTTTCTAATTGAATTTTGGTTTCAATTGTATTCAATTAACGTACCACAGCAAATGTTCAAATTTCGCTTGTTTTTTGCTTTTTTTCTATCCGTAGTATTTTTGCATATCACTTGCCGCGTGTACCCAAGTTCAGCAATAAATCAGCGGATCTTCGCGATTATAAATCATTAGAGAATTTCATTCATCAATTATGCTCATAATCTACAGAGAGCTCAATAGCTGCCGCCATGCGATCGTTTGAACATAATTGATTGTTGCATTGTTGGTGCAATTAAAAACATAATGGCTTTCATTTGAAACGTAATAAACGCCACGAGTATACTGCACAACCTTGCCGTATTCCTTTCGGACAAAACTGCACAATATCATCTTCGCACACTTTGAAAAGACTTCAAAGTACGAGAATGAAATAAAATTCTGTCATATTTAAGAGAAAATTAGACGAAATTAGTCTTTACGTTAGCAACATTTGGTGGAATCGATTTCATAAAGTTTCCAGTCTGAGGTTTACAAGCATATCACGTTGCACCGGCAATTATTTACTTTTATAGCCACGAAACATACTGTTTAATTTTTTAGCTTTTCCTAAAACACTTTACTGTATTTGAAAATTTCATTTTTGTGACCACCACATTAGCTTTATTCATATATATTGCATTCTGTTATTTAGATAAAAGAAATTTAATTTTCTTAAAGGAATTCTTCCATAAAACGTCAGCTTTTAACCTTCGAGATGAAAGGATCGTTTGAAAAAAATACCTGCCACGGAATCAGTATGGAATCTGTATGATACATTAAGTTGTAATAAACGAATAAAGACTTTAAATAGATACAATAATACTATTTGAGGCGCCACATTTGACAATTAAAAGTGACATCTTAAAAAGTGACATCTTAAAATATATGGTTTATTTTTAAAGAAAGACACAAGTGTTATGTCAAATGATAATGTTTAACAATGCAATGACACGAGATAGTTGTTAAGCACGTACAAGTCATTAAATATGCTTGGTCCTGATTTCATTTTATTCAACCGGTGATATCTTAATAAATGATTGAACTCATAAAATGTGAGCACTCGATTCTGAAACATTAAACCAGCACGATGCAGATCTCGTATTTCACGATAAATATTTTACTAATTCTTAATTTTATGATGGACATAAATTCCCCCAGTAATTGGTACCTTACTGCTTTGTCATCGAGAGAAAGCGCCACACACGAATACACAAAGTCTGACGTTCTGTTTTTGTTGGCAGTCTGTGACTGTTAAAATCCAAAAACAGCTAGTTAAGTAATTTCGTTAAAATGTTTTTAACAATTATGGAAATGTCTTTTGAATGCATTGACACATTTTGTTTCGTCTACGAGACATTCCCGTAACCAGAGTGAATTAATGTTAATGTGTTTTAATCAAAAGATCTATCTATAATATATTAATAGACCTTTTCTAGTCCAATTAAATATACTTTTGTATTGGAAAGCGTTTTTGTATTCATACATCATTGTATCGCATCATGTTCGAATGAATGTGTATAAAATGTCTTAGCACAGTAAAACAAGGTTAATCCACTATTTTCGACAAACAGCACTTATTAAGCCTAACAAATAACATGAAACTTTACAAAAAAACTTGAGTAGTATAAATTTGCCAATGCAGTAGAACTTTACTGGGCACACACACACATATATGCCAAGCATTTTACTATTTATACAATTCATGACACATAATCAAACAGTGAGATAATACAGTTGTGTACACTGTTGCGTTAAAAGACAACTGTGGTCGTGACTGTTCGAGCCTACAGTCACCATGTCTATATGTCGCACTGAGGAAGTCAGTCATACAACGGTACAGACAACCATTGATTCAACAAATGAGCTAATCACTGTATCTAACAGTGTATTCATATTGCACGACCTCTAAGTCTTTTGGAGGAAATATACACCCAAATGTCGGCACTTCAAAAGAAGATCAAAGGAACCGCCTCTAAATTGATAGTGTGAAACAGTAATTGCTCCACAGTGATCTACCCCGAATAAGAGATGCCTGGAGAAATGATGGGTGTCAGCTAACATTAATTTCAACGTGTTTTTCAATGTTTTCACGGGACAGCCAATCCCACAGGTGTAAGATAACGTCGTAGAATATAGAATGTGTTACTAAATCGTTCTGTTCAACGGATTGACAGATATATAAATTGTAACATTACAGATCGCCCGGGCGGTTATTTCAGCGATTCCGCAGGTGGTCGAGACTAAATAGTTGATTATCTTCAAACAATGCTATCCCATTTCACGGCAGTTTAAAATATTGCTTTCTCAAATTCCTAAGCAGCTGAATCAGGATAACCTGCATGACTGTCTGTTGTACATGATGGACAGGAATATCTATAGCCATGACTGTCTGTTGTACATGATGGACAGGAATATCTATAGCTAAAGACACTTCAGCGTACAGTTTATATAGTATTGACAGACCTGTACACTGAAGCCAACCCCGTATCGAAAGTCAACCAGAGTCATAACATATTTATGTCACGCTATAAATCAAAGAAAGCTCATTTTCTTTGATACATTTCTACATATATTGGTGAATGAATATAAATTACTGCATCGGGGATTATTTTAAGGTTAAAATGTTTCAAATGCATCTTACAATATATAAAAAAATAACTCTCATCAGTCTGAAATTCACAATTTTGACGCCATTGTCGCTTTGTCACGTGACGAGTTTTCATTTGGATACTTTCGGATCGACCTTGACATATTTTGCTGAAATTGTAAACATTACTTTCGTTTTCTGAAATATATTATTTGTGAAAAACAACTTACGTCTGGTGGATTATAAGACTGATTTCAGTGTGAATCAGGTAGTTTTAAATAATATTTACTTTGAGTTTGAATTTA
This sequence comes from Dreissena polymorpha, assembly GCF_020536995.1. Classification (NCBI taxonomy): domain Eukaryota; kingdom Metazoa; phylum Mollusca; class Bivalvia; order Myida; family Dreissenidae; genus Dreissena; species Dreissena polymorpha. The sequence goes on along the minus strand of NC_068364.1, from coordinate 13,581,132 downwards.
CACTACAATTTGTTTACAAAACAAGCCAGAATAATCTTAAATACCGGGAAATGTCATTTTGAATTTGAAAACACTTGAGCACATGGTATGTTCTAAAAATAGAAATAACGTCATATGACCATGAAGTCTCGGGAGATTCGCATTTCAAGTAAGTCTGTCACATCGCTGTTTTTCTCGATATGTAAAAGCAGAATAGATATATTTTAAATGTTTAAGATAGTATTTTGTGAAAGAATATATCAGTTAAATGTGAAAAATGTCAATCTTTCCGATCAAGTGGTTGATTTGGGCCAATAACTGCATTTAAAAGCTGTTTTGGACCGGTCTTTGTTAACTGTCAACGTTTCGTGAATTTATGGTTGACTTTGCTAATGGGGTTGGTCCATAACTATAAAGTCGCGCCAGTCAAAAATTATAAAAAGCGACATTTAAAGTTATGTTAGCCAGAACTAGAATATCTATAGAATCAACACTATACTATATTATTGGAAAGAGCCTTAACCGTTTTTGGATCTTAACTTCTTGACTGCAAGCAGATATATGTTTGCACGTTGATTCATTATTACACTTTTCTTGCATTGATTTATTGGTTTTAATTTCTAAAACGCTAAACTCAATATTGCAGAGACCTCTATAACAACCAACTTCGATCAGACTCCAGTCTCCTTCAGAACGATTCCAGACCAGAAGCGGACGACGAAAGTTCGTCCATACATAAGGCAGTTAATGAGGCAGTTTGCAGACTGAAGGTAGGGCAAGATTCAAGAGTTAACAACGTCAATTCTGAGCTGATTAAGCACGGAGGAGATGCATCGACTGCAGCAATAACGATAAAATGCCAGAAATCTGGGATGAAAAAAAGTGGCTCAATGAGTGGACCCAGTCTCCTGTCAAACCCTACCAAAACAGAGCAACCTACGAGAAGTACGGCACCATCAGCAGCATAAGCCATCTGAGAAAAGTCGTGCTATGTATCATCCCCAACCGATTGAAAAATACGGCCGAGGAACTGCTGATGGAAGAGCAGGTTGAATTCAGAGCTGGGCGCAGCACAGTGGAACAGATCTTCAAATGAAGAGTCGTCATTGAGAAACCTCTGCAATACCTGTTTCCGATGGCTACTCCGCATCTTTTACACAGAGCACAAGACCAATGAGTATGTATCATGGCAGCAAAACCTGTTGGCCAACAAGAGCCCCTCAAAGCGACCGTCAAAAACGACGAAAGCTGTATTTTTTTACACGTTACCAATAATTTGCTCCATGGTACGCTAGAGGTAAGTCGCCATCTAAACCGTAAGAAGAAAAGCGGATAGGGCAATGTGAAAGAGTAGACGTGGACATGGATTAGTTACTCACAGCAGCCAACAACAAACCTGACTGGCGGATCTTGTGTTGCCGTCCCTAATTTTCTCCCAACGACCAGACCGGTCAATGAAATGCTGCTGCTTATGATGATGATGATGATGATGACAGAACACACGTGATATCTTTATAGGGCAAAATAAAATTATAGCATAGTTTGCCTTTAAGTTTGCAAACAAAATCACACCTTTATTTATATGGTTCAACTATACTTGATAAAGCACTCATAGAACCATGAAAACTAGCTGTCATGAATGACAAGAGGCCCTCGATTACAAACCTATGTGGGACACAATTTCTTTGCAGTTAACCAGGATATGTTTATTTCTTCAAGTGTAAAGGTAGTTAAATTAATAACATTTTATGTATAAAAACGTAACCCGGTCTTGGCTCGAGGGCTGATTTGTTCAAGACAGCCATGGTTTAACTGGAACAATTTCCTTAGATTTTCAAAACAGCTAAGAAGGACATACAAGTGCTACAGGTGTCTCAATGAATAGAACCATTTCGATTCGTATCCGCCCACTTTCGTTCCCAATATCCGCCAATTAAAAGCAAACAAAGATGAAGCCTATATGCCACCGAATGTAAATAACGTGAATACAATGGCGGCTATTGGCAGATCTGATTGAGTTTCAGACTTCTGCCAGTTTTATGTGCAATGAAGAAGAAAAGCGCTCCAAGGTTCACGTGGTGTCGACGTAATATCTCGTAAATAAGGATTGCATTTCGTTTATTTTAATATCAACTAATTAAATATGTAACTCATCCAAAATGTGAACCTCTTGTGTATACACATTTCATGTTGAGGCTTCATGTTTCATCTCTTCTTATTCGACAGTTTATTGGCTCATAGTTACACCATGAACGCGTTTTTATTTAAGTGGCTTTGTTAAGTGTTCAAAGAAAAATCCAAGAAGTGTTATCATTACCAACAACATGTAACATTGAACACTATTTTTTGGATATATTATAAATACACACTCATAATATTCTCAGAATGAAGCACCAATAGGTTAAAACCCTGAACACTATTGCCCAAACTAAATTATGAAAGAAGCTTAGTTTAACAGAAATGTGTAATATTGAATTTTAAAGGATCACAATCGAGGGTAGACAATTAAAAGATTAAACAAATTGTCACTCGTATTGCCTTTTACTTGCTAATTATCAAAATATATTATAAAACCATCTCTTAAAATCACATTTGATACAACATAAGAATAATATAATAAGGTAACACTAGTCATGTCTTATTTGTATGTGGGCATGTTCACGATATTTTAATCAAATTCTAGTATACATAACCAGAACAGACACGTAAAATACAAGTGTATTCATGCACTTTAATATAGCGTTTACAAGAAATATAAAAACTAAATTTTCTGTTGATGAAAACATTTAACAAAGTTCGTGTTTTATATGGTACAAAACTTTCCGTTTGATCTTCATGACACTAGTTCTTTATTATGCTAATTTGCCGCGATGTGATTGTGAATATATACCGGTTTATTACCTCTAAATCCGTAATATTCAGTCCTAATGTGCCATTAATTTTTTACAAATATGACAGCCACAGAAGTATAGTTCCTTTTTGTACACCAAGTACACCGGAGTTTATGGCCATTCTACAAAGCCTGCGTTAGGTTAATGAGGCATTCCACATTGGGATATTGTCCACACATTGACGATGGATGCCATTAGAATGGTCCAAATGAAAATCCAAGTAGCATTTAATGGTAACATGTGCTTCATATCAAACGCATTTAAAGTTAATTCAAAAATTACATATACAGGAAAATTAATCAAAGATGTTGTTCGTAAAATATCTTCATTTCAAACAATTTAATAAACTTTTATGATCAAACGGATCAGTAAAATATCGGAATAGACGTCGGTTCCATTGAAACCTGCCGAGATATTTCTTAATATATTGGGTATCATTTAAACGATTATATGTATTAGCATATACTGAAAGTCTGCAAAGTTTTCAAACTAACCTACACATCTGAACAATATAAACAGATTCGAACATCTATGGAATAATTCAAGATGTATTCTAATGAAGAGAACAGATTACTTCCAACCACGTCACACTCGTCACACGCCTGTATCTTCGTGCCTGATTACATGATGTTAAAGCGACCATTTTAATAGCTTTCTACCAAATTATGCTCGTTGGATCTAGCGTTTGATACCGTCACATTGAAGGAACATCAAGGGACATTTATGAAAACTCGAAGATGTGATTAATTGAAAACATTCAAACAAGAACAAAAATAGAGCTATATTGAAACATTGCGTCTTATATACGAATACGAGTATGGATGGTCACATGCTTTTCTAAATGAACACCCCATATAAATTCCTAATAAATAAGTCAAACTATGATTGGTCATCCTATATAAAGTCATCACATATATAAAGTTATAACTTATATATAGTCATCACATAAAGTCAACATATAAAGAGAGAGGATATCTGTTGGATCCGGTGGAGTAGATCTAGACCCTATCAATTTTAATTCACGAGTGATCATAGAAAATAATATTTTCACACGTGGCACAGCCACGAGTGAAAATATATCTTTTCTATAATTACGAGTAAATTAAAATCGATATTCCATCGAATCCAACAAGTTTTCTTTTTATTTTAGGCTTTTTTTCACTGTTTATTTACATAGTAAAATATTTTGGTGAATTTCGCTTGAATAATGACGTCATTTTGTAAAAATGACGTCATCTCACGGTAAATCAGTGGAAATTCATGATCATTTTTACTGTAATTGTTTACGGTTTGACACAGTGAATTATCAGTTTTAATTAAATGATATTTCTCTATATACCACCGGAAGGCATAACATAAATAAAGTTATCACATAGATTAAGGCATCACATTATATAAAGTCATCACATATTTTAAGTCTTCACATATATAACGTCATCGTATATATAAAATTATAGCTTATATAAAGTCATCACATATAAAAGTTATAAATTATATAAAGTAATCGCATATATGAAGTCATCATATATATTAAGTCCTCACAAAGATAAAGGCATCACATATATAAAATCATCACATTTATATAGTCTTCACATATATCAATTCAACATATATATATATAAATAAAAGTCATCACATATATAAAGTCATCACATATATAAAGTAATCAAGTATATAACGAAATCAAGTATATAAAGAATTCAAGTATATAAAGTTACCACATGTATAAAGTCAGTATATCAATGCATTATTGCTAATTTCTGCATTAAAGCATTAAAACTTAGAGCCGAAAATATATAGAGAATATTTTTTCCTCAGAATTGCAAGTTTGTATATGATCTCTAACTGCATATCTTATTTTCAATCAATTTACGGATTTTGAACATTCACGTATCTTGATTTAAAAATTAAAAGAATAGTAAAGAGTAAAGAGCCTTCTCACAAAAACCCTATATTAGTAGAATGCATAAACAAATTTGTTGTCATTTTGACGCATGTGTATTTATTATTGCTTTATTTATTGTACTTTGACAATGAACTGTACATGCTTATGTCGTTTACAAATAAACTATCTGTTATCTATATTAAATCACCACATAAAGACTCGTCACATGGTAATGATATGTGTATAAAGGCATACAGTCGGACCTTCTTTACACCAACTTGCAGTCGACGCAGGTAGACACACCAACACATCGATGTACATCACAACATGAAATATTATGCCAATCAGGTGACATGCAAGCTTTGGAGTCGGACCAACATGAGTATCGTGATATCAAAAAAACTATTGTTAAAGCACTTGTTTTTCAATCGACCATAAATAAATTTGGAATAATGACAGCATACAAATGTTTCTTAATGTGAATGGCTATGTTCTTATAAGGTAGCATAGCATGATTTAAATTAATATATAAAACAACATTTTTTCATATTGTATTGCGCATCTAATAATCAAGAATTTGTCGTTCGATCGTCACGGATGAATGATTTTATTGTTAGCTTGCACATACTGTTTATTACCACATAATCCTCTGCTAAATTTATTTGATATTTTATTACATCTATTGGTTAATGTTTATTGGAAGTACTGATTTTGATATTGTAAAAATGTTATGCATGGATATGCTGATGTTTTGATTTTTATGTTCAGAAACATATTAGATTTGCAACCCCTTAATCCATAACAAAGGGTTCAATAATATTCATGTCGAGTTATAAGTTTTAAACGTTCACTCCTTGAAACGACGATCAACGCTAGTTTTATATTATTACTAGTACTATTGCATGCAAAGTTTGTCATACGTAAAAATATAGTGGCATACACTTGGAGACACTTCTAATGCATCACTTTTTAATCTTGAATATCTCAGTTACGAGTAAAGATATTGATTTAAAATTTTACATACGATCATTTGACTACGTTCTATGCAAGCTCACGATAAAATAATTCATCCGTGACGATTGGACGCCTTAGCACGTGGGGCAGGTGTGGTTCTATATTTTTGCACGTGAAAATGTTGAAACGCGATTTAATTCTAGTTTTATTTAAATTAAATTATTTTAGGTGGATTCTTACAAAAGGAAAACATAAAATTAATTTACAAAACAATATAGCTCGTATGAATATTCAGGAGCGCAATCGCGCACTTTACATTTACAGGCTACCTTTCCCACTTGCTAAAGCGTTCGATCGTCACGGATGAATGATTTTATTGTTAGCTTGCACATACTGTAGTCAAATGATCACATGTGCAATTTTAAATAAAAATATGTACTCATTACTGAGATATGTAAGTTTTAAAAGTGTTGCGTTAGAAAAATCACCAAGTGTAGGCGATATACATTTTATTCCAATTTAATTGCAATTTCATAATGCTAAGTAAGTTTTTACACAAGAACAACATAACATTAATTTAAGAAAAACATTATGGCTCGTATGAATATTCACGAGCGAAATTTCTCAATCGGCATGTTGCAAGCCGGTCAGTTATTAAGACGTGTAAGTTTATGCGTTTTATTTTCACATTGTTACAGTATTTAACGTTGTACGAGTTTGCGAATTTGACGTTTGAAGTGACGTTTTTAATTGTTAAGTTTTACATTTTGTAGTTTTTCAATTTCAATTAAATTTTCAGGAGTTATCAGATATGTGTTGAATTATTCTTGGTCCAAATTTCAACACAATCCGATCAAAAATAAGGGAGCTATATTGATATGATTAAGTGATGCGATATAAGTGTCTCCAAGTGTACAGGACATATGAGCGAATGACGAATTGCGTGCCAGCACTTATTTATTCTATAATGAAAATATATGTTGAACAATCGAATAATTTTTCGGTCGTTTTTGTCCCACAAACATGCACATATTATTCGTAAGTAATCACATGACATTAAACTGTCACATGATTTCGATTTTCATCACACGCAAATCATTTACATAGCCTATTTATTTGCAATAGCTTGTTCAATTTTCGTTCGTTCGTATTTATAATCATCGTGCTATACACCATGTATAATCCAATGTTGTGCATCAATTAAACTTGTATACAGATATTGTTACTGGTATTTATATCAGCGACGAATGGGCAAAAGTGTAGACATCAGGTTTTAATATATGGTATTAAAACATAGATTTGATAAAGACCCTACTATTTGTACTCAGTAAGTCGTATTGACTCGATGCCGTAGGCCGATGATTACTAAGACTGTCGCGAGAAATACATATAAGACATAGTTAAATAATTTCTTCATATTAACTCATACATGCACAGTTTCCTTTTATTTCAAATTTAAATCGTCATCTTTAAAAACTGTTTTGTGGAAACGTGTTCACTCAGCTCCGAATCTGTATAGGGTGTTTGGTCCTGTCCAATCAGCTAATCAAGTACCACCAATTGGGTCGTGTTTAAAGCCGTAAGAAATAAGAAGACGTTTAAAGTTCACAACCCTTGCCTTGATGTTGTTTAATGACTCGGCGTTCATAAACGCTAATCCGCACAATTCTAAATACTAGTATTGATTTTAAAATGATACAACCGGTTTGATGACTTCAAAACCATTTAGACCGTTTCTCGTATAAAGTGTTTCTTACTCAGACCAATGACATGTTTGCACTTTTGCCGCTCGACCACACGTCCCCTGCGACATAAATCTCAACTATGGCATAAGGCCACACGTGAACATTTGAAAGGGCATATCGACGGTATTTCCTCTAAACATAGACGTGAACTAAATCAATGCATACTCCGCAGTGTCAAGCAGAGCATTGTCTACAAAGTGCATTTTTTCGAATCGCGCCTTCAGTGGGTCTCTAATTCTTGTCACAATTTATAACGCACCTAAATACGAATTGTGCAAAGGAATATCTCGTTATTTAAAAAGTCTCGATATCGATAGTCCGCATGCGTATAGAGTGCCGGAAATCACGTACATTGCATCCTCAATAACAATTTCATAACTACTTCAGATTTTCGCACCCGCTAAAAGTCTCCCCGGAGATTTTTTTTATAATAATAAAAATACATTCTTTTATGAGCGTTTGTGGAAAGAGAAATTTGTGACAAGCATCATTTTAGTACTTATTTAAAGATAATAATATTTTTGAAAAAAAAAAAATACCATATTAACCATCGATATGCCCCCTTTGACTTCAGAATCACGAGCCAATATGGTGGGCAGACGAACAAAACTAAAGGAGTGTCTAGAGGTCACAATGCTGCCCAAAGATATGATGGCGTTCATCTAAATATAGTTAATTATTAATCTGTGCCACGTGGCTTGACTTTGCAACCCGTAATTATACGTGAAATACGGCTTTCTTAATGAAATGTTCGTCGCACAGTCACGGCACTGTAATTTGTGGTGGGTGGGGTAATTATTTGGCCTCCTCCTGAGTAAATCACGTCCCCTCTGATTATAAAGAACGTCGAGATTTTGTTATCAATTAAGGTTGAGCCGGTTAATTAGTTACTTCAGCGGCTTGAAATGATTGTCGTGACATATGGACGTCTCGGTTTCGATGGAAAGCTGGTCATGCACCCATTGCCGCCCATAGGTCGGAGGACTCTATTTTAAAATGCGGGCTGTCCGCAAATCAGAAACACATACTTGGCACATTTCTAACTGAAACGTGTAAAACATAAACTGATCATTGAATGTTAATCTTCACCAGAAATGTTTCCGTTCTGAACAATAACAACTTAGAGTTACGCAAAAGTTATAATATTATTGACTAATTTAGGAAATGCAAAGTAGTGCCTTCTGCATCGAATGCTCGGTGGTGTGTTGTACAAATTTTATACTTTTATGGTAGCCTTAACGTTATAATAAATTAAGTACGACTTTACATAATACAATACGTAGTAAGACTTTACATTATAATATATTTGATACGCCTTCATATTACTCTATTAGCCATAGGATTTCAAATTATTGATTATAATTATCACATCAGTCAATAATTATAACATCAGTCTATTATTATAACATCAGTCTATTATTATAAAATCAGTCTATAAGTATCACACCAGTCTATAATTATAACATCAGTCTTTAATTATAACATCCATCTGTAAGTATAACATCAGTCTATTATTTAAAATCAGTCAATTAGAATCACATCAGTCTATAATTATAACATCAGTCTATGATTATCACACCAGTCTATAAGTATCACATCAGTCTATAAGTATCACATACGTATATAAGTATCACATACGTCTATAATTATCAAATCAGGCTATAAGTAGTCTAACTTCACATTAATCTATAAGTTGTACGTCTTCACATTAACCATATTTAAAAAGACTTAATAAATTCAGTAAAATAAATACCAGTAAACAAATAAATAAATAAAAAAAATAAATAAATAAATAAATAAATAAATGAATGAATGTGTGAATGAATGAATGAATGAATAAATTAATAAATAAATAAATAAATATGAAAGGCGGTTGAGTGTTACAGCCCAGTCGTACCCTCTCAATGCCCGCCATGTTTGTATCTGCCAGTTGTCTGTCGTTTTCCTCTCTCGCCATGGCAGGTTTTAGCGGCAGTTCATTAAAGACGCCACAAGGCGATCGCTTGAACGTTCTTAAACAAACAAAATTAACTGAAAACTACGTCGCCAATCAATCTTGTTGCTAAATTGTACCGACTTGAAGCTCCCACCTGCCTCTTACCCCTCCCACCGTAGTTTATCAGTATTAGATTACGCCAATAACAATAATTCAAACTCGCAAACCCCCTAATTTCTGTGTCACGTTTAAGGTCCCGGTCATAAAGTCTGCAAACCAGGCGAGGTTTCCGGTATAAAGGGCTGTATAGGCGACTGGGGAAGGGTCCTGATCCCTCTGCAGCCCCTACCGGCCCGCGTTGATCGCTCTATTGTGACCATTGTTTCATTTTACGAGTTTGTTTTACGACGGCATGTTCCCTGCATCGAAATACAAACACAACTGACGATGATTGTGTTCGCTTTTAACGTTATTGTCACCCAATGATTTTACCCATTCTACATGCATTATTGTTCTTTTAAAGTAAAGGCTATAACCATTGGTAGTAAAATGTAAATGTGTTTATAAGAATACAACAACATTATAAACAAAAATGCCTACCTAACAATCAGATTTCATTGACGATAGAGACGAACTTACACAACTGTACGTGCAGAATAGGACATTAAGAATAACGAGAAAAAAAACATAACAAAACAGCTGTAAGAGGGATTGTTCGAACAATTCTTTGGAAAATTGGCAGCAGAAAGAATCATAGAAATCATGTTTTATGTAAGTTACACAACTGTTGAATACACGTGCATGTATAAACCTAAACATGAATTATACATATAAAGAAGGGACACAATTTTGTCTAAATACAACGCAGCGTTATGGGGAATGTTTTCTCAGATTCTCGAGTTGACAAGGCGTATTCAAAACTTCAACTGAAATCTAAGTACCACCATAACTTTTGACTTAATACGGACAGCAGAATCGAACACCGAAACAAAGGTATATATATTCAAAATGAACAAAGCATCTGAGCCTCGTTCTGGGAAAACGGGGCTTATTGCATGTGCGTTATGTGTCGCCCCAGATTAGCACGTGCAGTGCATACAGGCTAATCAGGGACGACGCTTTCCGCTTTAACTGAATTTAAGTGAATTAAAGACTTCATATAAACGAAAAATACCATAAAAGCGGAAATTGTTGTCCTTGATAAGCCTGGATGGACTGCACTGGCTAATCGGGGACGACATTTAACGCAATGCATTAAGCCCCGTTTTCCCAGAGCGCAGCATATAAGCTGTAAAGTAGAATGTTGAAGTGTGATTTGAATGGCACTTTGAAAACTAAACACATACAATTGCTACCAAAATACAAAGCAGACATTCGAAAACGTTCGATAGCCTGTACATTTTAACTATCGAAATATTTCCTTATATACCATATATGACGATATGGCTTGAAATCGTTTTAAATCGACTGAACTTTTCGACAAAAATTGTCTGTACGTTTAAATATCGTTTTTACAGGTTATTGCTCAAAATTAGCATACACGATCGATAACTGATTTTACATTGAAATACAGTATATAACTATATTGAAATTGTTCATTTTTTGTGATTTGGTTTTAAAGTATACGAACATGCAGCGCCATTACTTTAAGGCGTAGTGTATCGAGTATGTATCACTGGGGGCTGACGAGGTCAAAGCACAGTCCGTTTCGCTACGAAGTCAGGTATATGTTTTACTACGAAAACATTGTGTACATACATATGACATCGAAGAACGGATAAGTGGAAATTTGTGTTTAAAACAGGTAAGATTCTGCTTTTGTAATAACAAAACTCTGAATTTAAGCACAATGACATTTCATAGGTCTGTTACATCAAATTATGATTCAACATGTGTCTGGTTTATGCGTTAAACATTAAATATACCGCTGATTTATCAAACCGAAGTCAAGTTTCAATTAAAAAAAAAAAGGTTTACAACTATGTTAAATTGACACAATTTTACAATTTCCATATTGATGTATGTATCGTTAAGCCACTGGTGTGTTTAGAAATGTGTAGGCTGACCCAGTTATCAAATATAAAGGCTAAATAGTATTATTATGTATGATCATGTCTCTGAAAGTATACGTATATGCCTCGCTACGACAACGCTTTAGCGTGTATGCGTTTCGTATTTACAAATTATTTACTTAGCTAACAAAGTAAATTAAATATAAAAACAACAGAGACAGAAAAAAAATGAAAAAAAAAATGAAAAGAGGATGAACATTTAAACCATTATTGCGTTAATAATAGATGTTCGAACTTAAAGTGATTCTTTTACAAATAGACGTACTTTTATAAGTTCAATTTCATTATTCGATTGCAGTAAACTTAAATATTTATACATAGATGGCCCTTTGTAATAACATGTTTTTATGTATTTTTTTTCTAATGTTCCTAAACGCCGGGCAAATGCAAATAAAATGAAAAATACCTTGCTTGGCATGGACGTCGCCATCTTGTTTGTCACGTGATTTTCCTATCTGATAATCTTTGTATGTATTTACTTTTACAGTCACAGGACAAATAAGCTCGATTTTTTAACTTAGGCAAATCGAACGGCCACGAAAATTGCAAACACCAATATTAACTACTTTTAATTGTCTGGTGAGATTTGTCAAAAACAACAAGGACGATAATGTCATTGATTTGCAATCTCTCATCCTTTTATACAGGATTCACAAAACTCCACGTATGATTTCAAATATGAAGGTTAGTTTCAACAAGATATATCTTTAACAAAGATATTCGACGGATATCCTGACTTTGAAATTAAGTTCGACAAATTACGTTTTTAAATAATTAAAACAAAAACCAAGGTTTAAATTGTTGTTGTTTTTGTCACTTGATAGTCGCATATTCAACTCTTTAAATATGTGTGTAATTAAGTAATCGTATATTCAACCCACACGTGAATGTTCGTATATCAAAATTAAACTACGGGAGATCACATCATACGTGTCCTCACATGTCATATTATAAGTTTATTTTTTGACGATCGAAATATTATGGCATTTTAATATTGAGTATCACGCAGTTTTTTTCGACACATTCAAATCACTCTTTCAGAGCCACATCATGCGAAAATGAGACTTATGGTGTTTGGCCCGCGTAACTCAAGCAAAGTCTGCACAATGGCGCAGTCTGGACAGGATCTGCGCTGTCCGATATAAATCACGCAATGTTTCATGTTCTCACTAGATATCTCCTGACCAGACTGCCAGATGCTTGTTTGTATAGGTCCCTGATTTACCGTATATCTGTTTAAATTTTGCAAAGCACATGTCCATAACAACAAAAATGAAAAGAGAAAATCTATGTGTATGAAAAATTCTTGTTGCTAAGATACGTCATTCGAATTTTCATTAACTATTACTCGCTAATTAAATTCAAGTGTGAATAAGCCTGTTTTCAAACCTACCTATTGCAATGTTCCGGTATTAAAAGTGGTGATTTTTAATTATCTTTACTGACATATTTAAGTATTACTAATTGGTAGTGATAGCTAATTACATGTTCATCAAATGAAACTGTACTCGTGCGTAAGTGTATAAAGGAAACATAAATTAGAAAGTAGTCATGATGACTTTCGAGTTTAACATTCAAGAATTACACATACTATTTGAGAATGTCTATTCACATTCGTGTAAAGCTGACGGCCGCTGAACGTCACTTCAGACACGCCTGTCAGCAGGTGACGACAAGAACTTCCGTTACCACATCCGGTTACGTCTTTCCATTCTTGACGGTGTCCGGAACATGTACTATGAATACGCCGCCAAGAAGGCTACCGAGATCGTAGAGCTGCAGCAACGCGTTCTTGACGTAATCGGCCAGCGTGACGTCACACTCGAGGAAGGCGAATCGGAGCTATCGTCTGACGACATGTACGGGTCGTCGGAGGCATCGCATATCGGAAGTGACTCCGACTGCAGCTTCGAAATATGCTATTGAACGGGTCATAATTAAATAATATTTAATTCAATATTTTCACACAAAAAATGCATTTCTGACACAATTATTGTGTGTTGCCGTGTTTAAGGCCTAAAAACGGGAAAGATGCTATGACTCGACCAAGAGAAACAGAGCATCCTATTATAAAAACTTTTGAGGGGTAGATTTGCAAAGAATAGAAAGATTTGTGTATGCTTGTTGTCTTATATATTTAAATTGTGATATGACGCGAGATTATGTGATTATTTATAATAATGACTATCTATCAGTTCGTTCGTTTTATGATTAATTAGGTAAATGTCATGCTTACTGTTTGTTAGCTCATAGTGCTGTATTTGTATAATAAAATCTGGATAAAAGTACGTTCATGATTTCTCTGTTATGTCCCAAAAGAATAAAATATAATAGATGCCTTACAAGTTAACACGTCTAGTAACGTGGCTAGATGTACACTAAACGATTGTAAGCGGACTGTATGACTGTTTCACATCTTTTTTTCCACATACGTCAAAAGAGAAGGATCCCTTCTCCGCAAAAGTGTTATAATACGCAATTCAATAAGTTGTTCTTTGCCTCGTTTTTGTTTTTTCAACGCTCTATAAATATTATTCTTATACTCATTACACTGAGAAAATGTTTCTCCGTTCACACTTTGTGCGGAAAGGTAATACAATCGTTTTATACGGAATGTATATGAAGTATCGCAATACGCACGCGCATTGACTTTTTTGAGGGCGCGTGTTTCCACTGGAGGCATAAAGCGTAAAACACTTGTTTGCGTTAAACATATTTTGATAAGCAATTGTATCAATACATATCAATCGTAATAATTCATACACATCAATCGTAATAATTCATACATATCAATCGCAATAATTCATACATATCAATTGTAATAATTCATATATATCAATCGTAATCATTCATACATATCAATCGTAATAATTCATACATATAAATCGCAATAATTCGTACATATCCATTGTAATAAACCCTATATATCAATCGTAATAGTTCATACATATAAATCGCAATAATTCATACATATCAATCGTAATAATTCATAGTTATCAATCCCAATAACTCAAACATACCAATCGTAATAATTATTACTTACAAATATTATCAGTAACACATATACAGATGACACGATGAATACATCGTTAATTTACAGTGGTATTATATTTCATAATTGTTACATTTAAGTCGGTGGATCATAAGCATCATTTGCAGGTGGTAATTGCGAACGCTTAATCTAAAATTGACCAGTGATACAATTTTAAACCTTTAACAAAATAGGTTTAAAACTAAAAAAACTAAACCTTTAACACATTCATTGAGTAGTCAATAACGTGTTCTTGAGACGGTCTACCAAACACCAGACCCGTTATATCGTATCGGGATATTGTACCATCTATCGGGATATTGTACCATCCATCTGTTATATCCTACCATTCCTGGATATTATTCCATTTCAACGCTATATAATACCATCACGGAATAGTGTTCAAGCACAATGTTATCTCTTACTATCGCTGGTTATTGTACCGTCCCAATGTTATAGAGTACCAACCCCGGATATTTTACAATACATGTACATGTAATACCGTATCATCTCTCGTGATCGTCTCTTACTATCGCGGAGTATTGTACCATCCCAATGTAATTGCGTACCAACCCCGGATATTGTACAATCCCAATGTAATACAGTATCATCTCGAAATATCGTACCGATCCCAATGAAACATCGTACCATCCCGGGCTATTGAAGTATACAGCGTACACTTGTTGCAAAAGGAGTCCGGGAAACATTTTCTAGCTGCTATCCCAGGGAGTGAACGAGCAGCCACAAGAGACATTGTTCAGCAGTTATTACCTCCCCTGCATCCGCACCGGCCACACTTTCAGTTTGTGCTGGGAAGTACTTCAGTGTATGTTCATTTAGAAATCACTGGTGATACGCATTTATGGTAGTTAAGACAACCGGAACATACATATTTATTGTCCGTATCTGTATTTATTTACACTAATTTATTATGTCGTAGAAATTCTTGTCAAAATCTCATGATTTACATAATTGCCGAAAAAGTCAATGATGTATTGGTTTGCATATACTAAGGCAATTTCAAAAATGTCAACAAAGTTGTTATAAATATAAACAACTAAAGAAAAGCAGATAATAAAACTATTGTTAACATATTTCACATTAATTACAGTTAAAAAATGGTAACGGTGGTGGAAATTACTACTTAATCAGGCGAGTTTGATCTTTTCTGGTATCGAAATATTTTGATCTGAAGCAATGCATAAGGTGTTTATTATGTAAAAATAGCCAATTACGGTGACTTAAATTAAATAAAACTACACGTTACTTTGATTCATTTTACATTACACATTTTAAAGTACAAAACAGGTTACGAACATGTATTTTAATTATTTAAATGCTTTGTTTCGAAGGAAATTACAAATCGCTTTATGTATAGGTTTCACACAGAGTATGTATTGGTTGTGCTACGAAGTACAAATATAATGTGTAGGTTACTAAACGAAGTCTCTGTATCCTTTTCATGACATATCACATGCAGTTTGCAGTTACTGCAGACTGCCATTTCATCATACTTATACCGTCACTACGCCGGCACTCAACGGGGCTATACCGGCATCAGACCCCGGCAGAGCAGCGGCAACGCCCCGGTTACACCGGGGACAACCTGGGATCCACCGGGAAAGTATTAAATTGTTTTATACCTCCGGGATCAACCGGGAGTCACAGGTACGGACCGGCAACGGCCGGCTTGGCACTGGGAACAACCGGGACTGCATCGGGAACAACCGGGACGGCACCGTCAGAGCGCCGGTTTACTTATGTAACGTAGCTATACCGGAACTCTGTCGGCATTCACCAGGCTCCCCGTAGTTCTGCCGGGGTCTGTCCCGGTTGTCCCCAGTGCAAACCCGGTTGTTCCCAGTGCCACGCCGGTCGTTTCCGGTCCTTCCCGGAGACCACTGGTTCATCCCGGAGGTATTAAACATGTTAATATTTTCCCGGTGGAGCCCCGGTTGTCCCTGGTCGTCCACTGTTCAACCCGGTGGAGCATCGGTTCATCCCGGTTGGGCCCCGGTTCATCCCGGTAGATGCCTGATCACGCACCGGGGCTCCGCCGGCATCATCGTGAGACTGGACCTTAACCGCATTGTAACACGAGGTAAATTAACCGGCCGTCATGTACGCCGTAAACAATAACATGTGACAGAAACCCACTGCCACACCTTAACAGCAAAACATTGATTATGAAATTGCGGATTTGTGCAATTGGGGTCCTACTTTCCATACCTTACGGCAGTTACAGGTGTTGATTTTACAGGTGAAATCATGTATACGAACATGAAATTCATTTCAAAATTAGTTGGCGATAACCGATTGTCAAGAAAATCGCTTTGATATATACAATGTAAAAATCAAAATCCTTATGAGATAAAGAAGGATCGAAGTTGGGACATGGGATTTACTTTGACATAAGCAGAGTTTCGAGATAAGCGAGTTGGACATAACGAGCATCGAATGTTATTTGATAAAGCATACCGTATGCTAAAAACCTATCGCCGGTCTCAATCAAAAAGAACGTATAAGGGATTAACACAAGGTGAAGATGGGTAATTTTTATTGAGACCGACGACATTATGTTCTCGACTCTCAACTGTCTTACATATGGATTTTCGATTTTGATCGTTTCCTTTGGCCTAGTCGTGAATTTAATTATATCATAATAATGTGCATTACAATGTCGACTGTGCGCTTCGGATCATGTTGTGTCGTTTTACTACCTCTTCCTCAAAGGAAACATCCAGCCACTCCATGACTCTGTATTAAAAAAAACAAACATTTTCTTGATTTCGCCTTTGAGAGATTACCAATACGTCCTCTATGCGAAACGCATACACGCTAAAGCGTTGTCGTAGCGAGGCATATAAGTATACTGTCAGAGACATGATCATACATAATAATACTATTTAGCCTTTATTTCTAATAACTGGGTCAGCCTTTTCTAAACACACCAGTGGCTTAACGATACATACATCAATATGGAAATTGTAAAATTGTGTCAATCAAACATAGTTGTAAACCTTAATTGCATTTTTTTAATTGAAACTTGACGTCGGTTTGATAAATCAGCGGTGTATTTAATGTTTAACGCATAAACCAGGCACATGTTGAATCATAATTTGATGTAACAGACCTATGAAATGTCATTGTGCTTAAATTCAGAGTTTTGTTATTACAAAAGCAGAATCTTACCTGTTTTAAACACAAATTTCCACTTATCCGTTCTTCGATGTCATATGTATGTACACAATGTTTTCGTAGTAAAACATATACCCGACTTCGTAGCGAAACGGACAACGCTTTGACCTCGTCAGCCCCCAGTGATACATACTCGATACACTACGCCATACAGTTATGGCGCTCCATGTTTGTATACTTTAAAACCAAATCACAAAAAAATGAACCATTATAATATAGTTCAATACATGCGATGTATGTATGTATTTCAATGTAAATACGGAATATTACGCTAGTCAATTGTCCCAAGAGTTTGTATCACTCGAGTGGCTTGTGTGATGACGTATCACACGAGAGGCGGAGCCTCGAGTGTTATGTGAAATAGCACAAGCCACGAGAGTGATACAAACTCTTGGAACAATTGACTAGCGTAATATCCCTTTTATTAAATACAACAACTAACGAAAACAGTTAACAAATGTATTTTTTACTTTAACAAAACTGAAAAAAGAATGACTAAAACGGTACGCCATAGTTTATTTAAGACGCGTATGAATACAGTTTATGTAAATTAACGTGTAAACATTCGAACCGGGAAAACACAGGTTTCCGACACGCTTACCTTAATGCCATCGTTAATCCAATTTTTATAACAACTAAGTTGACAACTTTAATTCGATGTTTATAACAAAAACGTTTAAACGATATGCACTTCCACTTCAATCCTCCATGTCTTTATCGAATTTTTGTTTAAACCACACTATTTTATTGTATTCCTATCGAAATATACATTTATGCATGATAAACACACACTTCAAAATACGTTTATAACACATAGTTTACTGTTAAAAACACCACGTTCGAAATGTCCTTAAATTCCAGAGAGTTTAGATAAAACTATTGTTTTTCGTCACAGAAATGACGTCACACGATCTCCTACGTAATATATTTCGTAATATATAACTGTTTAACGCATAAACCAGGCACATGTTGAATCATAATTTGATGTAACAGACCTATGAAATGTCATTGTGCTTAAATTCAGAGTTTTGTTATTACAAAAGCAGAATCTTACCTGTTTTAAACACAAATTTCCACTAATCCGTTCTTCGATGTCATATGTATGTACACAATTTTTTCGTAGTAAAACATATACCTGACTTCGTAGCGAAACGGACTGTGCTTTGACCTCGTCAGCCACCAGTGATACATACTCGATACACTACGCCTTAAAGTAATGGCGCTACATGTTCGTATACTTTAAAACCAAATCACAAAAAATGAACCATTTCAATACAACAATGTATACTGTATTTCAATGTAAAATCAGTTATCGATCGTGTATGCTTATTTTGAGCAATGACCTGTAAAAACGATATTTAAACGTACAGACAATTTTTGTCGAAAAGTTCAGTCGATTTAAAACGTTTTCAAGCCATATCGTCATATATGGTATATAAGGAAATATTTCGATAATTAAAAATGTACAGGCTATCGAACGTTTTCGAATGTCTGCTTTGTATTTTGGTAGCAATTGTCTGTGTTTAGTTTCCAAACCGCCATTCAAATCACACTTCAACATTCTACTTTACAGCTTATATGCTGCGCTCTGGGAAAACGGGGCTTAATGCATTGCGTAAAATGTCGTCCCTGATTAGCCAGTGCAGTCCACCCAGGCTTATCAAGGACAGCAATTTCCGCTTTTATGGTATTTTTCGTTCATATGAAGTCTTTAATTCACTTAAATTCAGTTAAAGCGGAAAGCGTCGTCCCTGATTAGCCTGTATGCACTGCACGTGCTAATTTGGGGCGACACATAACGCACATGCAATAAGCCCCGTTTTCCCAGAACGAGTCTCAGATGCTTTGTTCACTTTGAATATATATACCTTTGTTTCGGTGTTCGATTCTGCTGTCTGTATAAAGTCAAAAGTTATGGTGGTACTTAGATTTTAGTTGAAGTTTATTAACACAATAATGGTTTAAATGTTCATCCTCTTTTCATTTTTATTTTATTTTTTTACCTTTTTGTCTGTCTTTGTTGTTTTTATTTTTAATTTACTTTGTAAGCTAAATAAATAATTTGTAAATACGTGTAAAACTTTGTACCTATCACAATTGACAATGTATTGTTTTCATAATGTGTTGTTGACGATGCACATTGTACAAGTCAAAATAAACTGTCTGTCTGTCTGTCTGTCTGTCTGTCTGTCTGTCTGTCTGTCTGTCTGTCTGTCTGTCTGTCTGTCTGTCTGTCTGTCTGTCTGTCAACGAGGCGTGTCAAATAATGCATGCACATGCAACCACTTACCCCTAAAAACTTATTCCAATACAATCAGAATGATAAGTATTTTTCATTTATTTACATTTATTAAAACATCGTTGTTGTTGTTGATTGGATATTTATGTGCCTGGCTCTGTCAGTGTAATTCACTGCAAAGCCGGGTTCAAGAGCGATGGCTACTTTCGTTTTCAAGTAAATCAAATTTAGAGTTATAACAGTTGTTGCAAAGAAAATATAACATTTTGGAATCAGTTTTTAGGGGTAAGTGGTTGCATATGCATGCATTATTTGACACGCTTCGTTGTTTCAAAGGAATAGGACGGGAGCTATCGATTAAGGGGCAAACACTCAAAAATATTGTTTGAAAGTCTGTAGAAGATTTATTCGGGTTGACAAACGGACTCGAAATATTGCTCGGTTTTCGACCGACTGTGAGTTAACGGCTGGACAGATATTTTTGAAGTTAACTTTTTTTGAAAGGTTGTCCAATGGCCCATAGGAGGATCAAGGGATGCTTTGGATTAAAGCTATTTTTGACATTTTTGCGGCCCGCGAAAACAGGTCTATAATAAAGTCTAGTTAATGACCTTGTTATGATTCCAATATCAGAGGGTGGGGATTTTTTTCATGGCTCTTTGTCAATTTTTGTCTCATTAAACATGATTTTATATATTTATTTGAATATATTGGGCTCCTAAAAAATATATATATGAAAAATACTATCCTGGGTACGTTACTTCCACCTGTGCAGAGTCATGGAGTGGCTGGATGTTTCCTTTGAGGAAGAGGTAGTAAAACGACACAACATGATCCGAAGCGCACAGTCGACATTGTAATGCACATTATTATGATATAATTAAATTCACGACTAGGCCAAAGGAAACGATCAAAATCGAAAATCCATATATAAGACGACAGTTGAGAGTCGAGAACATAATGTCGTCGGTCTCAATAAAAATTACGCATCTTCATCTTGTGTTAATCTCTTATACGTTCTTTTTGATTGAGACCGGCGATAGGTTTTTAGCATACGGTATGCTTTATCAAATAACATTCGATGCTCGTTATGTCCAACTCGCTTATCTCGAAACTCTGCTTATGATAAAGTAAATCCCATGTCCCAACTTCGATCCTTCTTTACCTCATAAGGATTTTGATTTTTACATTGTATATATCAAAGCGATTTTCTTGACAATCGGTTATCGCCAACTAATTTTGAAATGAATTTCATGTTCGTATACATGATTTCACCTGTAAAATCAACACCTGTAACTGCCGTAAGGTATGGAAAGTAGGATCCCAATTGCACAAATCCGCAATTTCATAATCAATGTTTTGCTGTTAAGGTGCGGCAGTGGGTTTCTGTCACATGTTATTGTTTACGGCGTACATGACGGCCGGTTAATTTACCTCGTGTTACAATGCGGTTAAGGTCCAGTCTCACTATGATTCCGGCGGAGCCCCGGTGCGTGATCAGGCATCTACCGGGATGAACCGGGGCCCAACCGGGATGAACTGATGCTCCACCGGGTTGAACAGTGGACGACCATGGACAACCGGGGCTCCACCGGGAAAATATTAACATGTTTAATACCTCCGGGATGAACCAGTGGTCTCCGGGAAGGACCGGAAACGATCGGCGTGGCACTGGGAACAACCGGGTTTGCACTGGGGACAACCGGGACAGACCCCGGCAGAGCTACGGGGAGCCTGGTGAATGCCGACAGAGTTCCGGTATAGCTACGTTACATAAGTAAACCGGCGCTCTGACGGTGCCGTCCCGGTTGTTCCCGATGCAGTCCCGGTTGTTCCCAGTGCCAAGCCGGCCGTTGCCGGTCCGTACCTGTGACTCCCGGTTGATCCCGGAGGTATTAAACAATTTAATACTTTCCCGGTGGATCCCAGGTTGTCCCCGGTATAACCGGGGCGTTGCCGCTGCTCTGCCGGGGTCTGATGCCGGTATAGCCCCGTTGAGTGCCGGCGTAGTGACGGTATATGTATGATGAAATGGCAGTCTGCAGTGACTGCAAACTGCATGTGATATGTCATGAAAAGGATACAGAGACTTCGTTTAGTAACCTACACATTATATTTGTACTTCGTAGCACAACCAATACATACTCTGTGCGAAACCTATACATAAAGCGATTTGTAATTTCCTTCGAAACAAAGCATTTGAATAATTAAAGTACATGTTCGTAACCTGTTTTGTACTTTAAAAAGTGTAATGTACAATGAATCAAAGTAACGTGTAGTTTTATTTAATTTAAGTTACCGTAATTGGCTATTTTTACATAATAAACACCTTATGCATTGCTTCTAATCAAAATATTTCGATACCAGAAAAGATCAAACTCGCCTGATTAAGTAGTGTATGTACAAAATGTTTTCGTAGTAAAACATATACCCGACTTCGTAGCGAAACGGACTACGCTTTGACCTCGTCAGCCCCCAATGTGTATGTTTATTTATATTTCCGATATTGAAATCGTATAATTGGGTTTTGAGTATTGTACTTTGGTTGAGCAATACCATATTGTATGTCCTATTTCATGGATTATGTATGTGTATTGCGTTTATAGTAAATCTGGATAATTACTGATGATTTAGCCAATAGACAATACACAGCATGTTTTATTGAGCGGACGTGGGCTGCTAGGTTTTTGGGCTAACGGAACGAATACGAATATTTTTGTTAAGTTACAAATAAAGTTGGCAAAATGTTATGCAATTATATTTTCAATGAAACATCGTGGGTAATTTATTGACGGTGTTATTCCTTTTTAAATATAATAATTTTAAATAAATTGAAATTAATTCAGAAGTTGTAAAAATAAAATATATAATCATAGAGATAGATTAATACAATAAGTTACGAATATACAGCAACTTTGACAGTTAACATTGTATTTTGCTAGAAACTTACCAATAAACAGGTGTATAACAAATTGATTATAACATGTTGCCTTGTGTTTATAGATGTAAACAATCGTTAGAGGTTGTACTTGTTATTTATTTTATTTTAGACATGATGCAAATGTAAGAAATAATATTATAAGTTGAAGATTTACAACTGCACAATCCAGCCTCAAACGGGGTATCAGAAAATTATATCTTTGTTGTGATAACAATTCAACAGTTTGTAATATTGTTGTTATCTTATTTAAAACAAATGTTACTGTTCATGCATAACACAATGATGTTGTTTGGATATTTATGCGATGTGAAAACAGAGCTTAGGTAAATAAAAACTCGAAAGTATATTGTTTCATAATGATATTTTCATATACATTCATAATGGACAGCGTCAAGTGAATAGTGGAAAACTATACACATGTAATACATGCTTAACATCGTGTAACACCGTGTTACTTGTTGCTACAGGAACGTTTACAAGAACACTTCATCTCACAAAAAACAAGGGAGATCTATATAGCATAATTACAAACAATACTTAAAGTTGCATAAGTGATAATGCATCATGTACCAAATTGTATCTATCGATCATCACAAACCGTTTGTGTCTAACACTCTTTGTGTCTTATACCTTACAAAGGGGATTTTACTTTGCGGAAAATACAGAGTACCATAAGATTAACTATTTTTTTGACAGTCAACTTAATAAAGACACTGACTAAAACATTTATTTTAAAATGCAAGAAAGAGAGAAAAGGACATTATGAATCTTGGCGCTGAAATCGCAAAACGTCATAAACATTAATCGGATAAGTCACACATATCATTTGCAATAGATCGTTCATATCAAATGAAATAATACATAACAATCGTAATGATTCATACTTATCAATCGCAATAATTCATACATATCAATCGCAATAATTCATACATATCAATCGTAATAATTCATACACATCAATCGTAATAATTCATACACATCAATCGTAATAATTCATACATATCAATTGTAATAATTCATACACATCAATCGTAATAATTCATACATATCAATCGCAATAATTCATACATATCAATCGTAATAATTCATACATATAAATCGCAATAATTCGTACATATCCATTGTAATAAACCCTACATATCAATCGTAATAGTTCATACATATCAATCGTAATAATGCATACATATAAATCGCAATAATTCATACATATCAATCGTAATAATTCATAGTTATTAATCCCAATAACTCAAACATACCAATCGTAATAATTATTACTTACAAATATTATCAGTAACACATATACAGATGACACGATATCGTTAATTTACAGTGGTATTATATTTCATAATTGTTACATTTAAGTCGGTGGACCATAAGCATCATTTGAAGGTGGTAATTGCGAACGCTTAATCTAAAATTGACCAGTGATACAATTTTAAACCTTTAACAAAATAGGTTTAAAACTAAAAAAACTAAACCTTTAACACATTCATTGAGTAGTCAATGACGTGTTCTTGAGACGGTCTACCAAACACCAGACCCGTTATATCGTATCGGGATATTGTACCATCTATCGGGATATTGTACCATCCATCTGTTATATCCTACCATCCCTGCATATTATTCCATTTCAACGCTATATAACACCATCACGGAATAGTGTTCAAGCACAATGTTATCTCTTACTATCGCGGGTTATTGTACCGTGCAAATGTAATAGAGTACCAACCCCGGATATTTTACAATACATGTACATGTAATACCGTATCATCTCTCGTGATCGTCTCTTAATATCGCGGAGTATTGTACCATCCCAATGTAATTGCGTACCAACCCCGGATATTGTACAATCCCAATGTAAAACCGTATCATCCCGAAATATCGTACCGATCCCAATGAAACATCGTACCATTCCGGGCTATTGAACTATACAGCGTACAATTGTTGCAAAAGGAGTCCGGGAAACATTTTCTAGCTGCTATCCCAGGGAGTGAACGAGTAGCCACAAGAGACATTGTTCAGCAGTTATTACCTCCCCTGCATCCGCACCGGCCACACTTTCAGTTTGTGTCGTAGAAATTCTTTTCAAAATCTCATTATTTACATAATTGCCGAAAAAGTTAGTGATATATTCGTTTTGCATTTACTAAGGCAATTTAAAAAATGTCAACAAAGTTGTTATAAATATAAACAAATAAAGAAAAGCAGATACTAAAAATATTGTTAACATATTTCACATTAATTACAGTTAAAAAATGATAACGGTAATGGAACATGTGACGTTTGACATGTGGTTGCAACATTTGTAATTACCAAGAAAAGGATACAGAGACTTCGCGAATATTAATACAAAACGAACATAGTGACTTTATTGCTGATATGGCTTGAAAGTACGGGCGGACGGACGGACGGACGGACGGACGGACGGACGGACGGACGGAAGGACGGGCGGGCGGACGGGCGGACGGACGGACGGTTAGACAGACAGACAGACAGACAGACAGACAGTTTATTTTGACTTGTACAATGTACATCGTCAACAACACATTATGAAAACAGTACAATGTCAATTGTGATAGGTACAAAGTTGTACACGTATTTACAAATTATTTACTTAGCTAACATAGTAAATTAAATATAAAAACAACAAAGACAGAAAAAAGGGAAAAAAATAAAAATAAAAAGAGGATGAACATTTAAACCATTATTGCGTAAATAATAGATGTTCGAACTTTAAGTGATTCTTTTACAAAAATACATACTTTTATAAGTTCAATTTTATTATTCGATTGCAGTAAACTTAAATATTTATACATAGATGACATTTTGTTATAACATGTTTTTATGTATTTTTTTTCTAATGTTCTTAGACGCCGGGCAAATGCAAATAAAATGAAAAATACCTTGCTTGGCATGTACGTCGCCATCTTGTTTGTCACGTGATTATCCTATCTGATAATCTTTGTAGTTTATTAGTTTATTATCGTCTCTTCAATACACATATTTGACAGCTTTATACACATACAAGTTAATCATAGATTACAAGTGTATTGCCACTCAGTACAGAGTTATAAGAGACAGCTCTCTATCTAAAACCTAGGTATTTAATACTTTATACATACAGAAATAGAAAAATAATAAAAAACAACTAAAAAAAAACAAAAAACATAAGCATAGCATAAAATAAAATCAACTTAACAACCAGATAGGTTATGAGCTCCAGTTGACAAATTAAAACACATGTAGTTTCTAAACAGCATGAGAGATAACATTTATATATATATATATATATACACTCTAAAATCAACTAGACACCCAGATACTAAGGTTATGAGCTCCAGTTGACAAATTTAAATCAGCATGAGAGATTATATATAAATAAATATATATATATATACACACATATTACATATAGGATTTTTTTTTAATTGAACTCATCAACAGATAATTTACAAATTTATATGTGAGTATCACTAAAACCTGATAAAACATAAGTCTTGCTAAAAGTTAGGAGAAGGCTTAAAATGCTATTTATACAAGAGTTGTGTTCGTGTAGTTAAGATCATATGGCAGGTCTTGGCACTGACTTTTACCATGTTTTCATTTGAAAGTACAAACACTAGTTTATCATTATCACAGAGCGAGTTAAAAGATCTGTTTATCTCATTAGCTTTAGAGATAAGGTCAATCCTAACACAGTTGTAGGCATCACAGTGAAACAAAACATGAGATTCATTTTCAATATCTAGCTTACATAAGGGACAGATACGCAGATTTTCGGGAATATTCTCATACCTTCCAGTCTCTAATCTAAGTGGAGCAGTTCCACATCTAAACTTAGCAAGAGCAGATCTATGTCTTAAGGGTAGTGTAGATGTAACATACGTTCCTACAGCAAATGTTTCTTTAAACTGTCTATACGTTCTAAGTTTATTACGCCCCCTACCAGATGGCCCAACTTCAGCATTAACCTTATTTGTCCATATGCTAACATATTTATTCATGGTGTGGGACAACATTTGTTCACAGAAATCTCTCAGGTTTCTGTCTCTATAGTCATTCAATGGATTTAACAAACAGATATCATTAATATGAGTTTTACATTCAAACTGCCAATTCTTACAAGTTCTGCTACTTTTAACGGAACAGAATAAAAATACTTTTTGATTCATTCTACCACTGTCCATATTAACAAGTCTATACCAATGGTGTGCAATATATTTCCACTGTTTAACATGTGGTGGTTGCCAGGCAGTGTCGCCATACAAAGCATTTATAGGTGTGTATCGGCCTGTACCAAGGAAGAATCGAATAGCTCGACTTTCTACTGCATTAATACACGAAAATGATTTAGTGCCCCAAATGGCCGCACCATATGAAATTATAGGCCAGACAGTCGTATCATATAATTTGGTAAATACTTTATATGGCAAACCGCCTGCTGATTTACTTTTAGCAATTAAAAGACCAAACTCTCTGCCAGCACTTTGTGCCACACACTTAGCAGTGGCACCAAAATCTAGATGCTCATTTAATAGGATACCAAGGTACATGTACTTGTTCACAACTTGCAAATTGTAGTCACCACATGTAAATGAGATTGTTGTTCTATTTCTACAATTAGGTCTAAAATGCACTATGTGACTTTTATCATGATTCACAACCATACAATTGAAAGAACACCATGTATTTAAAACATTTAACATAGATTGTAGATCCTGCTCATTATCAGAGATAAGAACAATGTCGTCTGCATAAAGTAATATACATAGTTTTTCATTATCACTTATGGGTATTCCTTTATCCAGGGCTTTAATTGCAACAGCTAGATCGTTAATAAACAGATTAAAAAGAAGCGGTGACAGGCTACAGCCTTGTCGAAGGCCACATTGAACCTCAAACTCTTCGGTATAAAGGCCATTAATTCGTACACATGATGTTACATTATTATATAACGATTTGATAGCTATGACAATTTTTCCATTAACACCTATCACTGAAGTCAACTTATTCCACAAAATGCCTCTTTCTACGAAATCATACGCCTTTTTAAAATCAATGAAGGCACAGAAAGTAGACTGCCTTAAACGCTTTCTTGTTTCAATAATATTAGTTAGCGATGACAAATGATCAATTGTATTTCTATTTTTCCGAAAGCCATTTTGCTCATCAACAATGACATCATTATCCTCAGACCATTGTGATATTCTGTCATTTAGAATGGAGCTATATAATTTATACATGGAACAGGATAATGCAATGCCTCTGTAGAACAGGGGGTCTCGTAAATCAGTTGTACTTGATTGTATGTATTAAATTTTACAGTCACAGGACAATAAAGCTCGATTTATTTAACTTAGGCAAATCGAACGGCCACGAACAATGCAAACACCAATATTAATTACTTTTAATTGTCTGATGAGATTTGTCAAAAACAACAAGGACGATAATGTCATTGATTTGCAATCTCTCATCCTTTTATACAGGATTCACAAAACTCCACGTATGATTTCAAATATGAAGGTTAGTTTCAACAAGATATATCTTTAACAAAGATATTCGACGGATATCCTGACTTTGAAATTAAGTTCGACAAATTACGTTTTTAAATAATTAAAATAAAAACCAAGGTTTAAATTGTTGTTGTTTTTGTCACTTGATAGTCGCATATTCAACTCTTTAAATATTTGTGTAATTAAGTAATCGTATGTTCAACCCACACGTGAATGTTCGTATATCAAAATTAAACTACGGGAGATCACATCATACGTGTCCTCACATGTCATATTATAAGTTTATTTTTTGACGATCGAAATATTATGGCATTTTAATATTGAGTATCACGCAGTTTTCTTTCGACACATTCAAATCACTCTTTCAGAGCCACATCATGCGAAAATGAGACTTATGGTGTTTGGCCCGCGTAACTCAAGCAAAGTCTGCACAATGGCGCAGTCTGGACAGGATCTGCGCTTCCGATATAAATCACGCAATGTTTCATGGTCTCACTAGATATCTCCTGACCAGACTGCCAGATGCTTGTTTGTATAGGTCCCTGATTTACCGTATATCTGTTTTAAATTTTGCAAAGCACATGTCCATAACAACGAAAATGAAAAGAGAAAATCTATGTGTATGAAAAATTCTTGTAGCTAAGATACGTCATTCGAATTTTCATTAACTATTACTCGCTAATTAAATTCAAGTGTGAATAAGCCTGTTTTCAAACCTACCTATTGCAATGTTCCGGTATTAAAAGTGGTGATTTTTAATTATTTTTACTGACATATTTAAGTATTACTAATTGGTAGTGATAGCTAATTACATGTTCATCAAATGAAACTGTACTCGTGCGTAAGTGTATAAAGGAAACATAAATTAGAAAGTAGTCATGATGACTTTCGAGTTTAACATTCAAGAATTACAGATACTATTTGAGAATGTCTGTTCACATTCGTGTAAAGCTGACGGCCGCTGAACGTCACTTCAGACACGCCTGTCAGCAGGTGACGATTATTAGTCGTCATATGGAGGAGGCGACCATTCGGTTCCACGCCGCCGACAAAGCCGGCGACAAGAACTTCCGTTACCACATCCGGTTACGTCTTTCCATTCTTGACGGTGTCCGGAACATGTACTATGAATACGCCGCCAAGAAGGCTACCGAGATCGTAGAGCTGCAGCAACGCGTTCTTGACGTAATCGGCCAGCGTGACGTCACACTCGAGGAAGGCGAATCGGAGCTATCGTCTGACGACATGTACGGGTCGTCGGAGGCATCGCATATCGGAAGTAACTCCGACTGCAGCTTCGAAATATGCAATTGAACAGGTCATAATTAAATAACATTTAATTCATATACATTTCTGACACAATTATTGTGTGTTGCCGTGTTTAAGGCCTAAAAAACGGGAAAGATGCTATGACTCGACCAAGAGAAACAGAGCACCCTTTTATAAAATCTTTTGAGGGGAAGATTTGCAAAGAATAGAAAGATTTGTGTATGGTTGTTGTCTTATATATTTAAATTGTGAAACATGTGAAACTGATATGACGCGAGATTGTGATTATTTATAATAATGATTTCTATCAGTTAGCTTTACTTGACTAGTTTCGTTTTATGATTAATTAGGTAAATGTCATGCTTACTGTTTGTTAGCTCATAGTGCTGTATTTGTATAATAAAATCCGGATAAAAGTACGTGCATGATTTCTCTGTTATGTCCCAAAAGAATAAAATATAATAGATGCCTTACAAGTTAACACGTCTAGTAACGTGGCTAGATGTACACTAAACGATTGTAAGCGGACTGTATGGCTGTTTCACATCTTTTTTTCCACATACGTCAAAAGAGAAGGATCCCTTCTCCGCAAAAGTGTTATAATACGCAATTCAATAAGTTGTTCTTTGCCTCGTTTTTGTTTTTTCAACGCTCTACAAATATTATTCTTATACTCATTACACTGAGAAAATGTTTCTCCGTTCACACTTTGTGCGGAAAGGTAATACAATCGTTTTATACGGAATGTATATGAAGTATCGCAATACGCACGCGCATTGACTTTTTTGAGGGCGCGTGTTTCCACTGGAGGCATAAAGCGTAATAACACTTGTTTGCGTTAAACATATTTTGATAAGCAATTGTATCAATATCAAATAGTTGCTATATAAACATCTGCTTGAAAAGAGGGACTATACCTTATTTAATAAAAGTAATATTGTTAGAGAAAAATACCGTCGATATGCCCGTTTTAACAGATCTATCAATATCGCTTTGTTTTAAATTTCGTGCGTTTAATGATGCAAGGTTAACGAAATCTTTTAAAATACTGCAGTGTTTTAGGCAATCGAAACATACTCGAATGCGACACTAATAAATTAATGTTACCCGAAAAAAGCATTAACATTAAGGTGTTATAATATGCAATTACTGTTTAATAAAATCAACCACGGATACCAATACATCTGCTACAAGAATATTAAAGAAAGATCGAATTACTGTTTTAGATGACTGACCTGCGTTCCTGTAAAACACATAACAAATCGCGACAATAGTATCAGCATAAAAAATTAATCGAATCAGTCAAGTCTCCTCACAACTTTACATGGATTACGCAGATGACGTCATGTATGTAATATACAAAGTTATCTATAAATTATTATAATTAAAGACATTTTTACTCAAAAATGCTAGTGTCGACTTATGCCAAGCGATTGGCTTGTATGGTCGGTGTTCCGTCCGTGCGACGTTAACCCAGAATGACACGTTTTGTGTAGCATCAATAAGGATTTGATGATATCTATGATATTAGATCCAGTTGCTTAATACACTGTGCATTTCTTTGAACAGTCGAGCAAAACTTGATTACCACTTGTATAACAATTCTCAGAGACACATATACATATGGCAAGTTGCATGCCTCATTAATTTACATCGTTATTATATTTCATATTAATGCTATTCAAGTCCGTGGATCGTAAGTGCCTTTTGAAGGCGGTAACTGCGAACAATTAATCTAAAATTGATCAGTTATACAAGTTTAAACCTTTAACACTTTCATTTAGTAGTCACTGACGTTCTTGAGACGTGATCTTACCAATGTTTATTTTTAACATTTATAATCAATAATAACAGTACTGTTGTTAAATGTAACAAATTTAATGCTGATAGCCAATGGCTTTGGTTATTTAATTAATGTCTGTCTTAAGTATTGATGTCGAAACATCTGTTATAAACCATATTCCGGCTAAGACTTACAATCATAAATGGCAAATTAAAACAAGCTACACATTTTGCGAATATGTTACACCTTTAATTCCGAAACTTGATTCATTTCAAAAGATCTGGGAAAAAGGTATGATTTAATCTAAGACCAATGCTTTCAAAACAAGCATGTATCATATTATTTGTAGTTTTCACTTTATATGTATCCAATATAATAATATTGTGTGAGGTGTTTGAACATTATGTTCAGGGCTAATATTATGCCGCCGCGGGAGGATGGTCGTGACGCTGTTCGTTGGTGGGAAGACGTTGACAGTGTAAACTCACAGTGTTGATGATGTTTAAGTTATATGTTCACACGGGGTAAGGGTTATCAGCAATTATAACAATAACGATAATCAGTTTTGATGGGGTTTGACACAACATTATATATATATTAAGCAGTGTCTGGTTATAATAATGTTCTTTAATTGTATTTCACAAAAAGTATGTTTTACGTGTAGTCGCCTTGTTAGGTACTATATGTTTAAACTAATTTCCTAATGCGTCATAAACTCTTTAAATGCTAACTCATATGCAAGGTTTTAGCTATTTTAAGATTGAGGAAAGTTTACTGAGTTAGTATTTACATTTTAACAGAAATCACAAAGTAAATTTAATGTTAAATGTATTCACGGTCATAATAAACAATCGTTCCATCGACATAGGCCATTCATTAATTGAAAAGGATTATCCAAAATTTATGTCAATCCAAGTCTTACTCATAAAATACAACAATACGAGTTGTTACATGCCATAACTGATTAATTTGTTTATTGAAAAGTGTGCAGCAGGAACTTAAAAACATATTATGTTTGCGAGTAGTTTCTATTTAAATATTAACTAACTTTAAGAAATGAAATTATTTTACCAACTCAAACAGCAAGAACTATTCAAAAACAATAAGTAGGTACCAATACATTGTCAAACTGCTAAATGTAATCCATTATTTGTTATAACTTTTAGTTGAAAGCACTTGTTAAAGAGTTTTACCGGCAAATTATATGCCACCCAAACTGTCTACATGGTAGACATTTAAGAACAAAATTAACACAATCACGAAAGATCTATAACTTTGAGAAAATTCATTTAAACAGAAAATACGGTTTCTAGCACACCTCTAAGAAAGAAAGCTTTGAGTAGTGCATGTTTAACTGAATTATGACCAGTCGCACTGAAAAATATTTCGCAGTAGAAATTTGAACAGAGATAAATGATATGAATACAACATCAGAAATCGATTGCAGTGAAACATCTTTAGTGTTTGCCTAAGTGTACAATCCTCACCTCAGATAAACTGCCAAAAGATACATCTCCCACATATTGTCATCAATATTATATTGTGTTTTGCCATATTTAGGACATGATCTATTAACAAGAAATATGCAATACAATTTCTTATTCAATTATTTTGCACAAAAACTGACAGCTGCATATAAAATATAAGTAAACATTTCGCCTTTATGAATTCCTTGAACTTCATTTTCCCCGTGTATTTGTCCGTTTTTCATGTTCTGAGCGTCACTTCTGATGAACATGTGTTATGGGACTATGATTTGTCTTTAGTCTACATCATTTACCGTTTTACTGCATAAAGCTTTAAATACATGTACTAAACTGATTGATATTTTCAATAATGTACGTATTCTCCAACTCTTGCAATACCAGCCTTAAATATAAATGTATCATGTTGCTTTGACCGTTTCTTCACTTTTCTGTACGGCTGAAACCGCAATAGCTTGCAATCAAATTGTCCTTTGAGAATCTGTAGCCGATACGGGGGCACAACAGGAACTCGCTCGGGCTCAATACAAACAAATGATATGCCGTAGCTTAGTGTCTCTTTAAAGAATACTTCCGCAGTCTCCATATCCCCGACCATTTCCGACGCTTTTCCAACGAGAAAATAAAGGTGGTCATCGAACAGTTCTGGATACATTTGACATTTTCTCTTTGTCCATCTTTTGAGGTGATTCAATGCTTTTCTTGCTTCATTGTTGTACAGCCATTGTTTATATAAGGTTTTCGATGTCTGAGACAAGGCTTCGTACGCGCGTACAACTTGATATAGTATATATGCTGTCGTAGGAAACAGTACATGCCCTAGCATTTCTGCAAAATCTTGGGTCGTAAACCTGTTATAAGTCGTTATTGAAGAATACATTCCAGGCGTATACAAAATATCTTCTTTTATATTTTGTATAAAGTCCTTAATTATTAAATCATATTCTTGGAGATAGAATAATAGGTCGTAGAAACAAGCGTATATCCAAGTGTGTGATCTGGCAGCATAAAGGGTGTCCTTGTATATAAAACAACTCTTCATACCTTCATTCCCGCCTCCCCTCTCCACTTCACGTTGATGATATAAGTTTGCTAAGAGAGCCTTAAGACATACAAGATCACCACTCCCTTCAAGGTAGGCAATCATCTCTTCCAGATGACGAATGTAAATATCAGTATCGACTTGAATATAAGAGGCCCAGTGCCATTGTTTGGAAATTATAGAAAGAACAAGCAAGCCTTCGCCTTTGTCCAGCATCTCATTAAAAAATGATAACAAATAATTCTTGATTTCAAAGAATGGGTTTTCTACACCCGAACTCACTTTTTTTAAGATATCTGAGAGCGAAACGTCTCTTGAAAGCCACCGAAAACGATGCTTTTCTGTTAATTTCAGAATGATCTGCCATGGTTCTGCCATTGCTTTTTCCAAATCTCGTACACAAACATCTATATCTGACTTTTTCATATCCGCCACCAAGTTGTAGTCTGGGATATAGTAATGTGGCAGATAATAGTGTTGAAGATATCGTTTGAGTTGACCTAACAACAATATCAGACATTCTAAAAGACTTTCATCCTTCCATTCTTCTGCTGGTTTCGTTTCACAGAGCCAGAGAAATGTTACTTTGCAAAAAAAACTAGCAAGACCTCTTGGCACTTTGTTGATATGGAATTTAAAAATATATTTGAACAACATATAACATCTTTTCTGATTCAGACTGAGAGATTTGGACAGCATTTTATCGCAAAGAGAAAATGAAAAAATGAACTCTTCTTTCGATTCTCGGCTTCCTTTATAACCTTTTGAAACAAGATGACAACCGCCCCTTACAATCTTTTTCACCAGTCCCTTGCTTGGCCAAACTCGTGTTCTATATTTCCAGCTCCTCGCTTGTGGCGGCCATGTTGGACACGGCAAACAGACAACGTAATCTGTAGAAAACAAATTATTGATGTCGTCTTCAACGTCGATGGTTGAGGCAGGACCGGAACTATACCGTCTTTACATTTAATAGAATGTTCGAAAATACGGTCTTGTAACAGTGATTTCAGCTGTGCAGTAAACTTAGCTCTATCAATGAATCCATTCTGCGTTAGGAACTCTTTTGTATTCCAATGTTGAAATAGTTGACGCTGCCACTTAAAATCTTTATTAAGTTTAAGCTTCACAAACGATGGCGGACTCAAACGTGATTGCTCCATATGCGCAAAAGCAGTTGAAGCTCGTTCTGAGACTGGAAAACCGTGGAAAATAAATTTCTTATCTTCGTCAGGTGTTTCAATGCGAAAGCTTTGTCCGTGTACAGTAACTATCTCTGGCAAACCTAACCCTTCACTCAAACTCCCAGCAGTAACTTCTTCTATCCTAAATAAGGAATCATCAAACAAATTTAAAAACACTCTTTTACTGAACCGGTTACGGCTAGCCCCAGTTAGAGATCCCACAACAGGAAGAGGCAGGATCAGGTTGAGGACAAAGTTTCCAATGTGGTGTTTGTCATTTTTAAAATCTCCATTTTTAAGAACATTGTGAAAGTATGACGAGCCTTCCAAATAAGATTTCGTCAGCGTTTCATATTCGAGGATGACATCAGACCCTAGTTTGTTACGCGTCTTGCGTGTGTCAAAGTTTGTTGCAAGAGAAGTCATAAGACTGGCAGTGAATTCGGTAGTAAGTCCCTTGTGTCCTTCTATATCCAGGTTCTGTAAGTATCGTATAGCCTTTTATGTACCCTTTTTGTACAGGAAAAGTTACATCTCAAGTTCACGCCTTTTATCTCTAAGACAGCTTTTAGTATACCAGATGACTGGTAGGTTTGCTGAAATCGATTATTAGGTGTTTAATAATTCGAATCATGATCATGTTTTGCTCTTATATCTTCAGTGTACACTGCGATTTGGAATGTTATACACTTCATCGTCCAGCTCGTGTAAGAACAGATAACAACATACTATCGTTATTTTCCATTATATACTATATACTATATATCTAAGGCTACGTTATTCTCGGTCACCATTTATGTCCTTTGTTTTAGCAAGTACACATACACTTACATTCAAGTAAATCACACTGGGTAAACAAATACAAATGTCTGTCATACTCCCTGTGTATCACATCAGAAGTTTATCAACAAAAATCCTCTCTTCCGCGTTATCATGTGTTTTACATAAATGTCCGTGTAGATGTTAATGTCTTTTTTCACTTTAGTTATGCATGTTTTAATGTTGTGTTTAAGTAACCATTGAATATTTCAGTATTTAAACCTGTGTCACTGATATGTTGTGTTTATACACATATAGTTTCCTTACAAACTATACCAAATTGATTTCCATAAATCCATATTCATTCTTCGATCGTAAAGATTAATACAGCGGTCTAAAATATTTCATGTGCGTACTTCCTGATTTAGCTTCTTTCAATCGATAAACCTTCAAGCGTATTTGTGATTAACAAATACACACCGTTACTGAATGTATTATATGACTAGTACCATTATTTATTTGGTATTTTAAACTCATTACATTGGTTTCTTAATATGAATACACTTGTTTGTGCATGTGCGGTGGTCGATTTGTTTTGATCAACAAGTAAAATCGATTTATTGACAATATTTATACATGTTCATATAAGCAATACTTAATGAAACACGAGGTACAATACAAACTTATACGATGCAAGATAACTTAAATTTGGTGTGATGACTGTTCCTTGCATGGTATTTGTCAAACGTGTAACTATGAATTTTATGGTTGCGAGTATAGAATAAGGCCGGAAATCTGTTCCATAAAAATGTATTGTGTTAGCCAAGCAACATTTTCACAGGCAACGCCTGGAAAGCGATCTGAAAGTCGATTTAGCATTGCGGGCGTTGCGAAGGGAGAAAGACCTTCACAGAACTCAAGCCTATTGACACCACTATGTCGATGTCTTTGGTGTCTAATCAAGTTTTGTTGCTGGAACAGATCAAACGTAGGGCCGAGAATGCTCTCGTTATTGCCAACCAGTTCACAAGCAGAAAACGTGTACATGTATTTACGTTACTGTTTAAAGCCACAAACTTTGCATCTGACCTTGAAATGAAATAGATATTAATCAATACATATATATGCAATTATAAAGTGTGCAAAATTGTCATTAAATATATAGCCTAGTTATCAAGTAATTTATTATTTTTCAAACGGTACCGCTTTTAAAACCGAAAGTAGGATTTCTATACGTATATACGTCCAGTTCGACAAACGCGATTGATTTTAGGTTTTAAAGCGAAAAAAAGACGGATTTCTACCATGTTACCACTAGAAATATTCTAATTGGCACAGATAAAATTAAATCTATAGCCTAGTTAGCAAGTAATTTATTATTTTTCAAACGGTACCGATTTTAAAACCGAAAGAAGAATCTGCAGACGTATACGTCCATTTCGACAAACGCGATTAATTTTTTTAACGTTTTAAATCGCAAAAAAGACAGATTTCTACCTTGTGACCACCAGACATATTCTAATTGTCATAGATATTTTCTTATTTATACTTAAATTTACTATGCCAAATAAGTTGTGTGGCTTTGATATGAGTTTACAGCTCACTCCTTCTAAATCGATGTCAGTGTTGATTTAAGTTCAATATGCAAGTTTTCGGCCCCACCTTTACAAAGTCCACGTAAAGTTAGACCGGGTCAACCACAACGGTATGGTTAAGAGTCGCTCCCGTCAGTGCGAGAATAAACGCAGTTTGTTCAAACTAATTGTGTAGTTTTCTCAGATCTTATATGCATTATTTTAATTATGATTTGTTTCTTCAAAGAACCCATTTTTTTTTTACATTATATGATATGCATGTTCAGTGAAAGTCATAACAGTATCCCCAGATGTGACAGTTATCATTTACCGGTATATTTCAGAAAGTGTTTATTGCTGAAATATTTATAAAAATAAATACATAATTAATATTTTTACTTGCAAACGTTCTCCAGTGCGGCATGCCATGAAACCGCGCGTAAATATATGCAGTTGAATATACTGTAAAACAAGTGAAGTATATCGCAGAGCTCCAGATAAGAGGCGTATCTGCGTATTTACGCATTGATTCAAAATCGGCCCAGTACGTAACAAAACGCAATACAAATCATGGAACGTATTTAAAATAGATTTAAGTGCCTTACCGGTTTATCTGGAGCTCTGAGTATATGTTGTATGAACGAGTTCATATCTTAGTTTAGTTAACGTGATTAATAAAAGTCCCTTATAAGATTTAATATCCGACATAAAAAAATCCGCCCTGTCATTACATCTTTTTACGGGAACAATTTTCGTGAATCGCAAATGGAAACGTCAGACATTTGCTTTTGAAATTCAATTTTAAATTAAATAATCAATACCTGTATAGTTACACAACCATAAAGGAATGTGTCACGAAGAAGGAAGAAAAAATAATCATATAACAAATATATTCATTCAACCACTTGAACAGTATTCGAATTATCTAAAATAGTGTACAACAATACGACATACATCCACACAAAATACGGAAAACACGGCAGTACGAATCTTACTGCCGTGTTTTCCGTATGTCCGACACTTCACATATAATATCTAATCAGACATTCGTGTGTGTCCGACACTTCACATATAATATCTAATCAGACATTTGTGTATGTGTCCGACACTTCGCATATAATATCTAATCAGACATTCGTGTGTGTCCGACACTTCACATATAATATCTAGTCAGACATTCGTGTGTGTGTCCGACATTTTGCATATAATATCTAATCAGACATTCGTGTGTGTGTCCGATACTTCGCATATATCTAATCAGACATTCATGTGTGTCCGACACTTCGCATATAATATCTAATCAGACATTCGTGTGCGTGTCCGACACTTCGCATATAATATCTTATCAGACATTCGTGTGTGTGTCCTACACTTCGCATATAATATCTAATCAGACATGAGGGCCTTACAGCCTCGATCGATCAACTTAAACTAGCCTATAATGGTCAAGTTATTGTATTTGTATTATAACTCTGGTTTACATATTTTTTTACACAGTATGTCTGAGACAGTATTGGAACATTTACAAGTTTTTACTATAAGCAAGTAACCCCAAATTTTGACCATAGGTAATGATTTGAACAAACTTAGTAAGGGACAAACATTCAATGTCGCACACCAATTGCTAAAGCCATAGACCTTACGGTTTTAGAGAATAAGATTGCTAAAGTTATTAACATATAAATCCATATAACTTATGTGACCCCTGGAACATGGTTAGTTTTGTACTGTTTTCACATAAATGTAAAAAAGTAACCTCTAGGACTGGGCTAATTTTGACCTCAGGAGCATAATATGAACAAACTTTGTAGAGGACAACAATATTAAATGGATTTAAAACAATATTTTTTTTCATTTTTCTCATCTGTTACAAAGCAGCTTTAA
Organism: Dreissena polymorpha; assembly: GCF_020536995.1. NCBI lineage: Eukaryota > Metazoa > Mollusca > Bivalvia > Myida > Dreissenidae > Dreissena > Dreissena polymorpha. Next base: position 13,541,769 of record NC_068364.1, on the reverse strand, counting down.
GAATGCGTGCATTTAACATGTTTTATATTCTTCTCTTAAGCCAATACAATTACACTTATATGCCCTTAATTTGATTAATAATTTACTTGTCATTCCATTTGTTTGGATCAACATGTTAACAATGAATGCCAAATACTCTGATGTTTCTTATTATTGCAAAATTATTGTTTATGTTAGGGTAGCTACTTACTTACAAATGCTGCTGCATTTATTTGTTCTTTATTATTAAAATAATTGCATTAGAAATAGTTACATTTCTTCCATGTTTCACAATGAATTAACATAACTGCTCAAGTTGTATCTGCACAAACTATAGCCCAGATACAGCTATGTGATACAACCTTTAAGGCACTAGTGTCATATTGTATTACGATAATTGTATCAATACATGAAGCTTCAGTTATCTTTGTTGTTAGGTTGCAACTTTCATTTGTGACATATTGAATGTATTGTAACTGTCCTTGTTTTAATGACAGTTATTTATTACCAGTTTGTATGTATCAAATTAAACAAAACCGTGCATTTGGATAAGGATTCTACGTGAATTCATTAGTTTTATGTGACTACATGAAGATACTGCACATATAACATGTGTATTAGGCCAAGGGCCCAATATCGAAACCCTCCCCCCCTAGCGGGATTTTGGCACACCTATATTTTCTTGAAGCTTAGGGTATATGTTAACACATTCCGGTTGTTGGATGATAAAGTAGCGCTGGATAAGGAAATGGCGGGGGTGTTTCCATGGTAACCACCGATATTTTTAATGTTTAGCATAGTTGTGTTTAAGATTCAAAACCATTGATTATTTTGGTTATAGCACCTCAAAAACAGGTCTGAAATATTATCAATGTATTTATTATTTATAAGGTAAAAAATAAATTTGATTATCTCATTTGCATATTCATGAATATTAATTAGATTATACAAAAATAGGGTTAAAATGCAGAAATATGCCATTATATAGCATATAAAAACCCTTTTTGTTGTCCTTTTTTATGTTGAAATCGTTGAACTAACAATTTGATGTTTGTAAACTATTTATTTATCAAGATACCACTTAAAAGATGCAAAATATTGCTTAACTACAACAAAAAATGTGGGTGTGGTTGAACCCAACACATAAAAACGATATGTTATGAATTATCAATAATCTAATATCATGTAATATGGCGTTGCATTGCAATTAAGGTCTCTAAGACAGACATACAATTGTCAATACATGCACATAACACACACGTTTCAATATGAATAGCTCGAACTACACACTTTAAGTAAATGTTAATGTTTGTTATCCTTGGTTTTGCAAATAAGAGCATAAGCATAGTAGGTATGGCATTGAATTGGTCAGTATTCAATCATAAATTGCAGGGGTTGTGTATCGAACGTTTATCAATCACTGTCATCATCAAAGATCATATCTATGTAGTTGTCAAACTCAACATCGTCATCAATGTCTGAGCCTTTGTCTTCATCATCCGAATTCTGACTGTCTTCATCATCTGGGATCGCAGACAGAATGTCTAACAATTCTGGTGGCAGAATGTTACCCTCCGTCCAATGAAACGTCAGGTTTTCGTTTTCGTCTTTTGTCCAGCCATTGCCGATGGGACCTGGTGTAGTAGCATATGGTACAAGGGCCGCTTTCCATATCAACGACTGATAATTGGCACGAACAATGTGCATTTTCAATGACGAGCGGCATGGTGGTAAAAGACTTAGATCGATTCCATCTGTGTTGGTCAACACATTTGACGACTTCGGCTGGAACTTTTGTCGAAAACAATCAACGCGAAGCTTGTTGATGTCGTCATAATCAGGTTTGTTTGGATGGTACAATTTACATACAAATTGTTCTAGAAGATTGACATCAGTCTCTTTCATGTCTACCTCAGCTCCCATTCTACAAAACACTGGTAGGAAGTTTTCACTCTGTTCTAAGAGCTTCATGGGCTTAATCTTACCTTGGCGAACGAAAGCGCTGGTTGTGTCGCAACCTGTAAACGCATGCAGGCCTAGAAGTGCCTTAGACTGTTCTGCCCCACAGTTTTGTATGATGTCATTGACTCGAATTAGGCGTCTTTTGTTCCCTACTCCAGTATCAAACATGACTTGAATGGCATCTAATTGCTGGACATATGTGAGCAACAGAACTAAAACATCTGTGTCTGGGGATCGCACTATGATTGTTTTATTACTGTATTCCTCAGCGGCATGTTTCAGGTGAAGCATAATCCTGGTATCAGCCTCCTCCTGTGACGAGTACAGCTCATGGACTTGGACAGCATTTGTCTTCACACCGTCTTCACTGGATAAGCATATACACTTTTCACCACTTACAAAGAAAATTCTTCGTCTTTGGAGTGTTGGTGCGTACTTGTCTTTACTTCCTTCTGTAAGGAGCAGTTCAATCAACTGAGTTTTGTTTTCACTGTTGCACATGAATCCTTTCCAATCTCGGGGTAATTTTGTTTTACTTCCTTTTATCAGGAATGTGTCTGAAGCCCCTCTTCGTGTTCTCTCTGTTGACTTGATTGAATCTTCTTTATATGTGTCAGTTACAAAATCAACCCGTTCACATTTTGGAAGGCTCTCGAAGACTTTCTTTGCTAATTCCTCAAATGTTCCTGGCAACCCTGTCATTGCTTGAAGCATGGCATTCCCGTCGAAGATGTAGATCACTTGATTGGAAGCTGGTCGTTCCGGATGGTCAACCCCAGCTTCTAAGCGATGCATCAATTTCGCTTTATCTGTTTTCACAGGACAACCATCTGCCGTGGCTAGTGCCCAGGGAACCGGTCCAAGGGGATAAGTGAGGGTTTTGTCTAAGCTAATGTCATGTTGTTCCGAGAGCATTACTAGCTGTCCGAAGAGATTCCGCTCTGCTTTGATCTCAACTACTTTCTTCTGAGACGTCGTCAGTTTCTTCCGTTTCTTTTTGTCATCAAAGGTTTTCAATTTCTGTTTACGCAGTGGTGTATAGAAACTGATTGTTTTTTCTACCAAGCGCTCATTCACAAACTTCGTATGTGCTTGCTGACCAATCTTGTTAGCCTCCAGTATATTCTGTTCAGATTCTTTTTTCCAGCGGTGAACCTGATGATATACAATACAGTGCATCTTTATTGTCAACACAGAAGGGATTAACAAAGTTTTCAATCGATGTCAAAACCTTTTGTACGTCTCTCTCAGATGCAGTTTTGTTTGCTTGCCTATTATCCTTGTGTCTGTCGACATCTGTGGTTGACATCTCGGCAAGTTCATATGTCGCCTCTACATAGCTAGCACGAAGATGTCTCGTCATGCACCATCTGTGGTATGCTGCAAAGTTTCTGCTAAATCCTATGATTCCTCCTCTTGATTTGGCATGTCGGTTTATAGTCTGTTCGATTGTGATGTCCACGGCGTTCCTTGTACCCGGGATGTCTGACCTGCTGACACTGAATCCATTCTGTTTGAGAAGGTCTCTTGCCCCTGGATGCGTTGACTCTAAATTTATCAATGTCAAATGGTACACTGACAGGTACTTCGCATAATTCTGGTGATCATACGCAAAGAACAGTGGGCACATCTTTTGGATACATGTAACGTAAAGGTCGAGATCATTCTCCTTTGTTGCACGCAGGAAGGTGAGGATGAGCCATACTTTGTCAATGTAGTCGATCCAGAACTGGGCTGTTTTGCCTAGATGACCTTGTCTCACATTATCTTTGAATTCCAGATATTTCTGGTAGAATTGTACAAAATCGACATATGTGAGCATTTCAGCGAGTTTGTCATGATCTGGACATTCGGCTAATTGTTGCATACTCGCTATCGCTGTCTCGTAAAGCTGATAATCACCATCAACGAAAGAACGTGCAACAAATTCCACAAACAGGAGCCTTTCCAAAGCCTCTAAGGTCAACTTATGGACTCTCATTGCTCTGTTGTAGTGTTTCCCATTCAAAACTTGTTCCAAAGAACCACTAGCACAGATACCCGATTCAATAACTATTTCTGAGAATCCACTGCCTCGTAAACGTTTCCCAAGAGCCCCAAGATATGAAGCAAGTGTGTGAAAAGCACCCAGGTGAATAATTGTCTCTTTATACATTGCAGGGTTCTGCCATGTGATAGAGTATGCTTTCTTGGCCACAGCTAAATCAAATGTCACAAATGTATACTTCTGACCAACGAACTCGGATACTTTTTGTGATTCCTGGAGCACTTTCTGCACTGTAGCATTTTCTGTCATAGGAGCATTCACGGGAGGCAGGTATTCAACAACGGACTGTCTCAAATGTTTCGTTCCTGTGGTTAATGACACCCATCCAGACCAGCTAGGCACTAACTGTTTGTCATGAAGTAAAATTTTCCTACACATGAACCAAGCAAAGTCTGACGCTGATGCTAGTTCGACTGTCTCGCATTCACCAACTGCAATACTTGATGTGTTGATAACTGGTTCAGCCTTGTTGGACAGAAAACATTCTGGGATATTTTCTGGTTGATAATCCACTGATCTAGTTCGTGTTATCTTGGCAGGTTGCGTCAAGGATTCACTTGGATCATCTGCAACTTCGTCGTCTGCTTTCTCTTGAATGACAATCCCATGTGCAGTGTGAGTAGTTCCAGATCCGGATGGAGTCTCCTCATTCAGGTCGAAGTTATCCCAGCATAAATGGGTAATAATATTGTTAGTTGGTGATATCGGTGCTGGGATACTATTCTCCCTTCCAACAGTGCTGTTGCACATGGCCGTTTCTAATTCTAGTATTTGGGAGTAGGATTGACAATGTCCAAAATGATTCATGAGAGTTAGAATCTCAGCACTACCCGTCATATGCCGCAAAGTCATTCCAAGCAAAAGATGTTTTGGCAATTTGAGTCTTCCATTGGTGACTGCGTGACAAAGGTCTTGTCCAAACGAATTAACAAGTCTCTGGGTCTTATTCGACACAGTCGAGTCATTTTTACCACACAAAAGCACCGTAAGAAAATGTTCCAATAAACAAGGCATGTTTTTTGACATTGACAATAAGTTTGATGCCCTTGGTGGCCATTCACTGAATGATTGTCCCTCCTTAAAGTCCAATATATTGCGTCTAAGCATCATGGCGCAATCTTCAACAACACGTTCATCGGATGCTGCCAATTCGAATGCTGTCTCTACAGCCTGACCTTTTAAGATGTTGCTAGAGTAGACAAGCTCACTCCTATAATTTGGTTGCCAAAACTGAATTTGACCTTGAAATTCTCGTAGCAGTTTATTCTTTAGTTTATCAGTTTTGTATGATGGGTTATAGAACTCCGGGCTGTTATCCATCATGAACTGCAAGTACTTTTCGCGTAACATCGTCATACGCATTACATTTCCGCCTTTAACAATAGATTGCTTTACGTAATCACATATGTACGTAAAAGCATTAGCATGAGCTTTGGTGAGACCGTCGTCAATAGCACTTTCCTCTAAGCTTTCCCGTGCTCTGGTGTACGCTTTCCTGCAAGTCGAATGGTAGCATACCTCTTTTGCGATGAGATCTACATTTCTGATTTTACATAATAAATTCTCATCACGCTTTCGATCAGCAGCATCCTTTATACTATTTTCAGCTGTAGCAGTGAGACATTTAGTAAGCTGTTCTTCCTTTCCTTTGATCGACTTGCGTACTTTTCCACAAAATATACACTCGTATGGAAAGAGTGTTGATTTTTCGGATACTCTAGACCGTTTTGATGCACTAGGATACTGAATTTTGGATTCATCGCAGGATTTCCTCTTGAGATAGCTAGATGAATTTGTAAAGCTTTGGTAACACCATCTATGTACGCCATGAATATCTTGATTAACCTTTTCAGGAACTAAAGAACAAATGTCATCTAGGCGAATGAGTTCATCATCTGAAGCCTGTCTTTCAGTCACAACACTCTTAATCTTTTCAAATGTTTTGTCAGTCAAAGGTTTAATAGTGGTGTCAGATTTGTTTTGTCTAAAGTGTATAATGCATATCTTTTCGCCAACATTTTTAGCTGATCCTGATTTTCTCTTGCTTGATCTTTTAATTCTAACTGGACGTTCCTTGCCCATGGTATCTGGTTCTTGTAGCCTGAAAACATACAATAACGTGTACACTCATAATCTGGTAAAGAAAGAACACAGGTTAATCAATTATAATCTTTTAACATCACATAATCTACAACAATTGAAATCATATACATTTTGTTGGGTTTTGGCAGTATACCATAATATGTCTTCTGAAATATGACCCAAATGTGTTTCCATAGTTTTTTTTATAATGAATACTTAGCTTCATATTAACAGATTGTGATAATTTTTTATACACTTACATGAATTATATCCTATGTAAATTTAACTGAGTCATTCAAACTACTCTAACATTTATATCCAACAATATCCTCATTCCTACGCAAAACAATATTTTTTATCCGTCAAGAAAGTTTGTTGTCAATTTTAGATCAAATATAGCGATCTGGACCGCTCGAAGTAGCGGAATTTAGATGACCATGTAACTAAAAAGACTACTAAACGAATAAAAGCTACTTACATCGACTGTAATGTTTATTTCTAAGAATAACATGATTATCTCCAGCAGACGACACGTTGTTGACACTGGAAACGGAAACTGTGAACGGTTGCAAAAAATATCTGTCGTGAAAATCACTCTAAATGTGAGGTATGGAGTTCCATTACCGACAACTATTTGCTAACATTTTCCAAAGACAGAAAGTTTACCCAAAATAAATCAATTATTTGTGTTTATTTCAATCGCCATCTCCAATCATCAGCAATAGTGCAGTACATTCAAATAGTGAATGAAAGCAGTCACATATAACACTCATATTGAAAGTAACTAGAAATCAAAGAAAGATACCTTTAAGTGTTTTTGGATTCTGGTACTATCTACATAGTTATTTCCAGTACTTTCTGTGAAAAAAAATCAAAATTCAAATGCATGAAAACAGTGAAAATTTTATTTATTTTTAAAGGCCAATTTTGAAGTATTTCTACAATTAAAGGGACTTAATTCTTGTAATGTTTAGCTCAGAGTTATTTTTTCCTTTTTAAATATACACATCAACTCACAATATAATTAGATTAAGCAATATATGTTGAGAAATTTTTCATTTGGACTCGATAATCTCTTGTGTACAAATGAAAATAAAGCGTGATATTTTCACATCAGGGGGGAGATAATCAATCGCATGATGTAGGCTTATCCAGCGTCCGTTTGTCATCCAACAAGTGGCATTCAATGGGGGATACATTAAGCTTTACAATGATATAGGTGTCATAAAATCCCACTAGGGGGGGACCTAGGGTACAGGTGGCCCGTCCTCTATATGTGACTACATGACGATACTGCACGTATAACATGTCAGTCTGCAGAGCATCATTAACTAATTTCAGAATAGAAAAAAAAAATGAATGCATGAATGAATGCAGATCATTTGCTTGCCTGTGCTAATGCCAAGTGTAGGCTATACAACATTTTGATAAGAACAACAGACAAACAGCAGATTTTACAAAACACCATTGATATCAAGTGCACATGAATATCAACATACATTAAAACAAATAAAGACTTAAATAAGTGTATTCTAAAACATCTTGTTAAACACTCAGACAATAACTTTTACCAAAACTATAAAAACAAGGGCTGTTTGTAAAACATGCATGCCCCCCATATGGGCTGTCCGCTGTAGTGGCAGCCATTGTGTGAATACGTTTTTTGTCACTGTGACCTTGTACTTTGACCTAGTGACCTCAAAATCAATAGGGGTCATCTGCGAGTCATGATCAGTGTACCTATGAAGTGTCATGATCCTAGGCAAAAGCGTTCTTGAGTTATCATCCGGAAACAATTTTACTGTTTCGGGTCACCGTGACCTTGACCTTTGACCTAGTGACCTGAAAATATATATGGGTCATCTGCCAGTCATGATCAATGTACCTATGAAATTTCATGATCCTAGGCGTAAGCGTTCTTGAGTTATAATCCGGAAACCATTTTACTATTTCGGGTCACCGTGACCTTGACCTTTGACCTAGTGACCTCAAAATCAATAGGGGTCATCTGCGAGTCATGATCAATCCACCCATGAAGTTTCATGATCCTAGGCATATGCGTTCTTGAGTTATCATCCGAAAACCATTTTACTATTTCGGGTCACCGTGACCATGACCTTTGACCTAGTGACCTCAAAATCAATAGGGGTCATCTGCGAGTCATAATCAATGTACCTATGAAGTTTCATGATCCTAGGCCCAAGCGTTCTTGAGTTATCATCCGGAAACCACCTGGTGGACGGACCGACCGACCGGCCGACATGTGCAAAGCAATATACCCCCTCTTCTTCGAAGGGATAAAAATACTGTACACTGTGTGACATATACATGTTGTACATTGAAATTAAAATAAGGCACATGAGAACAGCTTTGAAAACTATGTAAATCTTATTTTTAGAAACATTGTAACTATCAAGACATTGCCTTAAGTATGGCTGATTCGCAACAGCAACTCACACCCATTGATGACAGCTTTATTTCACATCTTTCTTAGCATAATAATATAATACATCTCTCTAAGTAATCACCACTTTAATATCATACATGGAGAGAAAATAATCGTTTCGCAGACTTTTCTAAGATCATGAAAATTATTGACAGGAACGCTGTTAAACACTTGCAGCATGAATTTATGCATCTCACATACGCAAGACCCGAGTGAAATTTTCGTTTACCTAAAACACCAAAGGGTACCAAGTGAAAATCAATACTTCTAACACATATACAGGTCTGGCAGACAGAACAGTGGAGCAAGGACACTTCCTTCATCTCTCGCATGGTCTAGTGACATCAAACACATGGTCTGTGCTGGTCTGGTGCTGGTCTGATGCTGGTACTGCCCTCAGGAAGTCTTCATGGGTCCTGCAGCCAGCATGAGGTTCTTGCGTGTGAAGTGGATGTCCAGCACAGGGGTGGTCTTGGTGGCCACAGAGCAGATCAACAGGCTGGGGCTCTCATTGCTGGAATACACAACAAGGGGAGACAATGACATTGCTGACTGCTGGAATACACAACAAGGGGGAGGCAATGACATTGATGACTGCTGAATACACAACAAGGGGAGCAATGACATTGTTGACTGCTGAATACACAACAAGGGGAGCAATGATATTGTGGACTGCTGAATACACAACAAGGGGGAGGCAATGATATTGTGGACTGCTGAATACACAACAAGGGGAGCAATGATATTGTGGACTGCTGGAATACACAACAAAGGGGAGCAATGACATTGTTGACTGCTGAATACACAACAAGGGGAGCAATGATATTGTTGACTGCTGGAATACACAACAAAGGGGAGGTAATGATATTGTGGACTGCTGGAATACACAACAAGGGGGAGGCAATGATATTGTGGACTGCTGGAATAAACAACAAGAGGGCCATGATGGCCCTGAATCGCTCACCTGACTTACCAAATACAATACCAACCCAGATTTCATCAAGATAAACATTCTGACTAAATTTCATAAATATTGGATGAAAACTGTGACCTCTATTGTCTACACAAGGTTTTTCTAATATTTGACCTATTGACCTATTTTTTGATCCCAGGTGACCCAAATACAATCCCAACCCAGATTTCTTACAATCCCAACCCAGATTTTTTCCAGACAAACATTCTGACGAAATTTCATGAAGATTGATTTCATCAAGATAAACATTCTGACCAAATTTCATAAAGATTGGATGAAAACTGCGACCTCTATTGTCTATACAAGTTTTTTCTTTTATTTGACCTAGTGACCTATTTTTTGACCTAGTGACCTAGTTTTTGACCCCAGATGACCCAAATACAATCCCAACCCAGTTTTTATCAAGATAAACATTCTGACCAAATTTCATAAAGATTGGATGAAAACTGTGACCTTTACTGTCTACACAAACAAATTGTTGACGGTCTTTCTATTATTTGACCTAGTGACCTAGTTTTTTACCTCAGATGACCCAAATACAATCCCAACCCAGATTTCATCAAGATAAAGATTCTCACCAAATTTCATAAAGATTGGATGAGAACTGCGACCTATATTGTCTACACAAGGTTTTTCTATTATTTGACCTAGTTTTTGACATAGTGACCGAGTTTTTCACCCCAGATGACCCAAATACAATCCCAACCCAGATTTCATCAAGATAAAGATTCTGACCAAATTTCATAAAGATTGGATGAAAACTGCGACCTCTATTGTCTATACAAGGTTTCTCTATTATTTGACCTAGTTTTTGACCTAGTGACCTAGTTTTTGACCCCAGATGACCCAAATACATTCCCAACCCAGATTCCATCAAGATAAACATTCTGACTAAATTTCATAAAGATTGGATGAAAACTGCGACCTCTATTGTCTACACAAGGTTTTTCTATTATTTGACCTAGTTTTTGACCTAGTGACCTAGTTGTTGACCTCAGATGACCCAAATACAATCCCAACCCAGATTTCATCAAGATAAACATTCTGACCAAATTTCATAAAGATTGGATGAAAACTGCGACCTCCATAGTCTACACAAGGTTTTTCAATTATTTGACCTAGTTTTTTACATAGTGACCTAGTTTTTGACCCCAGATGACCCAAATACAATACCAACCCAGATTTCATCAAGATAAACATTCTGACCAAATTTCATAAAGATTGGATGAAAACTGTGACCTCTACTGTCTACACAAACAAATTGTTGATGGACGGACGCACACACGCATGCACATACGGACGCCGGACATCACACGGTCACATAAGCTAACCATGTCACTTCGTGACAGGTGAGCTAACAAGGGAGAGGCAATAATATTGCTGACTGCTGAATACACAACAAGGGGGAGGCAATGATATTGTGGACTGCTGGAATACATAACAAGGGGAGGCAATGACATTGTTGACTGCTAAATACACAAGGGGAGGCATTGACATTGTTGACTGCTGAATACACAAGGGGAGGCATTGACATTGTTGACCGCTGAATACACAAGGGGAGGCATTGACATTGTTGACTGCTGAATACACAAGGAGAGGCATTGACATTGTTGACCGCTGAATAAACAAGGGGAGGCATTGACATTGTTGACTGCTGAATACACAAGGAAAGGCATTGACATTGTTGACTGCTGAAAATGCTTTGAATTAGTTTTTAAATCTGAGTAGCGGATAACAAGTGTGCTGGCAAGCTTTTTCTATTTTGAATGGATTTTCTACATTGAACTTAACCTCAATCCCACACATCTAGTATGAAAGCACAAAGTTTTAAGTTATTAAGCTGTTTGTTTTTTGGATTAAAGGTATTTTGGTTGTATAATGGTGCTTCTTAATTTAACTGTTCAACTTGTAATTTCGAAAGCTGGTTGACCACAACAAAGTGCACATACTTTGCCAGTAACTGACAACTGTCCTAATAGATTCAGAGCTAAGGGTGAGAATGGTCGTAGAACACAATTAATGACCAACCAGCACAGAAGTATGTGGTAAGGCCTTAAATTTTTGCATTTGGGGTCCAGCTCTCTACCAACCTGAGCTAGCAAACATAAAACATCAACTTCATGCATGCATGTATATAAACCTTTAGACTATTTAGGTATTCCTGACGATGTTTTTGCATTCATTAAACTTATTGCACATTTTGTAGACCAAATCCGTGCTATAATAAATAGTGTGTATGTGAAAACCACCTAAATTGGTACAGAGATATCATTCTTACACAGACAGGGAGCTGGGTATACTGGCGTCCATGTCCTTGTCTGTCTCTCTGATCACCTTGGTAACGTCCCACAGCTTCACGCAGCTGTCCATGCCGCCTGGAAATATCAATACTTATAAGGTGATGGTCTGCATGAAATATCAATACTTATAAGGTGATGGTCTGCATGAAATATCAATACTTATAAGGTGATGGTCTGCATGAAATATCAATACTTATGGGGCTATGGTCTGCTTGAAATATCTATACTTATAGGGCTATGGTCTGCATGAAATATCAATACTTATGAGGTTATGGTCTGCATGAAATATCAATACTTATGGGGCTATGGTCTGCATGAAATATCTATACTTATGGGGCTATGGTCTGCATGAAATATCTATACTTATGGGGCTATGGTCTGCATGAAATATCAATACTTATGGGGCTTGGTCTGCATGAAATATCAATACTTATGGGGTTATGGTCAGCTTTGAAATATCAATACTTATGGGGTTATGGTCTGCTTTGAAATATCTATACTTATGGGGTTATGGTCTGCTTTGAAATATCAATACTTATGGGGCTATGGTCTGCATGAAATATCAAAACTTATGGGGCTATGGTCTGCTTTGAAATATCAATACTTATGGGGCTATGGTCTGCATGAAATATCAATACTTATGGGGTTATGGTCTGCTTTGAAATATCAATACTTATGGGGCTTGGTCTGCATGAAATATCAATACTTATGGGGTTATGGTCAGCTTTGAAATATCAATACTTATGGGGTTATGGTCTGCTTTGAAATATCTATACTTATGGGGTTATGGTCTGCTTTGAAATATCAATACTTATGGGGCTATGGTCTGCATGCAATATCAATACTTATGGGGCTATGGTCTGCATGAAATATCAATACTTATGGGGTTATGGTCTGCTTTGAAATATCAATACTTATGGGGCTATGGTCTGCTTTGAAATATCAATACTTATGAGGTTATGGTCTGCTTTGAAATATCAATACTTATGGGGCTATGGTCTGCTTTAAAATATAAATACTTATGGGGTTATGGTCTGCTTTAAAATATAAACAAGAGCACCGCCTTGCGGGTGCAGACCGCTTATCTATTTTCTTTTAAAAGGTAAAGGGACTCTCATTTTCAATCACAAAGGAGGGAGGGGTGGAGTGAAGAGGGGTGTATAGTGTGGGGGCGTGGACATTTATTACATTATCTTCCAAAAATGCGAAAAAAAAAAAGGGGGGGGGATTCTTGGTTGCGATGGTTGGACGGTATTTAAAACATAATATAATAAAAATAAATATTTGTGTTTTTTAACCGTTTCAAAAAAAAATAAAATTGGGGGGTGGGGGGTGGGGTGGGGGTATAGTGTGAGGGTGTGGTGGTCATTTGTGAGATGATCTTAAAAAAAAAAAAAATTAGGGGGGGGGGGGGGGGAATTCGGGGGTGGGGGCAGGGGGGGTATTCTTGGGTGCGATGGTTGGACGGTATTTCAAACATAATAATAAAAATAAATATTTGTGTTTTTTAACCGTTTCAGAAAAAAAATTTGGGAGGGGGGGGGGTGGGGTAGGGGGTATAGTATAGTGTGAGGGTGTGGTGGTCATTTGTGAGATGATCTAAAAAAAAAAAAAAAAAAATAGGGGGGGGGGGAGGATTCCGCGGGGGGTCTGGGGTTGGTATAGTATAGTGGTATAGTGTGAGGGTGTGGTGGTCATTTGTGAGATGATCTTAAAACAAAAAAACAAAAAAAAAAAATAGGGGTGAATTCGGGGGGAGGGGGGGTCATTCAAAGGTCAAGGTAAAATTCAACTTGCCAGGTACAGTAACCTCATGATAGCATGAAAGTATTTGAAGTTTGAAAGCAATAGCCTTGATACTTTAGAAGTAAAGTGGATCGAAACACAAAATTTAGCCATATATTCAAAGTTACTAAGTCAAAAAAGGGCCATAATTCCATAAAAATGACAACCAGAGTTATGCAACTTGTCCTTTTACTGTACCCTTATGATAGTTTGCGAGTGTTCCAAGTATGAAAGCAATATCTATGATAGTTTAGGGGTAAAGTGGACCAAAACACATAACTTAACAAAATTTTAAATTTTCTAAGTATAAAGGGCCCATAATTCCGTCCAAATGCCAGTCAGAGTTACATAACTTTGCCTGCACAGTCCCCTTATGATAGTTAATAAGTGTTGCAAGTATGAAAGCAATAGCTTTGATACTTAAGGAATAAAATGGACCTAAACACAAAACTTAACCAAAATTTTCAATTTTCTAAGTATAAAAAGGGCACATTTTTCTGTCAAAATGCACGCCAGAGTTATCTAACTTTGCCTGCCCAGTCCCCTCATGATAGTTAGTAAGTGTACCAAGTTTGAATGCAATAGCATTGATACTTTCTGAGAAAAGTGGACCTAAACGCAAAACTTAACCGGACGCCGACGCCAACGCCAAGGTGATGACAATAGCTCATAATTTTTTTTCAAAACATAGATGAGCTAAAAATTAAGGGATAATGGTCTGCTTTGCAAAATCAATACTTATGAAGTTATGATCTGCTTTGAGATACCAATACTTATAGGGTTATGAGTCTTCATGAAATACCAATACTTGTGGGGTTCTTATAGTCTGCTTTGAATATCAATTCTTATGGGGCCATAGTCTGCTTTGAAATACAATTCTTAAAGGGGCATGATCTGCTTTGAAATACCAATATTTATGGGGGCATGATCTGCCTTGAAATACCAATAATTATGGTCTATGGTCTGCTTTGAAATACCAATACTTATGGGGTTATGGTCTGCTTTGAAATACCAATACTTATGGGGTTATGGTCTGCATGAAATATCAATACTTATGAGGTTATGGTATGCTTTGAAATATCAATACTCAGGGGGTTATGGTCTGCATTGATATAAATATCAATACTTATGGGGCTATGGTCTGCATGAAATACTAATACTTATAAGGTTATGGTCTGCTTTGAAATATCAATACTTATGAGGTTATGGTATGCTTTGAAATATCAATACTTATGAGGTTATGGTCTGCTTTGAAATATCAATACTTATGAGGTTATGGTATGCTTTGAAATATCAATACTAATGAGGTTATGGTATGCTTTGAAATATCAATACTTATGAGCTTATGGTATGCTTTGAAATATCAATACTTATGAGCTTATGGTCTGCTTTGAAAAATCAATACTTAACGGTATTGGGTTATGGTCTGTTTTGAAATATCAATACTTATGAGGTTATGGTATGCTTTGAAATATCAATACTCAGGGGGTTATGGTCTGCATTGATATAAATATCAATACTTATGGGGCTATGGTCTGCATGAAATACTAATACTTATGAGGTTATGGTCTGCTTTGAAATATCAATACTTATGAGGTTATGGTCTGCTTTGAAATATCAATACTTATGAGGTTATGGTCTGCTTTGAAATATCAATACGTATGAGGTTATGGTATGCTTTGAAATATCAATACTTATGAGGTTATGGTCTGCTTTGAAATATCAATACGTATGAGGTTATGGTCTGCTTTGAAATATCAATACTTATGAGGTTATGGTCTGCTTTGAAATATCAATACTTATGAGGTTATGGTATGCTTTGAAATATCAATACGTATGAGGTTATGGTATGCTTTGAAATATCAATACTCAGGGGGTTATGGTCTGCACAATGCGTATACATGGTCTGTATAAGGAAATTACCCAAATGGATATTATCAAAATATTGTAGAAATAGTAATGCTATTTGTACTTTTAACTTCTTCAAAAAACCCTTGTCATAATAAAGCTTCATTTATATAGCTTCAACACTCTGTTCAAAACACTCTGCACAAGAAGCTGACCGGATCAAACGAAAGATAATGCAATCCATGCATCTGAACAACCTTCTGGATCACATAAAAGATGTTAAAGTAAATGTACTGGATCTATGGAAAACTTAATTTTAATCATGTCAGCTAAATGTGACAATTGTCTTTTATTATAAATTTAAATATGAGTGATACTAATATATATGAACTAAATATATAATATAACTGTATTATAAGATAGCTACTGACATATGAGCCATCATGTGAATGATACTGATGGGTTATAATGTTACTGTGTTTTAAATATAACTAGGCTTTAATGTGTCATCAATAGTATGGGCTATAATGTGAGTGATGTCAATGCATATTGGCTATAATGTGTCATCAATTCATATGGGCTAAATGTATGTGATGGTGATAACTATATAATGTGAGTGTCATCAATTAATATGGGCTAAAATAAGTGTGATAGTGATAACTATAGGCTATTCTATGAGTGTCATCAATTCATATGTGCTAAATGTATGTGATAGTGATAACTATAGGCTATAATGTGAGTGTCATCAATTAATATGGGCTAAAATAAGTGTGATAGTGATAACTATAGGCTATAATGTGTCATCAATTCATATGGGCTAAATGTATTTGATACTAGTTATAACTATAGGCTATAATGTGAGTTTCATCAATTATTATGGGCTTAAATGTGCGTAATAGTGATAACTATTAGTGTTTTTCCCAGAAGGGCAAATGGCTGGGCGAATTACTTTCAAAAAGGGCATTTTAACACACAAATTTAACGCAAAACAGGGGCAAAAACGTTCCGTGGATACCTGGTTTTGAGAGAAACATTTAATCGCATCAGAGGCAGTTGTGGGAAAAAACATAAAATAATACACAACCAGGTGAATCTTTGCTGCTTGGGGCCATACTCTGAGACTAGTTGGCTTAGAAGTTTTGTCAATGGGCAATAAAGATTTTATCAACAAGTGCGCAATCGCAGCTTTTTAATTTGAAAAGGGCAGAATGGCGCTTTTGAAAGGCGGCATGGCGCAGCGCCACGCAAAAAGGGCCTGGGAAAAACACTAACTATAGGTTATAATTTGAATGTTATCAATTTCTATGGAGTTATTTTGACCTACCTGATGCTAGGACAGATCCACATCTACTGTAACACAGTGAGTACACAGGACCCGTGTGGTCTTTCATCTGGGCTAGCATGTTGCCATTGGATATGTCCCATAAACAGATGTGGCCATCCAAACCTGCAAAACAACCAGGACCTCATGATGAAAGTCTTACAAACAAATCACACATCTTATGATTAATGAATCATTGATCATTCTTTACGAATGCAAAGAACCACCATAAAATGTAAATTTGATAAAGGCATGACAACTTCATGAAAGATATAAAAGCTTGTACAGGTTTATGGCATTATGTTCACAAAGATTCATTGAAATGCAATGTTTTATGTCTTGTTTTATGAAAATTAGACTTGTAACTGAACTTTTTTGTCTGCTATAACATGGGGCTCACAAATTACTTGATATGTCCATTTCTGATGAATGCAAACATAACTTTATGCGGTCTTAGACTTATTGCTAAATAAGTTACAACATAACATTAGGATATTATACACAAACTCTCTACAGGACACCAACCGCTAATATTTAAATTGAGTTTTGAGATAAAACCAGTTCAGCTCTTTAAGAAAATCAAACTTATTATCGGTAAATATTATAAGTTGTTAAGAATACACATTAAGTGTCAACCTGAGGATGCAAGATATTTGCCATCTGGTGAGAAGCTTAGACTGTGTACGGCTCCCTGCAATGAAACAAACAAATGTACAAGTATGATGTAGTGTGCCTTATACTGTGTACGGCTCCCTACAATGAAACAAACAAGTGTACAGGTAGTGTGTACGGCTCCCTGTAATGAAACAAACAAATGTACAGGTACTGTGTACGGCTCCATGTAATGAAACAAACAAATGTACAGGTACTGTGTACGGCTCCCTGTAATGAAACAACCAAATGAACAGGTACTGTGTACAGCTCCCTGTTATGAAACAAACAAATGTACAGGCATGATGTAGTGTGCCTTTCATCCTCCTGGGTGTGTATTTCATGCAAAGGTAGGGGCCATTTAAATGTCATGCCCTTCAGAAATTCTTTCAGTTTATTGTTTATCCATTAATATCAGGGCCCGATCTTCAAGAGGTGAACAAAAACCCTGCCGTAAATCCTGTAGGTTAAATAATGTAAGTACCACATGGTAGGTTGAAACCATTGTATGTACAACATGGTTAAGGCGAAAACAATGTATGTACATGATTCAGTTGAAACCAATGGCCAACTTATGTAGGAACCACATTGTTCAGTTGAAACCAATGTAAAGTTGATGAATGTACCATATTGTTCAGGTGAAACCAATGACCATCTGATGTATGTACCAAATTGTTCAGTCAAAACCAATGGCAACCTGATGTATGTACCAGATTGTTCAGTTGAAACAAATGTCAACCTGATGTGCAAACCACATTGTTCACTTGAAACCAAAGGCAACCTGATATGCCAACCACATTGTTCAGTTGAAACCAATGTCAAACAGATGTATGTACATGTACCACATAGTTCAGTTGAAACAAATGTCAACCTGATGTATGTACCACATTGTTCAGCTGAAACCAATGACCACCTGATGTATGTACATGTACCACATTGTTCAGCTGAAACCAATGACCACCTGATGTATGTACCACATTGTTCAGCTGAAACCAATGGACACCTGATGTATGTACATGTACCACATTGTTCAGCTGAAACCAATGACCACCTGATGTATGTACCACATTGTTCAGCTGAAACCAATGGCCACCTGACTTATGTACATGTACCACATTGTTCAGCTGAAACCAATGGCCACCTGATGTATGTACATGTACCACATGGTTCAGCTGAAACCAATGACCACCTGATGTATGTACCACATTGTTCAGCTGAAACCAATGGCCACCTGATGTATGTTCCACATTGTTCAGCTGAAACCAATGGCAACCTTATGTATGTACCACATTGTTCAGCTGAAACCAATGACCGCCTGATGTATGTACCACATTGTTCATGTACCACATTGTTCAGCTGAAACCAATGGCCACCTGATGTATGTACCACATTGTTCAGCTGAAACCAATGGCCACCTGACCTTTGTACATGTACCACATTGTTCAGCTGAAACCAATGTCAACCTGATGTATGTGCCACATGGTTCAGCTGAAACCAATGGCCACCTGATGTATGTACCACATGGTTCAGCTGAAACCAATGTCAACCTGATGTATGAACATGTACCACATTGTTCAGCTGAAACCAATCGCCACCTGATGTATGTACATGTACCACATTGTTCAGCTGAAACCAATGACCACCTGATGTATGTACCACATGGTTCAGCTGAAACCAATGGCCACCTGATGTATGTACATGTACCACATGGTTCAGCTGAAACCAATGTCAACCTGATGTGCGAACCACATGGTTCAGCTGAAGCCAATGGCCACCTGATGTATGTACCACATTGTTCAGCTGAAACCAATGACCACCTGATGTATGTACCATATTTTTCAGCTGAACCCAATGTCAACCTGATGTATGTACCACATTGTTCAGCTGAAACCAATGGCCACCTGACGTATGTACATGTACCACAAAGTTCAGTAAAAACCAATGGCAACCTGATGTACATACCACATTGTTCACTTAAAACCAATGGCCACCTTATGACATGCACAACAGTTTCCCAAGGAACAAGTTATAATTAATAAATTTGTAATCCGGTGTGTGCATTTATTATGATAACAATGCCCAGTAGATATGGAATGAAGGATTTAGTTTATCAAGTATGTATATATATCTCATTTAGAACTATCTTCTCATTTTGAACTATCTACCTATAAAACTTCATGTTGATATCTCCTTTATCTCATTGAGAACTATCTACCTATAAAACTTCATGTTGATATCTCCTATATCTCATTGAGAACTATCTACCTATAAAACTTCATGTTGATACCTCCTATATCTCATGGAGAACTATCTACCTATAACACTTCATGTTGGTACCTCCTATATTTCATTGAGAACTATCTACCTATAAAACTTCATGTTGGTACCTCCTATATTTCATTGAGAACTATCTACCTATAAAACATCACCTTGATACCTCCTATATCTCATTGAGAACTATCTACCAATAAAACTTCATGTTGATACCTCCTATATCTCATTGAGAACTATCTACCTATAAAACTTCATGTTGATACCTCCTATATCTCATTGAGAACTATCTACCTATAAAACTGCATGTTAATACATCCTATATCTCATTGAGAACTATCTACCTATAACACTTCAAGTTGATACCTCCTATATCTCATTGAGAACTATCTACCTATAAAACTGCATGTTAATACATCCTATATCTCATTGAGAACTATCTACCTATAACACTTCAAGTTGATACCTCCCATATCCCATTGAGAACTATCTACCTATAACACTTCAAGTTGATACCTCCCATATCCCATTGAGAACTATCTGCCTATATATCTTCAAGTTGATACATCTTTGATTTATCTATTTGAGCAATATCTACCTTTGAAGTTTTAGGTTGATATCTCCTATACAAGATATGTACCTGATACACATGGGTTTACAAAGAGAAACTGGAGAACATTCAAACTTGTGTCCATTACCACAATTATGCCTTTTTTATTAACAATCAGTCAATAATAAAAATGACAAAAGGTATGTTATTAAAAGACTGTGACATTGCATTTTTATTAGTAGTATATTGCTTCTGATAAATATGTATGTTCTACACAAGGTAATACATACTATGCACATATTTTAACAACTATTTTTTACAAGGGAGTGTTTAAAGTGTTTTAATGGCAGTTAGGTACAGTGTGCCTGCAAACACTAAACATTACTACAAGTATTACAAGGCTACTTGTATTATAGGTCATCCCTTATGTGAACATTACCTTGTGTCCAGTAAATGTGCGCACACAGGAGCCATTGAGGACATCAAACATGCGCACGGTGCGGTCACTTGAGCCTGTGGCTACATAGTTCCCATTGGGGTGAAACTGAACACACTGAAAATACAACACACATAGACTAGATATAGAAGAAGGTGTTATGCAAATTGGGTGTTTTTACCTATAGAATGTGTATAGGAGAAGGCTTGAAGCAAATTGGGTGTTTTTACCTAAAGAATGTGTATAGGATAAGGCTTGAAGCAAATTGGGTGTTTTTACCTATAGAATGTGTATAGGAGAAGGCTTTATGCAAATTGAGTGTTTTTACCATTAAAATGTGTTGGTTTTTGTGAAAATCTCAATCACACGACTTTTAAATCTATGAAATAACAAGACTATTGCCTTGAGCAATAAAAGTCCGCTACCTACCTACGTGCATAATCTCCATATTGCCATCTGTCCATGTTTAAAGTTTCATGAAAAAATATGAAGAACTTTTTAAGTTATCGCAGTATCCACCATTTTCAGCAATATTTCTAGTCTATTTGTTGCCGTAGCAAGCAGAATTCTTGATGTAGGAACAAAATGAAATAGCGTGCATAATCTCCATATAGCCATCTGTCCATGTTTCAAGTTTCATAAAAATTATGAAGAACTTTAAAAGTTATCGCTGGATCCAGAACAGTATGACAGACAGAGTGCAAACCATAAGTCCCCTCCAGTTTCACCGGTATGGGCCTAATAAATGTGTTTTTATTTAGCACTAATTATATTTTGCTCTGTCTATTAAACTATTGATTAATTTTAATAGAAAGCTGACCTAAAACTAATCTTTATTGTAAACCTTTTGCAAAGTTAATATTCAATAAGTCTGGTTACATGCTGTGACTTAGAAATTTCCTTATACACAAGAGGGCCTCAATGGGCATGGTTTGCTTACCAGAGTTAAATAAATTTAAAAAAAGCTTTTATACAAATTTAAAACGTCCCAAACCTGTGCAGCCATGCTTTTAACAATTCAATACAATTCAAAGTATTTTTGATACGGGTAAAACATGTTGCAAATGAATGTCAGAGGTTTTATAAGTTCATGCCTAATGAAGCTGAATGCTGAACAAGAGGGCCTGCAAGGCCCAAAGTCGCTCACCTGACATTCAAAGGAACTGACCTGTTCTGTGCAGCCCAAGATGTCAGTAGAACAAATGTTCCAACTAACTTTCATGAATAGTGAACAACCTTGCGGCAATGTTTTTCAACAGACTGGATACATTTTTGTACACATCCAAAATATCATTAAAACAAAAATTCTGACCAAGTTTGATAAAGATTGGATAAAAAATGTAACTTAAAGAGTGTTAACAAATTTTTACAATAGCCATATAAGAAAAAAATGCCCCTCCCCCTGATTTTTTAACCAACTGAAACAATTTTTAAACTCGTCCAAGATATCATTGGGACGATTCTTGTGACCACGTTTCATGAAGATCAGACAATAAATGTGGCCTCTAGAGTGTTTACAAGGTTTAACTAAAGCCATATAGCCATATAAGGAAAAATGCACCGCCCACTGGTGACTATGTTTTTCAACCAACGGTAACTATTTTTCAGCTCATCTGTTTTTCAACCAACGGTAACTATTTTCCAACTCATCTAAGATATCATTGGGACAAATCTTCTGACCAAGTTTCATGATGGTCGGACAATAAATGTGGCATCTAGAGTGTTAACAAGGTTTTACTATAGCCATATAAGGAAAAATGCCCCGCCCCCTGGCGGCCATGTTTTTCAACAAACTGGCATCATTTTAAAACTTATCCCGGATATTATTGGGATGAATCTTCTGACCAAGTTTCATGAAGATCACACAATAAATATGGCCTCTTGAGTGTTAACAAGGTTTTACTTTAGCCATTTATAGCCATATAAGGAAAAATGCCCCGCCCCTTGGTAGCAATGTTTTTCAAGAAAACGTAACCATTTTCGAACTCATCAAAAATATCATTGAGACCAATCTTCTGACCATATTTCATGAAGATTGGACAATAAATGTGACCTCTAGAGTGTTAACAAGGTTTTACTATAGCCATATAAGGAAAAAAGTCCCGCCCTTTGGCAGCTATGTTTTTCAAGCACACGTAACCACTTCTGAATTGATCAAGATATCATTGAGACCAATTTTCTGACCAAATTTCATGAAGATTGGAAAATAAATGTGTCCTCTAGAGTGTTAACAAGGCATATGTTGATGCTGCACAAGGGAGGACGGACAAAAGGCGATCACAAAAGCTCACCATGAGCACATTGTGCTCAGGTGAGCTATAAACTGTAGGCTGCACAAATACAACCTTGACATTTTAAGCTCAGGTGAACACAACTTTGACACTTGGTTGATCACAGACAATGGGATTATGACATCTATAATAACTAAATGTTTCCACTCTGATGCCCAAGACCAGTTTCTACAAGGTACAGGTACTTACATCAACGTCTGAGAAGTGGCCAGGGAAGATCCTCACAGGCTGGTAGTGGTCCGTGGTCCACAGGCGCGCCACTCTGTCATGACCTCCAGACACAAAGTACTGACCATGTGGACTGCAAGCAATTAGACCAATCTGGGGTTTAACTTGCTAATTAAGTGAACACATTGTCAACAATGCCTTATTTGGCAATACAAAGAAAAGACTATATCTATGTAGAGACATTTAATTTCAATTCAGTAAAAATACAGGAGCTAACCTACTGGCATGATCGGTTCCCAGTAGAAAGAGTGGATATACTGGGCTATAGAAGGGCAACATTATTCTAAATGGACATAATAATCATCCCTTTTTACATGACTGTACATAACAATCCCAGACTAGAGAGTTGTGTCCCTTTTAATACACCAATACATACCTGTACTTTACATCCCAGACTTGAGAGTTGTGTCCCTTTAAAGACTCCAATACATACCTGTACTTTACATCCCAGACTGGAGAGTTATGGCCCTTTTAAGACACCAATACATACCTGTACTTTACATCCCAGACTGGAGAGTTGTGTCCCTTAAGGGACACCCAATACATACCTGTACTTTACATCCCAGACTGGAGAGTTATGGCCCTTGTAAGACACCAATACATACCTGTACTTTACATCCCAGACTGGAGAGTTGTGTCCCTTGTAGGACACCAATACATACCTGTACTTTACATCCCAGACTGATGAGTTATGTCTCTTGTAGGACACCAATACATACCTGTACTTTACATCTCAGACTGGAGAGTTGTGTCCCTTGTAGGACACCAATACATACCTGTACTTTGCATCCCAGACTGGAGAGTTATGGCCCTTGTAGGACACCAATACATACCTGTACTTTACATCCCAGACTGGAGAGTTGTGTCCCTTGTAGGACACCAATACATACCTGTACTTTACATCCCAGACTGGAGTTGTGTCCCTTGTAGGACACCAATACATACCTGTCCTTTACATCCTAGACTGGAGAGTTATGGCCCTTGTAGGACACCAATACATACCTGTACTTTACATCCCAGACTGGAGAGTTATGGCCCTTGTAGGACACCAATACATACCTGTACTTAACATCCCAGACTGGAGAGTTATGGCCCTTGTAAAACACCAATACATACCTGTACTTTACATCCCAGACTGGAGAGTTATGGCCCTTGTAGGACACAAGGTTTGTCCAAGTGTGGAGGCTCCAAAGTCGCACTTAAATAATAAAAATAGTAATATTTCAATACAAACATACAATGCCTTGCATCACATTAGATTTATAACAGGTTCAGTCAATGCACATAAGGAAACCACTTGCAAAAAAATTATTGTATTAAATTTTTAAAATAAAATTCTCATCTGTATAATAAAAAAAGGTCATTCAATTTTTAAAAGAACCAATGGCACATATTTTTGAAACTTATCTTAACAATTTAATTCACAAGTTTATATATGTTAATGATAATAGTGAGACAATTAAACCCAACTACTTGATTTACCAAATAGAACCTAGAGAAAATTGTGAGGTACATAAAACATGGAACCCAAACAACATCATATGGTATATACTACTCTAAGTACCACATGGAACCCAGACAACATCAAGTGGTACATTCTACTGTAAGTATCACATGAAACCATGACAACATTGTGTCCAACATCAATTCGTATGTACTACTCTGAGTACCACATGGAATCCAGATAACTCTAAGTACTGTACCACATGGAACCATGAACATATTGTATCCATCAGCATGTGGTACGCCAACATAATCAAGGGTGTGATTCAAGAACCATGACAACATTATGTAGTATGTACTGTTCTAAGTGCCTTATTAAGTACCACATGGAACACAGACAACAGCATGTGGTACATACTACTCTAAATACCACATGGAACCATGATAACATGATGTCCAACATCATGTGGTATATAATACTCTAAATACCACACGGAACCATGACAACATTGTGTCCAACATCATGTGGTATGTAATACTCTAAGTACCACATGGAACGCAGACAACAGCTTGTGGCACAAACTACTTTAAATACCACATGGAACCACAACAAAATAGTGTCCAACATCATGTGGTATGCAATACTCTAAGTACCACATGGAACCCAGACAACAGCTTGTGGTACATACTACTCTAAATACCACACGGAACCATGACAACATTGTGTCCAACATCATGTGGTATGTAATACTCTAAGTACCACATGGAACGCAGACAACAGCTTGTGGCACATGCTACTCTAAATACCACATGGAACCACGACAACATTGTGTCCAACATCATGTGGTATGCAATACTCTAAGAACCACATGGAACCCAGACAACAGCTTGTGGCACATACTACTCTAAATACCACATGGAACCACGACAACATTGTGTCCAACATCATGTGGTATGCAATACTCTAAGAACCACATGGAACCCAGACAACAGCTTGTGGCACACACTACTATAAATACCACATGGAACCACAACAACATTGTGTCCAACATCATGTGGTATGCAATACTCTAAGAACCACATGGAACCCAGACAACAGCTTGTGGCACATACTACTCTAAATACCACATGGAACCACAACAACATTGTGTCCAACATCATGTGGTATGCAATACTCTAAGAACCATATGGAACCCAGACAACAGCTTGTGGCACACACTACTCTAAATACCACATGGAACCACAACAACATTGTGTCCAACATCATGTGGTATGCAATTCTCTAAGAACCACATGGACCCAGACAACAGCTTGTGGCACATACTATTTTCAATACCACATGGAACCACAACAACATTGTGTCCAACATCATGTGGTATGCAATACTCTAAGAGCCACATGGACCCAGACAACAGCTTGTGGCACATACTACTCTTAATACCACATGGAACCACGACAACATTGTGTCCAACATCATGTGGTATGCAATACTCTAAGAACCACGTGGAATCCAGAAAACAGCTTGTGGCACACACTACTCTAAATACCACATGGAACCACAACAACATTGTGTCCAACATCATGTGGTATGCAATACTCTAAGTACCACATGGAACCCTGACAACAGCTTGTGGCACATGCTACTCTAAATACCACACGGAACAACGACAACATTGTGTCCAACATCATGTGGTATGTAATTCTCTAAGTACCACATGGAACGCAGACAACAGCTTGTGGCACATACTACTCTAAATACCACATGGAGCCATGACAACATTGTGTCCAACATCATGTGGTATGCAATACTCTAAGAACCACATGGACCCAGACAACAGCTTGTGGTACATACTACTCTAAATACCACATGGACCCACGACAACATTGTGTCCAACATCATGTGGCATGCAATACTCTAAGTACCATATGAAACCCAGACAACAGCTTGTGGCACATGCTACTCTAAATTCCACATGGAACCACAACAACATTGTGTCCAACATCATGTGGTATGCAATACTCTAAGTACCATATGGAACCCAGACAACAGCTTGTGGTACATACTACTCTAAATACCACATGGAACCACGACAACATTGTGTCCAACATCATGTGGTAAACAGTACTCAGGCCTAGCAATCAGGAGGTCATGGGTTCGATCCCCACTCGGAGAGCGTTCTCTAGATCTTCCCAAAAGACACCAAGTACTGGTTATAGGCACAGGAAAGGGACTCGAGAGCATTTCTATAAGGCTAAAGCTTTCGATGCAATCAAGCTAAAATAAAAAGGTTTAAACAAAACTAATACTCTAAGTACCATATGGAACACAGACGACAGCTTGTGACACATGCTACTCTAAATACCACATGGAACCATGACAACATTGTGTCCAACATCATGTGGTATGTAATACTCTAAGTACCACATGGAATCCAGACAACAGCTTGTGGCACACACTACTCTAAATACCACATGGAACCACAACAACATTGTGTCCAACATCATGTGGTATGCAATACTCTAAGTACCACAAGGAACCCAGACAACAGCTTGTGGCACATGCTACTCTAAATACCACATGGAACCACGACAACATTGTGTCCAACATCATGTGGTATCCAATATTCTAAGTACCACATGGAACACAGACAACAGCTTGTGGCACATGCTACTCTAAATACCACATGGAACCACAACAACATTGTGTCCAACATCACGTGGTATCCAATATTCTAAGTACCATATGGAACCCAGACAACAGCTTGTGGTACATGCTACTCTAAATACCACATGGAACCACGACAACATTGTGTCCAACATCATGTGGTATGCAATACTCTAAGTACCACATGGAATCCAGACAACAGCTTGTGGCACATACTACTCTAAATACCACATGGAACCACAACAAAATAGTGTCCAACATCATGTGGTATCCAATATTCTAAGTACCACATGGAACCCTGACATCAGCTTGTGGTGCATACTACTCTAAATACCACATTGAACCACGACAACATTGTGTCCAACATCATGTGGTATGCAATACTCTAAGTACCATATGGAACCCAGAGAACAGCTTGTGGCACATGCTACTCTAAATACCACATGGAACCACGACAATATTGTGTCCAACATCATGTGGTATATAATACTCTAAATACCACATGGAAACACAAAACATTGTGTCCAACATCATGTCGTATGTAAAACTCTAAGTACCACATGGAATCCAGACAACAGCTTGTGGCACAAACTACTCTAAATACTACATGAAACCACAACATTGTGTCCAAAATCATGTGGTATGTAATACTCTAAATACCACATGGAACCACGACAACATTGTGTCCAACATCTTGTGGTATGTAATACTCTAAGTACCACATGGAACACAGACAACAGCTTGTGGTACATACTACTCTAAATACCACACAGAACCACGACAACATTGTGTCCAACATCATGTCGTATGTAAAACTCTAAGTACCACATGGAATCCAGACAACAGCTTGTGGCACAAACTACTCTAAATACTACATGAAACCACAACATTGTGTCCAACATCATGTGGTATATAATACTCTAAATACCACACGGAACCATGACAACATTGTGTCCAACATCATGTGGTATGCAATACCCTAAGTACCACATGGAATCCAGAAAACAGCTTGTGGTACATACTACTCTAAATACCACACGGAACCACGACAACATTGTGTCCAACATCATGTGGTATGCAATACTCTAAGTACCACATGCAATCCAGACAACAGCTTGTGGTACATACTACTCTAAATACCACATGGAACCACAACAACATTGTGTCCAACATCATGTGGTATGCAATACTCTAAGTACCATATGGAACCCAGACAACAGCTTGTGGTACATACTACTCTAAATACCACATGGAACCACAACAACATTGTGTCCAACATCATGTGGTATGCAATACTCTAAGTACCACGTGGAATCCAGAAAACAGCTTGTGGCACACACTACTCTAAATACCACATGGAACCACAACAACATTGTGTCCAACATCATGTGGTATGCAATACTCTAAGTACCATATGGAACCCAGACAACAGCTTGTGGCACATGCTACTCTAAATACCACATGGAACCACGACAACATTGTGTCCAACATCATGTGGTATCCAATATTCTAAGTACCACATGGAACACAGACAACAGCTTGTGGCACATGCTACTCTAAATACCACATGGAACCACAACAACATTGTGTCCAACATCACTTGGTATCCAATATTCTAAGTACCATATGGAACCCAGACAACAGCTTGTGGTGCATACTACTCTAAATACCACATGGAACCACGACAACATTGTGTCCAACATCATGTGGTATGCAATATTCTAAGTACCACATGGAACACAGACATCAGCTTGTGGCACATGCTACTCTAAATACCACATGGAACCACGACAAAATAGTGTCCAACATCATGTGGTATGTAATACTCTAAGTACCACATGGAACCCAGACAACAGCTTGTGACACATGCTACTCTAAATACCACATGGAACCACGACAACATTGTGTCCAACATCACGTGGTATGCAATACTCTAAGTACCACATGGAACCCAGACAACAGCTTGTGGTACATACTACTCTAAATACCACATGGAACCACAACAACATTGTGTCCAACATCATGTGGTATCCAATATTCTAAGTACCACATGGAATCCAGACATCAGCTTGTGGTGCATACTACTCTAAATACCACATGGAACCACAACATTGTGTCCAACATCATGTGGTAAGTAATACTCTAAGTACCACATGGAACCCAGACAACAGCTTGTGACACATGCTACTCTAAATACCACATGGAACCACGACAACATTGTGTCCAACATCATGTGGTATGCAATACTCTAAGAACCACATGGAACCCAGACAACAGCTTGTGGCACATACTACTCTAAATACCACATGGAACCACGACAACATTGTGTCCAACATCATGTGGTATGCAATACTCTAAGAACCACATGGAACCCAGACAACAGCTTGTGGCACACACTACTATAAATACCACATGGAACCACAACAACATTGTGTCCAACATCATGTGGTATGCAATACTCTAAGAACCACATGGAACCCAGACAACAGCTTGTGGCACATACTACTCTAAATACCACATGGAACCACAACAACATTGTGTCCAACATCATGTGGTATGCAATACTCTAAGAACCATATGGAACCCAGACAACAGCTTGTGGCACACACTACTCTAAATACCACATGGAACCACAACAACATTGTGTCCAACATCATGTGGTATGCAATTCTCTAAGAACCACATGGACCCAGACAACAGCTTGTGGCACATACTATTTTCAATACCACATGGAACCACAACAACATTGTGTCCAACATCATGTGGTATGCAATACTCTAAGAGCCACATGGACCCAGACAACAGCTTGTGGCACATACTACTCTTAATACCACATGGAACCACGACAACATTGTGTCCAACATCATGTGGTATGCAATACTCTAAGAACCACGTGGAATCCAGAAAACAGCTTGTGGCACACACTACTCTAAATACCACATGGAACCACAACAACATTGTGTCCAACATCATGTGGTATGCAATACTCTAAGTACCACATGGAACCCTGACAACAGCTTGTGGCACATGCTACTCTAAATACCACACGGAACAACGACAACATTGTGTCCAACATCATGTGGTATGTAATTCTCTAAGTACCACATGGAACGCAGACAACAGCTTGTGGCACATACTACTCTAAATACCACATGGAGCCATGACAACATTGTGTCCAACATCATGTGGTATGCAATACTCTAAGAACCACATGGACCCAGACAACAGCTTGTGGTACATACTACTCTAAATACCACATGGACCCACGACAACATTGTGTCCAACATCATGTGGCATGCAATACTCTAAGTACCATATGAAACCCAGACAACAGCTTGTGGCACATGCTACTCTAAATTCCACATGGAACCACAACAACATTGTGTCCAACATCATGTGGTATGCAATACTCTAAGTACCATATGGAACCCAGACATCAGCTTGTGGTGCATACTACTCTAAATACCACATGGAACCACGACAACATTGTGTCCAACATCATGTGGTAAACAGTACTCAGGCCTAGCAATCAGGAGGTCATGGGTTCGATCCCCACTCGGAGAGCGTTCTCTAGATCTTCCCAAAAGACACCAAGTACTGGTTATAGGCACAGGAAAGGGACTCGAGAGCATTTCTATAAGGCTAAAGCTTTCGATGCAATCAAGCTAAAATAAAAAGGTTTAAACAAAACTAATACTCTAAGTACCATATGGAACACAGACGACAGCTTGTGACACATGCTACTCTAAATACCACATGGAACCATGACAACATTGTGTCCAACATCATGTGGTATGTAATACTCTAAGTACCACATGGAATCCAGACAACAGCTTGTGGCACACACTACTCTAAATACCACATGGAACCACAACAACATTGTGTCCAACATCATGTGGTATGCAATACTCTAAGTACCACAAGGAACCCAGACAACAGCTTGTGGCACATGCTACTCTAAATACCACATGGAACCACGACAACATTGTGTCCAACATCATGTGGTATCCAATATTCTAAGTACCACATGGAACACAGACAACAGCTTGTGGCACATGCTACTCTAAATACCACATGGAACCACAACAACATTGTGTCCAACATCACGTGGTATCCAATATTCTAAGTACCATATGGAACCCAGACAACAGCTTGTGGTACATGCTACTCTAAATACCACATGGAACCACGACAACATTGTGTCCAACATCATGTGGTATGCAATACTCTAAGTACCACATGGAATCCAGACAACAGCTTGTGGCACATACTACTCTAAATACCACATGGAACCACAACAAAATAGTGTCCAACATCATGTGGTATCCAATATTCTAAGTACCACATGGAACCCTGACATCAGCTTGTGGTGCATACTACTCTAAATACCACATTGAACCACGACAACATTGTGTCCAACATCATGTGGTATGCAATACTCTAAGTACCATATGGAACCCAGAGAACAGCTTGTGGCACATGCTACTCTAAATACCACATGGAACCACGACAATATTGTGTCCAACATCATGTGGTATATAATACTCTAAATACCACATGGAAACACAAAACATTGTGTCCAACATCATGTCGTATGTAAAACTCTAAGTACCACATGGAATCCAGACAACAGCTTGTGGCACAAACTACTCTAAATACTACATGAAACCACAACATTGTGTCCAAAATCATGTGGTATGTAATACTCTAAATACCACATGGAACCACGACAACATTGTGTCCAACATCTTGTGGTATGTAATACTCTAAGTACCACATGGAACACAGACAACAGCTTGTGGTACATACTACTCTAAATACCACACAGAACCACGACAACATTGTGTCCAACATCATGTCGTATGTAAAACTCTAAGTACCACATGGAATCCAGACAACAGCTTGTGGCACAAACTACTCTAAATACTACATGAAACCACAACATTGTGTCCAACATCATGTGGTATATAATACTCTAAATACCACACGGAACCATGACAACATTGTGTCCAACATCATGTGGTATGCAATACCCTAAGTACCACATGGAATCCAGAAAACAGCTTGTGGTACATACTACTCTAAATACCACACGGAACCACGACAACATTGTGTCCAACATCATGTGGTATGCAATACTCTAAGTACCACATGCAATCCAGACAACAGCTTGTGGTACATACTACTCTAAATACCACATGGAACCACAACAACATTGTGTCCAACATCATGTGGTATGCAATACTCTAAGTACCATATGGAACCCAGACAACAGCTTGTGGTACATACTACTCTAAATACCACATGGAACCACAACAACATTGTGTCCAACATCATGTGGTATGCAATACTCTAAGTACCACGTGGAATCCAGAAAACAGCTTGTGGCACACACTACTCTAAATACCACATGGAACCACAACAACATTGTGTCCAACATCATGTGGTATGCAATACTCTAAGTACCACATGGAACCCAGACAACAGCTTGTGGCACATGCTACTCTAAATACCACATGGAACCACGACAACATTGTGTCCAACATCATGTGGTATCCAATATTCTAAGTACCACATGGAACACAGACAACAGCTTGTGGCACATGCTACTCTAAATACCACATGGAACCACAACAACATTGTGTCCAACATCACTTGGTATCCAATATTCTAAGTACCATATGGAACCCAGACAACAGCTTGTGGTGCATACTACTCTAAATACCACATGGAACCACGACAACATTGTGTCCAACATCATGTGGTATGCAATATTCTAAGTACCACATGGAACACAGACATCAGCTTGTGGCACATGCTACTCTAAATACCACATGGAACCACGACAAAATAGTGTCCAACATCATGTGGTATGTAATACTCTAAGTACCACATGGAACCCAGACAACAGCTTGTGACACATGCTACTCTAAATACCACATGGAACCACGACAACATTGTGTCCAACATCACGTGGTATGCAATACTCTAAGTACCACATGGAACCCAGACAACAGCTTGTGGTACATACTACTCTAAATACCACATGGAACCACAACAACATTGTGTCCAACATCATGTGGTATCCAATATTCTAAGTACCACATGGAATCCAGACATCAGCTTGTGGTGCATACTACTCTAAATACCACATGGAACCACAACATTGTGTCCAACATCATGTGGTATGTACTACTCTAAATACCACACGGAACCATGACAACATTGTGTCCAACATCATGTGGTAAGTAATACTCTAAGTACCACATGGAACCCAGACAACAGCTTGTGACACATGCTACTCTAAATACCACATGGAACCACGACAACATTGTGTCCAACATCATGTGGTATGCAATACTCTAAGAACCACATGGACCCAGACAACAGCTTGTGGCACATACTACTCTAAATACCGCATGGAACCACAACAAAATAGTGTCCAACATCAAGTGGTATCCAATATTCTAAGTACCACATGGAACCCAGACAACAGCTTGTGGTGCATACTACTCTAAATACCACATGGAACCACGACAAAATTGTGTCCAACATCATGTGGTATGCAATACTCTAAGTACCACATGGAACCCTGACATCAGCTTGTGGTGCATACTACTCTAAATACCACATGGAACCATGACGAAATAGTATCCAACATCATGTGGTATGTAATACTCTAAGTACCACATGGAACCCAGACAACAGCTTGTGACACATGCTACTCTAAATACCAAATGGAACCACGACAACATTGTGTCCAACATAATGTGGTATGCAATACTCTAAGAACCACATGGACCCAGACAACAGCTTGTGGCACATACTACTCTAAATACCGCATGGAACCACAACAAAATAGTGTCCAACATCATGTGGTATCCAATATTCTAAGTACCACATGGAACACCGAAAACAGCTTGTGGTGCATACTACTCTAAATACCACATGGAAACACGACAACATTGTGTCCAACATCATGTTTTATGTAACACTCTAAGTACCACATGGAATCCAGACAACAGCTTGTGGCACAAACTACTCTAAATACTACATGAAACCACAACATTGTGTCCAACATCATGTGGTATGTAATACTCTAAATACCACATGGAACCACGACAACATTGTGTCCAACATCTTGTGGTATGTAATACTCTAAGTACCACATGGACCCAGACAACAGCTTGTGGTACATACTACTCTAAATACCACACGGAACCACGACAACATTGTGTCCAACATCATGTCGTATGTAAAACTCTAAGTACCACATGGAATCCAGACAACAGCTTGTGGCACAAACTACTCTAAATACTACATGAAACCACAACATTGTGACCAACATCATGTGGTATATAATACTCTAAATACCACATGGAGCCATGACAACATTGTGTCCAGCATCATGTGGTATGTAATACTCTAAGTACCACATGGAACACAGACAACAGCTTGTGGTACATACTACTCTAAATACCACACGGAACCACGACAACATTGTGTCCAACATCATGTGGTATGCAATAGTCTAAGTACCACATGGAATCCAGACAACAGCTTGTGGTACATGCTACTCTAAATACCACATGGAACCATGACAAAATAGTGTCCAACATCATGTGGTATGCAATACTCTAAGTACCATATGGAATCCAGACAACAGCTTGTGGCACATGCTACTCTAAATACCACATGGAACCACAACAACATTGTGTCCAACATCATGTGGTATGCAATACTCTAAGTACCACATGGAATCCAGACAACAGCTTGTGGCACATGCTACTCTAAATACCACATGGAACCACAACAACATTGTGTCCAACATCATGTGGTATGCAATACTCTAAGTACCATATGGAACCCAGACAACAGCTTGTGGTACATACTACTCTAAATACCACATGGAACCACGACAACATTGTGTCCAACATCATGTGGTATGCAATACTCTAAGTACCATATGGAACCCAGACAACAGCTTGTGGTACATACTACTCTAAATACCACATGGAACCACAACAACATTGTGTCCAACATCATGTGGTATGTAATACTCTAAGTACCATATGGAACCCAGACAACAGCTTGTGGTACATACTACTCTAAATACCACATGGAACCACAACAACATTGTGTCCAACATCATGTGGTATACAGTACTCAGGTCGCAGTGGCATATTGGATAAGGTGTCTGCCTAGCAATCAGGAGGTCATGGGTTCGATCCCCACTCGGGGAGCGTTCTCTAGATCTTCCCAAAAGACACCAAGTACTGGTTATAGACCCAGGAAAGGGACTCGAGAGCGTTTCTATAAGGCTAAAGCTTTTGATGCAATCAAGCTAAAATAAATATTATTATATTACTCTAAGTACCATACGGATCATAGAAAACAGCTTGTGGCACATACTTCTCTAAATACCACATGGAGCCATGACAACATTGTGTCCAACATCATGTGGTATGTTATACTCTTAAGTACCACGTTGACCCAGACAAACGCTTGTGGTACATACTACTCTAAATACCACATGGAACCATGACAACATTGTTGCAAACATCATGTGAAATATACTTCTCTAAGTACCACATGGAACCACGACAACACTGTGTGGTACCTACTACTCTACGTACCACATGTAACCATGACAACACTGTGTGTTACCTACCAGTGCCATCCTCTGAGCTGGAGGTTAGGTAACTCTTGTCAGGTGAGAAGCTCGTGCCATACATGGGACCGCCATTGGACAGTAACCACATGTAACCATGACAACACTGTGTGTTACCTACCAGTGCCATCCTCTGAGCTGGAGGTGAGGTAACTCTTGTCAGGTGAAAAGCTCGTGCCATAGATTGGACCACTGTGGGACAGTAACAACTTAGTCTCCTCTGCAGTTGTGTCGTCCATCATACGCTCAAACACATCATCTGCAAACATGTACACAGCCAAATAATTGGGTTTCTTTAAGTGAAATCCCTGATTAGCCTGTGCAGTTTTTTCCTTTACTGAATTTTTGCTTAGAGGAGACTACCTTTAAACGAACAATACATTAACAGTGGAAAGTGTTGTCTCTTATTAGCCTGTCCCAGCAGCTGCAATTACTTCATGTGACCAAAAATACACATGTATTAATAACATTATTTGTCCAAATGTTCTGCGTCCTTATTATACCAAATACACAGTATATACAGAATATAGGCATATGAACATACAAATGCTAAGTTTATGTTGTTTTAACTAATTTACACATTTCTGTAAAGGAAAGGCAAGAGTTTTTCAGAGTTGACATCCTTTCAATGAATTAACAATGTCCAAATTCACACTTAATCTTGTAATAACACTTTTTGGCACACAACATGTTAATAACCTCATTTTTGTATGGACTACTTTTACATTTGCTTACAACTATCCTTTCAATCATTAAATGTGCTTAATTTCAGATTAACTAATTCTATTGATTCTGAAATAAATTTACTTGAGGGTAACATATGATATATGCATGTCATCTATGGTACTATATCCTGCCATATATGAGCTTCAACCCCTCTTTACCTGCTTCCTTGTCAATCAACTCCAGTTCGTCTACAGGCTTCATGGCTCTCAGTTTGTTAGGTGTCAGGGACCACACCCGTATGTTGGAGTCACCCAGGCCGGTACACAGCAGGCTGGAGTCCTCTGATACATCTATAGATGTCACACTGCAATCAATACAGGAGTGATACATATAAAGATGTCACACTGCAACCAATACAGAAGTGATACATCTATAGATGTCACACTGCAACCAATACAGGAGTGATACATCTATAGATGTCACACTGCAACCAAT
The DNA here is from genome assembly GCF_020536995.1 of Dreissena polymorpha. Classification (NCBI taxonomy): domain Eukaryota; kingdom Metazoa; phylum Mollusca; class Bivalvia; order Myida; family Dreissenidae; genus Dreissena; species Dreissena polymorpha. The sequence goes on along the minus strand of NC_068364.1, from coordinate 13,504,659 downwards.
ACAGGAGTGATACATCTATAGATGTCACACTGCAACCAATACAAGAATGATACATCTATAGATGTATCACTGCAACCAATACAGGAGTGATACATCTATAGATGTCACACTGCAACCAATACAGGAGTATTACATCTATAGGTGTCACACTGCAACCAATACAGGAGTGATACATCTATAGATTTCACACTGCAACCAATACAGGAGTGATACATCTATAGATGTCACACTGCAACCAATATAGGAGTATTACATCTATAGGTGTAACACTGCAACCAATACAGGAGTGATACATCTATAGATGTCACACTGCAACCAATACAGGAGTGATACATCTATAGATGTATCACTGCAACCAATACAGGAGTGATACATCTATAGGTGTCACACTGCAACCAATACAGGAGGCTAGGCTAGGGCCATTCAATAAGGGCTGTAACTATAAAAAAGGGATAAAGAGTTATGGCTCTCCTGTACTGTACTTCCCCACGCAGATCTCTCTTCCTTTTAAGTTTCAATTTGATATCTCTTGTAGTTTTCGAGATTATGTCATGGTCAAAACCAAATAGCTTAGAAGGACCATTAGCAAGATGGAAGAGTAGATAAGAGTAATTATGGTACATTAAGATTGGGGTTCATTTAATTTGAGAAAAGGGAGAGTTGAAGACTCATTCCACAATCCTGTTCAGTAGTAATTGGTTACTGTTAAATATGTCTTACCCCTGGAGTGCATTGTGGAATGTGTAGTCATTATGGTACATTAAGATTGGGGTTCATTTTATTTGAGAAAAGGGAGAGTTGAAGGCTCATTCCACAATCCTGTTCAGTAGTAAGTGGTTACTGTTACATGTCTTACCCCTGGAGTGCATTGTGGAATGTGTAGAAGCAGATCGAGGGCAGGGAGTTGGGCCCCATTTTGACCTTCTTCAGGGCCTCTCTGTATGCATTGATCCTTTCCAGCTTGTCATGGTCCTTCCTAAACACACAGTTGAATTAATTTTATCCCATCATCAGACATGCATTGTCGAAATAAACCACTGTGGAATAAATTTTCCTCTATTTCGGCAGTGCTGAAATATAGCTGTCACGCGCGGCAGAGAATGGTCATATTACTCGGAATCAACTATAAAGTAATCATTTACAGCAAAATCAAATCAGATTCAACAAAACAAACAATTTGATACCAAGATGTAATATATTTTTAACACATAATGCAACTCAAAAAGCAAAAAAACATTATTTACAAATATTAAGTGCGCATACTCGTGACGTCATTATTAACACGTCATACGACACAATGCATGTTCTTTCACGTTAAAGCTGCAGTTGTTTAGTGTGTTTTTTTCATTATTTCTTAAAAATCGGGGACGTAGAGGTATGATAAACAGAAAAACAGGTTAGTTACTGATCTTTTTGTAATGTATTAGGGTCTGCACGATTAAAATAATTAAACAATGTTTGCTTAGAATAACTTTGGGATTTTCCGTGTAGTTCGATTTTCCTATTCTATTTTTAAAGAAATAATTTACGACTAAGAAAATAGATGGGATAAATCGAATACTAGGTCGGTGCAGAATAAAGCAAAGTTTATTTTGCTCGGCACGAAAATCTGAACGCCAAGGCTCGTGGTTCAGATTTTCTAAGCCTCCCAAAAGAAACTTTGCTTAATTCGGCACCGACCTAGTATTCTCTATATTTACTACTGGCTTATTTGAGACTCGTTCTAGTTGTATTAATTTAGTTACTGCGGGCTTATTTGAGACTCGTTCTAGTTGTATTAATATAGTTACTGCTGGCTTATTTGAGACTCGTTCTAGTTATATTAATATAGTTACTGCTGGCTTATTTGAGACTCGTTCTAGTTGTATTAATATAGTTACTGCTGGCTTATTTGAGACTCGTTCTAGTTGTATTAATATAGTTACTGCTGGCTTATTTAAGACTTGTTCTAGTTGTATTAATATAGTTACTGCTGGCTTATTTGAGACTCGTTCTAGTTGTATTAATATAGTTACTGCTGGCTTATTTGAGACTCGTTCTAGTTGTATTGATTGAGTTACTGCTGGCTTATTTGAGACTCATTCTAGTTGTATTAATATAGTTACTGCTGGCTTATTTGAGACTCGTTCTAGTTGTATTGATTGAGTTACTGCTGGCTTATTTGAGACTCGTTCTAGTTGTATTGATTGAGTTACTGCTGGCATATTCAAGCCTCGTTCTAGAAAAACTGAACTTGATGCATGTGCCTTAAGTGTCGTCCCACATAAGCCTGTGCAGTTTGCTCAGGCTAATCCTGGATGACACTTTACCCACATTCATTAAGCCAAGTTAATCTCGGCACCACAGGTTCAATATCCTATCCCAGTGCCTGAGAGTTTGGTTTGTGATCACCATACCAGACAGGTGGGGTTTCTCCCATGTACTATCAATTACCCCCAACAGCAAAATATAAATAGCTTAAAATTGAAGCTTCAAAATATGTGCCCATATAAGCATTTGTTCATTTTTGTGCCCCCCGGGGCAGGGTCAAATTTGACCCCAGGGTCATAATTTTAAGAAATTTGGTACAGGACTATTAGATGTCTCTACATACCCAATTTGATAACCCTAGGCCCAATGGTTATGGACGAGAAGATTTTGAAAGTTTTCACAAAATAGGCCTTATATCAGCAAATTTTTAATTTTGTGACCCCCGGGGCGGGGTCAAATTTGACCCCAGGGGCGTAATTTGAACAAATTTGAAAGAGGTTCACACAAGGAACATTCCTGAGAAATTTCATCAGAATTGGACCAGTACTTTAGGAGAAGAAGATGTTTAAAGAAAAAATTAACCCACGCACGACGGACACAGGACCATGACGTAAGCCCCGCTGGCCTCTGGCCAGTGGAGCTAATAACTGAGCTCAAGGCTTGTGCATTTAGTTTTGTCCCAGATTAGCCTGTGCATTTCGCACAAGCTGATCGAGGACAACACTTTCCGCTTTTATGGAATTTTGGGTTTAAAAGGAGTCTGTCCTAAAGAAAAATCCCTAAATGACTAGAGCTTTGTCACAGACGTGATGTATACCCCCACGTGCCCCATTGACACAGACTATTTTGCATGCTGTTTTCACAAAACAAGAGAATTCAATTTATGGCGATTTTTAAGAATTATAATGCCATTATCATTTATGGCCATTTCGACCTTTGAACTCTTGAATTCTTTCACATGACATGCCGTCCAAATTTATGGCCATTTTTTTACTTTTGAACTCCGAGTGTGACCTAGACCTTGGAGTTATTGACATAATATTTTGCATGACACATCGTCCAATGATTGTAAACAAATGCACCAGGTATTTTTAAAATCTCACAATAAATGACATAGTTTCGGCCCTGACAAGATCATTTATGGCCATTTTTGACCTTTGAACTCACAGTGTGACCTTGACGTTGCAGATATAAACGTAATTCTTTCGCGCGACACACTGTCCAATAATGGTGAACAAATGTGCTAAATGATTTTAAAATCTCATAATGAACAACATAGTTATGGCCCACACAAGCTAATTTATGGCCATTTTTGACCTTTGAACTCAAAGTGTGACCTTGATCTTGGAGATATCGACGTAATTTTTCCGCGTGACACACCGTCCAATGATGGTGAACAAATGTGCCAAATGATTTTAAAATCTCACAATGAACGACATAGTTATTGCCCAGACAAGCTCATTTATGGCCATTTTTAATCTTTGAACTCAAAGTGTGAGCTTGACCTTCGAGATATTGACGTAATTGTTTCGCGCGACACACCGTCCCATGATGGTGAACAAATTTGCCAATGATTTTAAAATTTAACGATAAATGACATAGTTATGGTCCAGACAAGCATTTTGACCTTTGAATTTCAGCGTGACCTTGACCTTGGAGATATAGACGTACTTCTTTTGCGCGACACACCGTCCCATGATGGTGAACAAATGTACCAAGTGATTTTAAAATTTAACGATAAATGACATAGTTATGGTCCTGACAAACTTTCAGTTTAAAACGCACTAAGTGACCCTCTGACCTCGTTTTTAACCCGACATGACCCATATTTAAACTTGACCATGACATCATCTAGATACAACTTCTGACTAAGTTTGGTGAAGATCGGATAAAATTTTTGGGACAGACAGACCGACAGACAGACTTCTATATAGCCCCCATTACCAGTAATGGGGGTATAAAAATCCAGTCTAGGCAGAAAGTGTTGTCCCTGATAAGCCAAGATGAACTGTCGGGCTAATCTGGGATGACACTTTAAGCACATGCATTAAGCCCATTTGTCCCCAAATGCCGCTCAATCACTCTTACAGCTCTGGCATAGGTATCCTTGTTGTGGGCGGTGCATTCGGGTCATTCTTGGACTTCTTGGAGAGAAGGGGGTCCCTCTTCTGCTTCTTTTTCTGAAGGAAACAACATCACAATGAGCTCTCTGTAGCACTTATACAATAACATACAGACGAGCTGTGTCGGACATCTATAATCGGCACTCTTACAAATAGCCTAAGGGCTGTTATTAGGCTATAGCTGAATAAAGACGTCCGTCCCAGCTCTGCAGTATTTTATTGTTTATATTACATATCATCCTATTTTGTTTACTTTTATAAAATTTACTACCGAACCAGCTTTCGTACTTTTTTCATTCAAATGATTATGCATATGGCATATCTTGTATGATGTAAATTCTGTGACGAAACACATCAGTTTAAGCAAGACTATCTGGATTTTCTGGAAAGTACTTTGGACATGGTGGTTGTTTTTAACAGTAAAATGTTTCTTTTAAAAGTATAAACGAATCCAAATCATATTTCAGTTTGTGAGTGTATCATGAATATTTGGAAACTTCAATAAGAATGAAATTAAACGCTCTAACCAGTCATTCCAAATTTTATTGATCATGTTTTGGGTCAGAATGGTCAGCATTCGATACAAACATTTAAAAATAAAAAGTGGTTTGAATTGAATTTAGATTCTTGATAAGCATTTCTCTATTTAATTTAGTTTCATTATAAATTCTAAGGCTCAGTTAATGTCATCACTCTTACCTACATGTTCAGTTGTTATGGATGTTCACAATATTCCTATTGGCTGGTAGGTTCACGTTTTATTGTTTTTGATAATTTTCAATGATTTCTGGCTTAATTGCTATCACCTTTGGCTAAGCCTAAATGTACACGCCATTTTGTTCAGTGGAAGACATGCAATCTGATCCTTTTCAGATAAGCAAAATTGTCCCGGGGCCAATATGATCATATTTGGCCCGTCTGCTAGCAATAACTGCCTGCTCATAACATGTTACTATTCCTAGTATTGATATGCAATATTGGCTGGTTACTTCCCTGTTTCCCTGTCCTGTGTATTTCTGCAGCATAGAACTCATTGTCCTTACATAGAAAGAACACCATTATTCTTGTTAAACAACAAGACCCCAAGTAAAGCACCTCATAGTAACAAGTAATTATTTCATTTGAGACTAAAGAGATTTTAGCAGGTGAAGGCTTTCATGTACTTTAAATAACAACCAGTGTTCTGCCGTGAAGTTTTACTGTTGGGGACAAGGACCCTTTAGGATTACAAAAGTGGGGACAAAAAGGAAAAATATGGGGGCACAGAAATATATTTGTAGCAGAATTAAATTTGTGGAAACTAATAACCTTTAACTTGAACTCTTAAACTTGCTTAAACTTCTTACAGCCAGTCCACAGGTTGTAACATTGTTATTAAAACTGGAACATTCAAAAAACTTTTTAACACTGTCAAACAGTTGTCAACATATTTACAAAACATTGAACAGAGTTATGGTCATTGGACTCAGCATGGCAAAGGACTTGTTCGATAATTAGAATTACCGATAGTAAAGGCGTTTTCTTTTCTTTTTTTGCTTTATGCACAATCTGCATGTCATTTTGTTGTTGTCAAACAGTGATCAAGGACATTTTCGAAGCCAATTTTCTTGGAATGTACGTTTAGGGGCAGACTTTTTTTCGTAATTGCTAAATGATGTTGGGAAGACTCTGTTGGGTTGTTAATATTAATTGTCATATTTTCTAATTTGACTTGCCGGAGGAAACAAATATTTTGGATTTTGTTTTCTTCGGCCGGTCACTTTACGCCATTTTGATAGGTTCGGAAATTTCCTTGATATCTGATTGGTTGTTATAATCTTAACTTACCAATGAAATAGAGTGTTAATATTAAATAAATTAACCATTGGCTGCGAAATGACGTCATGTCCAATGAAATAGTTTGTTCTAGTTACACATTCACTTGATTACTTTACCGACTTACAAATTGAATCGATTAGTTTTTATTCCTAATTCATGTTCGCCCGCGGTCCCATATACAGAAAACAGGTGCGGACAAATCTTAGTTTTTTGCACCAATAACGCAAGGGCGCATCCACGGCAGAACACTGACAACATTTTTATTTTCAAAGCTGAATGCTGATTAGATAATCTACCCACTGACTACATGAACTTACTATTTTTACATTCACAAGTTGAAATATTAGGTAATTGTTTTGGGCAAGTTTTCACGACATTGACCCTTAATTTGTTAATAGAGGTTAGAAAAATGACGTAAGTGTTTGGTTTGATGTAGAGAAATTCATTGAATTCATTCAATGAAAATGAAACAAGATTCTTACGACAGGAGCTAAAAATCATGTGTGACACTTAAAGTTGAACAAATACTGATAAAATCCATAATCTGATTGTATTTGTAATAATTGAATCATATTTTTCATAATTTAATGGGTATATTAATTTTACAAGAATAATGCATCATTTATTTATTGCACTGTTAGACATTGGGCAAATAAGGCATACTTTGTCCTGACAATTCATGCAGGGATAAGATGTACACAAATACTTTTAAATTCTTAAATTATATTGAGAAATCATGAGACAGACAGCAAAAAAATAACTGACAACTAATAGTGTTCAATTTTTTACTAGGCATAATGCTAAATCATCTTTCAAACATGTCAATTAGAGACTGTGGACACTTCAAAATAACAGGTAGAACAACAATGGCTAACATGACAAATAACAGAAATGTCAAAGAGTATCCAAACATGTCAGCCAATGAGCCAATCAGCACAGAGAATGTCAGTTTGCCCAGGACTTCCACAGTAGCCATGGTTGTGTAATGGCTGGCCTGGATTGCACTTGGTGACCTCTGGGAGCAGAACATCATCAAGGTGAAGGTCGTGGTTGTGATGACCCCGCTGCCTAGCAACATGGTACACATCAGGCCAACTAGGACACCTGCATACAAAAGCAGGATTGTGGAAACAAAGTACTTGATAGTTTACACAGAAATATGTTGAATGTCAAAATATCTTTTGAATTTACAGTAATTGTCATAAACATTTTATTTAATTGTCAAAATTTTCAAAATCATTATTTGCTTGTATCTTATCAAACATCAATCAGCTAATTTTGACACTATCATTAACAGAAATCCAAACTGTGGCTAAATAAAACCATACAATAATGTATGTGAGCCTTGCTCTATGAAAAGTGAGTTTAATGTAGGTGCGTAAAGTATCATCCCAGATGAGCATGCGCAGTATTCACAGGCTAATCAGGGACAACACTTTCTGCTTTTATGATATTTTTTGTTTTCTTCCAAACAATCCAGTTTCAGCTGAAAAGTGTCGTCCCAGATAAGCCTGCGCCAACTGCACAGGCTAATATGGAATGACACTTTACGCACATGCATTAAACTCCCTTGTCACAGAGAAAGGCTCATGTGTATTACCATATGAGATAGAGCTGTAGCTGGCTGCATCCACTGAGGGCCATGTGAGCACACTAATGAAGACCATGGCAAGCAACACTATCCGGAACAGGGAGAACAACAGGATACCTCTGTATGGTGTGATCCTGAAACAGGGAGAACAACAGGATATCTATGTATGGTGTGATCCTGAAAACATGGCAAAGGGAATCCATTGTGTTACCTTAAACATTCAAAATGGGACTTGTAAGTGTTAAAAACAAATCGTTTTCCTGCAAGGAATTTAAAGGTGCATTTACACACAAAAGTGTCACTTTAATGTACCTTTACAGATAAACAACAAATAATAAGATACCAAGGAGTACTACATTTAAAACCCAAAGAGAAACAAAAAAATGCTCAAAAAGAACAGGTATGTTACAAAGATGAAGTTCAAGTATCATGATGGCATTATTAACAGGTCAAATGCCACACAAGAGTAGAAGAAATTATATTTTATTATTACTTTAAAAACAGGTGGGGGGGTAGAGGTATGATCAACTAACCAGCTTACTACCCTGTTGTTTTGTAAGAAATAGAACAACATAAGGCTTAAACTCACCTGAGTACAAAACAATAGGGCAGTAACCTTTTATTCTCTTCATTTCCATTAATATGCTAATGCACTGGATAATCTGTATAAGCAAGCACAAAAAATGAACGCTTATATTGGTGCCATGAAAAAATCAATATCCACTTAACCAATTAACTTAAAATAATATTTTCTTCATTTTACCCCCACACAAATTTCTCTACAACCATACAGATAGTACATGTACCATTGCCATCCTGATTTCCACGAGTAAAAGGCTGCACTAAAATATGTGTTACCATGTGATAGGCTGCACTACACCATGTGTTACCATGTGATAGGCTGCAAAACATCATGTGTTACCATGTGATAGGCTGCACTGCACCATGTATTACCTGAAGCAAGCAACAAGCCATCCCCCAAGAAGGGAGCCCAGTATGGAGACAGTCTGACCCACGAGCCCTGTCCAGAACCCCACAGAGCTCGCAGGCACAGCCTGGTCAACCAGGAATAGGGGCACCAGGGTCAGGGCACCCTGCTCACCTGAAATACAACACAACATTTACAGGCCTTGTGCAAGGAATACTCTTGCTTCCACTCCCTTTTTTTGGTCCATCATATAATTTTCTATCATTATCAACTATATTTCATCTATATCTTTAAGGTTGCATACAACATTAAAAATACCCCCAAAAGTAATTATTGAACTGTTGTTCACCACAGGTGGTTAGCGTGTGGCTATGATATTAATTAGTGAAAACATCATTTTGAATGATAAATAATCATATTATAACGAAAAATTAACTTTTCTGAAAAAAAATATTTCACTATCAAATATATATATAACAAGGTATGCAACTCAAAATCACCCCAAAACGGGGTGCATCGCTTTGAACAGCCATATCTTCATCAATTGTGCAGCGATTTTCACGATCTCGGTCTTATTCAACGCAGAAATGAATTTCCTTTCTGGAAATGTATATGTCTTGCAATATTTTTACAAATGCTGGGTCAACTTTTAAGAAATAACACGATACACAACACGCATGACCCAGTTGACAGTGATCATGTATTCTTTATGAATGAAATCTCCAGTTGTAAAGACACACCTCCGCATTGGACCAATGAAATCACTCGTATGTTTAAAATGTCAGTTAGTTGAAATGTATGTAAACAAAGGTTTCAAACGGCGCTGGACAGTTAGTCTTGATGCAGAATGTAACGACAAGAACGGTAATAATGTTTTTTCATACGTTTTATTGAATTATGGTATCGAACTACATGAACTTTGTAGGGAAGTTGCCCTTTACTCCGTGAAGATTTCAGTCTTAAAGACAGCATGATCACTGTCAACTGGGTCATGCGTGTTGTGTATCGTGTTATTTCTTAAAAGTTGACCCAGCATTTGTAAAAATATTGCAAGACATATACATTTCCAGAAAGGAAATTCATTTCTGCGTTGAATAAGACCGAGATCGTGAAAATCGCTGCTGAATTGATGAAGATATGGCTGTTCAAAGCGATGCACCCCGTTTTGGGCTGATTTTGAGTTGCATACCTTGTTATATATATATTTGATAGTGAAATATTGTTTTTCAGAAAAGTTAATTTTTCGTTATAATATGATTATTTATCATTCAAAATGATGTTTTCACTAATTAATATCATAGCCACACGCTAACCACCTGTGGTTGTTCACCATAATGTACCAAAAGACATCATACTATTACACTTAATTGTTTTATAAGAATTTCAGTATTTCAGACAATTTGGACTTTCATCTGCACTATTAACAAAAAAAAACAACGTGAAATAATGCTTGTTTACCATGCCATAGATTAAAAAAAAAATCTTCCTTAACTGTACATTCATGTTCCTTTTTCATATAAAGGAAGGACATTGAATAAAATGTTTTGCCAGTGAACACAGAACTTGTTTAAGGAAAACCAAAACATAAGTCCCAAGATTCTGTGTTTAACATGAATTAGTTGAAACTGAATTCCGCAATAGTTTATTGTAAAAAACTTACCTAACTTGTAGACAAGCACATAAAGAAGAGTCCATTTTGTTTCTTGAGTATGAAGAACAAACTGGAAATGCTTGATGATCCAATGTCTACCCTTACTAACACTTCCAGCACTCTTCTCTTGAGGCAAGTCATTTTCATTGTCTGATTTCTTGTAGGAATCCTCCTTAGGTGGTTTGTGATCTTGGTTTTCAGTGGGCACAATTTTAACAACCAATAAGTATGCCATTAAGTAAAATATTGCCAAGCCAACAAATATAGTTCCCCATTGAAGTCCATACAACTCTCCTAACCAGGTAATGAAACCACCACTAAAAATAGCACCAAATTTATAACCAACAACTTGGGCAATATTTCCTGATGCTAGCTCTGAAGCAGCTAAAACCTGAATTGCCAATCCATCAACAGCAATATCCTGAGTTGCTGTAAGAAAGTTAAACAGAAACAAAACAAATCCAAGTAGGAACGTGTACTTTGGATCCGTAAAAGACCCCAAAATGCATGTTAGAAACAATCCAAACATGCTATAAGCAAGCCAGAGCTTTTTGGTCCCGTATCTGTCCACAAATGGAGCCCATAGCGCCTTCAACATCCAAGGAATGAGTAGCAATTTGAAGAAACTAATATGTGACAATGACATGCCATGAGTTCTGAAGTAAAGTGGGAGGAACCTGGACTGAAGTCCGTACGGTAGACCCTGCAGAAAATACAGGAATGACAGGAAACAAATATTCCTTGACAACATTTCTTTCTAACAATTCACCTAACACTGTGTTAAAAATTCTCTTCATAACATAAGTATCATTATATAAGTATATTTGTCACTCCAGTTCTTAGACTTATCTTGTTATGAGTTTTTATGTGCTTTTTTCATCAGTTAACATTCACAATACTTAACAACACTTCATTGTTTCAACTGATGATGCATTTTGATGAAAAGACAAAATCTTACACACTTTGGTTCTCATTTATCTGACACAACATGCACTTCCTGTAAAATGTAAACAAAGAGCAAATCACTCTAATGTCACTTCCTGTTGCATTGGTCTCCCTTGATTCTATCAAAGTGAATAAGCGAGCCAGGACAATGTGTAGTAAGCTAACATATCAATACAAAGGCAAAAAAAGCAGATTTTTTTCTTCCCTATAATGTCATTCATTCCTATAGATTCAGCAGTTCCATGTTTTGGAAAACATATGGCATATTTATCATAACTGGTAAATTTGAGTAAATTATCTGATTTTATAAAATTTAATAACATACGGGTACCTGTACATTTAAAGATACTGTTTTGTGGGTTAAAAAAAAACATGGAATTTAGAAGGAAAACAATAAATTATTTTATTAAGACATACGACACATTGGTAAAAGAATCATTAGTGTCTAATGTTTATATTTTATGAAATAGCAGCCCCGTGAAAATACCGGGCACAAATGAGTTCACTTTATCAACTAAAGCGATGTCAATTATTGACATCAAGAATTGGGTTAGATACATATGTATCAGGTGTCTTTTAATATGTTGTTTTGTTTCAATTTGATTTTATCCAAGCAGGGGTGTCAATTTACCGAAATCTAAAATCCTGAAAATCATCCTAGAATTTGGGGACCAGAGTCAAAAGAGTTTAAATGATTCATTAAATTATGTTTCCTTTGTAAACAATATGCCAAAGGTCAATAATTTGTGTTAAAGAGTGATATTTTGTGACACGAATGCTTAAAATAACAAAAACAATACTCTGATTTATATCAATATCAAAAGTTTTCCTTGAGGGCTTAAATCCTGAATTCAGGAATAATCCTGAAAATTGACACCTCTGCCAAGTTCATTAAATAATAACACCATGCTTGTTTAAAAGAAAACTGTTTAGTGATGAGCCACTTGAAATGAATAGCCATACACTCCCGATAAGAAAACTGTTTAGTGATGAGCCACTTGAAATGAATAGCCATACACTCCCTATAAGAAAACTGTTTAGTAATGAGCCACTTGAAATGAATAGCCATACACTCCCTATAAGAAAACTGTTTAGTGATGAGCCACTTGAAATGAATAGCCATACACTCCCGATAAGAAAACTGTTTAGTGATGAGCCACTTGAAATGAATAGCCATACACTCCCTATAAGAAAACTGTTTAGTGATGAGCCACTTGAAATGAATAGCCATACACTCCCTATAAGAAAACTGTTAAGTGATGAGCCACTTGAAATGAATAGCCATACACTCCCGATAAGAAAACTGTTTAGTGATGAGCCACTTGAAATGAATAGCCATACACTCCCGATAAGAAAACTGTTTAGTAATGAGCCACTTGAAATGAATAGCCATACACTCCCTATAAGAAAACTGTTTAGTGATGAGCCACTTGAAATGAATAGCCATACACTCCCTATAAGAAAACTGTTTAGTAATGAGCCACTTGAAATGAATAGCCATACACTCCCGATAAGAAAACTGTTTAGTGATGAACCACTTGGAATGAATAGCCATACACTCCCGATAAAAAAACTGTTTAGTGATGAGCCACTTGAAATGAATAGCCATACACTCCCTATAAGAAAACTGTTTAGTGATGAGCCACTTGAAATGAATAGCCATACACTCCCGATAAGAAAATTGTTTAGTAATGAGCCACTTGAAATGAATAGCCATACACTCCCTATAAGAAAACTGTTTAGTGATGAGCCACTTGAAATGAATAGCCATACACTCCCAATAAGAAAACTGTTTTGACTCTGTTTTTTTTTACAGGGTTGTCGCTACAATCGCTGTTGGCCATATTTGTTTACAAATGCATCGTCTGACATAACGCACCAAATGTACTTCAATTAAAAGTGCACTACGGGCATGTTTAAGATTACTTTAACCGGAGGTTCAGTTCCACTTTGTCTTGTTTGGTAACTTTGCCGTAAAGCATTTTTACACAAGCGATTAACCTTGTTGGTAACTTAACCTGGGTTACATGAAATATACAGGGTTAAAAATTAACAAAGGTATAAAATATACCTCTGCAGGCGAAATAAACTCCACTGTTGAGCTCGCATTGATGAGTGTAATATTGTAAGGACAAGTAAATTTCCCACTTGCACTCGTCCAAAAGGATGAGTCAATAAACTCTGATCTTAAAACATGTATTTTCTGACCAATTAGACTCTTTTTCATTGAATTAAGTACCTTTTCTAAAAGAATATCTATTTTGAAACTAGAACTAAAATCAACTGAAAGTTGTAAATGTAAATTTCTTACAGCAAGTGCACGTTGTCATACAAGACTCTGTCCCCATTAAAAAAAACATTTGGTGTAAACTCAGCACTTGAACAAGGGCTGTTTGTAAAACATGCATGCCCCCCATATGGGCTGTCCGTTGTAGTGGCAGCCATTGTGTGAATACGTTTTTTGTCACTGTGACCTTGACCTTTGACCTAGTGACCTGAAAATCAATAGGGGTCATCTGCGAGTCACGATCAATGTACCTATGAAGTGTCATGATCCTAGGCAAAGGCGTTCTTGAGTTATCATCCAAAAATCATTTTACTATTTCGGGTCACTGTGACCTTGACCTTTGATCTTGTGACCTCAAAATCAATAGGGGTCATCTGCGAGTCATGATCAATCTACCTATGAAGTTTCATGATCCTAGGCAAATGCGTTCTTGAGTTATCATCCGAAAACCATTTTACTATTTTGGGTCACCGTGACCTTGACCTTTGACCTAGTGACCTCAAAATCAATAGGGGTCATCTGCGAGTCTTGATCAATCTACCCATGAAGTTTCATGATCCTAGGCGTATGCATTCTTGAGTTATCATCCGGAAACCATTTTACTATTTCGGGTCACCGTGACCGTGACCTTTGACCTAGTGACCTCAAAATCAATAGGGGTCATCTGCGAGTAATGATCAATCTACCCATGAAGTTTCATGATCCTAGGCGTATGCATTCTTGAGTTATCATCCGGAAACCATTTTACTATTTCGGGTCACCGTGACCGTGACCTTTGACCTAGTGACCTCAAAATCAATAGGGGTCATCTGCGAGTCATGATCAATCTACCCATGAAGTTTCATGATCCTAGGCGTATGCGTTCTTGAGTTATCATCCGGAAACCATTTTACTATTTCGGGTCACCGTGACCGTGACCTTTGACCTAGTGACCTCAAAATTAATGGGGTCATCTGCGAGTCATGATCAATGTACCTATGAAGTTTCATGATCCTAGCCCCAAGCGTTCTTGAGTTATCATCCGGAAACCACCTGGTGGACGGACCGACCGACATGAGCAAAGCAATATACCCCCTCTTCTTCGAAGGGGGGCATAAATATTAAAGTAAACCGTCAGTATAGTTTAGTCATAGCCATCCAAGTTTATATAAATAGGAAACCAAAGGGACATGTCCTGTCTTTATGTTCCCTGGTCTGTATACAGACCCGTGAGTTTGTTTGGGTCAAATTTGGGGCTGAAATTTGGTTCCATTCCTAATTTCAAAAGGTATATAGGTTTTTTATACATAAATGTATACATTTTGGTTCATTTCTTTGCTCTATGAATTGAACCAAAGAAAATATAAAATGGAAAACTCTCAATTTTTAAGTTTTGGTAAAAAATCAGACACCAAGATGAATTTCCTTATTTTATGAAAGCAAACGGCCCCAACCCCATTCCCGAAATGGTGGAAAAAACACACTGCAGGCAGCACTGACCTTAGGTTTGTCCTCTCCTTCTCCACCGCCTTCCTCCTCCTCCTCCATGGGTATGTTGATATCTGGCTCCTTGAGCAGACCGTACAGCACCTTGGACTTGTTGGCCTCCCTGGCCGCCTCCCCCAGCACTCCACCACTGGCCAGGTCTATCTGCAGCTTGGTGCGGGGGACACCATCAAACACTGGGAACAGACATGAGATATAGAGTGAATAAGACAGTCAAACATTGTGCAAATAGACATCAACCACTTGCAAAAAGACAGGGTACTATTCAGCAATTGGAAAATATTATGAAACAAGGGACAAAATTGTCACAAAACCAGGTTTTCATTGTGAAAAAAAATGTGATAAAGGGAGAAAACTCAAACTGAACTTTTGAAATGAACAAACAAAATTAACCCCCTTTGTAAGTTTTTTTTTTTTTTTTAAATCTATTTTTAGTCGTGGCGACCTTGATATTGGAGATATTGACGTGATTCTTTCGTGCGACACACCGTCCCATGATGGTGAACAAATGTGCCAAATGATTTTAAAATCTCACAATGAATGACATAGTTATGGCCAGGACAAGCTCATTTATGGCCATTTTTTACCTTTGAACTCAACGTGTGACCTTGACCTTGGAGATATCGACGTAATTATTTCGCGCGACACACCGTCCAATGATGGTGAACAAATGTGCCAAATGATTTTAAAATCTGACAATGAACAACATAGTTATGGCCCGGACAAGCTTGTTCCGCCCGCCCGCCAGCCAGCCAGCATTCGCCAATCTAATAACCAGTTTTTTCCTTCGAAAAACCTGGTTAATAACAATTTAAGTATTCCTCTGCATAAAATTTTGTTCTTTTTTCAACAAATGATATTTGCATTGATATATACATATGTGATGTTCTGATTTTGGGGTGAAAAAAATAGGAACATATGAAACTGAATCTATCATTTTCTGATTTATTAGCTCGGCTGTTTTCAGAGAAAACCCGAGGTATTGTTTGTAAAACACGTCTGCAACAAATTGAGGTGGGGAGATAAGGTCACTTGCAGGAGTTGGGCCTTTTTATTCCTTGCCAAATAAGGAGTCCATTGTTGTAAAGTGATGTTAACTGGCCGTTTTAATTGCATGCCAATTACGGTTACAAGTCCAATGTTATGAAGTGATAGTAAATGGATTAGTGGGACTTAATGACATTTACCCGAGTTCGGCAAAGCCAATTTCCAATAAGTTTTATTCAATTACATCTTGGCAATACTGACAATCCTCATACTTTATCAGAACCAATTAGAAAAGGTACAAATATGATTGTTTATAATTGATGTAATCAACATTTAAATGGTTTATAGTTTATTTAAAATCTCTGTTGCAAGTTGAAAGTATATCAGCAAATAATGAATGAAAATAATTGCAGGGCTTGACACTAAGGCATGTCCGAATGACATTCACTGCCTGTACCTAGGTCCGGGCTAGCCAATGTCCCAGGAACATGACCGACTTGTCGTGTGTATTCTGGGCGGGATTATGTGTTCTGTATCAATACATTGCATTTTAAACAAGACTATTGCCAAGCAATATTGTCCCCTACCGGCTCCACCATTGTCAGAAAATCCACCATTGTCAGATTAAAAAAAATATTTGTTGCCATAGCAACCATAATTTTTGACATAGGAACAAAATGAAATGACGTGCATAATGTCCATATTGCCATCTATCCATGTTTCAAGTTTCATGAAAAAATATTAAGAACTTTTAAAGTTATCGCAGGATCCAGAAAACAACCATTTTCAGCAGTATTTCTGGTCTATTTGTTTCCATAGCAACCATAATTTTTGACGTAGGAACAAAATGAAATGACGTGCACAATGTCCATATTGTCATCTATCCATGTTTTAAGTTTCATGAAAAAATATTAAGAATTTAAAAGATATAGCAGGATCCAGAAAAGTGTGACTGACAGACAGATAGACAGAGCGCAAACCATAAGTCCCCTCCGGTGAAACCTGTCGGGGACCCCAATAAGCTTTTCAAAGATGAAAAAATCTTACGATCAGATGACAATTAAATCCCAGAGTGAAGTCGGAGACAACCAACGCTTTTTAAGTGATCATATCTCGAAACGTATTTTTATCGAGAAAACACGTCAGTACCTACTTTAAAACGGAATTCCGCTAGATACGTTTGTTTTTTTTTGGTTTCCTCGAAGTGACGTGTTTTCTCAATAAAAATACATTTTTAACTAAAAGTCGGGATCACCTAGGATCGTCAGGGATTGATGAAGGTATCAAACTTGACATTTACACAAAGTTACATTAAAATTATTAGTTATTTATCCATTTTAAATAACTTTAATTTGTTTTTGATTAGAAGTGTTTTTACAATCTTTTTTACGCAATTCTATTTACAAAACTAATATTAAAGATCGATCCCGGCTTTTAGTATAAAACTTAAAAGGAGTTAACCCTGTACAATTATATATACATGTATATATATAACTACTGTAACACGTTATTTTGCAACATTTAAGATTCATTTACCATTTGTTTTCAGGGCTAGTAGGTTCTGCATTTACTAGCCCAAATGGGCTAGTTGAAAAAAAAGTTAGTGTCGAGGCCTGAATTGTTGATGAATTTAACAAATTAAATAAGAAGAATAGATTCTGCCAACATAAAACAGTTCCTTCTAAAACAGCTTTATTTTAGATTAGTTTTACAAAAAAATTAATTCAGCATTTTCACCCACTAGCAGTGGTTGAACTCGGTCCCATCTATTGTCCTTGGTATGGCAGAATGCAAGGTTTAAACAAGATAAATTGAGCCTAGTTCTGGGAAAACTGGGCTTAATGCATGTGCTAAAAGTGGCAGTCCAGATTAGCCTGTGCAGTCCGCGTTGTCTAATAAGGGATGACACAATTTCATTGATGGAGTTTTTCATTTAAAGGAGGCCTCTTCTAAATGAAAATGGAAATGTGCAGACTGCCCAGGCTCATCTGGGACCTCAATTAACGCGGCTAAATTTAATGAGTACAAGAAGACTCTTGTCCAAGGTGGACACCCCATGTTTACAGCGCCTGGCCTTCTTACCGTCTATAAAGAGGTGTTCCTGTATGATGTTGAGCAGGGTTTTCAGCTGCTTCTCCTGCAGATAACGCTTCAGATGTGTGTACGAGTCACGGGACATCTTCAGCACAAACTTGCTGGACCTGAACATAGAAATGGGCATAATATTAACCGGACTTTAACAGATTTTTGTATTTTTTAAACAATGTCATTGAATAATTTACTTACAAAACTGTTATATTGGGAATAGCTTTAGATAATTATAATTACAAACAAGAAATGTGGTTTGTCAGAAACACTATGTCCCCTTCTGCGCCGCTATGACTTTTTTTATTTTAACCTTTGACCTTGAAGGATGACCTTGACCTTCCATCACTCAAAATGTGCAGCTCCATGAGATACACATGGCAAATGTTAAAGTTTGACCAAACCAACAGACCAACAGACAGGGCAAAAACACTATAGTGGTGGGGGACATAAAAAGAATCAAAACAAGATTCTGAGTTCAATAAACGTATATATGTCCCATATAAAACCCTTGTAAGTATTTATTAATAGCCCCTGTTTGAATAAATCCAAAAGTGGGTCCATGTCAAGGTGGTCAGGTGATGAGTATATGCCGAATTATGAATGGAATTCTAAGTGCTTTTTCGTAAGAAGTATTGATGTCATGCAAACAGTCAATTTGGGTAAATCAAGAATTTTGACCTTCTGAATTAGTCCAAAGATAAGTCAATGTCACAGGCTAAATGAGGGCAGTTGAAATGGGTGTGTAAAGAGTGTTCATTGATCATTCATCTATCCAGTCAAGTATCAAAGCTTTGAAACAAAAATATTGATGTTAGACAAAATACATCGGTTTGGGTCTTTCTGAACTGTCTAAGCCCAAAAGTACGTCGATGTAAAGGGCAAAATGAGGTCAGCTGATATTATCATTTACAGACATTTTTCATAAATAACATCTATGCAAGTTTTCAAAGCTTTGTAGCTAAGAGGTATAAATATAAGACGAAACGAGTCATATTAGATTTTCAAAGAATTAGGACCGTCTGAATAAGTCAAAGTCTAAAAGTAGGTAAATTGCAAGGTCAAAATGAGCTCAGGTGATGTGAGTGTGTTGATAGATTTTAAAAACATCATCCATGCAAGTATCAAAACTTTGTAGCAAACTATATTGATGATAGACTAAACACATCAATGAACACTAAACAACCTCTACAAGCAAAAGCCAACATGCTAGAATTTATGCAGGCTTTGGAATTTCACTCAAAGTATTAATGATTTGTTGATAATTCAAATTGTTACTAAATTATCTATAGAAATCTTCATAAACAAACAGACACGCTAATGGCTATATGCCTTTCCTGTCAGTCAATGCTGGGACATCGAAATGTGCGTGCCCTGGTATTCAAACCTGGGACCTATAGAAGCAAAAACTAACAAACATCACTCAACCACGCAGGCTTTTCTATTTCAGCGTTAGTTTAAATGCTACGTCCATAATACACATTTTTGCTTATTTAACATTGACAAGCTTTAAAAACTCCTTGTTTATCTTCCTATGTTGATTGATAATTATCAATAAAATAAATAGATAATAATGTTTGTACAAGTGTTCATACAATAAACCCTATACAATAATATTATTTGGCTCATTAGTTATGCAGTTGTTATTCCATTTACGCCTAGCGTCTAGAAAAAAGGCCTTGGCAAACAGCGTAGACCCAGATGAGACGCCACATAATGCGGCGTCTCATCAGGGTCTGCACTGTTTGCTTAAAAAATTTCTGTACGAAATATTCTAAATATAACAATAAATATACTGGACATCCCTAATTTTGGAAATAAATTGATCCAATTTAGAGGGATGGGAGAGTCCACTAGGCATAAATGGGTTAAGCTAAGAATGTATGAGCTATGAGATGTCCCTCCTGAGCTTCCATACTTGAAGTTCTCCATGATCTGGCTGCCAGCCATGTGCTCCTGCTTGGTTACTGTTGCCAGCTTGCTGAGGTCCTCACTGTAGTACCACTCCTGGTCACCATGGAAACGCATGTAGAACTCCCTCGCTGAAACCAGATTTCCAAAAATATTTTCTAAGTCCACATTAAACATTTGGCCCACGGAAATGGCCGATTTCGAAGCCGGGGCATGATCTGAACAAATTAGGAAGACTAATACACGACCTTGCATACCAAATATTAAACTTATTGTCTCTGTCATTTAAGAGAAGATTTTGAATGTTATTTTGCTGACTTAAACAAGCATATAATTCTTATAAATTAAGTACTTTCACTTGCCAATATCTCCATAGCGACCGACGAGTCTACTGGTTAGATGTTTATCACGTGACTATCACAGCGTCATGGTGGCCATTTTTGTTATTGAAAGTTGCGAAATCGTTGATTGTTATGACTGAAGTGGTCTTTGTTAGGTATCAAAATGGACATTTGGGAATGTAAAATGGCGGTCCTTGGTCTTTGTTCGCAGGTGGGCTTTATTAGCAGGTAAAATATATAGTGAAATCGTTCGGGAGGAAATCGTTGTGGTCTTTATGGACAGGTGGTCTCTATTAAAAGGTGGTCGCTGGGACAGGTTGGACTGTACATGTTTAAAACTGTTTTCCTGTTTTGGCCCTCCATTTATTGATTCAAGTAAAGAAAGAAGTAAAATAGTTCATAGTCATCTATAAAAACTGCGTACCATGATGTTCGTGGTTGTTGTAGACAAGTTCCAGATACATGTGCACGAACACTGGGTACAAAATTGTGGCTATCTCCACCTGTAATAAACAAAATATACATGTGCACACACACCAGGTACATAATGGTGGCTAAGATTGATCATCTGCACATTTAGGTCATTCAATTGTAAAAGTTTGAGGGATATCAACACAGTATTTAAGAGAAGTTGAAAACACAAGATTTGGGGACTATTTATGCTTTAGTGGAAAAACAGATAAGTGCTATAATTCTGCCAAAAATAGTCCAACAGAAATTCATTTGTATACAATAATCTTCACATAAACGTTTTTCAACAGAAAAGTTTTGAGCGGGTTTCAAATATTAGTTAGAAAGGAATTTAATACACAAGGTGGAGGCAACTTCATATAATAAAGTGGAAAAACACACAAAGAGACATACTTCTGCAAAAAATCATTGCAGCCCACATTTCATTCCTTACAACCATCTATACATTAAAGGTCATTTGATTGTGTTGATTTCAAACATACATACATACAGAAATATGTACAGAAAGACAAGTACAAGAGTTCCGCGGTCGGAGATGACCGCATTGAAGCCGGATTTTTGATTTAAATGACAGGAAAGTACCTTTCGTGTTTTTGTCAATGCAATACTTAACTTACTGAAATATTGTTCAAAGGTCAAAATGAAATGTAAGTACTTTTCAAGGCATGAGCAAAGTTTGAGATTCTAGGTCCAAGCATACCAAAGTTACAACAATTTTAACATTTTAACATTTAAGTTCACAGTGACCTTGACCTTCAAATGAATGACATTGAAATGAATGACCTTGAAATGACCAGTGGTCATCTAAGTGTGCTTGCAAACCTTTACGTCAAGTTTGAGATTCTAGGTCCAAGCATACCAAAGTTATAACAATTTTAACATTTTAACATTGAAGGTCACAGTGACCTTGACCTTCAAATGAATGACATTGAAATGACCAGTGGTCATCTTCTAGTACTGGCCAATCTTTATTTCAAGTTTGAAGACTCTAGGTACAAGCATACCAAAGTTATAACATGAAATAAGAACTTTAACATTTTTACATTCAAGGTCACAGTGACCTTGACCTTCAAATGAATGACCTTGAAATGTCCAGTGGTTACTTACTAGTTCTGGCCAACCTTCATGTCAAGTTTCAAGACTCTAGGTCCAAGCATACCAAAGTTATAACAACTTTAACATTTTTACATTCAAGGTCACAGTGACCTTGACCTTCAAATGAATGACCTTGAAATGTCCAGTGGTTACTTACTAGTTCTGGCCAACCTTCATGTCAAGTTTCAAGACTCTAGGTCCAAGCATACCAAAGTTATAACAACTTTAACATTTTTATATTGAAGGTCACAGTGACCTTCACCTTCAAATGAATGACCTTGAAATGACCAGTGGTCATCTGTTAATCCTGGCCAACCTTCATGTCAAGTTTGAAGACTCTAGGTCCAAGCATACCAAAGTTATACCATGAAATAAGAACTTTAACATTTTTACATTCAAGGTCACAGTGACCTTGACCTTCAAATGAATGACCTTGAAATGACCAGTGGTTACTAACTAGTTATGGCCAACCTTCATGTCAAGTTTCAAGACTCTAGGTCCAAGCATACCAAAGTTATAAGAACTTTAACATTTTTTATATTGAAGGTCACAGTGACCTTGACCTTCAAATGAATGACCTTGAAATGACCAGTGGTCATCTGTTAATCCTGGCCAACCTTCATGTCAAGTTTGAAGACTCTAGGTCCAAGCATACCAAAGTTATACCATGAAATAAGAACTTTAACATTTTCGAGCACGCCGCCACCCCGCCCGCCCGCCCGCCCGCCCGCCCCCCCCGCCCGCCCGACAACATCAATCTATAAGCCGAGATTTTTTCGAAAAAAATCCGGCTAAAAATCCATAAAGCCTCCCTTTCAGTGGGGTCATAAAAAGTGTGAAAATATGCCTAGTGTGAATTTCATAATTATCCTCCAGCTAATTGATTTTATATATCCAATAACAACCCATTTAATAAAGATAAGGTTTATTCAACAGGTTGTCTTTATTCAACACCTCCTAGGGACTACTTTTTTGGCCTTTCGTTCCTCGTTCAGTTGTTTTAAGATTTGGATTTATACATGAATTGAATGTTTACTTTTCAAAGCAATATACAGTTTATAAATAAAAGCCGTTTGTTATAAATCCAAGGCAGCATTTCTTTAAATTTGTTTAGCTAAAAGGAAAAATAATTCTGATCTAACAGGGGATTGAGTTAGGGTCCCTCGCTCTTACCATGATGCTTAAGAGCTTGCACGATTGTGAAACTGTTAGAAAACACATTATTTTACTACACAGCTGACGAAATCACTTGATTGCCTAATTCATGTCAAAAACACTAATGTCTGCATTTGGAATGATTGTGTGTGTTTACGATGGATTGTTATAATAAATTGTGAATAACAGTGTCGGAATGTATAACTCGAATGAAACTGGTGAGACTGCATTTTCGATTTGTTTTAAATATCGAATGTACATGTACAATGTACCTGAATAATGTGATGTTTTGTTGAACAATGATAAATTAAGAAAAGTGTCAGTGAATTGTTATTTAAATTTTCAAAGTAAATCAATTTTAAATAAAACAGTAATTTCAATGATAAATTAGTTGTTTCTTTGTCAGTCAATCTAAGAATGTCTATCCACAAAGATTTGCCTGCTTACACCAAGTGATTTCAACATATTTTATGTTGTGCACAGAGTTTTTACTCGCCATGGAAGCAAACAAAAGATGACGAAAATAAACATGGTTATTACACAACTTTTGTGAGTAGAACAAGAACCAGTAGATGTTTGACTTTTTTATGCTAGTTATTAAAAAGTAAACAAGAGATATGTTTTGTCAATAACACAATGCCCCCTACTGCACCACTTTGATTTATTTTTTTTATCATTTGGCAGGTTCAGATAATTATCTCCCTTTTTAGCTTATTTCTTCCCTTGGATTTGTTTTTTTTACCTTTGACCTTGAAGGATGACATTGACCTTTCACCACTCAAAATGTGCAGCTCCATGAGATACACATGCCTGCCAAATATCATGTTGCTATCTGAAGCGACATAGAAGTAATGAGTATTTTTTTGAAACCTAAACTCAAAGTGTGACGGAAAGACGGTCAGATGGATTGACGGACAGTGTGTAAAAAGAAGAGTTGTTTTTACTTTTAGACTTAAGTTAACAATATCGGCGGGGATAAATGCTGAATCATGCTTGACGTAGGGTACACATTTTGAAAGTTAAAAATATCATAAATATATTTGTTTTTGGTATTTTGCAGTGGTGAAACAAGAATTTAGTTTGAACAAAACTGTCTGTGTTCTACTTGAGTGTGTTATATTTGGAATACTGATTACATTTTAATCAAGGCATATAGAGATATTTTTTCTTGTTACTCTGCTTTTGCTGGAGCTTCTAAGGACTATTTGGAGTGGTGTAAACGGAAAAGATAACAGTTTTTATATTACAACCCAAGGTAAGATTCAGTTAATTCAATCTGTTTTTGCTATTGTTTTTAGCAATTAAAGACATTATATTGATTGCATCAGGAACAAATTAAATATAAAACAAGAGCTGTCACCATAGGATGACTTATGCCCCCTATAAACGCTTGATAGAAGTTATGAGCTTTTTTCGAAACCTAAATGCAGATTTCGAAACCTAACGCGGACCCTAAATTCAAGGTCAAGGTCACAGGGGTCAACATTTTTGTGTGTGTGGGAAGGCCTTGTCCATATACACATGCATACCAAATCTGAAGCTTATATCTCAAGGGACATAGAATTATGAGCATTTTTCGAACCTAAACACAGATTTTGAAACCTAAACGTGGACCCTAAGTTCAAGGTCAAGGTCACAGGGGTCGAAATTTGTGTGCGTATGGAAAGGCCTTGTTAATATACACATGCATGCCAAATATGAAATTGCTATCTGAAGCGACATAGAAGTTATGAGCATTTTTCGAAACCTAAACACAAAGTGTGACAGACAGACGGACGGACAGTCTGATCACTATATGCCCTCCTTCGAGGGCATAAATATTGCAGAATAAATAGAATACTATGTTAGTGTCATTGTTAACTTTAATTTATCCGACTCGTCTCAGAAAGGCTTACACAGCTTGGCAAGTCTCTTCCATGTAAATCTTACTTCAACTCAACGGCTAAATTCAAGTACACAATCACACTAACATACATGTAGTAGTTTTTCTATACACATCACTATTCACTTGGTTCTTTTCTTTATTTACTTCTGAGGAATCAGTTACACAATATTTCAAATGATTAATTGATGATACTTACTAAGTTGTTCTAATTTCATATTTGACCTATATGAATGTGCTGTTTGTATTTTGAAGTAAGGTGATTAGTTCATAAGAAACTTTTTCAATTAATTCCTGGCCACATGGCAATTTGTGAACACACTAGATGCTACCACATAATTTTTCAAACCAACAGGAAATTGTCTCATACTATTTAATATGAATATCTGCAACGTTTCTTCTATGCATTTGCTTGTTGTACTAACTTGGGAAATACTACTTTTCACTGTCATTCTTACAAAATATATGTGTTATGGTCTAATTAGGATAAGATCTGTTTCACAAAGGTAGAGGATGCTGCATGAATGAATTGAAGCGTCGTCTTTTCATTCAATACTTGAAAAATTTCAGAAAGAACAAAAGTCAAGGGGCAGGAAGGAGGAATAAAGTCCAGTGGAGAAGGGGCGGGGGGGGGGGGAGTCAAGAGGGTAATAAAGTCCAGATGGGCAGGAGGGGGGAATCAAGTCTAGAGGGGCAGGAGTGGGTTATCAAGTCTATAGGGACACGAGTGGGTTATCAAGTCTAGAGGGACAGGAGGGGGGAATGAAGTCTAGAGGGACAGGAGGGGGGAATCAAGTTTAAAGGGGCAGGAGAGGGGAATCAAGTCTAGAGGGGGAGGAGGTGGAATCAAGTCTAGAGGGGGAGGAGGGGGAATGAAGTCTAGATGGACAGGAGAAGGAATAAAGTACAGAGGGGAAGGAGGGGGAATCAAGTCTAGAGGGGGAGGAGGGGGAATCAAGTCTAGAGCGGGAGGAGTGGGTAATCAAGTGTATGGGAACAGGATGGGGGAATCAAGTCTAGAGGGGAGGAGAGGGAATCAAGTCTAGAGGGGGAGGAGTGGGAAATCAAGTGTATGGGAACAGGAGAGGTATCAAGTCTAGATGGACAGGAGTAGGAATCAAGTACAGAGGGGAAGGAGGGGGAATCAAGTCTAGAGGGGCAAGAGGGGGAATGAAGTCTAGATGGACAGGAGATAGAATCAAGTCAAGAGCGGCAGGTGGGGGAATCAAGGCGACAGGGGCAGGAGGGGGAATCTAGTCTACAGGGGCAGTACAGGGGAATCAAGTCAAGAGAGACAGGTGTGGGGAAAGAAGGACAGGAAGGGTGAATCAAGAACATAGGAATATGTGGAGGAATCAAGTCCAGAAGGGTAGGGGTGGGGAATCAAGTCTAGAGGGGCAAGAGGGGGAATCTAGTCTAATGGGGAAGGAGTGAAGTTTCAAGTCTAAAGGGGCAAGAGTGGGGAATAAAGCCACCAGGGGAAGGTGGGCAAAATTAAGTCAAAATGAGCAGGAGGGAGTAATGAAGTACAGAGGGGCAGTAGGAGAGAATAAAAAAGAGTAGTTTGTGTGGGAGGCAGCATCCTTCTATTTAACTTGATATTTCGCTCAAGAATTGTTACATGTAAAGAGTATTGTTCAGCCAGTGTTGATGTTGTACCTTGTGAACGTCGAGGCAGGTTTCAATGAAGGCCTTGAGGTCCCTGTAGTGATCACCGTATATGCTGGGGTCATCATCACTGAAGGTAAAATGAACAGTCAGTATCAGCATTGTAATCATCATTTATTAGTTGTAAATACTAGGCAAAGCCCCAAGTTCATGAACTATCCAGTGTTTTTCGCCTTTTTTTCACCATTTTGGGAATGAGGTAAGTTCCCGCCGGATTGGGAATAATCGCGACGTTTTGTCTAAAATTGGGAAATTATTGTTGTTGTTTTGTTAATAAATGCTTCAAATTTAAGAATTAAAGTGTTTCCAATATTGTATTTACTAAGGTCCAGCTTATTGATCTTGATTGGAAATGAACTAAATGTTGAGATCTTTATTTTGGAAAACTTCAATTGGGAATGTTTGTTTAACAAGAACAAGTAATGTATATATTACAATATACTAGTATCCAAGTGTGCCAAAGATGTCTGGGAACATGATTTTAAGCATGCCTAATTGTAATCTCAATTAAAGTAAAATGTATAGATGTTTATATTAAAATATAAGTTATCTGAGGCTAGCTAGACTGTACAGAAGGAAATGTGCATGCACAAATGCAATGCCCATCCATACTGTTTAAAGGGCAATCCAACTCTCAGGCCTTTTCCTGGCCATTTGGGGAAAAAATGTAACTTTGGGATTGGAATGTCCACTGATTTAGGAAATACTTATATAACTCTTTATAATAATTCACATTATATCAGGGGTCTCACTAGGATTTTAAAACAGCAGTCCTAAGACACCTTACTAGGAAAAATAGGGAATCCAAAAGGGAAAAATAGGAATCCAAAAGGGAAAAGTTGGAATCTAAAAGGGAAAAGTAAAAATGCAAAAGGGAAAAGTAGGAATGCAAAAGGGAAAAGTAGGGAGTCTCATTGAATAATGCACACGACTTCAAATTTTCAGCAAAAATAGGTTTTAGTAAAAAATAATATAAAAAAACAACTTTATTTAATTGTTGGTTTCATTATTAAAAACCCATATTAGATTATTAAGTACTAGAATGTCAAGTTTTAATCTGTGGTCATGATTCAATTGAATAAATTTACACTGTAACTCCAATAAAATGCTTGACATGACAGAGTTTTTTTCCCCCAATTGGGAAAGGTATCTGTACCCCTACAATTGGGAATTTCTTGCATCGTGAAATCTTCAAATTGGGAAAAAAACGAGTCGCGAAATCAATGAATTGGGACAAATTGGAGTCGCAAAATTGATGAATTTAATATAAAGTACCGGTAAACGGCACTTTCCCAATTTAAAAAAACTACAAATTTCCCAATTGCTGGCCAAAATGCCCAATTTAAGGTAAAAAAAAGAAAAAAAGAAAAAAGTTTTTTTTTTTTTGGAAAATGCAAAATTTTGTTAATTTCCCTGTGCAGCTCTATTGTTTGAACCTAGGTAAATATAATATTGACAGCTTGAAAACACTAAGAATCAATTTTAAAGTATTTGAGAGCATAAAATCAAATACACCAATTTCCCAATTTGAGGGTTTCACAACTCGATTTTTCCCAATTTTCAGGTTTTCACGACTCAATTTTTCCCAATTGGACCAGTACGGGTACTTTTCCCTATTGGACAAAAAAAATCGCTGAATAATATTAATAAATTTGTTTAAGCCCTTAAAAGTCTCACAAGCCCTGGACAGTCATTTTTTGTGTGAAAATTTTCAGTGATATCGATTAACGATTTGTCTTCTTTCTTAAATCGTTTCCGGTAGAATTCAGCATTATGACTCATGATGATGTCCAATAAAGATTTGTTTTGATGAAGTTGATGATAAAAATTAGTGTTGGGGAAGTTCAAATATGTAAGCAAGACTGGTCTTTACGATGGAATTCTTTCACAGGAAAAATCAAATAATTCATCTCAATTATGTAAACCATTAACATTTTAAACAACGGTTAGAGTTGGGCCCCTTTAAAAAAGTTTTGTTTACTTTCTACGCAACAATTTCCGGCGAAAATAACGGACCGAAAATGAAAGGTTCAACGATTTCAAAAGATATTTCCAGTGAAAATAAAAGGCACTGGCGATTGGGAACGGCACCTAGGATCGTTGGGAACGGTAGATATGGAGATTGGGAAAGTTCCGGTGATAAAATTGGGAAGCCTCCGGTAGGCTTTGCAAAAGGTACCGTTCCCCGGTACTAGTTAAAGAAGGAAAAACAGGGGACAAAATTGTCACAAAACCAGGTTTTCAAAAAAAGATATTAATAACTAGAGAGCTTTGTCACAGACGTGACGTATACCCCCACATGCTGCATTGACATTTTTTGCATGCTGTCTTCACAAAACAAGAAAAGCTAATTTATGGCGATTTTTAAGAATTATGGCCATTTTGACCTTTGAACTCTTGAATTCTTTTGCATGACACGCCGTCCAATTACTGTGAACAAAATTAATGTACAGAGTCATTTTAAAATCTAAATGACTGTGATCAAATGAAATGAGTAATTTTAAAATCTCACAATGAATGACATAGTTATGGCCTGGACAAGATCATTTATGGCCATTTTTGACCTTTGAACTAACAGTGTGACCTTGACATTGCAGATATCGACGTAATTTTTTCGCATGACACACCGTCCAATGATAAAGAACAAATTTTAAAATCTCACAATGAGCGACATAGTTATGGCCCAGACAAGTTCATTTACATGTATGGCCATTTTTTAGCTTTAAACTCAAAGTGTGACCTTGACCTTGGAGATATCAACATAATTCTTTCGCATGACACACCGTCCAATGATGGTGAACAAATGTGCCAAATGATTTTAAAATCTCACAATGAAACATAATTATGGTCTGGACAAGCTCATTTATGGCCATTTTTTACCTTTGAACTCAAAGTGTGACCTTGACCTTGCAGGGCTTTTTTTCCTTCTTTGCGATTTGCCGTGGACGGACATTTCACAATTTTGACACGGCCAATTCACAAACCTGACATGGCCGTGAATATTTATGAAAACGGCCGCCTTAAATTGTGAAAAACGGACATTTCGTGCTCAAAACTGTCAAAAACGGCCATTTCGGAACAGTTTTATAACCTCGTTTTTAATTCTGAATTCGCGAAAAATTGTCGACTCGTGTAACTGATGTTTGCTTGTTTTAATCGATTTTAAACTTTTGTGTAACCGGTGAATCCGGCGTAAATAGTAAAAGCTCTGTCTAGCAAAGTCACTATCAAAAAATGGCGGCGCGGAACGTTACTACACGAAGAAAATTAAAAAAACGCAAAATAATCCCGATTTATTGAAATTTGGGGTAACAGTGAAGAAACAAAAGCTATCTACAGAAGGGTAAGTTTTGAAACATGCACATTGATAACATTATAAGGAAAGTCATTTGATAAAAGTGAAAGCATCTGCCGCGGCTTATGTATTGATGGAAGCTAGTCAAAACGGCCCCTAGTCAAAACGTCCCCTAGTATTGATGGCCGAGACTTGTAATTCGTATCTGTTTATGATTGTAAATCTTGGTTAAAGTAATAATGTGGTCCCTTCATAAATATTTTTTTTTATTTAAATGCATATTCATGACGCATATTCATGATTCAAACTTTGTATGTTACTATTGTAGTCTATTTATGCTTTGATAAAAAATGTAAAAAATAAAATAACTTGTTTACATTTCTTACAAAAGTACTGTTATTCAATGTATACCTAATGTTTCAGATCAAATGACAACCTCACCGGGAGATCATCATGCACTTGCGAGGGTCAGGCTCACAGAACATGAAAATTATCATGAAGAAGGAATTTTCCCTTTCATATATTGAGAGAATTATTGAAATTTTCAAGAGTAAAAAGAACAGAGTTCTAGAGCTGTAAAGTCCAGAACATTTCTGAGTTATGTGCTCTTGAAATGTTCTATGTTTATAAATGTTATTCCTGTGGAAAAGAAGTGTTTTGACCAGGTATTTTAGTTGCATTTGGAACATGAATGTTTTGCAAATAAGATATATGTATATGTGTTGTTATTGTTTCAAATACAGTGCTTTAACTATACTAATGCATTAAACTTTAAATTTCACAATTTTAAGAAGTTTGCGACTCGTTTTTTCACAATTTTAAGAAGTTCGCGACTCAATTTTTCATAATTTTGAAAAGTTTGCGACTCAATTTTTCACAATTTTGACAAGTTCGCGACTCATTTTTTCACAAAGTGAGGGGCCAGGGCAACTTCACAGAGTCAGAAAAAAATCGACGTAATTCTTTCCCGCGACACACCGTCCAATGATAGTGAACAAATGTGCCATATGATTTTAAAATCTCACAATGAACGACATAGTTATGACCCGGACAAGCTTGTTCCGCCTGCCCGCCGACATTCGCCAATCTAATATTATAACCAGTTTTTTCCTTTGGATATAAACAAACCATGGTTTATGAAGGTTCAATGCTCTTATTGCCATGTGTTGTTATCGTGTCATTTGCAAAAATCTGCATATAAACACTAATGTATTTATAACCGGATACATACGTTTTTCTAGTACATAAATTTCTATACAACATAATAAGCCAGGGAAATATTTAAAATGCATAAATGTACATTAGGAATCCCTAATCTATTCTCTTGATTGTTAATGAATAAATGATGTATCATTATAAACAATCTAGTAGAAAGAAAGAAAGAAAACAAAATAAACAAGTCTCTTAAGGCATTAAAGTGTACGTAAAAGTGCTTACTATATTTACAAATGTACATGTACATACCATCATACCATCCATTTTTGTTCAGGGACAGGGGGAGGGGGGGGGAGTTTTATATGATCTTGACCTTTGACATAGTTACCCAAAAATGGGTGTGGCATGTAGAACTCATCAAGGTGCATTTACATATGAAGTTTCAAAGTTGTTGGTGGAAGCACTTTGATTTTAGAGCCTATGTTATAGTTTTATATTAGAGGTCACAGTGACCTTGACCTTTGACCTAGTGACCCAAAAATGGGTGTGGCTTGTAGAACTCATCAAGGTGCAGCTACATTATAGTACATATGAAGTTTCAAAGTTGTAGTTGGAAGCACTTTGATTTTAGAGCAGCCGAGCTAAAACTGTGCGAAAAAATAACTGAAATTGGGAAAATTCTCATCCTGAAATCTTCAGATTGGGAATTATGGGTCTTTTAAATTGCTTGGTATAAATTGCACAAACAAATTTAAATATTCATTAAAAAAAAAACACATGATTTGTTTGCTTCACATTTTCAGTTTCAGCGCTCATTTTTTTTTGTTCACTAGCAAACTATGCACTTTTGGAACAAAAGTGACAAAAGTTTATTTTCTTTTGGGATATTTTAAAGATAGGGATAGGGGAATTTTTAAGATAGAGATAGGGAACTTAAATGATTGTTTAAGGAGAGAAACTATATAAGAACTTGCTTCTTTCGTTTCAATCCTTTTCTGCTAATATTATGTAAGATATGTATACATTGCACTTGCCATAAGAAATAAATATGTTTAAACCAAATGTTTGTCCTAAATTGAGAAGGTACCTTTTAACGGGTACATCATTAAGAAGGAAAAAAATTGCTATAAGATTTAACAGACCTGTAGATACGCCTGACTTTAAGTCCTAATTATTGCATAGAGCAGTGATTTTTTTTGCTCAAATATACAGCCGAATTTCGGCTGCTTCCCAATCGCAAAAATACACGTTTTTTTCCCAAAATTCTGACCAAAATTTCCCAAAAAAAGCCCAACTTCCAAAAAAAAAAAAAAAAAAAAATTTTTTTTTTTTTTTTTTTTTTTAGAAACAAGTCTCATATAACTTAATTATGATTTCTTAAATCTAGGTCTCAACTTTATTTTTTAAACATCTTACAAAATATATAACTTGAATTATTTAGTCATTTTTATCCATATATCATTCCCAAACTTGCCACTTTTATTCATTAAAGAAAAAAAACAATTTGACCAGACTCCTTTTCTAGAAAACTCCCTGAACATGCACTTAAAAACAATATCA
Source organism: Dreissena polymorpha (assembly GCF_020536995.1). Lineage (NCBI taxonomy): Eukaryota > Metazoa > Mollusca > Bivalvia > Myida > Dreissenidae > Dreissena > Dreissena polymorpha. Next base: position 13,471,976 of record NC_068364.1, on the reverse strand, counting down.
CTTCTGTTACTTATAATCCTATTTATAATGCTTAATTTTTCCCAATTTCATGGTTTATCGCGCTATTTTTCCCAATTTCACGGTTTATCGCGCTAATTTTCCCAATTCAAATGGCACAGGCTGTAACAAATTAAAGCAAAAAAAATCACTGTAGAGGTTACCTTTTGTAAGCAGCAAGCGCGTGGGCCACCTCTGAAGCTGTCTGAGCCGACGTGTCCTGGGAGACATCTGTGTCCTGTAGACCGGTCTCCTTCTTCAGAAAATCTTCTGTGCCCTGCAAGGAAACCACAATGAAAAATACGAAGGTCAAGGGCTCTTGTGCGCTCACTTGAGCCCCAAAGACAATCTATCAATCCAGCGCCCTCACACTACTTTGGGGGAAGGGGTCCACAGCCCTTAGGAGGGGGAAATTTTTGTGAATGGGGGAAATTCATAACAAGAAACAACAACTGTGTTTAACTGTTATAAACATATATTTCTATACCGGTACATGTGACTGTCTATAGGACAGAAAGGTGGACTTTTACTCAATCTATATAACAGTAATCTTATTTAAAAGACCACCATTATGTCCTTTTTGTTCCTAAAACAAGCTACCCTGCAACTACAATATATCACGGTCCGTTATATCGCGTTGTCCAATATATCGCGAATCGGCTATGGCTCCCAAAAAGCTGACGAGCATAATCTCTCAATAACATGTTTTAAAATCTGAGAATTTGCTGAGATAAAATCCATTTCAAAGTTGTATTTTACCTTTTTTTTTCACCCACCTTAATTACTGTTTAATCCGACATTCATAATGTTATTCATTGCTTTAACACAAAACATTATTCCATGTAAGTATTTTCAAATGTTTTTAATTAAATTTGTAATCCAAAAACAATTGCCCAGTTTTATTGTTCAAGAAAGCATGCACAAATAAGACCCATGTACAAAATGACGTCATTTTCCTCATGGAAAGCATGGGCTTTAATAGTAGTGCATCTGGACAAACTGAGGGATCTTTACCTCTAAATTAAAAGCAAGTTGTTTACACTGTATCTTACGCGCAAAGATTGTAGAGATAGGTCAGTATTGACTTGACATTTACAGTTATAATTGTATACACCTTCATGTGTGGTGTGTTTCGGCAGTTCAAAGCAAATTCAAGGGAGAATGGTAACACCCTAAATGACCTGTGATGTTTGGCAAGTGGGGTTATTGTTTATCGCAGCACACAGGTGTTAAAGTGATGTACAATGAAAGCAAACTGGTCAAAACTGGATGATGAATGTCGGATTAAACAGAAAATTAAAGTGGGTGAAAAATAGGGTAAAATACTAGTTTGAAACTGATTTTATCTCAGCGAATTCTCAGATTAAAACATGTTATTTGGGGATTGTGCTTGTCAGATTTTTGGGAGCCATAGCCAATTCATGATATATTGGAAAACGCGATATAACGGACCGTGATATATTGTAGTCAATTTTCAACTATAAATCAGTGATTTTTGACGTTTTTTTTCATTTTCTGAGGGGAAAAAATCATTTTTTGGGGGAAAAAATATACTTTTCAGGTGGGGGACTGCCGCCTAAATTCGGCGGCAGATTTGATAGATTGAGGGCCCTGCAATCTGATCTGCTTTTGTAAAAAAAAGGTGTGTCCTGGTGACTCTCAATGGGTTTCCAATTTTTGTCAAATTTATGCGTACAAAAATGCTTGATTAAGTGTTTCTGAGAGTCATGGACAGGGAAACGTTGGCTCTGTGGGCGAATGTAGAATTACCGAAATCCCCACTACAAGTCAATATTTTTCAAAAGAAGTGGGATATTGTTGTTAAGTTTTTGTCTCAGTGCTCCAGCTAGGCCTAAATCGAAGGGCGCCGCGCCCTGCCCTCCCGAACCTCCGCCCTGCCCCCCCGAACCCCCGCCCTGCCCCCCCCCTCTCAAAAAAAAAATATATAATTTTTTTTTTTTTTACATATGATAATTCATAAATCTCTTATTTCATTGTAATTATTTTAATCCTCATTGTAGACATTATATTTGAATGGTTTAATAATAATGGGAATAATACAATTATTTATAACATATAAATTAACATGCAATAGTAAGCATTCCAGAAACACCCGCGCGCTCGAACGTGCCCTTTTCACAAAATACTGCGTGTCGAAAGTGCCCTTTTGACAATATACTGCAGGTCGAAAGTGCCCTTTTGACAAAAAAGCCCCCCTGCCCTTTTCAAATCCTAGCTGGAGCACTGTTGTCTGTACCTCTTCTTTCTAATATCAAAAAGCCACCCAGATGATTTTTTGACACTTGAAGATCTTTACAGCGCGGATTTCTGTACCTGATCGTGCTTGTGAAAACATGCACTATGGATTCATACTCGGAATCCCAATAATTATGCATATATTTTAGTTTTTCACTACCAAACTGGTATAAAAACAATGTTCCATCTGTGAATTCATGGTATTTTGCAATATTCTATATTGATATCCGCAGTATTTTGATAAATAATGAATATTATTGGGGATTTCAGGGGATTTCGGTAATTACGGGGATTTCGGTATTTATACACACCGGGAAACGTTGATAAGTTTTTGCAGTATCAGTGTTCTTTAGCATTTTCAGTGGTGATCACATTTTGCACCTTTGGACAAAAGACGGCGTATTGCAACTCTCAGCAACCCTTTGGGTAATTTGAATAATTACAACTAGATGTAATTGGAGAGACATTTGACTTTTTGACGCGAAAACACGTTGCAAAAACATAAAACACGTAAACGACGATCGCAATTACCTTTAGATTATGTTTCTTAAGAAACTGAAGTACGGCCAATAGTGTCTGTTTATCTGTTACATCTGTTTTGCTTTCATTTGGTAACGTGTTCCCAGATACTACGATGAATTCCGACACTTGAGGTAGTGCCATTTTGATTGTATTGAACCCTGCTTAAGGCGAACGTCACAGAATTGTGCAGCCTGGAACCAAGTACACCAATAATCTCAAAATAATATGTTTGATTTTAACTGATTTTTTTCAATACAAAACTCATCAATTAAACGATAATAAATTTTAAAGAACACAATTTTGATAACTTGGTTTATATTTAGCTAAGAACTATGGGTTTTTATTCTGAAACTAAATTTGGGATATCTGATTTCCGGTTCAGGGATACTTTCTCTTATCCATCTTCCGTCTTGTTGGTAAGGTGTGCAATTTTTATTTCGTGAAAAATCGTGTTAAATCTTCTGTCGTTTGATTGCATCTGAAGTTCTTTTCTGCAATTAATTGATTCAATTTCTCTTACAGACCACTTGAAGCAAGATGAGAGCTAAGGTAAATGTAATTTCATTAATTTTTACGTTAAATGTACTTATGAAAATGTGGTTGCATTTAGGTGACATGCACACTTTTTTTGTAGAAATATTTTGAGTGGCAATTGCAATAAGCGATTATAATAGACGAAACTGACTTCTGTCGCCATCCAATAAAATTTGGTTAATGAGATATTGTAGAAAATTGGTGCTTGTTTAGTATTCTGTCGTGTGTGGGGTCCAATTCATTTAATGGGCATTAGTTCTGGCTTCCATAACTTTAAATGTCGCTTTTTATGATTTTTTACTAGCGCGACTTTATAGTTATGGACCAACCCCATTAGGAAAGTCAACCAGAAATTTCCGAAAAGTTGACTGTTAACAAAGACCGGTCCAAAACAGCTTTTAAATGCAGTTGTTGGCCCAAATCAACCACTTAATTGGAAAGATTGACATTTTTCACATGTAACTGATATATTCTTTCACAAAATATTATCTTAAACATTTAAAATGTATCTATTCTGCTCTTACATATCGAGAAAAACAGCGATCTGACAGACTTTCTTGAAATGCGAATCTCCCGAGATTTCACGGTCATATGACGTTATTTCTATTTTTAGTAACAAACCATGTGCTCAGGTGTTTTCAAATTCAGAATGACATTTCCCGGTATTTTAATTATTCTGGCTTATTTTGTAAACAAATTGTAGTGTCAATACAAAGTCAAAGTAAATATTATATAAAACTACCTGATTCACAATGAAATCAGTCTTATAATCCACCAGACGTAAGTTGTTAATCACAAATAATAGATTTCAAAAAACGAAAGTAATGTTTACAATTTCAGCATAAAATGTCAAGGTTTATCCGAAAGTATCCAAATGAAAACTCGTCACGTGACAAAGCGACAATGGCGTCAAAATTGTGAATTTCAGACTGATGAGAGTTAATTTCATCTATTGTAAGATGCATTTGAAACATTTGAACCTTAAAATATTCCTCGATGCAGTAATTTATATTCATTCACCAATATATGTAGAAATGTATCCAAGAAAATGAGCTTTCTTTGATTTATAGCGTGACATAAATATGTTACGACTCTGGTTGACTTTCGATACGGGGTTAGCTTCAGCGTACAGGTCTGTCAATACTATATAAACTGTACGCTGAAGTTTCTTTAGCTAAATGGGCATAAGCCTGATAATTTGTGCACGTGTTTTCGCATTTCTCCAACTAAAATTTCTGTGTCAAAAAGTGTTTTTAATTACACGCGTCACCGGGACGCATACATTTGAGATAAACATAGGAAAAAAATGAGGCTAAATAATATCGTTGACAGTGACTACACATTCCCCTGTACTGGAACTCCATTTAGCATTTAAGTCTTTGCTTCTTGTTGTAATTAAGGGGCCTTTTCACAGATTTTGTTATGTATTTAAGGTTGTCATTAAATGCTTCATATTGATAAATGTTTACATTAGATCAAAAAGCTCCAGTAAAAAACCAAGAATAAAATTTAAAAAAGGCTTACAAAATAACTATCAACATCAGTAGCAAGAGGCAATGGTAATTTTAAAATGGGAATATTTCAATGTTTGTTGAAATTGTTTCTTACTTAATGAACCAGCTTTTCTTCATCTAGATGTTAAAAATACATTTTTGTTCATTTATTTTCAGTGGCGAAAGAAGCGTATGCGTCGGTTGAAGCGCAAGCGAAGGAAGATGAGGGCAAGGTGAGATATTTGATAAACACTGAATTAACATTTTAATGTTAAATTTAAATGGACAATATGATTAGTCTGTAGATTACCATTTAACTTGTCTCCATTGAAGTCGCATCAGGTTTCATGCAATCTTTTATGAAATTCATTTACATGTTTTGGGGCTTTTAACTGGCCAATCTCGATTAATCTGGTCTTAAATGAGCCTTCTGGTCAAAACTAATGATGTTGGTGTGTACTGGGGGAAAGCCAATGTGCGGTGTTTGCATACTGTTCAGAGTTTGAAACCGGATTCCTCGTCGAATTTAAGAAAAGCTTCAGCCTTGTGAACACATAAGTTGCATTTTAGTGAATTTGATAATTGTTCTTGACAAAATTAATCTGTCAGTTTTCATCGTACGGCTATTGTGAAACCTGAATAATCTAGAAGTCACATTTTGAGTTTAATCTTGATGAAACTTGGTAATGACATTTTGTTCTTATGATCTAGAGGGGGTAATGACCGTGTGACAAACCTTATTAACATGGGTGAAAGTGTTCCGTATTATTACTGAATTCCCTATGTTTTGGCTTCTCAGAGGTAGTTTTCTTAAATTATGTAAATCCGATGAGATTTTGTTGAGGGGGGGGGGTAGGCCATGTGTCCAGCAATGCCGAAAAACAAAATAAACAAAATACGCTCGATTCCAGACAAATAATAAATGATAAATTGGTTTCCCACTGTTCTGTTAACCCATATCTAATTATAGATTCGACGCGGCCATTTCTTCTCTATAAGTCCATGCATGGCGAAATTAGAAAAAATCTGCCGGTCATCCGGACAGGCATTTCAGAAAATGTGCCGGTCCGGAGAAAATTTAGCCGGACCGTTAAGCAACAACAACTTAACTAGAAAATTCAAAAATGGCAGCGATCACATCTTGATCTCTTTATTCAACCGGCCGTTAAATTGATTTTAATCGCTTAGAGGTTACACTCGCAGCTAATTGGTGTTAATCGGTTGTGTAATGTCAATCATGTGAAAAATTCGCGTGTCAGTTTTTATTACATGTATTCCCTATTAGAACGGTTCGGTGCGATAATTTCAATAACGTATGTGCAAGCCGAATAATTATCAAATTAAAGTTATTCGAAACGATTTAAACATTCTTACTTTAATATGATTGCAGTTTGGAGCGGCTGTTAAAATATACTGCGCACAGTACAAAACACGTTACCTGACATTTAATGATTAAGGCATTTCATTTTTCAGAACGTTTACTAGTAATTAATTAAATAAAAAAGACGATTTATTTACATGCTAACGCAGTGTAATTGTTAACAGAGATTCATTTTCATTTTTGACCAGTATCAGAAAGTCCCCGGGAAGCACGTTTTTTTACATGGCACTGCATATGATGCAATAAAAACATTTCTTTGTACATGTATCGTATTGCATTCAATCTAAATTTAATTTCGCTCGTCCAATGAAAGCTCTGCCCCATAATGCACTGTACTCTTTACACTTATGAAAAATGGCGTATGCATATGGTTGTGTTGATCACGATACCATATTTTATTGTCCTTATCCTACTCGAAAAATATGTAAAAGCTATCAAGATCTTTTTTGTTAGAACGCAGTTGGCGATTTTGCAAACGAGTTTAAAGTAGGTGTTGTGTAACAAGTTGGATTTGCTAATTGTACGTAACAAACCTACAGCAAACATCAAAACAACGAGCGATTTCATGTTCACGATGTAGTAAGCGATTTGCTCTTCAAATTTTCAACTTGAAAAAAAAAGATTTGTTTGCAATCATTTCACATTTTGCCGGTCACCAGGACCGACATTCTTGTTAAACCTGCCGGACCAAATGGAAATCTGCCGGTCAGGACCGGCAATTTCGCCAAGCCTGTAAGTCTATCCCCCATGGGCGTATTGCTCTTTCATTTTCTAAAGCCTCGCGAATCGTTCTCCCTCTGGGCACTATTTGCCCGAAATAACATGTCTCCCGCAAGACCCTCCGCGCATGCAGAAGGCAGCATGGCGTCACCTCATTAGAATATTCTGACGAAATCTGCCGATAATTTACGATTCCTTTGTCTATGAAATGGTTTACCGCACGGAATAACTTAAGTTAATTGGGAATCTGACTTGGTTTCCAAAAAAGCGTTTTGATTGGTTTACGTAAATCGGTCAACCAATGGAAATCAACGTTATGAAACGGTCTTATCTCTCAAAAAAGAATGGCGGACAAGTCAAAATAACTTCCGAAACCAAAAAAACACGACCAAATCATGTATTTGCCTCCGGGGTTCGACACAAAAGAATTTGAAAGTGATGTGAAAAACAAGTGGCGATGGGAATGGCTCCATGAAAGAGACTCGTGGAGAGAAATGGGGAGATTGGTTTAACAAACAAAAAAATCATTCCGGGTAGCGCATATGATATTGTGATACCTGTTTCAAAAAGATCAAGTACCAATCAAATGGGAAAAAGGCGTTCAAGTCTCACGCCGACGGGTTTTTTTTAGACAAAGGGGAAGACGCTGGAAGCTGGGTGAAAGGGGAAAATAGAGGGAGAAAGAGACATATTTTGGGGAAAAATTAATCAATGTCTGTAACTCATATACTATGATTTCAGGGGTTTTTCACCACTGTCTGCGTCTCCGGAAAATGGAGGCATTCCCAAAGCAAAAAAAAACAACTGCCCCATTCCCAATCAAATCTAGATGAAATTTTTCCAAATTACAATAAAGAAGTTTTCTGTCAAAATCATTAAAAAAAACGTTAACAAACACAAATGACATTTAGAGTGACTTCCCTTTATCCATTACGTTATATAGCATACCCTTAACGAGTCAGATGTAAGAACGTTTAGTTTGAGGATTCTTCTACCAACATTGACAGTGATAAAGTGTGAAATGTTCCTGATGACCTTGCAAAAATTAACCGGAGTTGCAAACTACACATTCTAATCCAACTCCGTAGACGCTTCTTTCTATTTTAACGTGTTTTAGCGACCACCGCAAACAAATGAGCTAGTATTGCGATGGATAATTAAGCAATCAAAACTATCAATAATCGGTTTAAAACTGAAATAAATGCTAAAGAACGATAAGTTTTGGTGACAATGATATTATTGGAGAGGAAATTGTATTTTGTGGGGGAAAAATTCTGGTAGGGGAAGACGCAGACTATCTGCGTCCCTTTCTTAGTAAAAAAAAAACCTGGCCGAGGACGTTACGCATGTGAAAAATTACTGGAAGTGTAAATCAAATCATTAGTAAATAACTAGATAAGATATAAAAACAAATTACTTAAAAATACAAGACAGAAAATGTATTGCTATAACATCTTCATTGATCTATATTATACTGTAAATATTTGTATATAGTTCAGAAAGTTTAGTGTTATCTTAAAGATTTTGCCTATCACATTTGATCTACATGAAATGTTAAAGAAATAGATTGTGATATATTCTAGCCAAACTAACTGTTTTTTATGCCCCCCTTTTCGAAGAAGAGGGGGTATATTGCTTTGCTCATGTCGGTCGGTCTGTCGGTCCGTCCACCAGGTGGTTGTCAGATGGTAACTCAAGAACGCTTGGGCCTAGGATCATGAAACTTCATAGGTACATTGATCGTGACTTGCAGATGACCCCTATTGATTTTGAGGTCACTAGGTCAAAGGTCACGGTGACCCGAAATAGTAAAATGGTTTCCGGATGGTACATGTAACTCAAGAACGCATACGCCTAGGATCATGAAACTTCATGGGTAGATTGATCATGACTTGCAGATGACCCCTTTTGATTTTGAGGTCACTATGTCAAAGGTCACGGTGACCAGAAATAGTAAAATGTTTTCCGGATGATAACTCAAGAATGCATACACCTAGGATCATTAAACTTAATGGGTAGATAGATCATGACTCGCAGATGACCCCTATTGATTTTGAGTTCACTAGGTCAAAGGTCAAGGTCACGGTGACCCGAAATAGTAAAATTGTTTTCGGATGAGAACTCAAGAACCAATATGCCTAGGATCATGAAACTTCATAGGTAGATTGATCATGACTCGCAGATGACCCCTATTGATTTTCAGGTCACTAGGTCAAAGGTCAAGGTCACGGTGACCCGAAATAGTAAAATGATTTTCGGATGATAACTCAAGAACGCTTTTGCCTAGGATCATGACACTTCATAGGTACATTGGTCGTGACACGCAGATGACCCCTATTGATTTTCAGGTCACTAGGTCAAAGGTCAAGGTCACAGTGACAAAAAACGTATTCACACAATGGCTGCCACTACAACGGACAGCCCATATGGGGGGCATGCATGTTTTACAAACAGCCCTTGTTTTGCTTTTATTTGTTACAGTCTGTGCCATTTGAATTGGGAAAATTAGCGCAATAAACCATGATATTGGGAAAAATAGTGTGATAAACCATGAAATTGGGAAAAATGAAGCATTATAAATGATTATAAGTAACAGAATAAAATTGTTTTTATGTGCATGTTCAGGGTTTTTCTAGCCATTTCGAGAAAAGTAGTCTGGTCGAATTGGAATTGCTTTAATTGATAAAGTGGCAAATTTGGGAATTATTTATCGACAAACAGGACTTAATTAAAGTTATATATTTTGTAGGATGTTTAAATAAAAAGTTGAGATCTAGAGTTAAAAAATCAAAAGTCATAAGAGACTTCTTTCTTAAAAAAATAAAATAAATACATTTTTATTTGTTGGAAATTGGCCTTCTTTGGAAAATTTTGGTTAGCTTTTTCGGAAAAAAAGTTGCTTTTTGCAATTGGGAAGCAGCTGAAAATCGGTGGTAATTTTTAGCAAAAAAAATCACTGCAAATACATGTCAGAACTAGAGTGGTGGACATATTGTTTTTTCCCTTTCTGTTGGTTGGTTGGTTTGTTTGTGCAAACTTTAACATTTGCCATAACTTTTGCAATATTGAAGATAGCAACTTGATATTTGGCACATATGCCGCATGCATGTGTATCTCATGGAACTGCACATTTTGAGTGGTGAAAGGTCAAGGTCATCCTTCAAGGTCAAAAATATGGGTCTGAATTAGGGCTGTAACGAATACACTAGGTGACGAATATGATACGTATCGCGAATACAGGGTGGTGAATACGAATATTTATTCGCGAATATGATTGTCAATGAACACAAGTAATACTGACAACTTGACATGACATTATATACATGTAGTATGAAACTATGAGTATTTGTCAATTTGATTAATTGAGTATAATTGCATACTGAAAATATGAAATTTAACTCATTGAAATAACAAAACACTAACTAGAACAGCTTAAACTTAGAACACAGTTTTGAAACTTTTGAGAAAACATGACTAGTACCAATAAAATCCTTGAGTAGAACGATATCAATAGCATTCCCTTTGCTAGGCTCCATGTTTGTTGATAAGTTGCACAATAATTGTCGTAAAGATAAGCAAAAACGTAATTCCATCTGCTAATCCTTTGTGTGTATGTTTGAGCATCAAATCACTCGTATTTACCTAAATAAACATTAAACAACCATCGAAAGATTTTTATGTCCCCCACTATAGTAGTGGGGGACATATTGTTTTTGCCCTGTTGGTTGGTCTGTTGGTTTGCGCCAACTTTAACATTTGCAATATTGAAGATAGGAACTTGATATTTGGCATGCATATGTATCTCATGGAGCTGCACATTTTGAGTGGTGAAAGGTTAAGGTCATCCTTCAAGGTCAAAGGTCAAATATATGGGTCAAAATCGCTCATTTAATGTACACTTTTGAAGTATTTCAATATTCAAGAGAGCAACTTGATATTTGGCATGCATGTGTATCTCATGGAGCTGCACAATTTGAGTGGTGAAAGGTCAAGGTCAGAGGTCAAATATATGTGGCCCAAATCGCTAATTTTATGAATACTTTTGCAATATTGAAGATAGCAACTTGATACTTGGCATGCATGTGTATCTCATGGAGCTGCACATTTTTAGTGGAGAAAGGTCAAGGTCATCCTTCAAGGTCAAATATATGGGTCAAAATTGCTCATGTAATGTCACTTCTGCAATATTGAAGCTAGCAATTTTATATTAGAAATGCATGTGTATCTCATGGAGCTGCACATTTTGAGTGGTGCAAGGTCAAGGTCAGCCTACAAGGTCAAACGTCATATTGGGGGACATTGTGTTTCACAAACACATCTTGTTCAATTCAATGTCGTAAATATTCAACCGGTGCCCACCATTTTTGTTGATAATCTCACTGTGTAACATAGTGGGTGGGGTAAACATGATGAAAAACGCCGGAATAAGGAGAACATTTAAATATAGGGGTTTATTGAATGAACCTTCATTTGTAAGGTAAGAGAAGATGATTAAACTTTCAAACTCGAAACCACGTTGTTTGTATTCGTCAAATATTTGGTTCGGGAGGTGGGGAATAACAAATACGATTCGTCCACAGCCATATTCGAATGTATCCTTGCAGTCCTAGTCTGAATCACTCATTTAATGTACACTTTTGCAATATTGAAGATGACAACTTGATATTTAGCATGCATGTGTATCTCATGGAGCTACACATTTTGAGTTGTGAAAGGTCAAGGTCATCCTTCAAGGTGAGGTCAAATGTATGGGGTCATAGTGTTTCACAAAAATCATTTATCTGAAAAATGTCTGAAAAAGAATTTACAACTAAATATAAACAAACCTATATTTATTTTTTAGTAAAAAAAATGTTTGTTTGCAGGTCCAAGTAAACCAGCCCTCTTTACAACCAAGATTTCACATTCCATCCAACAACACATCCCCTGTTCAGCCAGTGTTTAGGCATTGAATTGATGAAGAAGATGATGATGATGATGACAAATGCAGTCTGCGTGTGCAGTGTTCTATTGCACAGGCGCTGTACCGAACTCTGTCTGAATGGGGAAGTGTCCATAGCAGTAATGCAGTATATACATCATAATCAACAGCAGTAGCAGAAACACAACAGCAGCAACCGCTTAGCAGTAGCAGCAGCAACAACAGTTAGTCTACCTGGCAACCATCGCAATAGCAGCCTGAGGGGGAAAATGAGAGGAGGAAGACAATTGGGTGTGTGCGTAGCAACTGTTGTGCAGCGGGTTGCTAGGCAGCACCTTTGAATGGTTGGCAGTTGACTATAAATCTTCATCCACCAGGCATTATTGCGTTACATAAAACATTGTGTTGTTGGGAGGTTCAAAAATATGGACTGCATCTTGAAGAACAATGATATTGAATCATTTAATTCTTGATTGTATCTTTTGATTGTTCTGTTTTTAAATGGAATAAATGTGATGTCTTGGCATTGAAAGTTTTTTTTTTTGAACTATGACCCACTTCAAAGAAGTGGAATATATTGCTTGATCGGTCAGTAAACTAAGTTTCTGCACAATCTCTTCGAGAACGCTTTGAACCACACAACTCAAAATTTGCTAAGGATCACTTGTTATAGTATGTGTAATTTGAAGTGAAAATGAAGTGATCCTTTGCAAATTTTGAAAAGTGTATAATTAGCAATTTTGTATGCTGGCCTCGATTTAAGATAACTTAGATTTATCTAAGTTGTTTCAACAGTAGAGAACGCTTTCACATGCAAATGGATACTCCCGAGTTTACAAAGATTTGTTAGGTAAAGGGTCATGGGACTTCACTTTTATAATGTGCACGTTTGACTGCAAATTCAGCAAGTCGTATTGTATGACTGGTCATTGGATTGCACTAACGACTAATCTCTGACAAATGAGTGAATAACCAATTTAAATGGAAACGACTGTAAGAAACGGGACAACATAAATCAAAAAGCAGTTTCTTCAGAAGGGGTATTGAAAGCCAATGTCTATGAAATAGTGGTGACCTGATGATCCCGTGATGTGTCGTTAATTTAACTTGCATGTGCTGGCCATACGAGTCGCGTTCTGAGAAAACTGGGCTGAATGCATGTGCATAGTGTCCCAGATTAGCTTGTACAGTCCGCACAGGCCAATCAGTGACGACACTTTCCGCTTAAATTGGATTTTTGCTAAGAAACTTTAAACGAAAAATGTCGTAAAAGCAGAAAGTGTCGTCCCTGATCAGCCTGTGCGGCAGCACAGGCTTATATGGGACGACACTTTACGCACATGCATCATGCCCAGTTTTCTCGGAACACAACTCTTATTATAAAAGTAATCCATTGCAAACATGCATCGCGAAACTAGATTACGAACGTTCCATAATTTAACTACGAATACTGTACACATTTGCATCCTACTATGAGTGCGGTAAATGATATTTTTTAGGGTGTTGTATGTCGGATTACGTAAGAGTTCATCGTCGGATACCCACGTTCGACCCATTCCTCCCGTTACTTTCCATGTATCGACTGTTTGACATTACGAACTCTTCACCGTTTTAGGGTTTGTCAAATCTCTTGTAATTTCATTGGATCCCTCACTGTTTCATGAGGATATTTTTGACCAATGATACAACTCGTACTATAGAGACTTCGGATTTGTTGTCAAAATTGCGTCGTCCGTAGAAATGGAATTTCGTCGTGCATGCATATACTTTAAAATGGAGAATTTAAACGACTTTCAGCGTAAAAGTATATCTAGTCTCTTGCATGGGCGCGATGTCTTTATAAGCACTCGGACAGATGGATGGAAAAGCTTGGTGTATCTAATCGCAATTATCCAGGCGAAGCATTGACACCTCCAAAGCGAAATTCTTTTTGTAAACTGCGATTTCGTTGGTCTGAAGGGTACAGTTAAGGTCAAAACGGGTCCCACGGCTAATGCTGGAGAGTAACGGAATGAATTAGTCGTGGGTATCCGACGATGATAAGAGGTCTATCACTGCATAATGCAATTCGCGTCCAAAATCGGTTGACAGAATTTTCCTCCCCAAGGACTTCATAATCGAATTCGCTGGATTCGTTTCCCGTAACGTAACGTATCTAGAGAAAGCTTTTACAAAATAAATTCCTCCAACTTGGTATAATGATTACTTCGGCGGAATCGAACCTAGTTTAATTCAAGGTCAATGTGGCTTGGTAATATTTAGAAAACTCGATCATGTAAGAAAGATAGGTATAATGGTCACAGAAATGCTGAACTGGTCCGTATACGCACCCATAAAAGCGTATGGAGGCAAGCTTTGACCTTAAGTAAATGTGCTAATTTGGTTACTAGTAAATACTAGTACATGTAGTTACTTTGGCTGAAACAAACTGCGTATCAATGTCAACATGATGGTCAACACGCCGGGTATGCGAATACTTCGTTTACGGATGGCACTTCACTTACAGAGAACAACAAACGCCACGCGCGAGAGGTGAGTTCTTCAGCTTTTTTGTATTTATGTTCTGTTTATTTGGTTTTTAGACACAGAACATTGTTTGGGTGATTAATGGTATAGCACTTCGTATTGCGAAGAAAGAAATTCGCGGAAAAACGGTGAATTATTTAAAAAAAACGATACAATTTCATCGATAATCAGCATGAATTGAATGATCAGTACATATTTAAACAAAATAAACATACTTGGAAATAAATCAAGAACGTGCTTACTATTCGAAATAAAAGATCAATATATCCAGTAATGTTTCAACATGTTACATTTTAGTTTACTAATGTATTTGAGAAAATTCAAATGTTTTAAGAGTCGCATGCACATTTTTCATCTGCACTTCGTTTACCGATCATCTAAAAAACAATGGCACTTCGTTTCCTGACATCTAGACACTTTTTTCCAGATATAACACACTCGTATTTTTTGAATCAAAAATGCAGAATTCGCTGTGGAATACTGTTAAAGTAAGCAGGCAATAAATAAAAATGTATGTACTTAGTACGCAAATAAAAAACGAATAACCGAAGCATGTTCTTATCCCTTTGAAATATGATTATGATTTGGTATAAATGTGAAAGATAAATGTTAAACAAATTGGATATGTCTAATGAGTAAAATCTATATGACCATATATTTTAAATTACGTTCTAAGCGGTTGATCTAAAGCATTTATCTTTATGTCCAAATGAAGGTACTAAGGCTATTTTCTTTTATATTAGATAGCATGTCATGAATAATCACTCTGCTTAAACTGCCTCTCAGAGATTAATATCAGCAGCGATGCAGGTTCGAAATTCTATTGGAACTTTTTGGCTCAATGCCAATAAACGAAAATAGCAATAAAAGAACGGGCGGGGTTGATTTAATCACACGATAGTGGTGTAAAAATTATGCATATTCGTCTTTTTTTTAATATAAACACAACACATGCTGCATATGAAGTTCTATCCAATATAGCACCCTAAACTTCGTTTGTGTGGGTATACTAAGTACTGACTCCATAATATGACATTTAAACATTTTATGTACGCATTCCTTTTTTTCCAGAATCAGTTGATTTTACGATTTAATTTTAACCGTGATTCTTCAAACTCAACCAATACAGTGATTTAGGGTCAGGTGAATCGCACTTCGAGCAAACGTTAGCGTTGCGTAAAGGGAAGTGCTCCCTATAAGCAGGGCTTATATACAGGGAGTTTTACCATTCTCTTTTTAATTTTGTTGCTACGCGTAAGTATCGTCTTGATGATGCGATTCAAATAAGCACAACCGACATAGGATTTTATGAAGAACAAATGTGTATTTGCGTCATAAAGACCCCTTCACTACCGTTATCTAGAGCCCTGCTATAAGTAAAATTAAACACGATTGTGTTGATTCGCATTATCCGTACACATTTATTTAATAATAAATATTATCTTATTTGAAAATTGCAATTATAATAAACATAGTATAAATTAATAGTCATGTGATTTTTGAAAAATATATTTAAAAAATGTTTCGTTTGAATAGCCATAATATAAATACATGCATTTGAGGTAGAAGATAAAACTCAGTTATTAGAGTGCCCGCTTTGTTGAAAGTCTCCGTAATCTGAAGTGCCCTTTATCGGTAAACAAAGTGGCTGCAACTTTATGTATGCCACCTATTACAAAATGTACTATCTTTGTTTATATTTCATTGAATGCTATCAAAATTTCAGTATTTGAAGCACAGTGATTACTCTACATGCTGGAATAGCAAAAAATTTCTTGCAATAATTCAAAGTAGTTTTATTTTGTTAAAATGTTTACTGTTCATCCAGTTTATGCTGTTTTCCGATCAAATTTTCTATTTTTGG
Source organism: Dreissena polymorpha (assembly GCF_020536995.1). Lineage (NCBI taxonomy): Eukaryota > Metazoa > Mollusca > Bivalvia > Myida > Dreissenidae > Dreissena > Dreissena polymorpha. Next base: position 13,455,762 of record NC_068364.1, on the reverse strand, counting down.
GGCAAAACCGTTCCATTCTTCCGTGAAATTGTGTATTCCCAATACAAAAGGATACACCATTTATCAACTCGACCATGTGTCTTGTCTTAAAAACTAATCTTTAGGATATAACTTTAAATAAAACAGAGGAACTTACCTCTAGCGCGTGGCGTTTGTTGTTTTCTGTTAGTGAAGTGCCATCCGTAAACGAAGTATTCGCATACCCGGCGTGGGTCAATACGGCTTTTTGCACTATATGAATTTATGCAACCTATCTAGAGAACGATTTGATCTACAAACATGTTATTAAGCATCCTGGTTACTTCGGAGGACAGGATGTCTACAGATTTGGAGATTAAAGGGGCCTTTTCACAGATTTTGGCATTTTTTAACTTATTCATTAAATGCTTTATATCGATAAATGTAAACATTGGATCGTAAAAGCTCCAGTAAAAAATCAAGAATAAAATTAAAAAAAGGAAAAGAATATTGCCCGGGCCAGGTTTCGAACCAGTGACCCCTGGAGTCCTGAAGTAAAAACGCTTTAGCCACTGAGCTATTCCGCCGAGTACATATACTTGAAGTATTTTATACCTTATATAAGCAATCTTCGTAGTTTCACAAAATTTAACGACAAAAACAGAACTCTCCAAATTATTCAATCGTTTCGCGTTGCAACGCTTTATAATTTTTAGGTTTTAAAATCGTCAAAAGATGCATATAATGGCTATATTAGACCATGGTAAATGTTCAGTATTACTGTTTCCTCACAAATATCATAACTAAAACGAAAACTTGCGAATCTGAAACAACTTTTTTCAATTTTGTCAATTTACCAAAGCGTGAAAAGATCCCTTTAAGGTAAAAGGGACAATCAATATCAAATAAATATTTTAATTGGCTCGTCATTGTTTAGAAACATGTTGGAGAGCCGTGTTCCTCAAACGGCTCTGAAATCTTTTGAACACTACCTTCTCATAACAATTGAATTTATTGGTGTATTGAATGAGCACATAAGGGTATATGGCCCTTTTGTTTAGTTATCTAATTATTGTGGTGACGACATTCTATTAAATGGTCTTAACCCATCCAATCATAGGCGTGGTTTTGTAGTATCAAGTGTAGTGTCGATGACGTAAAGTGCGTGCAGGGGCAAACGGGAATACGTTGGCGTGGTTTGTAAGTTAAGAACGCGCCTCAGACCGTCAGATATTTTACGATATGGACAATTTTCCATTACATACCGTTAAAGGGACCTTTTCATAGAATTTGGCATGTACTGAAGTTTGTCATTAAGCTCCATTAAAAACGCGAATAAAATTATATAAAAAAAAAGTAATCCGCAACTGGGCTCGAAAAACTGACCCGTTTTTATCACTTAAACTACATCCGTACTCGTACAGTTAATGGTGTGTGTTATACATGATACTAGTATACCGGTAAGCAATCCTCGTAATGTCACAAAATATAACAATAACAACAGAACTCTCCAAATTATTTAATCGTTTCGTGTTTGTAACGCTTTATAATTTTCAGGTTTTTAAAAAGTCAAAAGATGCAAATAACGTATATTTTAGAGCATGGTTAATGTTCAGTATTACTGTTACCTCGAAAATATCATAACAACGACGAAAGTTTGCACATCTGATTTTTTTGTCAATTAACCAAAACGTGAAAAAGTCCCTTTAACGTATACATTAATGGACTTTCTAAAAGTGCAATTAAAACATGTATTAAAAATGCTACATTTTCTCGTTATATTGAGTGCGCGCTCACAATATTTTTTATGAAAAAAACAACAACAACTGATGTGCACACATGTTAACCCAGCCAATACGATCAATTATGACGCTGGCCCGGAACCACACCGAGCGGGCAGATTTGGCGTGGGCCTGTATCTGAAAGCCACCTGAAGGCTATTTGTCTCGTGCCTTAATTAACCCATTTATGCCTAGGGTCTAGAAAAAAGGCCTTGGCAAACAGCGTAGACCCAGATGAGACGCCGCATGATGCGGCGTCTCATCAGGGTCTGCGCTGTTTGCTTAAAGAAATTTCTGTAAGAAATATTCTAAATATAGAAAAAAATTACTAGACAGTCCTAATTTTGGAAATAAATTGATCCAATTTAAAATGGGAGTGTCCACAAGGCATAAATGGGTTAATTTTTACTGCAGCTTACCACGATCACCTCCAAACGCATTGGAAAAAAATAAGCGTGTTTTAACGGGATCAGCTTTTTTACATATTGAGCAAAAAGTCCATACAATATAGCAAGCTGTAAGAAAATTATATTTGAACGAAACAAGATCGTTAACTTTAAAATGATGATATGATTCAATGAAAAATCGCGATCCGTGACGTGTGCATTCATGTCAATGCGTAGATCAGACGTTTATTTACAAGTCGTCTCTGAGTCTTCACGACAACTTTTTAAGTGCGGACCTGCCCCTGTGACCTTTCAGGGAAAAACATTTTATTTTGAGCCAAAGTAGGTCAGATTTACCCCGACTGCCCGGGTATTCCCCAAAGATTTTTTTTATCCAAATAAACCACTGCACGGTAGGCAAAGAGACCTTAATGTGCGCTTGAAGATAATTAAATTAAAATTTAAGTATGGTTGCCCAAAGAAGGATCCACGAGGTCACTTCGCCAAGGGAGTGCTGACAATTAACAAAGACCTTCTTTCCGCTCCTCGCGCGCTGTGCCGCCTTTATGGCCTCTACACGCCACCAGCCATCGACGCGAACCCAATAACGGTTTCACCAGCACCTTGAGCGTACTGAGTACCGCCGTCTCGGGAAACTTCCATTATCTTCATAGGGCCACCCCCTCGAAATACGGGTCTGCATTTCTGCCCCAGGTCCGCCCTCTGTCCACTACGCTGCCATCTCCGCTGCCCGCCCCTCCCGTCCGTCTTCCGGCGATGTAGTGAAACCTCTATCCACATGCGGACAATTAGCATTCCGCTTGGCGATCCTGCCAAGTTCTAGGAGTCCGGCTCGAGGGATGACGGTACTCGTTGGATTAGCATAGCCGCCCGCTAAAGTTCCCCTAGCCGCCCCCCCTCAGGCAATGCAATGAAACCACTTTCCACGTACGGACAATTAATATTCCGCTTGGCGATTCTTCGGAGAAGTCTTCAAGAAAATCTTCTGCGGATGACTCTCGCCCTGGTCTCGACGTGCACGCTCCAGCTGCTGACCGAGTCATGTAAGTTAAATTCTGTCCTCTGTCTAGTGTGCATTAAACCATTAAGGCTGAAGTGATGTTAGTTCTATCCAATCATATTCATTAATTGCCCCTAGGCAAGCTTGTTATTGGTCATCCAATACAACTGTGGTCTTTTGTGTAAAAATTAACTGACCAAGCTTGCATTTGCAAAGACCGTCTAGTGGACGCATGTCCATTCTCGTGGTCGAAATGTATTCCAAACTTGAATTTTCGTCCACGTCTAAAAATAAATGGATACACACATCCATGGACTTGAGCCCCCATCGCACACCATAGCCGGATAGACGTGCGACAAAAGGACCATGTTTGCGGCCACGAGGTGGGCGTTGAAGACGAGCCCACGCTGCGGTGCTTAATTCGGGAACCCGACAACCACGAAGAAGCTAGGCGCTTCCTTGCAGCTCTTCATACAGGACACAAAGTACCGTCACCGACTTCAGCTAAACGTTCGTAGAAGGAACTATGCATTTTCTCAAAAGAGAAGCAAGAAGTGTATATGTGTAACGATTTGTTCACACCACGTGACTCGTGCACTTTTTATTGAACAATGCTTAAGTTGAGGTTGCAACTTCAATGTCAATCAATATTCATGAACTAAAATAAACGTTTATTAATTCATAAACACACAAAGCAGTACACGAATCTTGAATACATAACACATTAATTTTAAGTACGTGTACCACATGAGTAGGGCTATAATTGACACATATGCATCCGTCCTGCTCATAGACTTTCAACCTCCGCGCAGAGATTTGACTGGAACATGCATAGCGATAGCAAATCTCTGCCTTCATAACCAACCACGTGATGATAGCCGAGCAACGGGGGGGGGGGGGGGGGGGGGTCAATAATTTTCCCGTTGTTATTTTAATTTTTTGTAATTCAGGTCATTAATTTTTTTATAATGAACCTAAACATCTACAATATTTTCAAAATATAAAGGAAAATGAAACTTCCTTTCATAATATTATACTTAAACAAAACAAAATAAAATCCTACCAAATATGGTAGGATTTGCTTGTGAAGGCGGAGATTTTATGTGGGATCATGGAACGACAACTCTGCGTGGAGATGGATAGACTTTAAGATATCATTACGAGGCCGCTTGTGCGCTTATCTTTAAGGGGCTTTTTCACTGATTTTGGCATGTATTGAAGTTTGTCATTAAATGCTTTATATTGATAAATGTAAACATTGGATCTAAAAAGCTCCAGTAAAAAATAAAGAATAAATTTAAAAAAAAATGTATCCCCTCAACACGGCTCGAACCTCTGACCCCTGGAGTAAAAGTCTACCTTAGACCACTCGACCATCCGTGCTCATACATTGATTGATTTTTTTTTTACTTTATATAAGCAATCCTCGTAGTTTCACAAAATATAACGACAACAACAGAGCTCTCCAAATTATTCAATCGTTTCGCGATGCAACGCTTTATAACTTTCAGGTTTTTATATCGTCAAAAGATGCATATATTGATTTAAGAGCATGGTTGGTGTTCAGTATTAATGTTTCCTCACAAATATCATAACTAAAATAAATATTTGCGAATCTGAAACAACTTTTTTTTAATTTTGTAAATTTACCAAAACGTGAAAAGGCCCCTCTAAAGGGACTGACCAACAGATTAAAGCGTCGTTCGACGCGAATCGATATTTTGGGAAACTATGATGATTGCTTATATAGATAAAAATACCTCCACGTGTGACGTGAGCGTGGATGGTCGAGTGGTAAAGTCGGGAGACATTTTACTCCAATCTTCCATGACTCTAGGGGTCAGTGGTTCGAGCCCTGTGGAGGTTAACGTTTTTTCTTCTTTTTTAAAATTGTTTTCTTATTTTTTACTGGAGATTTTTAGTTCAAATGTTTAAATTTATCAATATAAAGCATTTAAAGCAGTTAATGACAAGCTTAAATACATGCCAAAATCTGTTGGACGGCCCCTTTAATGTGTATGTACGTTTGCACTAACTGCATGCTCACAATATGTTGTTTTGTCTTTGCATGCCAGTGTCATATCTTGTCATGTTTGTCGAAAACTTGTGTCTTTTTTGTACTGTTTATTTTTAGAAATTGCATTTACAGAGATAATATATAATGATATGTCAACATGTTAGTGCATATAACACTAAAATAAACTGTAAATACAAATTATAACAAATTAAGTAATGAATGATTGATGGTTAGCGAGATACACAAATAATGATGACGATCGTGATGAATCATGAATGAAAATGAAAAAGGTGGTATGATTGAAAAACTAAAGAATCCAAAGATATACCAGCCAAAACATATTTATAAGAAATATTACCATACTGGTATACGTGTTCAATAGTGCATGCCAGCAACTGAATGTGCTATAACACATCTTTTCGAAGAACACATGCGTCTAAATAAATGACACATTTGAACGGAGATTCGTGTTGATATGATGAATCAAATAATATGCATCAATCTGAAGTACTGAACTAAGTTAAATAAACGTCAATAAATCTGCACCACATATACCTCACATGTGCAAGCGAGTAGTTAGGCGTTCACTACAGAATACGAAACGATAAGCCGTCAAAACGCAGGTTTCGAGTGTATGAAAAATGAACAAAGAGCATTTAAATGTTAAGCTTGAAACATAAATCAGTCGATAAGTTATATTAAGAGATTCGCCTCATTAGCAACTTATTTTTCATTAATCTACAAAATACATTTTTTCTTTTGAAATAATTCTCTCAAATTAGGAAATAGAATATTCGGAAGTATTCATTCGGATCTACTGGCGGGCAATTTCTCACGGTCGCTAGGTGAACAACATACCCGCTACATCAAGGCGACCTATGCCAATTATATATACTAATAATTGCTTAATATTACTTTCTGACTTAACTTTTGACATATTTCTCAAAATGTATTATACTAACAAATATAAGGGTATAATCGACTCGAATAAAACAATATGTGTTTGATTCTAGATATTCAGTTGGGATTTGGCATCGGTACCAAACATGTTCTAAAACAAAAACAAAAATTGTTCTTAACATGTCATACATGAATCTTGAAATCCTTCAAAATTTTGGAGGATCATTTTTGCGCGGTGCATAACGCTGCTCTGTAAACTTATTCAGAAATATAACTTTTAATAAGTCGTAATCAGTGTTTTTGAAAATATAAAAGCAGCACAATGACGCTCGAAATTAAACAACGACATTATTGTTGCGCCCAGAGAATGACAAGAGAAATTGCACACAGACAATTGATTTCGTTGGTCATTGTCTAGAGACATTTTTAAATGTCGAACGCGACGCACCATGTTCAACCCAATACTTCTCAATGATCAACGACAGTGAGTACAATGTGTTGCGTTCAAAGTTGTGGTGTGTCGTTGGTCATTGTCGTGTATTGTATCGAATGTCGTGTTTCGCTTTTTAAGGTTTTGAAGATAAAAATCAATAAAGCTGGGTTTTCTCCTGATCCATCAGGGCCTTGGTAAAGACCCAAGAGATACTCGGCAGTACTTAATGTGTTTTCTCGAAAGGAATACATAATCAAAAGAGTATACTAGTATTTAAATTAACTGGCAAAGATGTATTTATAAGGTATCGATTCAGTTGTAAACACGTTTATATGTCATCATAAGACCGAAAATATTAACTTAAATTTCAAAATACAGTCGGGTTTATTTCGACGGCAATAGGCGGTTGGTAATGTTGTGTAATTTTTTGTATTTTAACATCGCAGACTTATAACATGAATTACATTATTCAGGCACGAACATGTGTTTCTGCGGTTCATGCAAGTTAACTTACGTGGTTGCATATAATTCATATTTGGTTAAATAAATAATAATTTCAGACATATTATGAAGGTAATAATGTTTATCAAACTTTAGTTAAATTGATTAGCAAAATTGCACAAACAAGTGTAGCGCGGGCCGCCGACTACCTGAGGCCGCCACCGAGCGCTATGTGCGCGGCCTCACAATGACGATGTGCCTTCCGAAACCCTCGGAAGGCCGATTACAAATAACAATTAATAAAAACTAATTTTTCTCAGGCTACCTGCCTTATGATTGGAAAATGAAGAGTAATTGAGTCGCCTTAAATATATACAATGCGACCAAAAGAGGGGAATCGATGCCTTCGACCGATTTCCTGAGGCCGCCACCGAGCGCTATGTGCGCGGCCTCACAATGCCGATGTTCCTTCCACGAATCCTCTGGCTTCCGTGAAGCTACATGTCACCGCCTCCGTGAGGCTACTGGCTTCCGCGAAGACACTGGCTCACGTCACCCCAAGGCCTTAGGTGAAGCTTCCGTCACTGCCTTGTACGACGTCCGTAGATTCCAACCCTCTGAAGACCCTCTCCAAGAAACAGGAACTCTGCAGCCCGGGCAGCACCGTTTAAAGCTTGAAGCCAACGTAAATACCCAACTGCTCCAGAATACTGTTCTTTTAGAGTAACGTCCCTTTTCTTCAGATGTTGATCCGCTCGCATACACCGGAGGACTGCTCTAACTTGCCTATTTGCAAGCCTTTTATATACTAGCGAACAGAGCGCCACCTAGCTAACGGAAAGACACGATCCGGAAACTACCGACGTTTCCGAATTCCATCCGCACTCTACGGAGATCACCGATCAGCATTTCTCCTTCACTAACACAGAAACTAGCCGAATATATACGCCGGATTTTACTAGAAACATTTCTTAAATATCAAATACTCTTTAAATGCTTAATACCTTATTTTTAGCCATACAATTAACTTACTTTATGAAGAACAAGTTACAATTTCATATTCTTTACCTGGCAAATTTAAAACTAAGGGAGGTAATTATACTGTAGCAGTGAAAATACGCAAAGCATCTATTTCGGCTACGAATCCTTTCGTTATATTACCCACGCCTCCGATTTGACATGAGTCCCCTCATGATTCCAATATACATAACTAGTACAATCAAACATTACAACTAATCCAAAAACTATACACAAGCAAACTTCAACAAGAGCTATCGTACACAATGCAATAGCGAATCTCTTCTTGAGATAATAAATGTATCAACATCAGTGCCAAAAATAAAATCTACTCACTACTTAACATGGTTCGTACTGAACCAAAAACACACAGCCTCCATTATCATACCCAGCTTCTTAATCTGTTTTGACGAGGAACAGCAACATTCTGCATGGGCCGATGGAGAATCATGACTATCAAACACTGTTGCACCAGTAACCTTTAAAGGCTTCAATGACGACCTTTCCCGCAAAGAGGCATTTGCGTCAAAGACACTTGGCTTTTCTGAAGTCGTCCTTTCTTTGTCGCGAGGCCCATGTCGATTATTAGGACACTGCCTCCTCACGTGAAACTTTGAGCCGCAAGTATAACACCGTCGTTCCATGACGCTTGGCCTTGAACCATATCTGGGTTTTGAAGTTTCTGCGGTGCCCATGAACTGATTTAGTTGTTTGCTGAGCATGTCAACCATCTTTTGAAGCTCATCGAGCTGCTTCATTGGCTTATTGCCATCTGTACCTACCGCAGACACATGGCCGTCGGACTTTGCTCTTTCTGCCCGATTTAAGGCTTCGAGCTCCACAGCGTGCCTGATGGCATCATTGAGGCTTACTGGTCGGGCCTGTTTGATGCGTAGTCTCATGTCCGCACTATGAAGAGCATCAAGGAACTGTTCTTTGGCCAATGTTTCTTTCAAGTCTGCCGGTGCAGAGGGGTATGCCAGGTTGTTTAATCTTCGAATGTCTTGCCCAAGCTCTCCCAACGTCTCCGATTCTTTTTGTCTGCGATCACGTAACTGCACTCTGTACAGTTCCGTCTGGTTAGGAGGCTCAAAACGTGTTTCCAAGGCTTGCAACAGTGAGTCATAATCTCCGGAATTGTGTGCAAGGTTTCCCAATACCCCTTGCGCTTGGCCACGCAACGACACTGCCAAATACAATCCCCTGTCGCTGTAGTCCCATTGGTTAATCTCAGCGCACGTCTCAAAGTGCGCTCGCCACGATGATTGACCATCATACATAGCTGCCTTCACGCTAGCTGAAGGCTTCAATGAAGTCTTCTTTCTTGTTGTTACATTTTCTCCGGGAAAAATAACTTTGAATGAGGCTTAGGTGTCTCTGTTTCTAGACCAGGAGTAGAGAAGCGAGTCCGGATTTTGTCACGCTCTAATATATCAAGTTTCTTCTCCAAAGTCAACGTTTCACACTTTGCAACGAGGGCTTCATTTTCCCGCTTCAACAGCTCCATTGCTTCGAGAACATTTGCGTCACCACCTTGAGCCATTTTGAGGCCTGGGCTTGACAGGTTAGAACTGTCGATAGGTTTCTGTACCCGATCCCACCGCTGCCACCAAATATGTAACGCGGGCCGCCGACTACCTGAGGCCGCCACCAAGCGCTATGTGCGCGGCCTCACAATGACGATGTGCCTTCCGAAACCCTCGGAAGGCCGATTACAAATAACAATTAATAAAAACTAATTTTTCTCAGGCTACCTGCCTTATGATTGGAAAATGAAGAGTAATTGAGTCGCCTTAAATATATACAATGCGACCAAAAGAGGGGAATCGATGCCTTCGACCGATTTCCTGAGGCCGCCACCGAGCGCTATGTGCGCGGCCTCACAATGCCGATGTTCCTTCCACGAATCCTCTGGCTTCCGTGAAGCTACATGTCACCGCCTCCGTGAGGCTACTGGCTTCCGCGAAGACACTGGCTCACGTCACCCCAAGGCCTTAGGTGAAGCTTCCGTCACTGCCTTGTACGACGTCCGTAGATTCCAACCCTCTGAAGACCCTCTCCAAGAAACAGGAACTCTGCAGCCCGGGCAGCACCGTTTAAAGCTTGAAGCCAACGTAAATACCCAACTGCTCCAGAATACTGTTCTTTTAGAGTAACGTCCCTTTTCTTCAGATGTTGATCCGCTCGCATACACCGGAGGACTGCTCTAACTTGCCTATTTGCAAGCCTTTTATATACTAGCGAACAGAGCGCCACCTAGCTAACGGAAAGACACGATCCGGAAACTACCGACGTTTCCGAATTCCATCCGCACTCTACGGAGATCACCGATCAGCATTTCTCCTTCACTAACACAGAAACTAGCCGAATATATACGCCGGATTTTACTAGAAACATTTCTTAAATATCAAATACTCTTTAAATGCTTAATACCTTATTTTTAGCCATACAATTAACTTACTTTATGAAGAACAAGTTACAATTTCATATTCTTTACCTGGCAAAATTAAAACTAAGGGAGGTAATTATACTGTAGCAGTGAAAATACGCAAAGCATCTATTTCGACTACGAATCCTTTCGTTATACAAGGTTTTCGAGTTAGTCTTTGATCTTCTAAATGCAACATTACGTCGTAATACTACACGGATTCTTTTTAGGAAATGCCATCCTGTGCCCGACGCCTTTTTCTTTGCAAAGCCACTATTTGCGTCTTCCTTAAGACCTAGCTGAAGGTCCTTTTTATCAGAGCAGTTCTTGACATCACCCAGGATCATGCAATCCTCAAGCCCGTTGTCATCATTATTGCAGCCCGTGTTATCAGTGATGCCCGTGTCATCATCATTGCAGCCCTTGTCATCTGCACACCCCTTGTCATAAGTTATGCCCTTGTCATATGTGCAGCCCTTTTCATGCGTGAGTCCCTTTTCATCTGTGCAGCCCTTGTCATCTGTGAGACCCTTGTCATCATTGCAGCCCCTGTCTTCAGTGCAGCCTTTTTCATCATAGCAGCCCATGTCACGATTGCAGCCCTTGTCACCATTGCAGCCCTTGTCATCCGCACAGACTTTGTAATCTGTGCACCAATTGCCATCAGTGCAGTGCATGTCATCAGTGCAGCCCTTGTAATGATTGCAGCCTTTGTCATCAGTGCAGCCCTTGTCATCTGTGCACGCATTGTCGTCAGTGCAGCCCGTGTCATCTGTGCAGCCCTTGTCATCATTGCAGCCCTTGTCGTCATTGCAGCCTTTTTCATCATTGCAGCCCTTGTCATCTGCGCAACCTTTGTCATCTGCGCAGCCCTTGGCATCTGTACATCCCTGGTCGTTAGTGCAGCCCGTCTCATCTGTGCTTCCCTTGTCGTCAGTGCAGCCTGTGTCATCTGCGCTGCCCTTGTCATAAGTTAGTTAAGTCATCTGTATAGCCATTGTCATCATTGCAGCATATATCATTATTGCAGCCCTTGTCATCTGCGCAACCCTTGTCATCTGTACACCCCTTGTCGTCAGTGCAACCCGTTTCATCAGAGCAGCCCTTGTCATCTGTGCAGCCCTTGTCATCAGCAGTGCAGCCCTTGTCTTCGTCATTGCAGCCCCTGTCATTAGTGCATTCTTTGTCATAAGTGCACGCTTTTCATCATGACAGCCCTTGTTATCGATGCAGCCCTTGTAATCTGTGTCGCCAGTGTCATTAATGCAGACCTTGTCATCTGTGCAGCCATTGTCATTATTGTTGCCCTTTTCATCTGTGCTGCCCTTGTCACCAATGCAGACCTTGTCATCTGTGCAGCCCTTGTCATCATCTCTGCAGCCCTTGTCATCATCATTGCAGCCCTTGTCATTGTCATATAAGCAGATCTTTTCATATGTGCAGTCCTTTTCATCATCAGTGCAGCAACTGTCAGCACTATTACATCCCTTGTCATCTGTGCAGCCCTTGTCATCAGCAGTGCAGCCCTTGTCATCGTCATTGCAGTCCGTGTCATCATTCTTTGTCATAAGTGCAAGCCTTTTCATCATGGCAGCCCTTGTCATCGATGCAGCCCTTGTAATCTGTGTCGCCGTTGTCATTAATGCCGATCTTGTCGTCTGTGCAGCCCTTTTCATCATTGCTGCCCTTGTCATCTGTGCTGCCCTTGTCATCAATGCAAACATTGTCACCTGTGCAGCCATTGCCATCATTAGTGCAGCCATTGTCATTATAATTGCAGCCCTTGCCATCTGTGCAGACATTGTCATGTGTGTAGGACGTGTCATCATCATTGCAGCCCTTGTCATCTGTGCAGTCCTTGTCATTTGTGCAGCCCTTGTCATCAATGAAGCCCTTGTAGTCTGTACTGCCTTTGTCATCATCATTGCAGCCCTTGTCATCTGCTGAGCCCTTGCCATCAATGCAGACCTTGCCATCTATGCTGCCCTTGTTATCATCAGAGCAGCCTTTGTCATCTCATCAGGGTCTGCGCTGTTTGCTTAAAGGAATTTCTGTAAATAAAATAGAAATAAATATACTAGACATCCCTAATTTTGGAAATAAATTGACCCAATTTAGAAGGATGGGAGAGTCCAGTAGGCATAAATGGGTTAACTAACACTTTAAGAAATGGATCATTATGATATAACATGATTTTCCTACACAAGTGATCATGTAGTTTTGTATTTGTGTGCATTTGTGGGCTGATTTCATGTGGGATATGATTGTCATGATATGTGTTTATGCAACCATATTTTATTGTAGATGTATTGAACTGTTTGTATTATGGTCAAAGATAATTCGCTAAAGAGCTGTTCATGTATGCCTATGTAGACTGTGGATTTAATTGACTAGTGTCTTTGTGGAAAAATATTCTCGTGACTAGGTGTGATTGTATGTATACGTGGAATGTAGAATAAATTACATATTTTCAAATGTGTATAATATGACTTCCTTATACAGTTTTATACGTGAATGTATGATTCCATTTTGACTATGGCTTCAATTAATTGTTTTATTGTAATATAACGTGAGTTTTCTTAAACGGTGTACACGCATATTTATACATGGATAAATAAGGTGTAGAACAATATCCGTAGACATAAAAACATGTATGTTTATTGTTATGAAATTTTGATTAGCGTAATTACTATTAGATTTTGGACACTCTAAGTTTTCGGACATCCCCTTTTGGCCAAAATAATTATTTTTCGTGACTCTTATTTTTCGGACATGCAGGTTTTCGTCTATCATTAATGACTGTAAATTTTCGGACAGTATATTTTACAGCGCTTTTTTACCAGATTTCGGCACTGTATACGCTTATCTTGTAACACTTTGATCATGAACTTTTACAAACTGATTAAGTACATAAAACCTGGGAGACGCATGCCTGAGGGCAGTGGACAATACCATTTGCGTAATTGGGTAAAAAACAGGTAGGAAACATTAGATTCACCAAACAACATTTTAAATCATATCTTTCTATTAAGGAAGCAGTATGTTTAATGGTTTTACTTTTGTGTTCTGTATCATTTCCGGTAAGAGTTAGCAAAGCTATAAGTTGTATTTATTTCAAAGTATAAACACAATTGTGCATTGAGTTATTGATTTTATTTCAATATAATTATAATTTTCGGACATTTAATTTTTGTCTCTCAATTTTCGGACAACTGTAATGTTTTAATATTATCCGTATCTAAATTTTAGAAACGATTAAAACAAAATTATTTGGTTGAATATTGAGCTTTTTTCCAATGGCAAGTTTGCTTTTTAAACAACACGCGATTAGGCACTGAAACGATATAAAATAATCATAGTTGCAATAACCGTAATGACAATTGTTTTCATGGTAATTGTTATACCCGGTATAATTTTGATGCAGTTTTTAAAGATCAAGTACAACTAGCGATGCGGTGTGGGTTTTTCTGTATCGTAATCGTATTTGTGTCTTTAAGGAGTATACGGTTTTATTAGTTTTTAAATGCATGCATTAGTATATTTTCAAAAAAAGTACATGTATTTCCAAATATGACACTTGTTAATAAATAAACACAACATATGATGATGTAAGCGGTCCACTTGTTTAAACCTTTGTTCACGAGAACAATAGAAACGCTCCAAATAATTCTATCGTTTCTAGTTTGTAGGCAATACAATGATATCACCTTCAAATAATAAGTTTTCATATAAACCAGACTATAGGTGTTTCAGTATTTCGCTCGTCTATACTCTAAATAAGTGACAAAAGTAGGAAAGTTTTCACTCTTCAACTTTAAACAAGTTTGTATAAGACTTGGTCAAAATTATTTTGTTTACAAACAGTTAATGATGGTTTTTTTGGTCCTATTTCTGCATTTAGCTTAAAAAGCAGGTATCGATATATCAGCGGGATATAATACTTGGGTTCAGGTAAACACAGCGGCGGCTTCGATGCGATCGCTTGATTATGGATTATTTGTATTATTTTAAGTTCAAAATACAATGTATAAAATCAAGGAAATTGTATTTAGATATTTTTTTTCAACTCGAAGTTTAACGTCAATATCTGACTCAAAACTAAAAAGCATGATTTTATTATAAAGTCCAAAGTGTATTGGCTATTGACCACAACAATGTTTTAGTGATTTATGGCAAAGACATTAACATAAAACAGCCGAAAAATACTAGCCTAAGGGTACAATCATTTGAGATGTCACGGCCGTAAATACAAATGCTTTACGTCATCCAAAGTACTACTTTATCGATGCAACACAACAGAGTTCTTCATTTTCGTTTAGAACCCTTTGAATACAACTATGAAAAAACGAAACGCAGTCATTTATATATATATATATATATATATATATATATATATATATATATATATATATATATATATATATATATACCACATACTTATGCAAACAATTAATTTTGCAATGTTGACACGCCATATACATATTTTGGTTTTAATTTACGGTCCAAATGGGTTCATCGGGCAATGCAAAACGGCTACAGAGGATGACTACAAAATAAGAATGCAGCGTTGACTTGAAAAGGAGAGAAGTTGGAATTAGTATTTCTCTAATAATAGTGTAAATGTTGAATTCCATGCGCACGGATTATATTTGTATTCACACAAAAATATTTGTTTATTACATTAGTATATTAAGTAAATGTCATCAGCCGGTTATACTTTAGCGACTTTGATGTGTCTTGTCGTAGTTAAACAATGAACACACTTAAAACATTCAATAATTCTTGAAAAAATGATAAGATTTAAGCATATCGTTGAACAATAAGTCTATTCGAAATCAAATACCTCATGTGTCTAAAATCAATTTCCAGTTTAAAAAATGCATACAATACACATACACTGTACGTATTATTTACTCGACACTTCATGCGTTGTTTTGACCAAAGGAGCTCGTTGTACGTATATACAAGTGGGCACTAGATAATGGTGCATCTTTAAGTGTAAACATGGTTAACCAGCAGATACCGTTGTCTTTTTATAGGGTTTATAGGGTAGTATAAGTTTATACTGCAAACCATTTATATACTTATATTTGTTTTGATAGATGATATTACGTGACGGTGCAAAGTTTGTTCAGGAATTCCGATTGCACTTCTTCCGGTTTTGTTAATGTATGCATCTCAAGCAAAGTTATGAATATGAAAAAAATGTATTTTCCAAAATCTCCAAATTGTTCTTCATAACCATCGGAAAGAAGATACACTTTTCACGAGATTCCCATTAGCGTGAAACTTGGGTATACATTAAAAGTAATAATGGAAGAAAGACTCACGAAAAAAGAGGCAAAGCACTGGCTAAAATGTATGTTTGCAACATACAAGACCAGGGATGTAATTGCACAATTAGCCGACCTCGGATTTAGAGCCTTTTACATTCATATAAGAAGTGATCTGCGTGCAAAACACGGTATACTCGAAACAACGACGTGTAGTTTATGTAGTAACCCTTCCAAACAGTGCCGCCTGTGTTTAGAAATACGTAATCAAATTTGGAACAACCATCGTTTTAAAACAGCGAATATGAAGGGCCCTTCATGGAGCAATACGGATTCCACAAAATGGTGCACTGACTATTGGGAATTGGCTAAGTGTTACATGCCTCCCACGGGTTACAGAGATAAGCCAAATGCCAACAGCACAGACTTCAATGGCATTATTGGTGCCATATACAACTGTATCTGGATGCAGTGCTATTTTACTGATGATCTTAGTAGAAATTCCAACATATGCACAGGTATTTAACAAATTTCTTTTCAATTGTTACATATCTGGAATTGTTCAATTAGATAGAATGTCTATGCCAATGTTATAAGTGCATGCGTTTGATTTGTTAGTTAATACAGTAATTGTCTTACAGGCACGAGAAGAAGTTAATGAACTACGACACCTACAGGACACGGAAATATGTGATGGGGATATGATCAGCTTCTTCGATTGTCTTTTAAATCTCCTTCATGATCCTGCACACCTTAATAGTTTTAAGCCGGCAATTGATGCACGCACTTACCTTAAACAGGTAATGAAGTTCATTTTTGTATCATATATACAGATTGTCCGTACATGCTCATCTATTTATTTAAGTAGGATTGCAATATCTGCGTTACTTTAATGCGATGATCTTAAACTTACGTTGGAAATATTGGACATTGGAGTAGTTCTATGATATTTATATATTGTTATAAATATTATAATAATATCCATTTCAATATGAACATGTGGCCACATGCCAAGAAGTCGTGGAGAGTAAGTTGTTTCCTTTTTCCGATTTCCTTATTTGAATAAGGAATAAGGAACTGTTCCTTATTCCTTATTCAAGCTTAACATATTTGATATAGGGTTTTAAAGAAAAATAATGCATTCAATTCCTAAGTAAATCAAAACAAAATAACTCGAATACATTTACTTGATGTATTACGTTACATGTTCATATTTCTTGCTTGCATAGAATTTCTTTTTAAACCGAACCGATATTTTCTAATTCGAATGCCAACTTCACATCCACAAAACCTAAAGCATATAACATTATTTTATATGTATGTTATATAAAATTGCAATCTTGTACATTTCAACATGTGTGTTTTTATTTATAATCCAGTTCCTTTTTCGCGGCTGAATAAGGAAATGGAACCAGTTCCTTATTCCTTATTCAAACCGAATAAGGAAATGGCATTTTCTTACTTAAACATCAACGAAATTGATCAAAAGTAAACCACATATAAATGAACATCATTTTATATTGGTTGTATATTTAAAATACTAATTGCAATACATTTCTACTTATTTGTAAGTAATGATAATCCAGTTCCTTATTCAGTTTGAACAAGGAATAAGGAACTGGTTCCTTATTTCTTATTCAAATCGAATAAGGAACTGTCATTTTCTTACTTAACAAATAAATTAATATGAATGAAGAGACGCATGAATCAAGGAAAATCACTGTAAATGTAGGTCGGGAATAAAAATATAATGCATTACAGTACATTTCTTTTTAGTATTCTTTTGTAATGATAACGTGGTGCCGTTTTCGCGGCTGAATAAGGAAAGCGCAACCAGGTGCAATATCTAAAAATATCACATATAACTACCGAGAACAGTGCAATTTTGTCTGTTCCAACGACTTTTAATCGTGCGCCAATGTTGAAGGTCGCCGGATATAACGTAGGCATCATAGAGCGAGAAAACGCGCTTTCGGAGATAGAAAATCTATTGAAATAAAACCACCCAATTACAGCTATGTAAGTTTTGGTTTTTAATTGAAAAAAACCCAACAACAACAGGAACAACGAAATACAGAGGCATTTCGACGAAACTTTCCAGTCTAATAGAGGCACCTTGGTCACTGTTTCCGGTTCAGTCTCACTTTAATGTGACATCAGTGACGTCGCACTGATGACAATGCTGTCCGGAACATTTGCATTCGTCATGTGACGTGGTTGAAAGTCGCCGAATGCACTGTTTGTCTGTATGAGCGAAAAACGCGTATTCGCACTAAAAATAAATACTAGTAAGACGAAAACACACTTTAACAGATAGGATGCGCGCTTTTCCGTTTCAATTATAAAATAAAATATTGAGGCATTTCGATGAAATTTTTCAGTCTTTTAGAGGCACTTGGGTCGCTGCTTCCGGTGCTGTCTCTCTTTTATAGAGACGTGTTGATATCACTTTGCATTCTTAATCATATCCCTTCGTAACAGTTTTCGTATGAAAACGGAACAAGATATCTAAACATGTTTAGTTTTCAGCTATCATATAGTCTTGACCAAAGTTCAGGGTCAGATAAGACTTCAGAGCTGTGCCAGAGATATAAATAACAAATCTTACACTAAACATCGCCAATAATAACGAATATAAAGCTGTGCTATTCAAGAATGATACGAATTGATGTATCCGAAATTATGGCCTCTGAATAAGGAATTGGGCGTTAAGTTAGTTCCTTATTCGGAAGCCTGTTTTTCGTACAATCATTTTCGGATATGTTATAGTTTAGATGGTGTGTGGGTTATTTAAGCATTATTATGTTATATGGAGGTATTCTGTTACATTTTTGTTTATATTCTATGTAACGATGCACGCTGAAAACAAGTATTATGAAGACGATAATAAGGAAATGGTATTGCCTAACTCAAACATAAATTGATATTAACCAAATAATAGTAAATGTCGATGAAAATCATGGTTTATGTAGGTTCGAAGTTAAAATTATATTGCAATATATTTCTACCAAGTATTATTTAATAATAACACTGTTCCTTATTCAATGCGAATAAGAAACTGGCATTTTAATACTTAACAAAACATTAAAATGAACCAAGGAGACCAAAAAATCGATGAAAATCGTTGTAAATGTAGGTTGGGTATCAAAAACATCAATTGCAGCACATCTCTACTAAGTTTCATTTAATGATAACCTAGTTGCTTATTCGGGTTAGGTATCAAAAACATTAAATTCAGCACATCTCAACTAAATTTCATTGAATGATGACCTAGTTCCTTATTCGGATTGAAAAAGGAATAAGAAACTGGTTTCTTATTCCTTAATCAAACCGAATAAGGAACTATGTTATCATTGAATAAAACAAAGTAGAAATGTACTGCAATTTACATTTTTACACCCGACATACATTTACAATAATTTTTGTTAAGTTATTCGTCTCTATGGTTCATTTTGATTTATACATTTATAGAAAGAACATTCCAGTTCCTTATTCGATTTGAATAAGTAATAAGGAATATTAAAACCGAATAAAGAACTGGATTATCATTACTTTAAACATAGTAGAAATGTATTGCAATTAGTATTTTAAATATACAGCCAATATATAAATATGTTCATTTGTATGTGGTTAACTTTTGATCAATTGTATTGATGTTTAAGGAAGAAAATGTCAATAAGAACTGGTTCCTTTTTCCTTATTCAGCCGCGAAAAAAGAACTGGATTATAAAAAAAAAATGTTTAAATGTACTTTTACGATTGTACTTTTATATCACACACATGTAAAACAATAGTATATGCTTTAAGTTTTGTTGATGTGAAATTGGTATTCGAATTAGAAAATACCGGTTCCGTTTAAACAAGAAATCCTATGTAACCGCGAAGAATAAACATTAATATGTAACGAAATACATAAAGTAGATATATTCCAGTTATTTTGTTTTGATTTACGTCAGAAATGTTTGCATTTTTTTATTTTTTACACCCTATAACAAATTTGTTACGCGTGAATAAGGAATAAAGAACAGTTCCTTATTCCTTATTCGATCCTTATTCGAATAAGTATTAAGGAACTGGGAAAAAGGAAATAACTTACTCTCCATCAAGAGTCTGTCCATGTTTTAGAAGAAAGCTTTTTCAGTGTCAAATTATATATTTTTCAGCTTCAGCAAGACACTATGCCCTTATCCAAAAAGGCGGTGACTAGCACGTTGAAAAACATCTATGAGGACCGAATGGATGGTTAGAATACTTAAAAAGTCAAATATTTATATTGACGACCTATCTCTTATTAATTAATGGCAAGAAACAGCATGGAATAGAAAACCACACAGCGAAATGGATACAATAAAAACGAAACCATAGACGAGTTTCTCTGTTAGAAACTAATTTCGCTTCCGTAGAAACGCATATGTTTAAACGGATAGATTTCCTTAATTTGACATAATTACATAACTTTTGAACCATTTTAACCAAGTTTAGAAATCGGCCGAGATGTCATGGCGACAAAGGTTCTTACCAAGTTTCGTATAGATATTTGCAATAGTTGTGGCCAATATACAGTTAACAATCTGTTTCCGCGGTCAGGTAAACACCGACGTCAAACCACACATGATACTATAATGTTCGAAAACATCATAAACGAGTTCGAATGCTGTCTTCGATGTAATTGATGTACGGCACTTCGTATCTGAATCTACTAATATCAATAATACTTAAACGAAACGAAAAAAGACATGTTCATGCATAATCGAGACTCCAAACATTACATCAAAAACAGCATTCAAACACATTCGTTTATGATGCTGTCGAACCTACATTTTATCAGGTGTGATTTGACGTCGGTGTTTAGGTCACTTGACTAAGAAAACATTGTGAACTCTCCATTGGCCACATGTATCCCTAAATGTATCTCTATTGTTCACAACTACTGCCAAAATCCATATGAAACTTGGTCAGAACTTTTGTCGCCATGACATCTCACAAAAATTTAATAACAAGATCACGCGATTTTACTACTCAATAATTATTATAAACTCGATATTGGATTGAGTCACACTTTATTAAAATCAGCATTTATCATTTCAGAGTTCCGTGGAAGGTTAATAGAGTTCTATACGACGACGAAGGAAACAGTGTCCATTTCACCCTTATGGGAAGGTCTTGACAAATCCATCTGGGATGTCTATGTGCAGCCGAAATTGAGCCAAGTTACAGTTGAGAGAGATGGATCTCGAACGAAAACAGAAAACGTTGTTCATCAGTACAAAGACTTATTTTACAAAGATGAAAAGCTCAATAGCCGTGTATTTGTTCAAGGAGAACCCGGAATGGGGAAGACAACATTCCTTACTAAACTGGCGCTAGACTGGTGTGATGCAGTGTCTGTGCACAATCCTGATCACAAAGCTACATTTAGTGACGTCGACACTTTGAAAGAGTTTCGGTTTCTCTTTCAAATATCACTAAGAGATGCAAAGGACCAGCGTGAGGTTATAGAGATGATCAAAACACAAATAATAGATATGGTTTACATTGGTTATAAACGTGAAGAGACCGTTAAGCTTTTATCACAAATCCTAGAACGAGAGACATACATCATAACTATTGATGGGCTTAATGAATGGGTTGATCGATTGAATAAATGCGTTATACCCTTACTTGCACGATGTCATGCAAAGTGCGTGTATGTAATAACATCAAGGCCATGGAAAATGGCGGATGAGAGAATTAAAAATTCTGAAATTAACAGTTTAATAGAAATCGAAGGAATTATTGATTCAGAAGAACTAACCAAGCAAATAATACAAACTATCCAAACTGGTGATGCAAATGCACACACTGAATTCATGAAGTACGTTAACGAACGTCAATTGAGGAATTTGTTAACGTCACCCTGGCTGCAAACTCTGTTAGTCAATTTGTGGATGAACAAGATGACATTTAAAGGTTCCTTGTGTGAACTTAATTGTATTCTACTGGACATACTTTTTAAGAATGCACATGCTGAAAAGGGATATTTTCAAACAGGGAATTCGTTTCCGTGTTTATCAAATACACGTTTTATTCAACGGCAAATTGATATTTTTGATGCGCTTGCGAATGTTGCGTTTAATTTTACGTTTTCGTCGACCAAATGCCTAGTATTCAACGAACGGTCTTTATTGAACTACATGTCAAAAGATCAGTTGGAATTCTGCCTCCATGCTGGTGTAATAACAAAAAGATACAGCTCCGCCATTGGGGATCAGTATGCACAGTTTTCATTTATACACGAGACAGTGCAGGAATTCATGGCTGCCTATTATATCGCACGTTCAAAGCTAGACCTTATGACACATTTCCGAACCGAATCTAAATATAATGTGTTAGAAATAAGCCAGACAATAATTTACCTATGTGGACTTGACTGTAAAATAGCAAATAAACTGATAAACTGTTTAGCTGACGTGGAGTTCCTTAATGACATAAGCCACGGACTGAGCATGTACGTTAACGGATTTCTACCTGAAGAACAATTATTGGCTTTTCAGACAGACAATAGCACACAGAAAAACGTTTTAAAATCAAAACATAGTCAAATGGATGTGGACAAACGTTGCCTCGCACTATCAGTCTTATTCCAGCGCATGTTAATTGCTGGATATATTGAAGCAAAGGCGAGCGGCGAGAAGGAAATTTGCCTGAATTGTAGGGACTTTACTTTTAATAAATATCTGATTGAGTCGGATTCAAATGCATTAAAGGAACTTTTATTGTCAAACAATTCAGATGTTCGGTCACTTATTTTAAAAAGTAATGTAATGCAAAAAAGCGATATAGTAAACATTATACAGCTATCAAAACGTAGTCTTACACGTGTAATGATGACAGTGACTCCGGAAATTAATAAAGCCTTATTTCATACGAGCATACAGGAGCTACATTATATGGGGAAGATTGACGTATCATCATTTTCCTGTGTACTTCCGTCCCTGTCGCAATTAACGTTTTTAAGAATTGAAGAATCAACTTTTCCGGAAGACATAGTTCTTCCAGACACAATACAACGTATTCTTTTGTTGAAATGTACATGCACTGCTGTGTTTCTACGACGGTTACTAGTGCGCTTATCGTCATTAAAACACGATGTTATTTTTCACTCTTCTAATCTGAATGTAACTGATTACAACACGCACCTATTTCAGACAGAGTTATTGTCCAGTGATTTGAAAAATATCATCCTACATGTGAGAGACGGCAAAAGATATCTGTACAATTTGATGGAAAGTACATCTATACGGATCCTAAGCCTTACATCAGCTGATGATGCCTCATTAGCATCAGATATTCTTCACACGCTCAACAAGCTAACAACGCTCTATTTGCGGGGGATCTATACGGGTCGATGTGATCTCAAACTGCCCGCTTCATTGCAGTGTATTAGTCTGGAGAAAGTCGAATGTTCATCTGAGTGGCTGAGCAGCTTGTTGATCACGCTCTCTTCATTAGATCATCCTGTCGAGTGTCAGCTGCGGCATGTCGTATTGCAGTCTAGTGGAGACACCATTGTAGACGAATCACATACACATATATCGGACTTACGATCTGAAATACTGTCAAATGACATGTCCAATATCAAGATACTGGTGATAAATGGCAGTAAAGAATTGTTTGAAATATTACGTGATACAAGTATAGGGATCCTAGATCTCAGAACGGCTGATAGTGCCTCATTAGCATCAGAGATGCTTCACACGCTCAACAAGCTAACAAAGCTCTATTTGTGGGGGACCTATACGGGTCGATGTGATCTCAAGTTGCCTGCTTCATTACAGTGTATTAGTCTACAGGAATGCGAATGTTCACCTGAGTGGCTGTGCAGCTTGTGGATCACGCTCTCTTCATTAGATCATCCTGTCGAGTGTGAGCTGCGGGATGTTGTATTGCAGTATAGTGGAGACACCCTTGGAGACGAATTACATACACATGTATCGGGCTTGCGATCTGAAATACTGTCAAATGACATGTCCAATATCAAGATACTGGTGATAAATGGCAGTACAGAATTGTTTGAAATATTACGTGATACAAGTATAGGGATCCTAGATCTCAGAACGGCTGATAGTGCCTCATTAGCATCAGAGATTCTTCACACGCTCAACAAGCTAACAAAGCTCTATTTGTGGGGGACCTATACGGGTCGATGTGATCTCAAGTTGCCTGCTTCATTGCAGTGTATTAGTCTGGTAAGAGGCGAATGTTCATCTGAGTGGCTGTGCAGCTTGTTGATCACGCTTTCTTCATTAGATCATCCTGTCGAGTGTCAGCTGCGGCATGTCGTATTGCAGTCTAGTGGAGACACCCTTGGAGACGAATTCAATACACATGTATCGGACTTACGATCTGAAATACTGTCAAATGACATGTCTAATATCAAGATACTGGTGAAAAATGGCAGTAAAGAATTGTTTGAAATACTACGTGATACAAGTATAGGAATGATAGCTCTCAGAACGGCTGATAGTGTCTTATTAGCTTCAGAGATTCTTCACACGCTCTACAAGCTAACAACGCTCTATTTGTGGGGGACCTATACGGGTCGATGTGATCTCAAGATGCCCGCTTCATTGCAGTGTATTAGTCTGGTAAGAGGCGAATGTTCATCTGAGTGGCTGTGCAGCTTGTTGATCACGCTCTCTTCATTAGATCATCCTGTCGAGTGTGAGCTGTGGGATGTTGTATTGCAGTCTAGTGGAGACACTCTTGGAGACGAATTAAATACACATGTATCGGACTTACGATCTGAAATACTGTCAAATGACATGTCTAATATCAAAATACTGGTGAAAAATGGCAGTAAAGAATTGTTTGAAATATTACGAGATACAAGTATAGGGATCCTAAATCTCAGAACGGCTGATTGTGCCTCATTAGCATCAGATATTCTTCACACGCTCAACAAGCTAACAAAGCTCTATTTGTGGGGGACCTATACGGGTCGATGTGATCTCAAGATTCCTGCTTCATTGCAGTGTATTAGTCTGCAGAAATGCGAATGTTCATCTAAGTGGCTGTGCAGCTTGTTGATCACGCTGTCTTCATTCGAGCATCATGTCAAGTGTGAGCTGTTGGATGTTGTATTGCAGTCTAGTGGAGACACCCTTGGAGACGAATTACATACACATGTATCGGGCTTGCGATCTGAAATACTGTCAAATGACATGTCCAATATCAAGATACTGGTGATAAATGGCAGTAAAGAATTGTTTGAAATATTACGTGATACAAGTATAGGAATGATAGCTCTCAGAACGGCTGATAGTGCCTCATTAGCATCAGAGATTCTTCACACGCTCTACAAGCTAACAACGCTCTATTTGTGGGGGACCTATACGGGTCGATGTGATCTCAAGTTGCCTGCTTCATTGCAGTGTATTAGTCTGGTAAGAGGCGAATGTTCATCTGAGTGGCTGTGCAGCTTGTTGATCACGCTCTCTTCATTAGATCATCCTGTCGAGTGTGAGCTGTGGGATGTTGTATTGCAGTCTAGTGGAGACACCCTTGGAGACGAATTACATACACATGTATCGGGCTTGCGATCTGAAATACTGTCAAATGACATGTCCAATATCAAGATACTGGTGATAAATGGCAGTAAATAATTGTTTGAAATATTACGTGATACAAGTATAGGGATCCTAGATCTCAGAACGGCTGATAGTGCCTCATTAGCATCAGAGATTCTTCACACACTCAACAAGCTAACAAAGCTCTATTTGTGGGGGACCTATACGGGTCGATGTGATCTCAAGATTCCTGCTTCATTGCAGTGTATTAGTCTGGTAAGAGGCGAATGTTCATCTGAGTGGCTGTGCAGCTTGTGGATCACGCTCTCTTCATTAGATCATCATGTCGAGTGTGTGCTGTGTGATGTTGAATTGCATTCAAGTGAAGAAACCCGTGGAGACAAATCACATACATATGTATCGGACTTACGATCTGAAATACTTTCATATGACATGTCAAATATTATGATTATAGTGTACAAGGTCAGTAAGGAACTGTTGGAAATATTACGTGATACAAGTATAGGGATTCTAGTCAAGAGAACAGCTGATTGTGTCTCATAAGTATCAGAGATTCTTTACACGCTCAGCAGATTTACACAGCTCTGTATGTGTGGGACCTTTACGGATCGATGTGATTTTAAGTTGCCTGCTTCATTGCAGTCTATATGTCTTTGGAAATTCGAATGTTCATCTGACTGGCTATGTAGCTTGTTGAGCACGCTCTCTTTATTGCAACATCCTGTCAAGTGTGAGCTGGGTGATGTTGTATTGCAGTCTAGTGAAGAGAGCCGTATAGACGAATCGCTTACACATGTATCGAATTTGCGATCAGAAATACTGTCGGATGACATGTTCGACATTGCAATATAAGTACACACTGGCAGTGTTGAACTGTTTGAAATATTACGAAATACAAGGTTAGGGATTCTAGACCTGAGAACGGCTGATTGTGCCTCATTAGCATTAGAGATTCTCCACACGCTGAACAGGCTTACGTGGCTGTAATTGTGGGGGACCTATACAGGTCGATGTGATCTCAAGCCGTCAGCTTCATTGCAGTATATTAGTCTGCAGAAAGTCGAATGTTCATCTGAGTGGCTATGTATCGTGTTGATCACGCTCTCTTTATTAGATCATCCTGTCAAGTGTGAATTGTGTTATGTTGTATTTCAGTCAAGTGAAGAAACTCGTGGGGACGAATCACATATACATGTATCGTACTAACGGTCAGAAATGCTTTCACATTTGTGGACAAGGTCAGTAAGGAATTGTTTGAAATATTACGTGATACAAGTATAGGGATTCTAGACCTGAGAACGGCTGATTGTGCCTCATTAGCATCAGAGATTCTGTACACACTGAACAGGCTTACAGAGCTGTATTTGTGTGGAACCTATACAGGTCGATGTGATCTCAAGCTGCCTGCGTCATTGTAGTGTATTAGTCTTCAGAAAATCTAATGTTCAAGTGGCTATGTAGCTTGTTGATCACGCTCTCTTTATTAGATCATCCTGTCAAGTGTAAGCTGTATGATGTTGTATTGTAGTCAAGTGAAGAACCCCGAAGAGACGAATCACATACATGTACACATGTATTGGACTAACGATCTGAAATACTTTCACATGACTTGTCAAATATTATGATATTGGTGGACAAGTTCAGTATTATTCTGTTTGAAATATTACATGATACAAGTATATGGATTCTACAACTGAGAACGGCTGATTGTGCCTCATTAGCATCAGAGATTCTGCGAACGCTGAACAGGTTTACGTGGCTGTATTTGTGCGGGACATATACAGGTCGATGTGATCTCAAGCTGCCTGCTTCATTGGAGAGTATAAGTCTGCAGAAATTCGAATGTTCATCTGAGTGGCTATGCAGCTTATTGATCACGCTCTCTTTATTAGATCATCCTGTCAAGTGTGAGCTGTGTGATGTTGTATAGCAGTCAAGTGAAGAAACCCGAGGAGACGAATCATATACACATGTATCGAACGTACGATCTGAAATACTGTCACATGACATGTCAAATATTATGATATTGGTGTACAAGGTCAGTAAGGAACTGTTTGAAATATTACGTGATACAAGTATAGGGATTCTTAACCTGAGAAAGGCTGATTGTGCGTCATTAGCATCAGAGATTCTTCACACACTCAGCAGGCTTACAAAGCTCTATTTGTGTGGGACCTTTACGGATCGATGTGATTTCAAGTTGCCTGCGTCATTGCAGTCTATAAGGCTTCCGAAAGTCGAATGTTCATCTGAGCGGCAAGATAGCTTGTTGATCACGCTCTCTTTATTAGATCTCCCTGTTAAGCGCTCTCTTTATTAGATCTTCCTGTTAAGTGGGAGCTGTGTGATGTTGTATTGCAGTCAAGTGAAGAAACCCGTGCAGACGAATCACTACCACGTGTGTCGGAGTTGCGATCTGAAATATTGTCACATGACATATGCAATATTGAAATATTAGTGCACACAGGCAGTGTGTAACTGTTTGAAATAGTAAGTGACACAAGTATAGGGATCCTTGACCGGAGAACGGCTGATTGTGCCTCATTATCATCAGAGATTCTTCACGCGCTCAACAAACTAAAAAAGCTTTATTTGTAGGAAACCAAAACAGGTTGATGTTATGTCAAGCTGCCTTCTTCATTACAGTACATAAGTCTGAATGAAGGCGAATGTTAATCTGAGTGGCTTTGCAGCTTATTGATAACGCTATCTGAAGTACGGCATCAAGTTGAGTGTCACATGTTTAATTTTCTTGTAAAACCTAGCGATACAGAAAAAGTTATTGCGACTGACATTAATGATGTTCGTCGTGACTTGTCATTTGACTATTGTAATGTTGAACTGTACTTTAAAAACAATTGTAGATTCCCCTTTGATCTGTTTTGTGGTACGACTATATTTGTACTTATATAAATATACTGTAATATTAAGTCAAGTGCAATGCATTTGGAACCGCCCTTATTGAACTATGCAGATTTGTCGAATGTTGAATTGGAGATTATGATCGATTGCCTTGGGTTGTATAAAAGGCTTCTCACAATGCATATTACATAAACCAGTCTTAACATGACGCAAATCGAGCACGCCGACATGCTATCACATACACATGACACAAGTCGGGCACGCCCACATGCTGTCACATACACATGACACAAATTGAGCACGCCGAATGTTGTCACAGACACATGACATAAATTGAGCACGCCGAATGCTGTCAAAGACACATGACACAAATCGAGCACGCCGACATGCTTTCACAGACACATTACACAAATTGAGCATGCCGAATGCTGTCACAGACACATTACACAAATTGAGCACGCCGAATGTTGTCACAGACACATTACACAAATTGAGCACGCCGACATGCTGTCACAGACACATTACACTAATTGAGCACGCCGAATGTTGTCACAGACACATAACACACATTGAGTACGCCGAATGCTGTCACAGACACATTTCACAAATTGAGCACGCCGACATGCTGTTACAGACATATTACACAAATTGAGCACGCCGAATGCTGTCACAGACACATTACACTAATTGAGCACGCCGACATGCTGTCACAGACACATGACACAAATTGAGCACGCCGACATGCTGTCACAGACACATGACACAAATTGATCACGCCGAATGCTGTCACAGACACATGACACAAATTGAGCACGCCGAATGTTGTCACAGACACATTACACAAATTGAGCACGTCGACATGCTGTCACATACACATGACACAAATCGAGCACGCCGAATGCTGTCACAGACACATTACACAAATTGAGCACGCCGAATGTTGTCACAGACACATGACACAAATTGAGCACGCCGAATGTTGTCACAGACACATGACACAAATTGAGCACGCCGAATGTTGTCACAGACACTGCCTCTGCTCACCCACTTGGAGCAGTTAAAGCTTTGTATAAAAAGAACTTATATGGAGATGAAACTACCGGGAAGAATGTGTTTATAATTTACGCAACATTTTCCCCATCGTTGCAACATTCGGTGCAGGCTATGTCCACTTCAAAACATAATGTAAATTGTAAACAGCTGTACCGTGTCGACGGCGATGAACACGAATATACGAGAATCAGATAAGAAGTTAGTTACTGATATATCTTTTAATATCATGTTCATGTGCCTCATGAAACGAATTTTGTTAGTTCAGGTTAGTTCAAAGTATTATTATATTATTTCAAATTTTCATATGTAGACATAACATATGTACTTAACAATATATTTGATATAATGTTGTAATTAATAAGCTTCATTAGAACTTGACGTAATAACACATATCTAATTACATCTATACTATTGATAGTTGTTAATATAATAATGCATTATTTAATAATACATGTATGCATTGTTGCAGTGCAATATATTATTACTTTGTTTAATCTCAAACTATTTGCTTTGTTAACACTGTATGCTTACTATGTCCAAGTTGGCTTTTGGCCATCTAGATGTATTGTTTAATAAACTTAACTATTGAACTATTATAGTGGACTGTAAAAAAGAAAACACGTAGCGTAACAATACAATAAGTCTGCAAGGTAATATAATATTATTAAAGGTTTGTGTTAAAGTTGTAATAGGTGCATTAATAGCTGTTAACATATATAATCACATTCGTCTTTAACGTATCTCTTCATTTAAAAAATGACCGTCTCTTCAACCGTCTTTGAGAGTGTGCGTAAAACTACGAAAGTTCGGTCTGAATCAAAACAAATAACAGTCCCAACACGTGGCCTTGGTTTCAAAAGTCTTTATTCCTCTCGTTACAGCATATCTACTAACATAAATGCATTTCTTATGTAAGCATGTTTAAATATCTACCACTTTAATCTGGTTTAAACGATATGTGCGTTCATTAGAGTGGAATTGGTAAATTGATGTTACAGATAAACATTGGAAACAAGAATTGAGATTTTTCATTTTGTCTTTATAGGTTTGCTTTTTTTTTTAAACTAAGATTTTTGGTGCAGAATACCATATAATAATATGCGGAGAAAGAACAGCTGATCAAAATGTCGTATTACTGTTGTAATACCATATGTTGTAATACACATACAGAAATTCGTGGAGCAAAATTGAGTTCAAGTTGTTAAATACTGTCTCTGACGTTTTGCAAACCTAGTAATATACATGAGACCAAAACTCTGTTTTTTCACTATTTTATTAGACAGCCCATTTTGGAAAGAGGCGCGTTACAATTACAACTACAACTATATAGTTAAACGTTGAATGGGGTCAAGAAAAAAAAGAGCTTGAACAAACCAAATGTCATTTTCATGTGCAGCTATTCATCATTATTTGTTAAAGAACAAAAATCACTATGCAGTTACTTCAATACATTCTTGTTGGGATTTGTGTTAAATTATATTTTATGATTATATGAGTTTAATAATGATTGAATGCCTTGTCGGGTTATGGCGTAAGTTGAATCTTTGATATGCGCTCGTGTTGATGTTGCATGTGATAGTAGAAAGGTCATATAACGTTCACAATGGCATAAATATCCATGACTACAATCATTAAATAAACGAAATTCCAATGCGTTACTTGTTAGTCGTCCATGTTCTGCGCCTATCTTTGTCAGACCAGCTTTAAAATCACAACGTTTTCCTTATTCCTCCAACAGCAACCTCCGCGCAGAGATTTGACTGGAACCAGCATGGCTATATCAAATCTCTGCCTTTAAAACCAACCACGTGATAATAACCCAGCCACGTGGTACAATAATTTTACCGTTGTTAGTTTTACTTTTTTTTATTGAGGTATTTTTTATTTTATTTTGAACCTTAACTTTTACACTATTTTCAAAATGTAAAAGAAAATTATACTACTTTTCATATTATAATACTTAAACCAAACAAGAAATATCTTTAAAAAAGATATACGGCGTTGATTGTGGTTGAAGTTTATGGAAGGTAAAGATTTAAATGAATGAGATCAAGTTTAGCTAATATCTTTTTCTGTGCAGTTTTTAGCTGCATCAAACGCAGTACGGGATGTTACGCGGAGTTTTCGCGGCTTATTTTACATTATTACATATTGCTGGTCATAAACCTATAGATACAAAAAAGAAAACCAAAGTCAACCGGCCACACGCGAAGTCTCCGTACATATTTTAAATATGTATACGCGCGTTCTTCGAACAAACCTGTTTGAGTGGTTTATCGGGAATTGCTACGTGTATTTGATTCGATTATTAACAGTATCGAGAATCATCGCGCTCATACTTAATACATTAGTCAATATGCTGCAATAATACATTAGTAAATATGATGGAATAATTCTTGTTAATTAATTAAAAATAATATTTATCATGGTATTGTTGAAAACACATTAAGAATCTATTATTGACATGCCATAAAATAATATCGCTGGATATCTTCATTTCACATCTTTCTGGTGGTAAAGAAAATTCCGGTTCACCTAGTTCACGCTATAGCGTCTTTATTATATAACTATTATATAACTGACCGCGAACTCCGAACAGCACAGAAGGTCTGACCTGTATATAAACTCTGACATTCAAACACACTAACCGCGAACTGACCCCTTATACCTCGCGGGTTGAAATGCAACACATTAAAGTGAGGCATCGCTTCCACTGCTCTTTATACTTTTACATATAACATGTTGACAGGAATATGGAAGTCAGTACTAAATATGAGAACATGGCCTTTAAGTACACAACGTTCTCGCGCTGAAAATCCTCTGAAAATAAAAGATGTACGCACAAACTGTATTGATGTCGAGATTGAGTGTAAAACTGTTCTATCTATAAAGCCTTTTTATTAGAGATAAAACTGTTTCATGCTGAACACGCAGTAAAACAGTGTTACAAAGACGCGGACATGTTTCCAATGTTCTAGTGGTATTATCAAATCAGCCAATGCAGTCAATGAAGTGTATTCATCTGTACTTGGCCGCGGGAAGTTTTATTTGAATTCTATTGGACGCTAACAAAGGTCAGGCTAAGGTGAAAAGCTGGCGTATACAGCTGACGCCGAAAAAATAAAATCCTACCAAATCAAGTAGGATTTTCTTATGATGGCAGAAATTGTATGTGAGAGCATACGCCCTGATAAATACGGCTTGCCTAATAAGTAGTTTCTATTACGCAGTTCGATATGTCCGATGAATACAGTCCATAATTATGACCATATATTTTCCAGTTTTCGAGACAGCCAACAGCCGGATCTTCGCATAGTACACGAACTTAAACAATTTTAACTTACGTTCTTTGTAGCGAAACGGTTGATTTAAAGAATGTATAATTATGTCCTAATGAAGGTACTAAGGCCATGTACTTATATATTAGATAGTATGCCATGAAACATCATTCTGCTAACACTGCTACTTAGAGATAAATATCAGCAGCGATGCCGGTCCTAAAACCTTTTAACTCAACCAAATAAAGTGATTTAGGGTTAGGTGAATCGCACTACCACTACGAGATTAAAAGTAAGTGCTCCCTATAAGCAGAGTTCAAGATAAAGGGAGTTTTCAATTATCTTATTAAGTTAATGGCTACGCATTAGTATCGTCTTAATGATGCGATTCCAATGAGCACCAATGACATAGGATTTTATGAAGAACACAGATGTATTTGCCTCTTAAAGACAAAAGATTAGTCGATATTCAAACTTCAGGCGGACAGATATATAGATTAAATTACAACTAAAAACTGAAAACTAACTACTGTTTTGACATAATTCGTTTAGATACATCGATATAGTTGCATAGTTCTCTGTCCGCTAGGCAATGTTGATGTACTTGTATAAAATACGGCGACTCCAGAGATCAAAGGTTTCTTAAAAACGCAAGTCGCACAGGCGCAGTCTGTTTATTTCCTATGTATTAATGTCGGGTTGAGACTTAAGGTACTTTTAATATTCCGAGAGGGACATTTAGTATGTTGGTTTAAATGCCGGAGCTTTTGAGGTCTTATTTGCCCGTTGTGTATGCATACAATCCCGATAATAAAATCGCGATAGAGCTTTTGTCTGCCCCCCCCCCCCTCCCCCGCCTCTAAATTAACTTAATAGGCGGGTGTGCGAAGGTACGGGTTTAGGTTTTTGGTCGGACACCGGTAATTTGATGTACATGTATATAGAATGGCTTATTTTCTCATTTTGCTCTTTGAAACAATCCCATAACTTGTATTTTAGCCTGTATGTATTAATCAGATACATTTTAGTATGGCCTTTCGAGTGTTAACAAGATTTTACTATAGCCATATAAGGAAAAATGCCCCGCCCCTGGTGGCAATGTTTTTTAAAGCAACCAAAACCATTTTCGAACTCATCCAAGATATCATTGGGATAAATCTTCTGACCAAGTTTCATGATGATCGGAAAATAAATGTGACCTCTAGAGTGCTAACAAAGTTTGACTATAGCCATATTAGGAAAAATGCCCCGCCACCAACATGGCCATGTTTTTCAATCAAACGGCATCATTTTTGAACTCTTCCATGATATCAATAAGACAAATCTTCTCACCATATTTCATGAAGATTGGACAATAAATGTGGCCTCTAGACTAGACTAGAGTGTTAACAAGGTTTTACAATAGCCATATAAAGAAAATGCCCCGCCCCCTGGCGGCCATGTTTTTCAACCAACCGGCATCATTTTCGAACACGTCCAAGATATTATTGGGATGAATCTTCTGACCAAATTTCATGAAGATCAGACAATAAAAGTGGCCCCTAGAGTGTTAACAAGATTTTACTATAGCCATATATAGCCATATAAGGAAAAATGCCCCGCCCCTTGGCAGCCATGTTTATCAAGCAAACGTAACCATTTTCGAAATCATCCAAGATATCATTGAGACCAATCTTCTGACCAAATTTCATGAAGAATGGACAATAAATGTGGCCTCTAGTGAGTTAACAAGGCAAATGTCGAGGGCGCACGACGCACGACGGACAAAGAGCGATCACAAAAGCTCACCATAAGCACGTTGTGCTCAGGTGAGCTAAAAAATAAATAAAATAATATCAAAGAAAGAAAAAAGTTACCCTCAACTGGGCTCGAACCACTGACCCCTGGAGTAAAAGTCTTACGCTTAAACCACTCGGCCATCTGTGCTTTGATTCTGAGTGTTCTATTTTATACAATATATATGCAATCCTCGTAGTTTCACAAAATACCACGACAACTAGACTAGACTAGAGTGTTAACAAGGTTTTACAATAGCCATATAAGAAAAAATGCCCCGCTCCCTGGCGGCCATGTTTTTCAACCAACCGGCATCATTTTCGAACTCGTCCAAGATATTATTGGGATGAATCTTCTGACCAAATTTCATGAAGATCAGACAATAAAAGTGGCCTCTAGAGTGTTAACAAGATTATACTATAGCCATATAAGGAAAAATGCCCCGCCCCTTGGCAGCCATGTTTATGAAGCAAACGTAACCCTTTTCAAACTCATCCAAGATATCATCGAGACCAATATTCTGACCAAATTTAATGAAGAATGGACAATAAATGTGGCCTCTAGAGAGTTAACAAGGCAAGGGCCCACGACGTACGACGGACAAAGAGCGATCACAAAAGCTCACCATAAGCACATTGTGCTCAGGCGAGCTAAAAAAACAAAAATAATATCAAAGAAAGAAAACAAATTACCCTCAACTGGGCTCGAACCACTGACCCCTGGAGTAAAAGTCTAACGCTTAAACCACTCGGCCATCCTTGCTTTGCTTTAGAGAGTTCTATTTTATACAATATATATGCAATAATGCAATCCTCGTAGTTTCACAAAATACGACAACGAAAGAAATCTCCAAATTATTCAATCGATTCGCGTTGCAACGCTTTATAATTTTCACGTTATTAAATCGTCAAAAGATGCCTATTATAATCAATATTTTGTGAATCTGAAACATTTTTTTTTGTCAATTAACCAAAATGTGAAAAAGTCCCTTTAAGAGCATTACAAATGCTTCTAATATTAACTATTGTTTTGTAATTACAGGAATTGAATAATAAATGTATAAACGCTGTTTAATAATTTATCCTGTTTGTTACATGCATTTTATGTCAAGATATGTGAGGCGAGGGTATCTGTATCTGTCACACATTTGGTTTGGATCGGTACATGTAATAGTTTCATTAACCTACGTTAAGTACTTGTTGAGTTGTTCCTAGATTCAAAGTTTAGTTCGCACTTATTGCAACCACAATTTGTGTCTTCCGACTAATCTTCCTCATGTGGCCTATATATCCACATACCGAATTTCACCAACTATGAGTTGTTGTATTATCCAGGCTTCCCCAGTTTTGATGCATTCATGTAACCGTAGCAACCACAAATTTAATCAGACGACACAGCTGATGTAACGTGCATAATTCCGTGTATACTATTCTATCCACATACTGAGTTTGATCAACCTAACTTTTATCACAGTTATCACATGATCCAGCTTGTTTGGACATTTTGCCTCTTCTATAGCTATGCTTCCTTTAGGTCTTTAGTAAAACCTAAATTAACATACACGTTCCACACATGGCCCTTAATCCACATACCAAGTTTCATCAACCTAGCTTCAGTAGTTTTATTTTTTGCATAATCGATTTGTACAGACAGAAGGACAGACCATGAGTAAACAGATCGTCCACCCCGGTATAACAATAGGGGACTAATAAGGTATGTAAAACCTGACGACGTATAGAGTACCGGTTATTTGTGTTTGGTGAATCATAAAACATTTTTAAAGTAAGACTATTGGATCTACAGATAAATACACTGTTAAATGATAACCTATAAAGATTACAATTATAATAAACAACATTCTCATTAAAATAGTTTTATGTCTTGTAACATACAATATTGCACGCTTTGTTCAGGATAAAATAATGATAACGTAATAACAGATATCTAACACAAACAATACAACAACAAATATTACAGGGATTTGCTCAATGATTTTCCTATTGTAGAAAAAATGTCACAAATGTGTTTGGGAAATAGACTATTCTATGCTCAGAGATTTTTGTATTGTTAACCAATGTCAATACATGTGCTTACTAAAAGACTATACTATTTTCAACAGTCTAAAAAGATTATAAAGCAAATAGTTTGCTGAAAAAAATTGTCCTTAAAAAAATTAATATTCAGTACCATTAAACAAAAAACTCAATCACTACCAATGGACGATTCAGGCTTTTTTAGTAAAACGCATATTTGACAAGTGCTTGATGAAAAACAATACAAACTCTTTAATTAAAAGATTTTAAATTGATGATTATTCATAAACAAACACATATTTAAAACACTTTTCTTGGTCAGCACTATAATCTCAATTAGTTGAATATAATGCAATCAATACTTTCGGAATCCATGGCATTTTTTTTAAATTGTCATTTTGCCGCACTGAACAGGCAGGGTGCCCCAAGGTTCAGTTTGAAGCGGTCCTGCTGGAAGACACTCGAGGTGAGGTTCTTACTGCGGGCAGAGCCAGACTTGGAGAGCTCCGACAGCAAACCCAGCTGAAACAATAAAATAGTCACGTAACAAAGTAGAATTCATCAAACAGATGGTGTTTTGTTGATTTAAATAATAGATATTCATATACCATGTATCTCCCCACCCCTTGAAGCCAAGTTTTCAATATGTGCCTTTGTACAAACATTTTTATATTATATACAAGTATTGCACACCCCTGTGACCTTGCCTCTGATCTGTTGACCACTTTTCCTTGCCTTTTTTTCCTGGTATCCAGCATTCCAATTTGAACAAGGTACAAAATTGTCACAAAACCAGTTTTTCAATTAAAAAAAAAAAGTCTGATAAAGGGAGACAATTCAAAATGTGCATTATTACCCCCCTTGTTTCAAATTCAATATTTTTTACTTGTTGCGACTTTGATTTCAATTTGAAAAAAAAATCTGATAAAGGGAGACAACTCAATTTGCATTGTTACTGATTGTTCATAGTTACCATCCTTGTTTCAAAATCAATCTATTTTTAGTCATGGCAACCTTGACCTTGGAGATATCAACGTAATCCTTTTGCGCGACACACCGTCCAATGATGGTGAACAAATGTGCCAAACGATTTTAAAATCTCATAATGAACGACAAAGTTATGGCCCGCCAGCCCACCCACCTGCCGACATTCGCCAATCTAATAACCAGTTTTTTCCTTCGGAAAACCTGGTTAAAAATCATATGTAAAAGTTTTCACTACCTGGTAGATATCGCCTTATAATCACATAAAAATTTCAAGTTACATGCCTCTGTGACCTTGACCTTTGATTTCCAGTTTGGATAATATAGATAAAAGTATACTCATGATACGGTAACCAAATAAGCTATGGTACAGAAATAAATTTTCTGTTACAATCCTTTATGAACTTTATTTTTGAAATAAGGGAATTACTTGTATGTTTAGAGCCCTTGTGGCCTTGACCTGTTGACCTCAAAATAAATAGGCCTTTATTGTCCTAAAAGTTAACAATCACACCAATTTGCATGATATTAGGTAAAAGGGCTTTCTAGATATTGCGCAGAAACAGTTTGGTCCACTGACTGACAGATGAGCAGGCGCAATACAATTAAGCCCCGCTTCTTTGAAATGTTAGCTCTGATGATTTGAGTTAAAACATAATTTTAAAGCTTTGTTAAGTCCTGACGTCACAGTATAATATAACCGTGAGGTAATGCAATAACAATAAATTCACTGATTACCCTTGAAGGAGTCCTCATGGCCTGTCTGACTGCATCCACATGCTGTAAGTGCTCAGGATCCTGGGAACCCTTTAATGGAAGCCATGCAATTGTTATAACTCCATACAACTTGGACTTAATTGTCTAACGGCATATATATGAGCCTCGCTCTGGGAAAAAACCTAATCTGGAATTTTACATGAAAAGAGACTTCCTTTTAACAAAAACTACCATACAGGCAGAAAGTGTCGTCCCTGATAAGCTGGAACAGGCTGCACAGGCTAATCTGGGACAACACTTTATATACAAGAATATAGCCGTATATTTCCAGAGCGCATCTCATATACAGTGACAGCAAATCTATGAAGGACTTTGAATGTACAGACTTCTGCCAAGTTTGATCTCCTAAACATTTAGAGCCCTAACACAGTTGGACTAACTACCTGCAACACTACATAGTAACATCCAGCAAGTTGTCACTGAACAATTTCACCCTGGTGTTAGAGCCCTAACACAGTTGGACGTACTACCTGCAACACTACATAGTAACATCCAGCAAGTTGTGACTGAACAATTTCACCCTGGTGTTAGAGCCCTAACACAGTTGGACTAACTACCTGCAACACTACATAGTAACATCCAGCAAGTTGTGACTGTGAACAATTTCACCCTGGTGTTTTGCCAGTTTGACACCAAGGGCATTTGTTCACACATCTTTTTAGAGAACTTCATTACAATATTACATACCAACTTTTGAACATTTGGGCCTTCATGTGGTTTCATAGGAAAAGATTGTATAGTTTTCTATACATGTCTATAAATCTATACAAAGCCACACTTTGGCCAGTTTTGATCTGAAGGTCATGGTTAAATGAAACTAAATACAGAGCCAATATACAATGTTTCATAACAAATATAACACATATGAAAGTTGTAGTTTCAGAGATGTATATTTTCTATAATTAAGTAAAATATTAATAACAAGAGATTGCCAAGCAATATGGTCCCCTACCGGTGAAACTCCACCATTGTCAGTAAAAAAAAAAAATTTTTTTTTTTTATATATATTTGTTACCATAGCAATCAGAATTTTTGACATAGGAACAAAATGAAAAGAAATGCATAATCTCCATATTGCCATCTATCCATGTTTCAAGTTTCATGAAAAAATATTAAGAACTTTTAAAGTCATCGCAGGATCCAGAAAAGTGTGACGGACTGACTGACAGACAGACAGACGGAGTGCAACCATAAGTCCCCTCCGGTTTTACCGGTAGGGGACAATAAAAATGATACGGAAATTCTTAAATGAATAAGGGTAATAACTTCTGTAATTCTTAATGCAGGATGATAACAATGGTGCATAAACAACTTCATATCATAACAAAATAATCCATAGAAGTTTGAAAGTGATACATTGAAAAGTGTGAGCTAACACGAATTTGTGTCTATTGAACTATGGTGATTCCAGTTTAATTTTTAATTTTCTAGCGATTGTTTATTATTTTATATGTACAAATTGAGACTCTTTACAACAAAATTTATGATTATTCATAACATTAGATGCAAATGGGGCCTATCTTTTATTTTAGTAAAAAGTAGGTTAAACATAGACCATTAAACAAAACGATGACACAAAACTTGGAAATATATTTTGTTACATAAAAATGTCCCTACAATAGGTCTTCATAAGTTGTAGCTTACGTCTCTGAGTTTGTCAGTCCTCACAGCTAGTTGGTGTGTGCTCATAGGGTTGGAGAGGGAGCGGTGGAACCGTGTGCTCTGTACCTGACCACGCTGGGTGTGGCTGCACAGGTAGCAGGCGTATGTATCCTCCCCTCCCAGCACATGTAGGGAGCCCACCGCCTGCAGGCAGGAACTGTGGTAAGTGTGGCCACATCTGTAATAGAGAGACAATTGGTACTTGTGACCACACCTGTATTAGAAAGACAATGGAGAGATAATAGGTAGATGGGGCCACACCTGCAATAGAGAAACAACAGGTATGAGTGTCCTCCCCTCCCAGCACATGTAGGAAGCCCACCGCCTGCAGGCATGAACTGTGGTAAGTGTGGCCACATCTGTAATAGAGAGACAATTGGAACTTGTGACCACACCTGTATTAGAAAGACAATGGAGAGATAATAGGTAGATGGGGCCACACCTGCAATAGAGAAACAACAGGTATGAGTGTCCTCCCCTCCCAGCACATGTAGGGAGCCCACCGCCTGCAGGCATGAACTGTGGTATGTGTGACCACACCTGAAATAAGAGACAATGGGTAGGTGTGTCCTCCCCTCCTAGCACATGCAGGGATCCAACAGCCTGCAGGCAGGAGCTGTGGTAAGTGTGGCCACAACTGGTGGTCAAAATTCCAAACAAATGCAAGTTAGGTATGTATGGTGTAAAGACAATGTTATTTGCAGTTCATATCAATATCTATATTTCATATACTTTCAAAACAACTAGAACAGACATTGAAGAACACAGATACCCCATAATGACTCATTTCAAGGAGGTGCAAAACTTCACATTGCCCACACACAAAGACATAAAGCTTAATATTGTTAAATTGAATCAAGTGCCTAAAATCAAATATAGCGCGACATAAACTACAGTAACTTCTTACGCTTCTACATTGTATAAGCAACACTCATACACAGTTTCATTCTGATACACGGGAAAATTTTTGCGACACAAAGAAAAAATGTACAATAAAGTAAACTATAAAAAAAATGTGCCTACGTTCAAGGGGACCTTACTGAAAAGAATATCCTGCCATACAGTCTACTTTGTTTAATCTACATAACTATAGAGTGTCATGTTGACATGCAAAAAATGGAGAGACAAGTTTGTGACAATAAGAACAAGACTATTGCCAAGCAATATATGTCCCCTACCGGCTCCACCATTGTCAGAAATAAAAAAAAAAAAAATATTTTTATATTTGTTGCCATAGCATTCAGAATTTTTGACGTAGGAACAAAATGAAATGACGTGCATAATGTCCATATTGCCATCTATCCATGTTTCAAGTTTCATGGAAAAATATGAAGAACTTTTAAAGTTATTGCAGGATCCAGAAAACCACTTTTTTCAGCAGTATTTCTAGTCTATTTGTTGCCATAGCAACCAGAATTTTTAACGTAGGAACAAAATGAAATGACGTGCATAATGTCCTTATTGCCATCTATCCATATTTCAAGTTTCATGAAAAAATGTTAAGAACTTTTAAAGTTATCGCAGGATCCAGAAAAGTGTGACAGACTCACAGACTGACAGACACACGGACACACAAACCATAAGTCCCCTCCGGTCAAACCGGTAGGGAACAAAAAGCTCATGTTATGTACAAGGATGTAAGTATATAAATTTAGCCTAAAGTTTAAGAGAACATAACTTCGAAAAGAAATCTCCAAATACACACAAAAAATGTGCACATCTACATAGTATTACAAACATATCTATAAAGATTTAAGTTGATGGGCAGAAAACTGAGAGACAAGTTCACAAGACAAAGTACACATGTAAAATCATGTAAGAATTTTCTTATTTGTGTAAAATCAAGGGCACATAAGTCAAAAAATAATATTAGGACCTACATGTAAATAAGGTTTTGAACCTCTAGATAATATTTAACAGAGGCGTATCCAGAAAATGTTAAGAGGGGGGGCTTAACAGGGGAGGGTGCAGGAGGGGTGTCCCCTTTCGTTGTTGATTTTTTTAAAATGGCACCTTGAAATGATGCGATTTCTTGCTATCTAATCAGCATTTTGCATGATAAAAGTGCATGTAAAACAAATAAGAACTTGAGTTCACACATCAAGTGTGACAGACACACAGACAGACATACACACAGGGGTAAATCAAATGTCTCTCAAACCACTTAAGTGGTGGGAGACATGATCTTTATCCATAACTTTTTTAACTCAGTTAGATGGGTGGATATCCTATTTAACCATGTTGGATATCCTACTACGTCAACTTAGGTACAACATTAAAATGTTTATGTCCATGTCCCTATGAATGGAAAGCAGGCACACAGCGGACAACCTGTCCTGACCCATTGATGATCTTAGTTTTGTCTTAACAAGTCCTTGGGCACTGATACTCCTTTCACACTCGCATGATGTGACAGGGAACACACATGATATGGACAAAACAGTGTAAATGATGGGGTACAGCTGGGAGTCACAATGTGCAACAGAGCCCTGAAGGGAAGTAGGTGGGTTGGGTACACCATTCCACCTAGCCTGCCATATAAAGTGCAACTCGGCAGGGAGGGACTGCAGGGAAGGGAGATCCTGATTGAACCATTCAAGGTCACTAGCACTGACAGGAGAGGAGCACATTTGTTCAGGTATAAATTTCAATCCCATGGCTGCCTTAGGCTGCAAATCACTGAATTGGGTGTCCATTTCGTTCACAAAAGTGTCAACAAAGGGAGTCGTTAGGTTTCTTGTGTAGTTTAATTCGTGTGTTGCTGCCTCGATGTTGTCACGCTTTAAGAAAATGATATAGTTTCATATAGCAAAGTAATTCTTCATAAAAACTATGGATGAACATCAAAGCAGTTAGCCCGATTTGTAAACAAACCAAAACAAAACAAAAAAATAATTGCCATTCATTAAGTGTGCAGTTGAATTTCACTGGCTAAAACTTGTTACTCAAAAGGACTATCACTCTAAAGAGCTAATACCAGTTAAATTCATCAAAGAAATTACTGAAAAAATAATTATGATTGTCCATTGTGTTCGTCTAAACTCTTTAATTGCCACAAATTGAAATATTGTTTTTCACAAGTCTCATGCGGCAGCCAGTTGTAAACATTTATCTATAGCTAAATGTATGGATGAATTTCATTAGTTGAATGTATCTTCTTCAGCCAATCAAATAGCGCAGTTTATCACTTACAGTCAGTGAAGCGTGCAGTTTAGCTGACAAAGGTTAGATCGTCTGTACACATGCCTGGGGGCTAATCACACAAATCGACAGCTGTTAATGGCTTATTTAGGGACATATGACAGGAAATACACAAGTGGATTGAAACTGTAAGGGGCTCATTTTTATTAAAAATCGTGTCTAGCCAGCCAGCTGGGGGGGCTTTAGCCCCCTAGCCCCCCACCTAAATACGCCTCTGATAATCAATGAGATAACTATGAAGTTTCATGATGATAGACAGGAAACTGTAAGACATGTTGTTCACTACACAAAGTACACATGCGCAGTGTGACAATCTAACAGACCCACCCACCGACAGGGTGGTTCAAGTATTCCCCCCCCACCCCAAATTAAATTTTCAGGGATTTATTATGGAAAATTCTCTAAGAGAATCATGCAAATGACCAGGAAAGTATAAAACATTTGTCAAAAATCAATAAGCCTGATTCTATGAAATCTAAAATAACAAGGGCTGTTTGTAAAACATGCATGCCCCCCATATGGGCTCTCAGTTGTAGTGACAGACATTTTGTAAATATGTTTTTGTCACTGTGACCTTGACCTTTGACCTAGTGACCTGAAAATCAATAGGAGTAATCTGCCAGTCATGATCAATGTACTTATGAAGTTTCATGATCCTAGGCATAAGCGTTCTTGAGTTATCATCCGGAAACCATTTTACTATTTCGGGTCACTGTGACCTTGACCTTTGATCTAGTGACCTGAAAATCAATAGGGGTCATCTGCCAGTCATGATCAAACTACCTATCAAGTTTCATGATCCTAGGCATAAGCGTTCTTGAGTTATCATCCGGAAACTATTTTACTATTTCTGGTCACCGTGACCTTGACCTTTGACCTTGTGACCTGAAAATCTATAGGGGTCATCTGCGAGTCATGATCAATCTATCTATCAAGTTTCATGATCCTAGGCATAAGTGTTCTTGACTTATCATCCGGAAACCATTTTAATATTTCGGGTCACCGTGACCTTGACCTTTGACCTAGTGACCTCAAAATCTATAGGGGTCATCTGCGAGTCATGGTCAATCTACCAATCAAGTTTCATGATCCTAGGCATAAGCGTTCTTGAGTTATCATCCGGAAACCATTTTACTATTTCGTGTCACCGTGACCTTGACCTTTGACCTAGTGACCTGAAAATCAATAGGGGTCATCTGCGAGTCATGATCAATCTACCCATCAAGTTTCATGATCCTAGGCATATGCGTTCTTGACTTATCATCCGGAAACCATTTTAATATTTCGGGTCACCGTGACCTTGACCTTTGACCTAGTGACCTCAAAATCAATAGGGGTCATCTGCGAGTCATGGTCAATCTACCTATCAAGTTTCATGATTATAGGCATAAGTGTTCTTGAATTATCATCCGGAAACCATTTTATTATTTCCGGTCACAGTGACCTTGACCTTTGACCTAGTGACCTCAAAATCAATAGGGGTCATCTGCGAGTCATGATCAATG
Organism: Dreissena polymorpha; assembly: GCF_020536995.1. NCBI lineage: Eukaryota > Metazoa > Mollusca > Bivalvia > Myida > Dreissenidae > Dreissena > Dreissena polymorpha. Next base: position 13,411,407 of record NC_068364.1, on the reverse strand, counting down.
TACCTATGAAGTTTCATGATCCTAGGCCTAAGCGTTCTTGAGTTATCATCCCGAAACCATCTGGTGGACGGTCCAACAGACCGACATGTGCAAAGCAATATACCCCCTCTTCTTCGAAGGGGGGCATAATAACATTTATTACTTGTATTCTAGCTGTGATGGCTACCTGAACACTATGACGAGGTCCGTGTCCTGCGGGTGGATGAACTTCTTCACGCAGATCCTGCACTGGTCTCCCCTGGGGATGTAGCCCTTGGTGGCGATGGTCGTCAGACTGCGCAGGTTCTGGTGGATGTCATGGTTCAACAAGTTCTTGCATGTGATCATTAACGTCTGAAAGGCAGGACAACAAAAATGTCCAATAAACAATGAAAACAAGCACATTCCTTGAATTGATATCCCACAACAAATAGATTTTGTTTGCTTAAATAAAGCTCTGCATTAAAACAATCTGAAAACAAGGGACAAAATTGTCACAAAACCAGGTTTTCATTGTGAAAAAAAAATCTGATAAAGGGAGAAAACTCAAACTGAACTTTTGAAATGACAAAAAAAAATTAACCCCCTTTGTAATTTTTTTTTTTTTTAAATCTATTTTTAGTCGTGGCGACCTTGACATTGGAGATATTGACGTGATTTTTTCGTGGGACACACCGTCCCATGATGGTGAACAAATGTGCCAAATGATTTTAAAATCTCACAATGAATGACATAGTTATGGCCAGGACAAGCTCATTTATGGCCATTTTTGACCTTTGAACTCAAAGTGTGACCTTGACCTTGGAGATATCGACGTAATTATTTCGCGCGACACACCGTCCAATGATGGTGAACAAATGTGCCAAATGATTTTAAAATCTGACGATGAACGACATAGTTATGGCTCGGACAAGCTCATTTATGGCCATTTTTGACCTTTGAACTCAAAGTGTGACCTTGACCTTGGAGATATCGACGTAATTATTTCGCGCGACACACCGTCCAATGATGGTGAACAAATGTGCCAAATGATTTTAAAATCTGACAATGAACGACATAGTTATGGCCCGGACAAGCTTATTCCGCCAGCCCGCCAGCCAGCCAGCCCGCCAGCCAGCCAGCCAGCCCGCCCGCATTCGCCAATCTAATAACCAGTTTTTTCCTTCGGAAAACCTGGTTAATGAAGTAGAATTATTTTAAGTAAAACAAGATGCTATTACGAGGTGGTGTTATTAAAAGATGGGTTTTAAGGAAAATTGTTATGCCTAATTCAGCTATCTGTGTATATACTTGCCATCAAGTTTAAATTCAATCTACAGAAAAAAGCTTAAAAAACAAGTTTGTGAATATAAAAATGAAGATAGCTCTTCTATCAAAAGGCAGAGTGCAACAGAATTTGTGTGACCTTGACCTTTGCCATCGGGATAAGGGTCTTGCATGTTCCTCACTGCCTTGATTTATGGTAGAATTCCAACAAAATAAGGAATATGTAATCAAAATTGGTAACATTTGACCTCAGTGTGTGATCATGTCTTGTTCCTGGAGACCTGAGTCTGACATGTGACACACAGCCCGATAAGGGAGAACAATTGCAGATACTTTACACAGAATCCTTTGATGCACAGTTAAGTCATGGCTAAATTATGAATAATTCATCAAATTTGAGATGGTAAAGGTCAATGTGAAACCTTGACCTTGCCTCCAGGGTAATGGGTCTTGCATGTGACCCAGCCCCCAGTTGATTGAGTACAGCTGTGGTGTCATGGCAGTTGCTCATATGGTCTTGAAGATGCAGCACAAGACAGAAAAAATCCATTTTAAAAAGGGTATTTTCAAGTAAGCCATTATTGGCATATTGTTTGCATTGCAATTTGACATGCATCATCCTCTTATCCATATATACACTCATACCAAGTTTTAATGAAATCTGCCCAAGCAGTTCCAGGATGTTGCCCCAGACACAAAAGTGTGCTTATTTTCAAGTCAAAAGGGCCATAGCTTACAAATGTATTTTGAAGGCATCTGATGTGCATCATCCTTTTTCATTTTAAAAATAAAGTCAGAATATTCCATCTCAAATTTAGTAAGAATGGTAACAAACTTATATCAATTAAATATTTGATAATGTTATCAATACACATGTTCTATACACCTTTACCTGCTCATAGTTGTAAGTCTCCAGTAAACATCTCCTATACACCTTAACCTGCTCATAGTTGTAAGTCTCCAGTAAACATGTTATATACACAGGTACCTGCTCATAGTTGTAAGTCTCCAGTAAACATCTCCTATAAACCTTTACCTGCTTATAGTTGTAAGTCTCCAATAAACATGTTCTATACACATTTACCTGCTCATAGTTGTAAGTCTCCAGCAAACATGTTCTATACACATTTACCTGCTCATAGTTGTAAGTCTCCATCAAACATGTTCTATACACATTTACCTGCTCAAAGTTGTAAGTCTCCAACAAACATGTTCTATACACATTTACCTGCTCATAGTTGTATGTCTCCAGCAAACATGTTCTATACACATTTACTTGCTCATAGTTGTAGGTCTCCAGCAAACATCTCCCATACAACTTTACCTGCTCATAGTTGTATGTTTCCAGCAAATATGTTCAATACACATTTACCTGCTCATAGTTGTAAGTCTCCAGTAAACATCTCCTATACATATTTACCTGCTCATAGTTGTAGGTCTCCAGCAAACATGTTCTATACACATTTACCTGCTCATAGTTGTATGTCTCCAGCAATCATCTCATATACACAGTTACCTGCTCACAGTTGTAAGTCTCCAGCAAACATGTTCTATACACAGTTACCTGCTCATAGTTGTATGTCTCCAGCAAACATGTTCTATACAAATTTGCCTGCTCATAGTTGTAGGTCTCCAGCAAACATGTTCTATACACATTTACCTGCTCATAGTTGGTAGTCTCCAGCAAACATGTTCTATACACCTTTACCTGCTCATAGTTGTAAGTCTCCAGCAAACATGTTCTATACACATTTACTTGCTCATAGTTGTAAGTCTCCAGCATGCCCAGTATGAGTTCCCGTATCTCTCCAAACTTGCCGGAGTTGTAGGCCGGGTCCTGCATGATCTTGTGCAGGATGGCCGGAAGGGCGATGTGACCCATCATGTTGTTCAGCACGTGGTGGGTCAGCTGCTTGAACGCTGCACACGAACAACAATTTAAACCTTTCCCACTTGAAAATGGCTTTGTGCAAACAGCATAAAACCAGAACAGCCTGCGAGCAACTCGCAGTCTGTTCAGGTTTTATGCTATTTGCTGCTCATCAGTATCTGAGGGTTAGAAATGAAGCCTTTAAAACTTGAATCTAGTAAGACAGGTCTTTCGTTAAATTGAACTTTCAAGGGGACTACAAATGCGTAAAAATACTTATCTAAGCGGTAAAGGGTTCAATGAGTTCATAGAAATCCTTTTATCTGAGCCTCGTCACAGGAAAACTTGTCATAATTTATGTGCGTAAAGTGTTATGCCTGAGCAGTCAGGGTAAAAACTTTAATGGTATTTTCGTTAAAAGAAAGTCTGTTGTTTGCGAAAATCCAGTTAAGGATTTGCAGACTGCACAGGCTGATCTGGGGCCACACTTTATGCACATGCATTAAGCCATCTTTTGCCAGAAATAGGCTCATTTTGTTGCACTTAATTATTTACTTTTGGTTTTATTATGTTATTTATTTCAGTTTGACCTAAAATTATAAATAACCAGACACTTGTTTTTTGGGTGAAAACAATTAAAATCTTGGCAAATCAAACTCAATTCTCCCAGAGCATACAAAATTCCAGACATGATTTGACCTTTGAACTCCATGTGTGACTTTTAATTCGAACATAGCAAAGTTTATTCAACAGCATTTTAATTACTAGATTAAACACAGCACAAAACCCCCAGAGCATTACGACAAGGACTAGATGAGTAGAAAAACTCACACTAGATCTCTCACTGACAGTGACTAAACAACCACATACCACTTTGATAAAGATATATAATCTTGAAAATCAATGCTGCAGTTAGATTTGTACCTCCAAGTAAGATCTTAAAGGTATCAATGTGTTATTTTTGCGCATGACAAAAGATTTTCCATAGTTTGTGCCATGTTTTTGTGAATTAATTAAAGTACTTCAATTCATTGTAAAGATACATAAAGAAAAAGACAAACTTTACTTCTAAAAAAAACTGCTTTAGATTAAAATCAATCTATTAGTATGAATTTTATCTTGTAGGCAGTCACAAGGTTATTGTGTTCCACACATTAACTTATAAATTTGCAATTGTAATAGTTATTTTGAATTGATTTTTTGCATGGTGAAGTAAGTAAAAGCTCTATTTTAAATAATTGCTAAATTTTAACATTTAATCTCATTCTTTGCTTTGGACCTTAAAAGTAGCCATGTAATTCTTACACACATCACACTGTCTCATTAAGGTCAACATTTGTGCCAAGTTATCTTAAAATCCTTCAATAGATGGATTAAGGGAGAGACGGACTCGATTTCAGCAAAGAGCTGTCTCCTTACCTTGTCCTTGAGTTCAATGAGGAGGGTCTACCGCTTACCACTCCATCTCATGTGGCGAACATTTGTGCCAAGTTATTTTAAAATCCTTTCATGCATGATCAAGTTATAGAGCAGACCTGCACTTTTATGATAATAAAGTCTTCGTTTTAACTTCAAAGCTTGCCATTGACCTTGCCTTAAACCTTTGTGGTTCTTACTGTCAAAACAACATGTCATAAAATAAATATTTTTGCCATGTTATTCTAAGAAATTTTAAGTATCGATATAGAGCAGAAAAGCCCAATTTAACAATACAGTTCTGCAATGTGACCCTTGGCCTCAACTTTTGACCTTGAAGGTGGTAGCCACATGGTTCTTGCATGCGGAATGGGTTAAAATTTGAGCCAAGTTATTTCTAAATCATTCTATGCATGTTCAGATTTGTTTTGGGATGATTCGACACACTTACAGGACGGTGATTCTCATACAGCTGCCCCTGCCTTGAAAAAACAGGTTTAGTGCATGAGCCTTAACTGTTGCCCCAGATTTGCCAGTGCAGAATGCGCAGGCTAATCAAGGACAACACTTTCCGTTTTTGAGGCTTTTTTTGTTGGAAGGACGTCTCATTGTAACAAAAATCCTGTTTAGGCAGAAAGTGTTGTCCCTGATAAGCATGTGTTGGTCTGCAAAGGCTTATATGGGATGACACTAGTCACATGAAATAAGGCCTGTTTTTCCATACCAAGGCTCAAATGTAATGAGTTGAGGAAGTCATTGTACCAGTGAGTATATCCTTGTTGTCGATATCCTTTATCCGTCTCTGTGGGAACATCAAGGCATCCAACAGGGGAAACCACAGGGCCTAAAATACCAAAAATAACATCAAGGCATCCAACAGACGAAACCACAGGGCATGAAATACCAACAAAAACATCAGGGCATAAGAGAAAACCACAGGGCCTGAAATACCAAAATACACCGTCTCAATTATCACACATACAACTGAATTTTTATGGTCAATAGTATCAAAGTGTCAATTTTTTCTGCGAAGAAAATGTTACCAGTCTTTTAAGACAGAATTCTTGGGTTCTTTTTGGGCACCTATGGCCTGTTGATGCCGACATCGCTTCTTAGTTTTTAGGTCATAGGTCTTTCCCATCTCTTTATTGCCTAGATATGCTTTTAAAAACCAGCCCATGTAACACAAATGTCATATTTCCCTTTACATGTACATTTGTAATGCTTAGTAATAAATCCAAGGTTCAATTTCTGGGTTTTCTAATATTCACCAGACATATAAAAAAGCAATGTTGTGCATATACCTCCCATAGCTCTTCATTTGTAGGCCAATTTTCATTACTATATTATGTACATTTTAGATTTATAGTAGTATTAAGTGAAAAAAAGTAAGACACAGTCACCTAAAAATTTGACTTCTACTGAAGTTAAGGGCCTTTCATAAATCATGCATAATTCTGTCCCCACTGTTAATGTATACATGTATCTCAAGTTTTGTGATCATATCTCATGTACTTCTCAAGTCATTTTGGAGATTAAAAGACATTTGGATGGACACACAGAGAAAGGGATTGCCAGACAGACATATGAAAAGAGTTATAACTAAATGTGTATACAAAGTTTCTTGAGATACCTTATGCACTTTTTGAGTAATCACAATCTTAGCTTTGATTTATTTTGAGTGTTTGCGAGTCCACACAGGCTAATCAGGGACGACAGTTTTACGCTTTTATGAATTTTGTATTTGGTATTTTCTTAATTATAGGTGGGAAGTGTTCTCCCTGGTAAGCCTGTTGGGACTGCACAGGCTATTCTGCACAGGCTATTATTGGATGCATATCGACCCACATGCCGTAGGCCTAGTTTACCCAGAAGGAGGCTCCTTTACGGACCTCTTTGGGAGACCATCCTATAACTGTTACAGGTGGTTACAGTACACAACCTCTCTGGGAGACCATCCAATAACTGTTACAGGTGGTTACAGTACACAACCTCTCTAGGAGACCATCCAATAACTGTTACAGGTGGTTACAGTACACAACCTCTCTGGGAGACCATCCAATAACTGTTACAGGTGGTTACAGTACACAACCTCTCTGGGAGACCATCCAATAACTGTTACAGGTGGTTACAGTACACAACCTCTCTGGGAGACCATCCAATAACTGTTACAGGTGGTTACAGTACACAACCTCTCTGGGAGACCATCCAATAACTGTTACAGGTGGTTACAGTACACAACCTCTCTGGGAGACCAACCTATAACTGTTACAGGTGGTTACAGTACACAACCTCTCTGGGAGACCATCCAATAACTGTTACAGGTGGTTACAGTACACAACCTCTCTAGGAGACCATCCTATAACTGTTACAGGTGGTTACAGTACACAACCTCTCTGGGAGACCATCCTATAACTGTTACAAGTGGTTACAGTACACAACCTCTCTGGAAGACCATCCTATAACTGTTACAGGTGGTTACAGTACACAACCTCTCTGGAAGACCATCCTATAACTGTTACAGGTGGTTACAGTACACAACCTCTCTGGGAGACCATCCAATAACTGTTACAGGTGGTTACAGTACACAACCTCTCTGGGAGACCATCCAATAACTGTTACAGGTGGTTACAGTACACAACCTCTCAGGGAGACCATCCAAGAACTGTTACAGGTGGTTACAGTACACAACCTCTCAGGGAGACCATCCAAGAACTGTTACAGGTGGTTACAGTACACAACCTCTCAGGGAGACCATCCAATACAACCTCTCTGGGAGACCATCCAATAACTGTTACAGGTGGTTAGAGTACACAACCTCTCTGGGAGACAATCCGAGAACTGTTACAGGTGGTTACAGTACACAACCTCTCTGGAAGACCATCCAATAACTGTTACAGGTAGTTACAGTACACGATTCTGGTGTATACTGTAAAACCATTAAATTTCGTGTGGTACGAATTTTCGTGGATTTCGTTGGTCCGCTGAGCCACGAATTCAAGTACCAACGATAATTTATACATTTTTAATCTGAAATCGGTCATTTCCGAATGTCATTACTGACATTTTCTTTTGTTGTCGGTTATCAGAGATATTTGATTTCTGTAATAGTTACTTCACTTAAGTAGTATTTTGAAAGTGAGATTGTTTGATTTTGATATGCTAGTTAATACAATATGTTGTTTTCTTGATAAGTGTTTGGGTAATAATTCTTTTTAAATCAAGCACGGTATTTAAACTGTACGTCAACAATTGTTCTTTTTCAAATTAACAGTTTGCAGATTATCACATGTCAATTAAAGTTAAAAGAGACATAACGGTTATCACACCGTGATACTAAATTGTTACTACTAGGGGACCGATTGTGATGAGAAAAGCAAATATTGTCAAACAACATTGATGGCAATTAGCGAGCGGGGACCCACAAGTGCACCGCTTTATCGCTCTTATCGACTATTATCGGCAACACTTTCATGCTTCAGTGCAAATTAACCTCAAGTCTTGATGAAAACACAGATAAGAAGATTATACTTTGTTATTACTCTGGTTGTTACAATAAAAGTTCAATTATTATGACGGTCAGTCTTCCCCAAAAATTTTAAATCCACGAAATTACGTGTCAACGAATTAGTTGTTTTTTTATTAAACCACGAAATTTCATACCAACGAATTTCTATACGTTTACAGTAGTCTCTCACCCAACTGTTACAGGTGGTTACAGTACACGATTCTGGTGTATTGTCTCTCACCCAACTGTTACAGGTGGTTACAGTACAAGATTCTGGTGTATAGTCTCTCACCCAACTGTTACAGGTGGTTACAGTACACGATTCTAGTGTATAGTCTCTCACCCAACTGTTACAGGTGGTTACAGTACACAATTCTGGTGTATAGTCTCTCACCCAACTGTTACAGGTGGTTACAGTATACGATTCTGGTGTATAGTCTCTCACCCAACTGTTACAGGTGGTTACAGTACACGATTCTGGTGTATAGTCTCTCACCCAACTGTTACAGGTGGTTACAGTACACGATTCTGGTGTATAGTCTCTCACCCAACTGGTACAGGTGGTTACAGTACACGATTCTGGTGTATAGTCTCTCACCCAACTGTAACAGGTGGTTACAGTACACGATTCTGGTGTATAGTCTCTCACCCTACTGTTACAGGTGGTTACAGTACACGATTCTGGTGTATAGTCTCTCGCCCAACTGTTACAGGTGGTAACAGTACACGATTCTGGTGTATAGTCTCTCACCAAACTGTTACATGTGGTTACAGTACAACATTATGGTGTATGCACTCTCACCCAACTGTGACTATGGTGAAAGTACAATATTCTGGTGTATACTTTCTCACCCAACTGTGACTATGGTGAAAGTACAATATTCTGGTGTATACTTTCTCACCCAACTGTGACTATGGTGAAAGTACAATATTCTGGTGTATACTTTCTTACCCAACTGTGACTATGGTGAGAGTACAACAATCTTTTTTCACTAACCTCTCTTGATGGCTCGTCCATCTTGTTAGAGTTTCTCTGACACAGCTGCACAATCACCAGCAGCACCGCCTCCACCTCCCCAAACTGGCCACCAGCATCTAGCCAACAACAACATCAGTATCATCAGCCTTATCATTATGATTATCATCATCATTATCCTCGCAACACTTTTTAAAACATCGTCATCGTATTCATACACTTTATCATCATCATCATCATCATCATCATCATCATCATCATCATCATCATCATCATCATCTTCTTCTTCTTCTTCTTCATCACCACCACCTCACTACCATCACTTTGTAAAATGTGTCATCACACACTCAAGCATTATCATTATCGATTAACACCACCATAGACGTCCTTTCTAATGATCTTCCACCTACTCACCCTACTCCTCCTCCTCCTCTTTTAAAAAATCATCATAATAAGCACAGAGTATTTAGGAATTCCAATATAATTTTCATAACTCAATATGTATCAATATTAGTCCATAATTAAAAGATCCCTAAGAGTATGATACAATAATTGTATTATATTATTGTCGGGATGCATAATAATCTAATAATTATAGATAAAATACAAACAACAAAAAATGTGTGTCACCTTTGCCTTCTTTTGAACTGCCAAGAAGATTTTCTGTTAGCTTTTTCAGCTTTCCTGACAGAGTCTGCAAAGAAAATGTTCATAAAATCTAAGCTGAGTGTACATTTGGACTGTACAAATAATATCATGGATATGAGAATACCTTAAGCTAAGATTAATGTTAAATCTTACTTTGTGACATGTAAATTTTTTTTTTATGTTTCAGAAAACAAATCAGCAATAATAAAATATAATGAAAGTAAACTTATTAAAAACATTCAGTTAACAGTTGCAAGGTACATAAACATTTCCAATAATTAAATGTCTGATTTCACACATTATCATTTTAACAAGTCAACTAACTTCTAATTAACTGACATAATTACTTCCCATTGCTAGTACTGTTAACTCCATTTAATTGCAGTTGAGAACTGGAAACACTGCTACCAATCCTGTTAATTGTCAGATGACATGAAGATTGAGGAAGGTGTGAATCAGAACAGGAAGGGGGCTTTGTATATAAAGGGAAGCTCTCCTTAAGGGACCAACAACAAGTGTAGAAACTTATGATTACAAACTGAATTGAAGGCAAATATCTCTACTGTCTCTACATGATTTGTGACAAATACAGCAGGGAGGCTTAAAAACATAACTTCAAAGGGTATGTGTGTTGATCTTAAATAACTAAACATGATTTTAAAATATCAAACAATACAATTAACAAAGAAACATTGTACTTATACAAATGCTGTGAAATTAAATTTCATGCCTAACGAGAATTAACTGCCAACTGCATCAACACAATTTCTAAATTCATGCTATATTTATTATAAATCCATTCCAAATTATAATGCACATATGGGTATTGTTCATTAAACGACTCTATTATGTAAAATAAATTTAAATCAGAAACATGTTTGGAGCAAACAAAGAAAATCAACCATATGATTGGATACAACATAAAAATAACTCGTATTTACATCAATTTGGGATAGACTCATCTTATAGGAACATTTCCATGTTTCCTGGTACTGATGTGTGATAATGTGATATAGTCATTAGCACATGTCTGTGCTGGGAGATATAGTGTTCCAAATATTCATATCAATTTTGGACATGCTTGTCTTTAAGGAACATTCCATGTTTCCTGGTACAGATGTGTGATAATGTGATATAGTCATTAGCACATGTCTGTGCTGGGAGATATAGTGTTCCATATATTCATATCAATTAGGGATAGACTTTGTCTTAAAAGAAAATTTCCATGTTTCCTGGTAGAGATGTGTGATAAAGTGATATAGTCATAAGCACATACCTGTGCTGGGAAATATAGTGTCCCATATATTCATATCAACTTAGGACAGACTTGCCTTATAGGAACATTTCCATGTTTCCTGGTACTGATGTGTGATAATGTGATATAGTCATTAGCACATGCCTGTGCTGGGAGATATAGTGTTCCATTAATTCATATCAATTTGGGATAGACTTTGTCTTATAGGAACATTTTCATGTTTCCAGGAACTGATGTGTGATAATGTGATATAGGCATTAGCACATGTCTGTGCTGGGAGATATAGTGTTCCATATATTTATATCAATTAGGGATAGACTTTGTCTTAAAAGAAAATTTCCATGTTTCCTGGTAGAGATGTGTGATAAAGTGATATAGTCATAAGCACATACCTGTGCTGGGAAATATAGTGTCCCATATATTCATATCAACTTGGGACAGACTTGCCTTATAGGAACATTTCCATGTTTCCTGGTACTGATGTGTGATAATGTGATATAGTCATTAGCACATGCCTGTGCTGGGAGATATAGTGTTCCATTAATTCATATCAATTTGGGATAGACTTTGTCTTATAGGAACATTTTCATGTTTCCAGGAACTGATGTGTGATAATGTGATATAGTCATTAGCACATGTCTGTGCTGGGAGATATAGTGTTCCATATATTTATATCAATTAGGGATAGACTTTGTCTTAAAAGAAAATTTCCATGTTTCCTGGTAGAGATGTGTGATAAAGTGATATAGTCATAAGCACATACCTGTGCTGGGAAATATAGTGTCCCATATATTCATATCAACTTAGGACAGACTTGCCTTATAGGAACATTTCCATGTTTCCTGGTACTGATGTGTGATAATGTGATATAGTCATTAGCACATGCCTGTGCTGGGAGATATAGTGTTCCATTAATTCATATCAATTTGGGATAGACTTTGTCTTATAGGAACATTTTCATGTTTCCAGGAACTGATGTGTGATAATGTGATATAGGCATTAGCACATGTCTGTGCTGGGAGATATAGTGTTCCATATATTTATATCAATTAGGGATAGACTTTGTCTTAAAAGAAAATTTCCATGTTTCCTGGTAGAGATGTGTGATAAAGTGATATAGTCATAAGCACATACCTGTGCTGGGAAATATAGTGTCCCATATATTCATATCAACTTGGGACAGACTTGCCTTATAGGAACATTTCCATGTTTCCTGGTACTGATGTGTGAGAATGTGATATAGTCATTAGCACATGCCTGTGCTGGGAGATATAGTGTTCCACATATAAACATCAATTGTGATAGACTTGTCTTATAGGAACATTTCCATGTTTCCTGGTACTGATGTGTGATAATGTGATATAGTCATTAGCACATGTCTGTGCTGGGAGATATAGTGTTCCATATATTCATATCAATTTGGGATAGACTTTGTCTTATAGGTATATTTTCATGTTTCCAGGAACTGATGTGTGATAATGTGATATAGTCATTAGCACATGTCTGTCCTGGGAGATATAGTGTTCCATATATTCATATCAATTAGGGATAGACTTTGTCTTAAAAGAAAATTTCCATGTTTCCTGGTAGAGATGTGTGATAAAGTGATATAGTCATAAGCACATACCTGTGCTGGGAAATATAGTGTCCCATATATTCATATCAACTTGGGACAGACTTGCCTTATAGGAACATTTCCATGTTTCCTGGTACTGATGTGTGAGAATGTGATATAGTCATTAGCACATGCCTGTGCTGGGAGATATAGTGTTCCACATATAAACATCAATTGTGATAGACTTGTCTTATAGGAACATTTCCATGTTTCCTGGTACTGATGTGTGATAATGTGATATAGTCATTAGCACATGTCTGTGCTGGGAGATATAGTGTTCCATATATTCATATCAATTTGGGATAGACTTTGTCTTATAGGTATATTTTCATGTTTCCAGGAACTGATGTGTGATAATGTGATATAGTCATTAGCACATGTCTGTCCTGGGAGATATAGTGTTCCATATATTCATATCAATTAGGGATAGACTTTGTCTTAAAAGAAAATTTCCATGTTTCCTGGTAGAGATGTGTGATAGTGATATAGTCATAAGCACATACCTGTGCTGGGAAATATAGTGTCCCATATATTCATATCAACTTGGGACAGACTTGCCTTATAGGAACATTTCCATGTTTCCTGGTACTGATGTGTGAGAATGTGATATAGTCATTAGCACATGCCTGTGCTGGGAGATAAAGTGTTCCATATATTCATATCAATAAGGGATCAACATGTCTGATAGGAACATTTCCATGTTTCCTGGTACAGATGTGTGATAATGTGATATAGTCATTAGCACATGTCTGTGCTGGGAGATATAGTGTTCCATATATTCATATCAATTTGGGATAGACTTTGTATTATAGGAACATTTCCATGTTTCCTGGTACTGATGTGTGATAATGTGATATAGTCATTAGCACATGTCTGTGCTGGGAGATATAGTGTTCGACATATTCATATCAATTTGGGATAGATTTGTCTTATACGAACATTTTCATGTTTCCTGGTACAGATGTGTGATAATGCGATATAGTCATTAGCACATGCCTGTGCTGGGAGGTATAGTGTTTGACATATTCATATCAATTTGGGATAGATTTTGTCTTATAGGAACATTTCCATGTTTCCTGGTACAGATGCGTGATAATGTGATATAGTCATTAGCACATGTCTGTGCTGGGAGATAAAGTGTTACACATATTCATATCAATTTGGGATGGACTTATCTTTTAGGAACATTTCCATGTTTTTTCTGGTACTGATGTGTGATTATGTGATATAGTCATAAGCACATGCCTGTGCTGGGAGATATAGTGTTTGACATAATCATATCAATAAGGGAAAGACTTGTCTTATTTGAACATTTCTATGTTTCCTGGTACAGATGTGCGATAATGTGGTATAGTCATTAGCACATGTCTGTGCTGGGAGATATAGTGTTCCATATATTCATATCAATTATTGATGACTTGTCTTATGAGAACATTTCCATGTTTCCTGATACAGATGTGTGATAATGTGATATAGTCAATAGCACATGTCATTGCTGGGAGATATAGTGTTCCATTAATTCATATAAATTTGAAATGGTCTTTGTCTTATAGGAAAATTTTCATGTTTCCTGGTACAATTGTGTGATAATGTGATATAGTCATTAGCACATGCCTGTGCTGGGAGATATAGTGTTCCATATATTCATATTAATTTGGGATCTTTGTCTTACTGGAACATTTGATGTTTCAAGGTACAGATGTGTGATAATGTGATATAGTCATTAGCACATGTCATTGCTGGGAGATATAGTGTTCCATTAATTCATATAAATTTGAAATGGTCTTTGTCTTATATGAACATTTCCATGTTTCCTGGTACAGATGTGTGATAATGTGATAAAGTCATTAGCACATGCCTGTGCTGGGAGATACAGTGTTCCACATAATCATATCAATTTGGGATATACTTGTCTTATAGGAACATTTCCATGTTTCCTGGTACAGATGTGTGATAATGTGATATAGTCATTAGCACATGTCTGTGCTGGGAGGTATATTGTTCAACATATTCATATCAATAAGGGATCAATTTGTCTTTTAGGAACATTTCCATGTTTCCTGGTACAGATGTGTGATAATGTGATATAGTCATTAGCACATGCCTGTGCTGGGAGATATAGTGTTCCATATATTCATATAAATTTGGGATAGACTTTGTCTTATAGGAACATTTCCATGTTTCCTGGTACAGATATGTGATAATGTGATATAGTCATTAGCACATGTCTGTGCTGGGAGATATAGTGTTCCACATATTAACATCAATTGTGATAGACTTGTCTTATAGGAACATTTCCATGTTTCCTGGTACAGATGTGTGATAATGTGATATAGTCATTAGCACATGCCTGTGCTGGGAGATAAATTGTTCCACATATTAACATCAATTGTGATAGACTTATCTGATAGGAAAAATTCCATGTTTCCTGGTACAGATGCGTGATAATGTGATATAGTCATTAGCACATGTCTGTGCTGGGAGATATAGTGTTCCATATATTCATATCAATTTGCAAAGGACTTTGTCTTATAGGAACATTTCCATGTTTCCTGGTACAGATGTGTGATAATGTGATATAGTCATTAGCACATGCCTGTGCTGGGAGATAAATTGTTCCACATATTAACATCAATTGTGATAGACTTATCTGATAGGAAAAATTCCATGTTTCCTGGTACAGATGCGTGATAATGTGATATAGTCATTAGCACATGTCTGTGCTGGGAGATATAGTGTTCCATATATTCATATCAATTTGCAAAGGACTTTGTCTTATAGGAACATTTCCATGTTTCCTGGTACAGATGTGCTATAATGTGATATAGTCATTAGCACATGCCCATGCTGGGAGATATAGTGTTCAACATATTCATATCAATTTGGGATGGATTTACCTGATAGGAACATTTCCATGTTTTCTGGTAGAGATGTGTGATAATGTGATATAGTCATTAGCACATGTCTTTGCTGGGAGGTATATTGTTCAACATATTCATATCAATAAGGAAATGACTTGTCTTTTAGGAACATTTCCATGTTTCCTGGTACAGATGTGCGATAATTTGATATAGTCATTAGCACATGTCTGTGCTGGGAGATATAGTGTTCCACATAATTATATCAATTTATGAAGGACTTTGTCTTATAGGAACATTTCAATGTTTCCTGGTACAGATGTGTGATAATATGATTTAGTCATTAGCACATGTCTGTGCTGGGATATATATTGTTCCACATATTCATATCTATAAGGGATCAACATGTCTTTTAGGAACATTTCCATGTTTCCTGGTACAGATGTGTGATAATGTGACATAGTCATTAGCACATGCCTGTGCTGGGAGATATATTGTTCCACATATTCATATCAATAAGGGATAGACTTGTCTTATAGGAACATTTACATGTTTTCTGGTACAGATGTGTAATAATAAGATATAGTCATTAGCACATGCCTGTGCTGGGAGATATAGTGTTTGACATATTCATATCAATTTGGGATGGGCTTATCATCTTATAGGAACATTTCCATGTTTCCTGGTACTGATGTGTGACAATGTGATATAGTCATTAGCACATGCCTGTGCTGGGAGATAAATTATTCCACATATTCATATCAATAAGGGATCAATATGTCTTTTAGGAACATTTCCATATTTCCTGGTACAGATGTGTGATAATGTGATATAGTCATTAGCACATGTCTGTGCTGGGAGATATATTGTTCCACATATTCATATCAATTTGCAAAAGACTTTGTCTTCTAGGAACATTTCCATGTTTCCTGGTACAGATGTGCTATAATGTGATATAGTCATTAGCACATGCCTTTGCTGGGAGATATAGTGTTCAACATATTCATATCAATTTGGGATAGATTTGTCTTATAGGAACATTTCCATGTTTCCTGGTACAGATATGTGATAATGTGATATAGTCATTAGCACATGTCTGTGCTGGGAGATATAGTGTTCCACATATTAACATCAATTGTGATAGACTTGTCTTATAGGAACATTTCCATGTTTCCTGGTACATTTGTGTGATAATGTGATATAGTCATTAGCACATGCCTGTGCTGGGAGATAAATTGTTCCACATATTAACATCAATTGTGATAGACTTATCTTATAGGAACATTTCCATGTTTCCTGGTACAGATGTGTGATAATGTGATATAATCATTAGCACATGTCTGTGCTGGGAGATATATTGTTCCACATATTCATATCAATAAGGGATCGACTTGTCTTTTAGGAACATTTCCATGTTTCCTGGTACAGATGTGTGATAATGTGATATAGTCATTAGCACATGTCTGTGCTGGGAGATATAGTGTTCCACATATTTATATCAATTTATGAAGGACTTTGTCTTATAGGAACATTTCCATGTTTTCTGGTACAGATGTGTAATAATAAGATATAGTCATTAGCACATGCCTGTGCTGGGAGATATAGTGTTTGACATATTCATATCAATTTGGGATGGGCTTATCATCTTATAGGAACATTTCCATGTTTCCTGGTACTGATGTGTGACAATGTGATATAGTCATTAGCACATGCCTGTGCTGGGAGCTAAATTATTCCACATATTCATATCAATAAGGGATCAATATGTCTTTTAGGAACATTTCCATATTTCCTGGTACAGATGTGTGATAATGTGATATAGTCATTAGCACATGTCTGTGCTGGGAGATATATTGTTCCACATATTCATATCAATTTGCAAAAGACTTTGTCTTCTAGGAACATTTCCATGTTTCCTGGTACAGATGTGCTATAATGTGATATAGTCATTAGCACATGCCTTTGCTGGGAGATATAGTGTTCAACATATTCATATCAATTTGGGATAGATTTGTCTTATAGGAACATTTCCATGTTTCCTGGTACAGATATGTGATAATGTGATATAGTCATTAGCACATGTCTGTGCTGGGAGATATAGTGTTCCACATATTAACATCAATTGTGATAGACTTGTCTTATAGGAACATTTCCATGTTTCCTGGTACATTTGTGTGATAATGTGATATAGTCATTAGCACATGTCTGTGCTGGGAGATATAGTGTTCCATATATTTATATCAATTAGGGATAGACTTTGTCTTAAAAGAAAATTTCCATGTTTCCTGGTAGAGATGTGTGATAAAGTGATATAGTCATAAGCACATACCTGTGCTGGGAGATATAGTGTTCCACATATTAACATCAATTGTGATAGACTTGTCTTATAGGAACATTTCCATGTTTCCTGGTACAGATGTGTGATAATGTGATATAGTCATTAGCCCATGCCTGTGCTGGGAGATAAATTGTTCCACATATTAACATCAATTGTGATAGACTTATCTTATAGGAACATTTCCATGTTTCCTGGTACAGATGTGTGATAATGTGATATAATCATTAGCACATGTCTGTGCTGGGAGATATATTGTTCCACATATTCATATCAATAAGGGATCGACTTGTCTTTTAGGAACATTTCCATGTTTCCTGGTACAGATGTGTGATAATGTGATATAGTCATTAGCACATGTCTGTGCTGGGAGATATAGTGTTCCACATATTTATATCAATTTATGAAGGACTTTGTCTTATAGGAACATTTCCATGTTTCCTGGTACTGTTGTGTGATAATATGATATAGTCATTAGCATATGTCTGTGCTGGAAGATATAGTGTTCCACATATTCATATCAATGAGGGATCGACATGTCTTTTAGGAACATTTCCATGTTTCCTGGTACATATGTGTGATAATATGATATAGTCATTACCACATGTCTGTGCTGGGAGATATATTGTTCCACATATTCATATCAATAAGGGATCAACATGTCTTTTAGGAACATTTCCATGTTTCCTGGTACAGATGCGTGATAATGTGATATAGTCATTAGCACATGTCTGTGCTGGGGGATATATTGTTCCACATATTCATATCAATAAGGGATAGATTTGTCTTATAGGAACATTTCCATGTTTCCTGGTACAGATGTGTGATAATAAGATATAGTCATTAGCACATGCCTTTGCTGGGAGATATAGTGTTTGACATATTCATATCAATTTGGGATGGGCTTATCATCTTATAGGAACATTTCCATGTTTCCTGGTAATGATGTGTGACAATGTGATATAGTCAGAGTAGCACATGCCTGTGCTGGGAGATATATTGTTCCACATATTCATATCAATTTTGGACATGCTTGTCTTAGAGGAACATTTCCATGTTTCCTGGTAATGATGTGTGACAATGTGATATAGTCATTAGCACATGTCTGTGCTGGGAGATATATTGTTCCACATATTCATATCAATAAGGGATCAACATGTCTTTTAGGAACATTTCCATGTTTCCTGGTACTGATGTGTGATAATGTGATATAGTCATTAGCACATGCCTGTGCTGGGAGATATAGTGTTCCAAATATTCATATCAATTTTGGACATGCTTGTATTTAAGGAACATTCCATGTTTCCTGGTACAGATGTGTGATAATGTGATATAGTCATTAGCACATGTCTGTGCTGGGAGATAAAGTGTTCCACATATTCATATCAATTTTGGACATGCTTGTCTTAAAGGAACATTCCATGGTTCCTGGTGTGTGATAATGTGATATAGTCATTAGCACATGGCTGTGCTGGTATTTATATTGTTCCATACATTCATATCAATCTGGGATAGACTTTACTAAAAGGAATATTTTCGTTAGCACATGCCTATGCATAAAGATGCAGTGTTGCACTGATTCATCAACATGCGATGGAGTTGACATCAAAGAACATTTTCATTTTTCTTGATACAGATGTTTGATAGAATACAGTGATTAGTAGATGAAGACATTTTAGCAGACCAACCAAACAAATTTGTTACTGCAGAAGTTTGGGGTTTAAAAACTTATAAACTTTTAAAGTAACAGATTATTTTAAAGCCATGTTGCATTACCATTTTTGCGGAATGTATATTTAAGTTTCATTCTGGAAAAAACTGGGACAACACTTCCTGCTTTCATGAAATTTTTGAAATTTTTCATGTACAGGCAGTCTCTTTTCAATGAGAACAAAAATCCAGATAATACCGAAAATGTCGTCCCTGACTCAACTGAGGCTCATTTGATTCTCACCTACAGGTAAATGCCCAATGCTCCCTGTACATCCCTATATATTAGAGGCTCACCTGTAGGTAAATGCCAAATGCTCCCTGTACATCCCTATATATTAGAGTCTCACCTACAGGTAAATGCCCAATGCTCCCTGTACATCCCTATATATTAGAGGCTCACCTGTAGGTAAATGCCCAATGCTCCCTGTACATCCCTATATATTAGAGGCTCACCTGTAGGTAAATGCCCAATGCTCCCTGTACATCCCTATATATTAGAGGCTCACCTGAAGGTAAATGCCCAATGCTCCCTGTACATCCCTATATATTAGAGGCTCACCTCTAGGTAAATACCAAATGCTCCCTGTACATCCCTATATATTAGAGGCTAACCTGTGGGTAAATGCCAAATGCTCCCTGTACATCCCTATATATTACAGGCTCACCTGTAGGTAAATGCCAAATGCTCCCTGTACATCCCTATATATTAGAGGCTCACCTGAAGGTAAATGCCCGTCCCTATATATTAGAGGCTCACCTAAATGTAAATGCCAAATGCTCCCTGTACATCCTGATATATTAGAGGCTCACCTGTAGGTAAATGCCCAATGCTCCCTGTACATCCCTATATATTAGAGGCTCACCTGAAGGTAAATGCCCAATGCATCCTGTTATTAGAGGCTAACCTGAAGGTAAATGCCTGTCCCTACATATTAGAGGCTCACCTGAAGGTACATGTAAATGCCAAATGCTCCCTGTACATCCCTATACATAAGAGGCTCACCTGTAAATGCTCAATTAAACATGTACATCCCTATATATTAGAGGCTCACCTGAAGGTAAATGCAAAATGCCCCCTGTACATCCCTATTTATTAGAGGCTCACCTAAAGGTAAATGCCCTACCCTATATATTAGAGGCTCACCTGAAGGTAAATGCCAAATGCTCCCTGTACATCCCTATATATTAGAGGCTCACCTGAAGGTAAATGCCAAATGCTCCCTGCACATCCCTATATATTGGAGGCTCACCTGTAGGTAAATGCAAAATGCTCCCTGTACATCCCTATATATTAGAGGCTCACCTGTAGGTAAATGCCAAATGCTCCCTGTACATCCCTATATATTAGAGGCTCACCTGAAGGTAAATGCCAAATGCTCCCTGTACATCCCTATATATTAGAGGCTCGCCTGAAGGTAAATGCCAAATGCTCCCTGTACATCCCTATATATTAGAGGCTCACATAAAGGTAAATGAAAAATGCTCCCTGTACATTCCTATATATTAGAGGCTCACCTGAAGGATAATGCCAAATGCTCCCTGTACATTCTTATATATTAAAGGCTCACTTGAAAGTAAATGCCAAATGCTCCCTGTACATTCTTATATATTAGAGGCCCATCTGAAGGTAAATGCCAAATGCTCCCTGTACATTCTTATGTGTTAGAGACTCACCTGAAGGTAAATGCCAAATGCTCCCTGTACATCCCTATATATTAGAGGCCCACGTGAAGGTCATTGCCAAATGCTCCCTGTACATTCTTATATATTAGAGGCTCACTTGAAGGTAAATGCCAAATGCTCCCTGAACATTCCTATATATTAGAGGCCCACCTGAAGGTTAATGCCAAATGCTCCCTGTACATCCCTATATATTAGAGTCTCACCTGTAGGTAAATGCCTAATGCTCCCTGTATATCCCTATATATTAGAGGCTCACCTGTAGGTAAATGCCAAATGCTCCCTGTATATCCCTATATATTAGAGGCACACCTGAAGGTAAATGCCAAATGCTCCCTGTATATCCCTATATATTAGAGGCTCACCTGTAGGTTAATGCCTAATGCTCCCTGTATATCCCTATATATTAGAGGCTCACCTGAAGGTAAATGCCTAATGCTCCCTTTATATCCCTATATATTAGAGGCTCACCTGAAGGTAAATGCCTAATGCTCCCTGTATATACCTATATATTAGAGGCTCACCTGAAGGTAAATGCCAAATGCTCCCTGTACATCCCCTGCCTTCTCCAGCAGATATGCCGTGGCTTCTGACAAACTGTGCTTTCGGCAGATCTTTTAAACAGTAAACATATCACATACATGTAGGTATTATTACAAGATGTGATATAAAAGGCCAACTTATATTTACTTTTTAAAATTAAAGCAAATATGTAGCTTATCCCAATGCCGTACTAAGCTGATATCACAAAAGTTAGCCCAAATCACCATATAAGTTTCATTTTTCTATAAAGGCAGTTTCATAACTTTTAATAAGAATTATTTCTTATACAGACTGTAATACAACCACACTGGACAACAGTTTATTGGACACTTTATGTATTTGACATTGTTCTGACATACATAGTCTTAAAAAAATAACAATAAAATAAAAATATTCTAAAAAGCCGTTGGATAAAGCTATAGTTGATGTGCTAAAGAAACCTAACACACTCACATCGAGGGTCTGTTCCAGTCGGTAGCCGTCATTGACCTTGATGAAGGTGTACACGTCAGCGGGTCTGTAGCGACACAGCAGGTCGATGTAAAGCTCAAAGATAGCTGCCTCCACCTGCACCTGGCTCTCAGGGTTGATGGCACTGCCGCTGGCATCCCTGTTATGTGTAAGGCAATGGAGCCTTGCTCTGGGAAAACTCAGGCTTAATACATTTGTGTCTTGTTCTGAGAAAATTGAGATTAATGCATGTGCGTAGAGTGTCATCCCAGATTAGCCTGTGCAGTCCGCACAGGCTAATCAGGGACGACACTTTCTGCTTTTATGGTATTTTTAGTTTCAAGGAAGTCCCTCCTTGCCGAAAATCAAGTTTAGGCGGAAAGTGTCGTCCCTGATTAGCCTGTGCAGACTGCACAGGCTAAACTGGGATGACACTTTACGCACATGCATTAAGCCCAGTTTTCTCAGAACAAGACACATTTGTGTTAAGTGTCATCCCAGATTAGCCTGTGTGGTTCAAACAGGCTTATCAGGGATGACACTTTACGCTTTAATGGGTTTTTTTTCTTTAAAAGGAAGTCACTTCTTAGTGATCATCAAGTTTAGGTGGACAGTGTCGTTATTGATAAGCCTGTGTGGACAGCACAGGCTGATATGAGATGACACATTTTAAGCTCATGCATAACACCCAGTTTTCCCGAACAAGGCTCAATATATCTGGAAAGCTGTTTGCAAAGCAGAAATGCCCCCTCAAGAAGAAATGAGGGCAAACTTAAAACAAATGAAGGGCTACAACTCAAAAGATCCTAAGGCGATTATGGTTTATAATTGAACTTGGAACATGCTTGTGTTTTCTATGACTCACCTATACAACATGACCCCCTGTAGGAACTGGAAGAGTACGCGTTCATCTCCCTGCAGTTGTTTCACCACGTCCTTGAGTTCCACTGTCAGGTGACTCACCACCATCTTAGCGGCCTGCTTGCTGTCTATAGACACCAACTCCTGCACAAATACATTACACCTATTGAGATAATTTGTGCAAAAACAAGAGCTGTTTTTGTGAAAAACACTGCCCCCTACTGCACTTCGAAGCAGGTAAGAAAAAATTCCAAAGTCCAAGGCCCGTGATAGCATAAAAATTCAATGGACCAGAACAAAACTCGAACTTCATCAGTAAGTCATGTAGGTAGACTCACATACCCAAAATAAGGTCAGTGTCTGAAAGTGCTAAGAAACAAAGTCTTGAAAAGTGATATTTTAAAGAAAATTCCAAGGCCCATAACTTTGTAAAAAATCCATGGATTTGAATGAAACCAAAACTAAAACTGGAAATCAAGTAGGTTGAATCACACACCAAAAATCAAGTCAGTATCTGCAAGAGTTTATGAACAGTCAGAAAAACTGGTATTCTAGGGAAAATTCCAAAGTCTTAGGCCCATAATTTCATAGACCAGAACAAAACCAGAACTTTAAAAGTAGGTCAAGTAGGCAGACTTACACGCCAAAAATTAGGTCAATATCTGCAAGTGTTTAGGAAAAAAGTTCAGAAAAATGTTATTCAAGAGAAAAATTGTAAGTAACTTTAAAAAAAATATATAATTAAATGAACCTGAACTAAACAATAACTGAATCTGCAAGTCATGCAGTTTGGCTCCCACACCTAAAATCTGGTAGAAAGCTGAAAGCATTTAGAAAAAAACACTGGAAACCGCATGCCAGATAGACAGACATACACATGGACTGCTATATTCCACCATACCGAGGGCATATAAATATTTAATTTTTATGGTGTGAACTGGAAAAGTTCAAACATGTATTCAGTTTATAGCAGTATCTTACACGTAGTTCAATATTAATATAACCATTTCAAGTAAATAACTGAAATATTTGCTGCAAAGCTACAACGTGTTGTAGAAATAAGAATTTTTAGAAAGATTCCAGTACGGGAGATAGTATTCTTTCAAGTTGTAAATTACATAACAAAATGAATGACAAAATTCCTCTTGAAAAGAGCAATCTGACTGGTTGAATTATAACTTGCTTGTAGTTCTTCAGCTTTACATAAAGGGCCATTATTAGATGATAAGATCTTCTTAACCGGAAAGTGTGTACGGATGTGAAATGTTACAATAAATAGATATCTAACCTGGAGGTGTTTCAGTGCCTCTGTCTGAACACTGGCCTTCTCCTGGGGACTGTGGAGATCACTGTCCAGTATGGAACTGATGAACGTGAACGCATGGTACTGAAATATAGGTTTTATATTGTGACATTTCAGCAACTGATGTGAGCAAAGAACTGCAGCATACAACATGCACCAAGAGAAGTATTACCAAGAACCATAGAACACAAAATGAGCCTCGCTCAAACCAAACTGGGTTTAATGCAAGTGCTCAAAGTATTGTCCCTGATTAGCATGTGCAGTTTGCACATAATCAGGGAAAACACTTTTATGACATTTTTTGTTTAAAGTGAGTCTCTTCTTAGCTTAAATCCAGACTAGATGAAAAGTTGTGTCCCTTATTAGCCGGTGTATACTGCACAGGCTAATCTGGGACAACACTTTAGGCCCATGCATTAAGCTCTTTTTTCCAAAGTGAGCTCAAATGTATGTACAGTCTAACCTGTCAATAAAGACCACTCAAGGGATTTGGTCGTTGTGGTCTTTGTTCACAGGTGGTCTTTATTAGCAAGGTAGATTGAAACTTTGCAAAATATGCTAGTAGTTTTTTAACAGGTACCTTATCTATGTTTCTTATCTCCAATGTTTAAATGTTTGAAAACGTATGCATGTATAATGAAATAAAGGATTGAAAATACAGTTTTGTTTTTATATTTATTATTTCCATTCCCTTATGTTTTTATTATTTATTTCATTAATCATATACCTGTATAAATACCTATTGACATACATGTATATGTTCATGTAATTCTTGCACTAGCGTCAATAAACCACTTATGTACAAGTTCATTCACTGACGCGTATTCCGACTCACACTTAGGGCGTTTACTTTCAGAGTTAACGTTTTCCTGAAACTCGTCCATTATCTCACGTTTACGCTTCAAAATGTTCTGGATTTGAGTTTTGCCTACACCAAGAAAACCAGCCACTCGTCTACAACTGTGTCGTTTACCTTACAAACTAATGACCTTAACGCGTTCTTTCAACGTCAAGAACTTACGCTTGGAAGCCATGATGATTAACTTGAACTGAAAATTTACTTATCTATAATCTATGCATGTCTTATCACGGAGAAATTTAAGAAGGGAATGACTATCAAAATGTTTGTGTTTACGGCATCGTAATTGATATGGTTTTTACAATTTTGACAAACTGTCAAATGCATAAAAGAAGCAGGCGACTACCAATTAGGAATGCGTGTTAAATAAACAAACAACTGATATTGAGTGTTATAAACTGTCACTTGCCAATATCTCCATAGCGACCGACGAGTCCACTGGTAAGATGTGTATCACGTGACTACACAGCGTCATGGCGGCCATTTTGTTTTTTGAAAGTTGCGAAATCGTTGATTTTTATGATTGTAGTGGTTGTTGTAAGCTTTCAAAATGGGCTTTTGGGAATGTAAAAGGGCGGTCTTTGTTCGCAAGTGGGCTTTATTCGCAGGTTCAATATATAGTGAAATTGTTCGGGAGGAAATCAGTGTGGTCGTTATTGACTATTGGTCGCTAATAAAAGGTGGTCGTAGGTACAGGTTGGACTGTACGCTCATCTAAACAGCTTCAACTTATTTACATCATGGTGCTGAAATCTCTCAATAAGTAGACTTCAATTCTGTAAAATCGAGCAATAGCTGTTTTGTACTTTAGACTTACCTTCCTGGCGTAGTCTCGCAAGTAGCAGAGGAGGATCTTGTCAAACTGTCTACGCTTTTCATAGAGCAGCTCACAAACACGATAGCTACAAACAATATTACGTATGGAATCAAGAACTCCATAAACACTTTACCACTTAAATAAGTTTGTTGAAGCATATGGAGTACCTCCGAAAGTTACATTTAATGAAAGATCTTTCTTACGAGATATAAGTTTTAAAGGCTTCATTTCCAACTCTTAGATACTGATGAGCAGCAAACAGCATAATGGTTGCAAAAGCCATTATTACTTTGCTTCTTATGGGGAAAAGGGTTAAATATATGGCGAAACAAAACAGAACACTTGCAAATTTAAGAGGAACCTTCCGTTTCACAAATATTGCAATAAGAATATCTCTTACAGTCACAGTAGCGTAATTGATATGATTTCCACCTATCAACCAGGAGATAACGGGTTCAATACCCACTGTGAGAGCATTCTTCAGGTCTCCCTTAAAGATATTAAGTACTGGTTCTACCCAGGAAAAGGAATTAAGAGTGTTTCAATAAGCAATAAGTGTTTGATGCAATCAAGCTTTAATTCATTGATTTAAACAAGTCTACTCACAACTTTGCCCTCTCTGTGAGGTACAGGAAGCGCTCCTCGTCCACCTGTTTTAGGCCCCCTGCGTGTGACAGCTCCAGAAGCGCCTGCTGCCTCTCCTCGTGGCGAGACTCGTCGTCAGGGTTACACAGGAACTCAAGCACCTGCAACACCAACAATACACTAGGAGATTGACCACAAGAATGCCATTGTAGAAGTGATATTACTTTTTATCACATGCCATACCCTGTTTCCCATGTAATATAAGCATTACATATTTTTTTATATTACACATGTGTAATACAACATTTGTAAGCGTTTTCATTGGCTTAGTTTTCTGTTATTTTGCTGAAATGACGTTGCAACGTCAAATGACATCACGAAATGTATACAACATTAGGGATTTATCATTATGTTTGCGTAAATATTTATTGAATTTGATCATTTAAAAGCATGTGATAAAAAAGATCTGACATTCGTTGTCATATCATACCATATTTTACTAAACTCTTTATATACAACCAGTGTTATGAGGATTGAAAAATTGTTCATGAAATTCATCCAAAACACCGTCTTATCTATAAGCATATACACCACTGTAATGTTGGCTTGTAATTCATCCAGAATACCGTCCTATCTATAAGCATATACACCACTGTAATGTTGGCTTGTAATTCATCCAGAATACCGTCCTATCTATAAGCATATACACCACTGTAATGTTGGCTTGAAATTCATCCAGAATACTGTCTTATCTATAAGCATATACACCACTGTAATGTTGGCTTGAAATTCATCCAGAATACCGTCCTATCTATAAGCATATACACCACTGTAATGTTGGCTTGAAATTCATCCAGAATACCGTCCTATCTATAAGCATATACACCACTGTAATGTTGGCTTGAAATTCATCCAGAATACCGTCCTATCTATAAGCATATACACCACTGTAATGTTGGCTTGTAATTCATCCAGAATACCGTCCTATCTATAAGCATATACACCACTGAAATGTTGGCTTGAAATTCATCCAGAATACCGTCCTATCTATAAGCATATACACCACTGTAATGTTGGCTTGAAATTCATCCAGAATACTGTCTTATCTATAAGCATATACACCACTGTAATGTTGGCTTGAAATTCATCCAGAATACTGTCTTATCTATAAGCATATACACCACTGTAATGTTGGCTTGAAATTCATCCAGAATACTGTCTTATCTATAAGCATATACACCACTGTAATGTTGGCTTGTTGGGGTTTTCAAGCCACTAAGTCACATGATTAAGTTTGCGCAGCAATCGTCTTCAAGGCGAGATGTTAATAAAAGATCTGATAACAAACAATGCCTCTTTTATGTATTTGTATTTGTTTGCACTGTGGGGACTAAATCTGCTGTCTGGTGAACGCTCATTAGGCTGAAAATATGAGCTGCATTCTTGAAACACTGGGCTTAATGCATGTGCATAAAGTGTCTACCCAAAGTAGACTGGATTTACGTTAAGATTAGCCTGCAGCACGATAATCAGGGACAACACTTTACGCTTATATGGAATTTTATGTTTTAAAGAGGTTTTTCTCAATGAAATCCAGTCTAGACG
Source organism: Dreissena polymorpha (assembly GCF_020536995.1). Lineage (NCBI taxonomy): Eukaryota > Metazoa > Mollusca > Bivalvia > Myida > Dreissenidae > Dreissena > Dreissena polymorpha. The sequence continues at coordinate 13,383,265 of NC_068364.1, read as the reverse complement.
GAAAAGTCGTTCCTTATTACCCTGTGCAGACTGCACAGGCTAATCTGGGAAGACACTTTACGCACATGCATTTATCCCATTTCCAAAGAGCAACCACTGAAAATCTGCAGCAAATTCCAGTCATCATCACTCGGCATTTGTTGTTACATAACCAGCACAATTGGTTTATAAAGATTGTCATGGAAATCAAATTTAAGGGCATATCACTTTTTTAACCTTTCCTAAGGGCTTGTTTTCTATTAAATACTTTATTTCAGTGATTAATTTGCTACAATTAAGAGTTAAAATACATCTACTAACAAGGATTGTAAAATGTTTTCCTTTCTGCTGTCAAGTATGAATTGTGCGATTTCTTTTCATTTCTGCTGTCAAGTATGCATTGCGCAATTTCTTTTCCTTTTTGATGTCAAGTATGAATTGTGCAATTTCTTTTCCTTTCTGCTGTCAAGTATGAATTGTGAAATTTCTTTTCCTTTCTGCTTTCAAGTATGAATTGCAAAATTTCTTTTACTTTCTGCTGTCAAGTATGAATTGTGCAAGTTCTTTTCAAAACAGACATTATATTTGTTATTCATCTTAATTTTTTGTCCTTAATGTCAAATATAAATATCTCTTCAATTTTGAATTACATGTAGGCATACATTTTAAAGACAATAATAAAAGGTTAATTTGTTTTAAGACACATTTGTATTCCGTCAAACCTGTGTTAAACACCAGTGATGGAAAGTACCCAAAAAGGCTGCACAAGGCCAGTGGCTGCCTGATACAGGTGAACACTTCATTGAGGGATGATCATTTCTTCTGATTGTCATAGTATTACACATATTTGAAGAAATGTATCGTTGAAAAAAGGATTTTGTTGACCATTGGCCACATACTGCTGATGACTGCTTATTACAGGGGTAAAACTGTTTTTTGTAAGGAAGAATTCAGACTGACCACTTAAACAAGGTGACCGCTTATTGAAGGTGACCACTAGGTCAAATTAGTATGTACAGTTATATTTATAACCACAAATATTGTTACACATGACATCCGCTCCCTGTTTCTTCCATACCTGTTCAAACAGCAGCTTGTTCACTGTGATGGTGTTCTCATGTCGCGCCATCTGCCGGGCCAGAAATGTGAACAGCACACCAACTTGTGTAGGCTACAACGCAATATACTGGGTAGGTTAGAACACCTCTTCTTTAGTGTCAGTATTCAAAGCAATTCTTAAAACTTAGTTAATTCATCATATTGTTTACATAATTGTATGCAAGTATATGGCCTTTCAAGCAGCTTCATCAAAGATGGTAAGACAAAAATATATGCGGCTAAAACACTTGTTTGCAATATCAGAAAAAGGATACTCATATAATGCAGTAAATTAAGCATCAATGAAAAACTCATTGTCAGCAAGGGGACAACGAAAAGTAAAATGAATTGATTAGTTTAACCCAGGTAGTAATTAAACAACAATAACAACAGATTTATAAAAAGCTGAAAAACTCTTGAGACACTCTTGAAATTGACCCAAAAGAATGCTTTAAAATGATAAAACCAAGGAATCTGGAACATTGATAATAAGTCAGCATTATTATTTAAAATGGTTATGATAAATATTCAAATCTTTTTATATTTTTTTTTTCATTTTTGTCATTTTCCCAATCTCTGTAGCAGCTTTAAAATGATTTTATTATGTCTGGATAGGGAAACTATTCAGATTCGGTTCTGTGCCTTTTTTGGACTAAATTACAGTAAGATCTTTAGGGTTAAAAAGCTATGAAAACACACAAATCAACAAGTGGCCCTTGTACACTCATGTGATGTCAAGGTACAGCAACTAACAAAGAAAGGACCCAGTGACCTAGATTTTTTTACTTAATGTGACACAGTTTTAAACATTGCCTTGATGTACATTGTAACACTCAGACTAAGTTTTATCATAATTAGGTCACAGATCAAGCCTTAAGAGTGTTGTAAGGTTTTCCTAGGATTTGATCTTGTGATAGTTTTTGACACAATTGTCCTATTTTCAAATTGGACTCAATATTGTAAAGATAAACATTATGCCCATGTTTCATCAAGTCATAAATGTAGTTTCTAGACTGAAAACAAGGTATGTCTAGTTCTTGACCTCACTTGACTCAAACCTGAACATGACCCAAATCTGACCTTGGCCAAGATAATGTTAACATATAACCATTCTGAACAAGTTCTGTTAATATTTATTCATAAGTTTGGCTTCTATAGTTGTAACAACATATTTATCCCACTTTTACAGCGAATTCTGTTGATTAAAGCCCCGTTGATTAAATTTCTGCTCTAAACCACGGCATGTGAGAGTTTTCTATAGGTATCATGATTTTTTAAACAAATAAGTATTTTTTCAGTAAAAAGCAACAGCGCGTTTGTAATATGAGGTCCCCACACTGATCCGACATTTTTCTAACCGTTCAAAAGCGCGTTTTTTTTGCACTTTACTGAAAAAATACTTATTTGTTTACAAAATCATGATGCCTATAGAAAACTCTCAAGAATGAGCGGGCTCTCCACTTTATCCCATTTAAAATGGTAAAATATTTAAAAAGACATCCTTAAAAATGTTATCTGGGTCTTGCTTTATTGTCCCTACACAGATCTTAACAAGAAATGTGTTTGTCAGAAACATTATGTCCCCTTCTGTGCCGCTTTGATTTTTTTTTTACCTTTGACCTTGAAGGATGACCTTGACCTTACCCTTCCACCACTAAAAATGTGCAGCTCCATGAGATACACATGCATGCCAAATATGAAGTTGCTATCTTCAATATTGCAAAAGTTATAGCAAAATGTAAAAGTTTGTGCAAACAAACCAACAGACCAACAGACAGGGCAAAAACAAACATAAAAAGTCACATGGTATAGGCACCGTGACTAAATCACATTGAGAAAGGACAACAGAACACTAAACATAGACTGGTCACACTCAATCACAATGAGAACTGCATGCTCAGGTGAGATAAACATTTGAACTGTTCTGCTGACTTACTGTGAAGCCAACATTCTCCACCATTATCCTCAGCAGTATGTCTACAATATGCTGCCTCTTGGGAATACTAAAATCAGACACACATATGAGGTATACTGTTGGATATTACAATATAAAGCAATATTGGTATGATCATATTTGTAACAGAAAATATTGTCCTTTCTAACAAATTGATCTTTAAGCTGAATCACTAATTCATTTACTCTAAAATTGTTATGGGAAAAAAGTGTAAGCTCGTCATTTTTGGTAGCATGTCAAGTACAATTCTTTTTATCAAAACAAGATGTGTTTGTGAAACACAATGTCCCCCTAAATATCAAGTTGCTATCTTCAATATTGCAAAAGAATTCATAAAATAAGCGATTTGGGCCACATATATTTGACCTCTGACCTTGAAGGATGACCTTGAACTTGACCTTTCACCACTCAAAATGTGCAGCTCCATGAGATGCACATGCATGCCAAATATCAAGTTGCTATCTTCAATATTGCAAAAGTATTTATAAAATAAGCGATTTGGGCCACATATATTTGACCTCTGACCTTGAAGGATGACCTTGACCTTTTACCACTCAAAATGTGCAGCTCCATGAGATACACATGCATGCCAAATATCAAGTTGCTATCTTCAATATTGCAAAAGTATTCATAAAATGAGCGATTTTGGCCACATATATTTGACCTCTGACCTTGAAGGATGACCTTGACCTTTCACCACTCGAAATGTGCAGCTCCATGAGATACACATGCATGCCAAATATGAAGTTGCTATCTTCAATATAGAAAAAGTTATTGCAAAATGTTAAAGTTGGCGCAAACAGACAGACAGACCAACAGACAGACCAACAGACCAACGGACAGGGCAAAAACAATATGTCCCCCACTTCTATAGTGGGGGACATAAAAATGTTCAAGATTTTTTGTAACTCATATTGCAGGATCAAGATTTTAGTTTTCAACTTAATTATGTTACCATATCAACCATGTTTAAGGTCTGACAAAAATCTTATACAACAAGTATACTGTAACCCCAAGGCCCTGTGTGCACACACTGTGATTAGCTAACATAACTCACATACTTTTTTAGTTGTAGGATTCAGATGTGAATTTTTATTTATATCTGTAACCAGGGGGCCGTTTCTTAGAACTGAGTACGTTCAAAAATCATACGCAAGTCCAAAACGTAAAGCTAGTAGTGTTTCTATAAACTTCGTAAAATTACGTATAATGTAAGTTTGCATGTAAAGTTACGGTTGCTCAAAGGCTCGCATAACTCAGTTATTTCGCATAAATATGGCGGCGTATGCACCAATATTTCGGAGAACCGCATGTTTGCCTTGAATTTATAGGGAATTAATAGTACCAATAAATAATTTAGACTACGAAATCTACGAGCGCAACATCATTTTAGTTAATTTAAAACTTTTATCTATATTTAGATCTTACTATATGGTAGGGCATGGGAAGATACTGTAACGGAAATCCTGCGTTGATTGTGCAGGATCTATTGTATACGATTGTGGATTGGAGTTTTGCTAAAAGAGGAATTTTTACATGTTCGAATCGATTGTTGTTATGATTTGTTCAATTTTCCTTTTGACAATTCATTCAACTTTCGTTTTTAACAAGGCTTTATCCATCACAAGACGTCAAGTTGAACTCAATGAATGTTACGTTTGCTGAGTGATAGAATTGATTCATTGTAAACATGGGTAAAAGTCTACTTTTACTGTAAAGAATTATGTATTAGCATTGTATAATCTACGTGTTTGTAAACAGTTGCATTTATACTGCTGTGTCAATGAATGACAATTCTACAGTAACATGTGCTTATATTGATTGATATGCCAACATCGATTCTTATAAATGTGTATATGGTTGTCACTTTATTGTTCATTGGCACATTTACAGTATAAGCAGAAGTTCTGCATCAAGATCTATTTCTTTTGAAAGAATATCATGCATATATCATTTTGTCAAAACTGCCTAAAATATACTATACTGTAGAGACTGTGGGATACAACCAGTCGACAGGTTAGCTCAGTTGAGTTAGATTGGTCTTTGTCACCTCTGGTACTATTTGAAAGTTCCCTGGGTACTCTTAAGTATACTACAATATATCCTGGGTACAGAAAATATACTAAAACATACCCAGGAATACTTATGCAAAATCTGCCGTTGTCGACTGTATTTTCAAATTAATTATGTTTATGTTTATTTTGTTTCATATTCGAAGTGCGTTTTATGACATCAGATTTTAGGCAGGAATAAAACTCTGGTACAGTCTTATATTGGCCAAGTGCATTTTAGTATTTTCCATACCCAGGGTACATTGTAGTGTACTTAAGAGTACCCCGGGTACTTTTAAGCAGTACCGAGCCAACAATGACTAATCGAGCCTCAGTTGTTTAGGCGCTGCTGGAAGTAAAGGTCAAGGCTCACACACTTGGCTAACTTTGCGCAATGGTTATTGTCGAAAAATTTATCCACAAACTTTTAATTGTCTCATACATTCCCCAAATACTGTCACCGGTAATTACTTTTTAAAAAATCCTACAGAATAATAACAACTTAAACTTAAGTTATCTGAATATTCATAATGGCTAATTTTAAAGTCGGTTTGAAAAGTTTTCACTGTTGAAGTAAATTTACTGAAAACATGTATTGAAATGTACCAAATATGTCATTTTATACGAAACCTGTCAAAACACTATGACTTTTAAACCAATGAGATTTGTTTTTGGTAAGTTACACATGTAAAATGAATAAAGTTTTATTTTTTATTATCAGATTTCATGTGTAATCAATATTGATGTCATATTGAAGGCACAACTTTGTTGTTGCTGTATGCTTTACAATCATTTTTTCTTAGTTTTTAGGTTTTTTACAAAGGAATTTTAGAACACAAACCATGGGGACAATACAAAATCAATTCATTTTGTTTTATAACTGGTACCATCAACATTCAAAATCTTTTATTTTATTATTATAAATGCAGTTGCCATGAAAAAGAAGTGTCAAATTTTAATCTTTACTGTCTGAAATATTTAATTACTAATTTCAAGATTATTTTTTAGTTTCCTATAAACCATATGGACACATTAAATGCAGTTTGATTGATATGTTCAAATAAAAAATGTTATGTCATAGGAAGTTATTTAGAACCTTTTTTTTTTATAGGTGGTCACACAGATTGACAGAAAATATGAACAATCAATTTTATTTTCAACTATCTTTAAACACATTTCTTTAAACTCTATTCTGTGTTTTTGTACATACAGTACTGTCCATTTATACCATTTAAAGTTCTATAATTACACTGTATAAATTGCAAAACCCACTTTATTGTATCTTATATTGTGAAAAGCAATGCTGTGAATTTTCTCATTGTTTTACATTCAGTTATTTTATACCAATTTTTGTTCAGAAATATTATAATACAGTATACTGTCTTCATTATTATAAGTAAATGTATTTTTTTTATGTTTTAAATGCATTAACTTGTAAAAATAAATAAATAACATATAAAATAGACAATGTTTGTGTTGTGAAGAGCATTTACTACCATTGCAATCAAATAATTTAAACAATACCATTTTTTTGTTTCTTCACTTTGAACACCATATTTACGCATAATATTCACATTAATTTATTTGTCAAAAACATAACTTATAAGACAATATAATTTCAAAAGAAATTGTTTGTTTTGCGCTAAATAAAGCTTTTTTGCGGAAATGTATGGTAGCAGTGTATGTGTTCAATAATCAATTAAAAAAAATATATTAAAGATTTGAACTGAAAAAAACAGATTTAACATATTCTCATAATTATGTATCTTTCCAAAACACATGAAAAAATACTTAAATATAAACGCAATTTTTACTGATTTTTAGCTCACCTGTCACGAAGTGACATGGTGAGCTTATGTGACCGTGTGATGTCCGGCGTCCATATGTGCGTGCGTGCGTGTGTGTGCGTGCATGTGTCTGTCAACAATTTGTTTGTGTAGACAGTAGAGGTCACAGTTTTTATCCAATCTTTATGAAATTTGGTCAGAATGTTTATCTTAATGAAATCTGGGTTGGGATTTTATTTGGGTCATCTGGGGTCAAAAACTAGGTCACTGGGTCAAAAACTAGGTCACATAATAGGTCAAATAATAGAAATACCTTGTGTAGACAATAGAGGTCGCAGTTTTCATCCAATCTTTATGAAATTTGGTCAGAATGTTTATCTTGATGAAATCTGGGCTGAAATTGTATTTGGGTCATCTGAGGTAAAAAACTAGGTCACTAGGTCAAATAATAGAAAAACCATCAACAATTTGTTTGTGTAGACAGTAGAGGTCACAGTTTTCATCCAATCTATATGAAATTTGGTCAGAATGTTTATCTTGATGAAATCTGGGTTGGGATTGTATTTGGGTCACCTGGGGTCAAAACCTAGGTCACTAGGTCAAATAATAGAAAAACCTTGTGTAGACAATAGAGGTCACAGTTTTCATCTAATCTTTATGAAATTTGGTCAGAATGTTTATCTTGATGAAATCTGGGTAGGGATTGTATTTGGTTAGTTAGGTGAGCGATTCAGGGCCATCATGGCCCTCTTGTTTAAAAATTGTAATAGAAATTTAATTTCAAGTATATGGAAACATATTTTTTAATAGCATAAGAATTAGGAACTTGCAAGAATAAATTATGTCATCATGACATGATTCAACCTACAGTACACTATGATTCAAGTAAAATATAATTTCCTGAAAATAGGAACATTTAAAAATGGTTTGCTTTCTCCCTGTGTTTAGTTCATATGTACATTTAGCCAGATGTGTAGAAGTGTTCCATGAATTTAAATTGATGCATTATTATCAATTGGTGAATGGCATTATGTATAAGTATATTATGAGTGACTGACCTTTTCCACAAATATTTCAGTCATGTTGTTGGTAAAGCATGTAAAGTGATTCAGGTTTACGTAAAGTGCCCGCTTGTCATACCAATGAACCCATACCAATGACCCAGGATAGATCCCAATTTCTCAAAATTTTTATTTAGAACTAATCACAACTGGTACATACCCTGACATATATTTCACCAATGCATGCATTTTTTAAATATTGAACAAAAAATACAATATGTGTAGAGCTAGTAGCATACTTTATGATAATTGCAAATGCTAATTGTCTCAAAAATTGAATGCAGCATTCATGGAAAATGTTAATTTATCACAGAAAAAAGATTCTCATTTGAAATGATTTTATCAGTAAAAATCTGTTGTTGTTTTTTTTATAAATATTTGGCACACAAGTATAAATATAAATGTGGTAAAAACATGATAAATTATCTAGAAATGCCACAAGTGAATACAAGTTACTTTGTTAATACTTCTAAAACCATACTGTACTGTACATTCCAAATTATTAATCTGTAAATGAAATTATAAAAAAAATACTACCTTCTTTACAGAGGACATTGCTGATGTTCTTCTCATGATTGGACATTCCATTTATATATAATTCAGTGACGCACTAAACATAATCAAAGATACTAGGGATGCAAGAGGTTAACCGGTAAATTTACCGAAACGATCAGTTAACCGGTTACATTTTCGGGAAAAGGTTAACCTGGGAAAAAGTAATTATGTTTTTTTCATGGAAAAATTTGTACAATTTTACTTTTTGCGCGTGACATACTGCGTACTTGCGCTGGCGATTAGTTAAAACAACATGCCGCACCATCGACGGTAATAAATAACGTGTCAGCAATCAAAGTAATAAAGCAATAAATCAATACCTTTGTCATAACAAAAAGGGGTAACATTTTGATAATCGGCCCTATTGTTTTGTTTGACTCGAGAAAATGTAACAAGCGAACTGCGGGGAGTTTATAGAAACGCACTTACGCATTCAGAAAAACGTACGTAACTTTATACGTACGTAAATTTTCGTCCATAAAGTTACGCATTGTACAAGAAACGGCCCCCAGAGCAACAACAATATTTACCTGATGAAAATACTGAAATAACCTGAATATTTCCTTAAAGACCCTCTATCCTAAAGTTAGCTTATATACTTTCGTTGTCACATTATTAAGACTTAAGTTTCCACTTATTTCTATAACCATATCAACCACAATTTTTGTCTGACAAAAATACAGAAATAATATGGCGCTCTATCTACATTCCAAATTTCATCAAACTAGCTGAAGTGCTTTTGAAGATATTGCAGGATCCAGATTTTTTAGAAAGACAAATATTATTGTGAATGGATACAAAAGTTACTACTTTGTTACTCACCCTAAATGTCATGTTTGCCCACTAAAAGACTACTTTAGACAACTATGAGAATTTTGTCTTGAAAATGCATTCTAATGGGACGTTTGGAGACACCTATTGGTTTGAAGGGACAGACAGATGGTTGTTAAGCCTAAGGATTCCTCCAATTAAACCAGTAGGGGACTAATCACAAAACAACTTAATTATCATAAACAAAAAAGTCAAAGCAAGTGAATTCAATGTTGCAGCAATGCCTACATTTTATCAGTCAACAACAAAACATGTTGTTTATTATTTGTGGGATGAGAAAAAATCTGACATACCCTTCTTGTGTATTGAATTCGTCTTCTTCAAAAGCCTACAGATAAACGATGTTAAGAAATTAAGAAAATTTTGACAAACAAACACAAATACCAAAATTGTAAAATACTTATCTTCTTTCTAAAAAAAACATTCATACAATACATACGTTGTTTTTTTTCTCTGCTTTGTCAAATGACAGATTACAGTAAGTAAAACAGTCTGAAATACACGAAATGGTTTCAAACTGAATTATCACTAAAGCTCTTGCACCATAATGACAATACCCCCACCCCCACCCCTGATGTTGAGCGTAATATGAAGACAATTGTATATAAAAGATTTGACCTTCGCGCCGCCACTTTACCAGAGAGGGGGTAATCACGTGATAATCAAGATGGTGACATCCATGCCGGGGTATTTTTCGCCATTTTATACCCTTTGTTACTTTATTTTTTGAAAAATGCCGCTCACTTTCCAGCCGTATCAGCAAGAAAGTTACTAACGTTTATTTCTTATGAATACTCGCTCTATATCTCGACTTTACTCGCTGCAAAATATCTTAGCCGGATGACCTTATTTCAGCTCCACTAAGAAAATTCAGGAAGTAAAGTCGAGATATAAAGCGTATTTTAATACGAAATAAAGGCTTATCACCTTTTTACTGAAATGACTTGATTACCCCCTCTATTTTCACCCCAGGCAAATGAATTGAACAAATTGTGTAGAGAAGCATAATTCATTTTGGTTTATACATACCAAATATAACAGTTATTTTGCTGTATAAGTTTATATTAACAGCGTGATCTCAGTCGTCAGATCGATATGATTGTAATGAAACTTAGTACAAGGCAACTATACAATATTACACACCAAATAAAACATATTTGTACCTTTTTGGTATCAGAACTGTATGGATTGTTATTGACAATAATGTCTTTATATTCAAAATCATGATGTTACAAAAAGTGTCAGTTGAAAGGGGGGCATAACTTTTTTACATACTACTATAAAAATTGAACCTGCTGAAAATCATATCTTTTTGAGCTTTCAAGCACAGGTTGATAGAAAATCAAACATGCACAAGTTTGTAACACTAGAAAATTTACTTAAAAGTTTGAATATTTACAGAAAAGAAGAGCATAGATAGAAGGACTTGAAAATGATATATCAGGTTACCACTTTAATATGAGCCAGGTTCTAGGAAAACTGGGCTTATTACATGTGTGTCAAATGTCGTCTCAGATAAACCTATGCAGTCAGCACTGGCTCATCAAGTACACTTTTCCACTTTTGTGGTATTTTCATTTAAAATCCAGTTTAGACTGAAAGTGTCATCCTTGATTAGCCTGTGCAGACTGCACAGTCTAGGACGACACTTTACGCATGTGCATGAAGCCCAGTTTTTCCACAAGAAGGCTCAACTGGTTAACACTTCATTATGGAACTATATTTACCAGGGAGAGGACATTGAGGAATTCCCGGGTGTCGAACACAATCAATGTGCGCAGGTACGGGTAGTCTGGCTCCTCCGAAGTCTGGGACTTCACTCGCTGACATGTCAGACACTTAAACACCTGAAACAGGGCAATATTAGACACTTGAACACCTGAAACAGGGCAATATTAGACACTTGAACACCTGAAACAGGGCAATATAAGACCCTTGAACACCTGTACCAGGGCAATACAAGACACTTTAACACCTGTAACATTGTAAAATAAAACACTTGAACACCTGTATCAGGGCAACAACATAACTTCTAATATAGCTAACAACAATAAGTGTAACTGACAGATGGTCCCCAATTAAACACTTTGTCAATGGCGGATTTGATTGTATGCAGAATATGCCAAACTATAAACAAAGGGTGATAACTCCATTTAAGATTTACTGTGTGGTACTGACATCCAAACAATATGACACCCTAGAAGGTGAGCTGCATAAACATGTTACTGACATTGGCTCTGTTTCAGAGATTTTGAACAGCCAAGAAAATGCCATACTTTTAACAAAAGGCAATCTCTCTCTGAAATATCATTTCAGCAGAACAAGCCAATAATATATATGTGTTCATTGTCAAGATACTTCATGGTAAGTTTCATCAAATTTGGATCAATAGTTCCTGAGATATCACATTGATCAATAGTTCCTGAGATATCACACACAAACGAACAATTCCTGAGAAAATGCCCTTCTTACAATCAGAGGGCATAACGCCTTGAAAAATCACCAAAGCTCAAAGTCCTGACAATGTGTGCAAGTCCATCATGGAGGAATTCTGATTACTAGTTCCTCAAAGGACGCACCTGTTGGACAGAGGGCCTGTCATTAATTATGTGAGATACAATTATTGGGATATGAACTGCAACTATTTGGACCCCTTTACTTTTACTTTAATCACGCTGTTAGTCAGCATAATTATTTATCAAATCCTGTATGTTTCCAGAATGCGACTAGACATGGGTCCATAGAACAAACATGTTCATTGTTGTTTTAACTAAAAATGGGCCAAAAAACCATCTATTACAAAAACACAATAAAAACAACAATTAACTAAAATATGGAGGGGCAAAAGTTTACATGCTGGGTAGCATGTTTGTATTGTGTCATCACTCTTTTAAAGTTATGGGTGACTTTTTTGTCTTCTTTTTTCTTTCAAGACGACATAACTCCAGTCATATAAAAAACAAATGATTATATGGAGGTACTAAAGTTCACTTGCTGGGAATTTGTTTTTTTAAGTTTCAGCCCTCTAGCAGCAAAACATTTTAAGTTATGTGCTTCACAAGTTTAAAAATGCATTTTTTAGAACGAAAATGGTCACATCTCCAGTAACGTCAAAAATACTTGAATACAAATATGGAGTTCACATGGTAAATATGTTTGTTAAGCTTCATTTCATTAGTATGTGTACATTTTGAAATATGCCCGACATAAAAATCCAATGGCCTGGGGCAGATTGTTGGACAACGGCAAATCTCCATAATATAGGGGCATAAAAACAACCAGCAGACAAATGGTAAGATTTCCATCAACATCATTACAACCAGCAGACAAATGGTAAGATTTCCATCAACATCATTACAACCAGCAGACAAATGGTAAGATTTCCATCAACATCATTACAACCAGCAGACAAATGGTAAGATTTCCATCAACATCATTACAACCAGCAGACAAATGGTAAGATTTCCATCAACATCATTACAACCAGCAGACAAATGGTAAGATTTCCATCAACATCATACAACCAGCAGACAAATGGTAAGATTTCCACAGTAACTCACAGGCTGTTCAGGTTTTATGCTGTTTGCTGCTCATCAGTATCTTAGGGCTGGTAATAAAACCTTTAGAACTTAATTCTATCAAGAAAAGTCTTTTATTTCCTTTGATTTCCTAAGGACTACAAAGTAGTCAAAAAGCATATATGAGGGGTAAAGGGTTAAAGCCCAAACCCTGTTTGCACATCTTGCTACGTACGTCTTGTTTGACAGCTGTCACCAGATGGTCCGGAATGTCGCCCAGGGGGTAGGCCCGTCCAGCTAGACTACAGCTGATGTACACTAGTAGCTTGTTACCCAGGCGGATCTGCTGGTCTGCCAACAACATGCATAAAAAATAAGACACTCATATACATAAACAAGAGATGTGTTTGTCAGAAACACAATGCCCCCTACTGTGCCGCTTTGAAGCCATATATTTGACCTTTGACCTTGAAGGATGACCTTGACCTTTCACCACTCAAAATGTGCAGCTCCATGAGATACACATGCATGCCAAATATGAAGTTGCTATCTTCAATATTGCAAAATTTGACCTTTGACCTTTAAGGATGAACTTGACCTTGACCTTTCACCACTCAAAATGTGCAGCTCCATGAGATACACACGCATGCCAAATATCAAGTTGCTATCTTCAATATTTAAAAAGTGATGGCAAATGTTAGTTTTGGACGGATGGACAGATGCCATATATTTGACATTTAACCTTGAAGGATGACCTTGACGTTCACCTTTCACCACTCAAAATGTGCACCTCCATGAGATACACATGCATGCCAAATATCAAGTTGCTATCTTCAATATTCAAAAAGTTATGGCCAATGTTTAAGTTTTTGGACAGACGGAATATTTGACATTTACCTTGAAGAATCCCCTTGACCTTCACGTTTCACCACTCAAAATGTTCAGCTCCAGGAGATACACATGCATGCCAAATATCAAGTTGCTATCTTCAATAGTGAAAAAGTTATGGGCAATGTTAAAGTTTTCGGACAGCCGGACAGACGCCATATATAAGAAATTTTACCTTGAAGGATGACCTTGATCTTCACCTTTCACCACTCAAAATGTGCAGCTCTATGAGATACACATGCATGCCAAATATCAAGTTGCTATGTTAAATATTGAAAAAGTTATGACCATTAAAGTTTTCTGACGGACGGACAGACTGACATACTAACTGACTGACGGACAGTTCGACTGCTATATGCCACCCTACCAGGGGCATAACAAAAGTTGTTCTAGTTGTTTGCCAGTATCCAGCACACTTAGAACACACATATGCCTGTAAAAGTTTTTAATTACACTGAATAAAACACATTTGGCAATTATGTCACGCGTCGTCTGCATGATCTTACTGCAGGTATTTACAGCCTACATACACTGTCACTTGTTCAAAGCATGCGCTCTCGCTGGCCAATATCAATTTTCCAATGCAATAACACTCTGCCTTTAGGCTTGTTCTACTTCGGTAAAGAGATAATTGACTGCTGATTGTAATTCAGTCAATATCGCTTTTATGTTAAGAAAAAGCGAAGTTGGCTACCTGAAGGGGACAACTTCGCCCAAGTCTCCCATTGGCAAGACCCCGGGATATTTTATTACCACTCTTGCCATGCTATGGGTTCCCTGTTTCTTTGCGTACCTGAGAGTTGTTTGCCAGTGTCCACAGCAGCTCTAAGTGTGGACAGCAGCTCTTCCAGGGGTGTGATGTAGTCCAGCATGCCTTTGTTGTAGACATACAGGATGGCATCGTACAGTCCGTGACTCCAACACAGGAGGACCACCTAACGTAACATGGAAATATGATGTAGGACAAATGGGAAACACAGACATGGAAATATGATGTAGGAAAAATGTGATACACAGACATGGAAATATGTTGTTCACAAATGTGAACCACAGACATGGAAGTATGTTTGACAATAAAAGTACCTACATGGTGTATATCGAGGCTGGTGACATCCATGTGTACTATACAGGCCTCTACACTCTCCAGCATGCCTTTCTGCTCGTAGTGTGTCACAAAGTCCTTCATGACCCCCGGAGGCATCATGGTGAGCCGGTCATCAAGGATATACGGCTCCAGGCACTCCAGGAATGTTCCCATGGCGATCACGTCCATGCTAAACCGCTCATAGATACGACCGAACAGGATGTCCCTGCAATATGTGCACATATTCCATGAATAGAAACTTTCAAATAGGTGATATTTGTCTTATAGCTATAATATTGGCTAGCAAAAATCCATGAATATAAACATTCAGATATTTGTCTCACAGCTATTATATATAGTATTCCCTAGTGCAAATCAAAGACCATTATTATGCAATAATTATTTGGTACATAATGACAGTTGAAATTCAGTTTGAGGTCCAAAAATCTTCACAAACAAGACGTCCTGTCTTCTGTACTAGTCCAGTTAATATTGCTCATATAGATAGAACTCAGCTGTAACAGAAGCACATTTTGTTTATTTACAAAGTGTTTCGTACTGAAATAGCCTACGACATAGAAAAATGGATTCTAAAATTAGACAATCAATAGCATTACAGTAAATCATTAATATTTTGATTTTCTGATAAAAATTTCCAGCTGTTCTGAACGACAAAAATTTGTTTCTTATAATTTTTATTAGAAATCTGATGTTTAATTTCAATTTTGTTATTTCTAATTATCACTTTTTAAACTATTATGCCAGTCACAACCACTGTTTTATGTTCACATATTGATTTCATTTATGACAATTTTGTCTTGGCTTAAAACGAGTTTGTAGAGTAAAACAAGGTTTACAACATGTGAGAATATCGGGCATGGTGCACAGATTGGACTACAGCGTAAATATAGTTCACTGCAATATTAATGTATGAAGTAGAATAAAGCAACACATCTGGTTGATAACCGTTAAAAAATCAAGTTAAATCAAATAGTGTGGCCACATGCACTCTTACAAAGCTGTGCTATATTAAACATTGAGCCTTGCTCTGGGAAAACAGGGCTTAACAAGCTATATAGTCCTCTACTGGCTCCACCATTGTCAGAAATTCCACCATTGTCCAAAAAAAATTATTTTGTTATTTGTTGCCAAAGCAACCAGAATTTTTGACGTAGGAACAAAATGAAATGACGTGCATAATGTCCATATTGCCATCTATCCATGTTTCAAGTTTCATGAACAAAAATTAAGAACTTTTAAAGTTATCGCAGGATCCAGAAAACCACCATTTTCAGCAGTATTTCTAGTCTATTTGTTGCCATAGCAACCAGAATTTTTGACATAGGAACAAAATGAAATGACGTGCATAATGTCCATATTGCCATCTATCCATGTTTCAAGTTTCATGAAAAAATATTAAGAACTTTAAAAGTTATCGCAGGATCCAGAAAAGTGTGACTGACAGACTGACATACAGACAGACAGAGCGCAAACCATAAGTCCCCTCCGGTGAAACCGGTAGGGGACAATAAGTGAAGTATCATAACTTGATCAAACAAGTTTCAAACACATGATTCCTTTAATGTACAAACAAAAAGAGCATATTTAAAGTTAATACATGGTATCTTAACTATTTTGGACAATAGGCTATTGTACAACAATCAAAAAGAGTTATAAATATGATAACATACTTGCATACAATTGTTGGATTATAAAAGGAACTTTTTAACTTACAGTCTAACCAGATGAAGACAATATTCAACACACACTGGCACAATATTCTGAAAGTAAAAAATTTGTATTACACTTCAGTGGGAAAACATTGTATTTTTGACTTTATAATTACATACAGCAAATAATTTATTCACGCTAGATAAAGAGGATACAAATGTAAAGCAAAATCATTTCAAGGCTGTTAAATGGCAAGTACATTTACAGGTCTACAAATTGTAGATTGTGTTGTAACTTTAAAATTTCCAGGATAAATGTGTGCATCTTTCACTCAAAATGATAATTTTGATTAAATTGAGAGGTAATTAACCCATGTCCTTAATGAAATGCAAAATACAACAACAAGAAAATTCACCTCAACCAAACATTTCATGACTTAAAGGCTCTATAAAAGTGAAGATCCGTAATTATTTACCGATTTTGAAATATTTTTTTCATATTTTATTTATAAAGGTTATTAAAAAACAATATATATATGCTATTGAACATTACAATAAAAAATCAGCAATACAACTTGTTTTGAGCTCAAAATAAAGTGTCCTCCAAGTCAATTGTGTTTACAAACAATCAGTTTATTTACATCGCTGTTTACTGGGAAAAGAGAAAGTGAAAGTGACTCAGGTCACCAAAAATAAAACGATGATTTTTAACGTTTTCCGGTATCACCTACAAAGAAGGTCTCTTCTAAATGGTTAAAACGTTTGTAGTGATCTAATAAGTTACTTTCTGCTGGTTAAAAGTTGTTTAAAATAGAATTAAAATTGAATTTTTTCGGCTATTTTTAGCATATGTCACTGCTCTGAGGCTACACATCACGTTAGTTGCAAAAATGTAAACAGTTCTTCCAATTATGAAACGGGATTATCTTCCATAATTCTTGACAACGTTGTACCTAAGCTTTTTTATTAGCAGTTTTTATGCAAGAGTAACTGAAATCCGGTAAAAATCAGACCATTTGATATGCATAATAATTGGATTTGTGACCTTTATAGAGCCTTTAATTAAACTAGAGTCGCAATAACAAAAAACTGTTCAAACACATGATGGCACCATTTCAGGTTTCAAGTTTTCTGACACTTACAAATAATTTATATTTAAAGAAAATACACGAGTCCAAACATTTAGAGACAGGTATGTTGTGTTTGTTTGTAAATTATTATATTGAAATAAAAGCAATACATCAATGTGCAATAATTGAATTGTGTTCCACTCTTCTTTCTCTGCTTATAAATAAATACAAATTCACATCTTTGCAATGTTTTACCTGATATGCTATTAAACAAAAAGTTAAAAAATAAACACACTTCTTCCTTAAAACTATAAAGTTTCAAATGCTGTTTGATGAAACCATTAATTATTACCAGTATACATGGAAATTTACCAAATATCAAAAATGTCATGATCCATGGCCTTTAGGTATTACTCTGCCAGGATTTATGATCTTAATCAGGTTGTAAAAACATAAGATCGAAGGGTCACCAAATAAGTGTAAACAGGACAGAAGTCAGTTAAAATAGCTTTGCAAAATATATTGTCAGAAAATTCATTATTTAAGGACAAAATCCTGTATATCCCAAAATTAAGAGTCACATAAAATAATTCTTTGGCTAAAAAAGGGGATGTCTGAAAACTTCACAGGATAACCTTGGACAAAACATTCTGCCTTAACTGAATTTTTGCTAAAAAGTGGCTTCCTTTAAACGAAAAAAATACCATAGAAGTGGAAAGTGTGCTCCCTGATTTAGTAGAGAGTTACACATACCATGAAGTAGTCTTCCAGTTCCTCTATGTGGCCCTGGTCTGGACAAAGTTGGGTCATAGAGAGGTCTACATACTCAAATAGCAACTCCAGTATCTGAAACAGAAAATAAAAAACGTCACGCTCATGTAACACATTGATTGAAAGCCTTGCAGTGGGGAGGGGGAGTTTGAACCCCAATGAAAGAGTGTCAGCCTTTTAGTAGGGAGGGGAAGGTTGAACCCTAAGATATCTTGCATTCACTAATATTATCATTTTGATAATGAATGTGATTTAATTATAGTTCTAGTGGCTGCCAAACAGAGACGACACAACACAAGTGAACATACCAGGTCGGAGACTATTTCTTGTTTCTTGACAGTGCCCCCTGTGAGCCCCACGACAGCCTTGGCCTTGTTGTCGTAGAAGGACTTGGCGAGGGAGAGAGCGTCCTGGTAATGGCCTTCCTGTACCAGCACGTCTATACGCTGCAGGCAGAGAGACAGAGGGGTTATCATACCTGTACCAGCACATCTATATGCTGCAGGCAGAGAGACAGAGGGGGTTATCATACCTGTACCAGCACGTCTATACGCTGCAGGCAGAGAGACAGAGGGGTTATCATACCTGTACAAGCATGTCTATACGCTGCAGGCAAAGAGACAGAGTGGTTATCATACAGCACGTCTATCTGCTGCAGGCAGAGAGACAGAGGGGTTATCATACCTGTACCAGCACGTCTATACGCTGCAGGCAGAGAGACAGAAGGGTTATCATACAGCATGTCTATACGCTGCAGGCAGACAGACAGAGGGGTTATCATATAGCACGTCTATACGCTGCAGACAGAGAGACAGAGGGGTTTCATACAGCACGTCTATACGCTGCAGGCAGAGAGACAGAGGGGGTATCATACCTGTACCAGCACGTCTATACGCTGCAGGCAGAGAGACAGAGGGGTATCATACAGCACGTCTATACGCTGCAGGCAGACAGACACAGGGGTTATCATACAGCACGTCTATATGCTGCAGGCAGACAGACACAGGGTTTATCATACAGCACGTCTATACGCTGCAGGCAGTCAGACAGAGGGGTTATCATACAGCACGTCTTTACGCTGTAGGCAGACAGACAGAGGGGTTATCATACAGCACGTCTATACGCTGCAGGCAGACAGACAGAGGGGGTATCATAAAGCACGTCTATACGCTGCAGGCAGACAGACAGAGGGGTTATCATACAGCAAGTCTATACGCTGCAGGCAGACAGACAGAGGGGTTATCATACAGCACGTCTATATGCTGCAGACAGAGGGGTTATCATACAGCACATCTATACGCTGCAGGCAGAGAGACAGAGGGGTTATCATACAGCACGTCTATACGCTGCAGGCAGAGAGACAGAGGGGTTATCATACAGCATGTCTATACGCTGCAGGCAGACAGACAGAGGGGTTATCATACAGCACGTCTATACGCTGCAGGCAGACAGACAGAGGGGGTATCATAAAGCGCGTCTATACGCTGCAGGCAGACAGACAGAGGGGTTATCATACAGCACGTCTTTACGCTGCAGGCAGACAGACAGAGGGGTTATCATACAGCACGTCTTTACGCTGCAGGCAGAGAGACAGAGGGGTTATCATACAGCACATCTATACGCTGCAGGCAGAGAGACAGAGGGGTTATCATACAGCACGTCTATACGCTGCAGGCAGAGACACAGAGGGGTTATCATAATGTATAGGATGTTAAATACACAGAGAAGAACAGGTAACTGCCATAGCATTTTGTAATATATCAGGTTAGGCTTTGAATAAAATATTGGCTCTGTTTCTCACAATAAAAAGGAACAAATATAACTTGGTCCCCCTAAGACATCCACAAAGGGCTGTCCAGCTAGTGCAGAAGGGTGCTTCTTACATAGAAAATTCTGGTTAAATTCACATTCTCGTAAACAACTGAGTTTGTATGGTGGTCCCCATACCAGACAGATTAGGTTTCTTCCGGGTACTCCGGCCTCCCCCAACACAACACAAGACCACGCCAACAATTTAAAATCATTCAGTATCAACTAAATACATATAGCTGGAAATTAAAGTTATAATTCAAAATTCGTCCCAACTTGTATGGGTCTTAAAAGTTAATATTTAGTAAGAGTGCTGTGACACACTTCTGGTCCGCACATATTGCACCCAAAGGCACCATGGAACTCATAAATTTGTAAACACACACATTAGACATGTACATACCTCCTTCCATGTTCTGACTGAGTACACGTGCACTGCCTTGGTGCCCAACAAGAACAGCTGGTTCCCATGGCTAGCTATCGTCTGGTAACAGGCATGGTCCCCTGCATATGCCTGATAGGTTGAAATAAAAAATAAGCTGCCATCTGGGAAAACTTGGCTTGATACAAGCGTGTAAAGTGCCATCCCAGATTAGCAATACAAAATTTAAACTTAAGGTCTTTTGGGTAAAAACAACTTTTAGAGATAAGTAATTGGGCCCAAATTTGACCAAAAAACACTGAAATGTCATGGAAGGCCATGCATATAGGACAATCACTATAAGCCTCCAGCACTTTGACAGTGGGGGCTTAAACACAGAAGAAGTTTAAAACCAATTTAACTTAGCTTGATTGCATTAACATCCGTTGGATAATAGATGAGACAATCTTCAGTCTGTTTCCTGGGAAAAACCAGTACTTGACATCACTACAGTGGATATTTAGATTGCTCATGGAGTGGGGATTCAAAGCAGAAATTTTACATTTGGGGCATCAAAAACAACTTTGCAATACATAAACAAGTATAAGGACATCATTTTAATGAAGAACATTATTTACAGATAAACATAATTTAAACAAGCAAACTCGTTGAATTGATATCCCCCGCCAAACTAGAGCTTTGTCACAGATGTAAGCATTTTTTCAAGATACAAAGGGCCATAACTTCGTAATTAACGGATGGTGTACAATGCCATTTGGCGTGCATCATCGTCTTATCCATATATATACTCATACCAAGTTTCAATGAAATCTGCTATAGCACTTCCAAGATATGGCTCCGGACACAAAAGTGCCGGACGGACGGACAGACGGAAGGATGGAGGGACAACGCCAAAACAATATCTCTCCGCCTTTGGCGGGGGATAATAAAATGCTGCAAATAGTCATGAATGAGTGTATTTGTATCAGTTCTATATTTTAAGCTGATTATTCACTATGAAGAGGAAAGAGACTTACCAGTGCCTGGCTTACGTTGCCCCCAGTGGCCAGAGAGAGACTTACCAGTGCCTGGCTTACGTTGCCCCCAGTGGCCAGAGAGAGACTTACCAGTGCCTGGCTTACGTTGCCCCCAGTGGCCAGAGAGAGACTTACCAGTGCCTGGCTTACGTTGCCCCCAGTGGCCAGAGAGAGACTTACCAGTGCCTGGCTTACGTTGCCCCCAGTGGCCAGAGAGAGACTTACCAGTGCCTGGCTTACGTTGCCCCCAGTGGCCAGAGAGAGACTTACCAGTGCCTGGCTTACGTTGCCCCCAGTGGCCAGAGAGAGACTTACCAGTGCCTGGCTTACGTTGCCCCCAGTGGCCAGAGAGAGACTTACCAGTGCCTGGCTTACGTTGCCCCCAGTGGCCAGAGAGAGACTTACCAGTGCCTGGCTAACGTTGCCCCCAGTGGCCAGAGATTTGAAGAAACTGGTATTGTAGATCATCTGTACCTCTGTCAGGTCAATTATCTATAAACAAATTTTTTAAATAAAATTCATTTTAATTATTAAATACTTACCTGTTATCGTATGCTTATACTTTCCAAGGGGAAATAACTCATCCGGAATTTTAACTGGGAATCCGCCACCTCAATACCGTAATACAGGCCAGGTTAAACATAGTGCAATGCAACCTAGCCAAAAATCGGTAACCAACCCTCAATATTCTTTCAATATATATACAAAAATATTAATCGAATAGCGGGGTGGGAGGTGGGACTTACCGATAACAGGTAAGTATTTAATAATTAAAATGAATTTTATTTAAAAAATTTGTTTTAATGTCATAAATACTGACCTGTTATCGTATGCTGATTTTGCAGCTGCGGTGGGAAGGTTCGTATATATTTTCCCAACACAGTAGAACCCATAAACAGGGTTATCAGCTAATGATATCAAGTAATCTTCGTTAAAACGGTATTAATTATGACTTCTCGGACAGAGTAATATGTCTATGTCGTAAAGAAGACACTACCGTTAGTGAAACCACAACAAGCCCAAACGTATACAAATTGTATTGTTGGCACTTCAGAAAACGAAGATAAAAAGATGACAAGGTGGTCGGATTCCTCCAATAAACAGCTTAGAGCACGTCAAAAAGTGGGGTGTGATTAATATATGCCCACAAAACAGACAGAGCTCTTAATTCATGCGATCAGATCCTAAAAAGGAATGAATCCTTAGATAGGATAAGATTAACTTTCCTTAGTCGAGGTCTAACCCCAAGAAATAGAAGCCGCAGACACATCTCCCCCCCCCTTTTTTGGGGAAATGAAGAGTGTCTTTGAGAACCTCGAATGGACTTCTGACTAACACTGCTGAGATAGAACTTCAAAGCCCTGATTGCCCAAAGAAGTTTATCCTCATCTTCATGACTACTAGTTTAAGAAAACTTGGAAACTTGAAGGTAGAAGCCATATAGAGGACTTGATATTAAGCAAGGAATCCTGGCTGACACAACAAAGTGAAAACGACAATAGATCCAACTGGAATTGGTCGTATTCAACAGAAAAAGCATGAATTTCACTTCTCCGTATCATAAAAGCCATAATAAGAAGGAAAACCGTCTTAAAATTATATTGGAACTGTTAATAAGCCTGATGAAAAAGGTTCATAGGGAGCTCATTAAGCATCCCAACATGTTACACAAGTCAAAACCGCTTAAGAAGGTAAAGGAACGAAAAACATAGTGTTGACGTTCCATAGTTTGGATCAGTTCCAAAATAGGTAAGACAGCACAGAGTTGCGATGACTTACACAAAACAAGGTATACGAAAGCATAATCTCTATCCTTTGATGAAGAAAAGAACAAATTTCTTATCATCAAGAAAAAGATGAGAAAAACCTCTATGTATCTAGCAGAGTGATTAAGGTAATAACTATGCTCTCAATTACCCAGTAAAAAATGAATTTCCATAGAACCTTTATACAGTTCTGATGGAATTATCCTTGCACAAGTAACAAGGATTGAAACTCTAACAGAAAAACGTTCTTCTGTAGAGATAACTAAAAGTTATTAATCGCCAGACATGTAGTGGCACATGTTTGGATCAGTAAAAATATGTCTTTCTGAGATATGATATTTGACCTGTGAAGAAGTTTCCTGAAAATAATTGTACAGGAGACTTAAAAGGTCGTAGAACCATAATCCCATGGTTCATTAAGTATATTTCATGAAATTATGGCAAAAACTCAGTTATTGCAAAAACTCACCAAGAAGGCAAGATATTCCAGTTTATGTCAATGGACGAATGTATAACAATCGCACACCCTGCTGGATCGATTGCTGTGAACTGCATTGTTGACGTTGTGCAGCATACCGGTATACACTGCGATATACGATCGCATAACGCTAATAACTAGCGTTTGATGATAAACAACATTCTTTGATATACTATGTACACCATGCAACTCGTCTGCAACTTCACTGCCGCGCATGCGCAATTACATTATTGAACCCAACGGAAAAATAATTCGAAAGAAAGAACTGCAGGACAAAAGGTCCAACAGGGCGTTGAGACGAACTGGTATGAGAAAGACGATAGAGAAAATTTGTTGTTCTTGCAAAGAACGAATAAGTTCCTGATTTCCAGTTACAAGGAGTGATAATATGATCACCTCCGTGTCTGTAAGTAAACCACGACCGATGTGTGATAGTTGAAACCATCACAAAGGAATCGTGAAAATGTGTTGTAAATGAAAAACAGCTAAAAAGAATTTTCGCTTTTCAAGATGTAGATGTGCAGGTGATATTCGTTAGGATACCACATAATAGAGAAAATCAAGATACGTTGTTCTATGTGATCGTCCATAACCTTATCTGCTCACATCTGTATAAGATGTAAGGAAGGTTGTGGTAGAATAAACTATATTCTTGCCAAGATAATCTTTTAGTCTAGACACCACTGAATAGTGGTAAATAATGACAAAAAGATGGAAATCTGTGTCATTAAATAATCCCGAGATTAATACAATTATCTTAAAAATAAAGCTGAAACGGACGTAAGAAAAGACGTCTCAGCAGAAGGACCGGTGACCGGACCGGTAAATACCGACCGGTGACCGGAACCATTTGTCAAGGATGGGTGGGCAAAGAAACCACGGCAAGCCGAACTTTCCCACTCCAAACACACTTGAAAATTGGTAGAATAGGACAGTGTTTAACACTTATAAGTTTATGACCTATCTACAGAATATAGCCTCTTCTTGAACCAATAACAGGCGCCTTTAAAATCCTGGATAATACAGGTCGCGAAGTCATCGATTTGCGAAGTACGGAAATATGATTGATAGTGGTACCTCCGGAATCGGAGGTGTGATGGCAGAAAAAGGTGAAAACCCTATGGGTAACCTTAAGCGGGTCCACGCTTGCCGGTAGAATGCATGGAAGTCTTAAATTCTGACTTGATTAATCCATTTACTTCAAGACTTCTAACCTGGACGAATTCCGAAAGGAATACGACCTGTTATAGGAAGACGGCCTGTTATGGCCAGAAGTGTAATAGAAGAATAACTTTAAGATGAGGTCCCTCCAGATCCTAGGATCTAAGATCTGAGTTCAATAGGTCCTAAGCCATCTACAAGACTGTAGCCGTCAATCTGATAGGCAATCCTATGTATCAGAACTCTTGTTGATTCCAGTAGCTTGAAAATATGCACTGCCGTAGGAGCAATAGAAAAGCAGAAGTCGATACAAATGTCGTCTTGCTAATCCTGCTAGCGACATTAATGTGTCCCAACTGTTCCGTGACACTGACTGCAAAGTCTGTAGCCGACAGGTAAAGGCGGTTAAAACAATTCATCCTTCGGGTCTCGAACATAAATTAATAGAGGTCAAATAGTATTGTTCGACCTCAATGCTAGTCTCCGAGCCCACTTCAGCCGATCTATCTGCAAGACCAGTAGTCTGCATGTAGCCGGTTGAGATAGAAGTACAAATAACAGATATAGCATGATTTGGTAACCGTCGCCAGTAGAACATCAGTATTGAAAAACACAAAAAGTCATGTAGATTGTTGAACCCATAAAATATAGTATTCAATACAATCATAGCCAGGGGTATACAACTATGTAATGTAGACGATACCCGTGATACTAAAAATTGACCGATGAAAACACAGTGGAATACCGGTAATTGGTAAGTGGTGACCGAACCGGACCGGTCAATGACCGGTAACTGTAGCCCGGTGAACGGACCAGTCATAATATGACCGGTGACGTTACCAGTTAAAGACCGAACAAGGGACAAAATTGTCACAAAACCAGGTTTTCATTGTGAAAAAAAAATCTGATAAAGGGAGAAAACTCAAACTGAACTTTTGAAATGACCAAAAAAATTAACCCCCTTTGTAAGTTTTTTTTTTTTTTAAATCTATTTTTAGTCGTGGCGACCTTGACATTGGAGATATTGACGTGATTCTTTCGTGGGACACACCGTCCCATGATGGTGAACAAATGTGCCAAATGATTTTAAAATCTCACAATGAATGACATAGTTATGGCCAGGACAAGCTCATTTATGGCCATTTTTGACCTTTGAACTCAAAGTGTGACCTTGACCTTGGAGATATCGACGTAATTATTTCGCGCGACACACCGTCCAATGATGGTGAACAAATGTGCCAAATGATTTTAAAATCTGACGATGAACGACATAGTTATGGCTCGGACAAGCTCATTTATGGCCATTTTTGACCTTTGAACTCAAAGTGTGACCTTGACCTGGAGATATCGACGTAATTATTTCGCGCGACACACCGTCCAATGATGGTGAACAAATGTGCCATATGATTTTAAAATCTGACAATGAACGACATAGTTATGGCCCGGACAAGCTTTTTCCGCCAGCCCGCCAGCCCGCCAGCCAGCCCGCCAGCCAGCCAGCCAGCCAGCCCGCCCGCATTCGCCAATCTAATAACCAGTTTTTTCCTTCGGAAAACCTGGTTAAAAATGGTGGAATCCATATGGTCTGTTATCAATGTCAAGCACTGCTCGGAAAAGAAGATCATGCCAAAAAAATCCAATCCGATGGCGATGAGACATCACTTATTCTGACCGGTGATCAGTGATCGGTGATATGACCGATGAATGGTGACCGATGTCCGGTGATCGGGACCGGTATAATATAACTGCGTCAGAATGGAAATATCTGGTGCAGAAGAATGACCATCCACGAAGTCATCTGATAATGTTAACCGGAAAACAACGGTAGATTATCAGTATTAATAGGCATAAGTGTCCTTGTAGTCGTAGTGGAGAAAAGAACAGCTTATCCCGAAGCCTGAATGTTAAACGAACTAGTGTTCGTATACAACTACGGCTCGGTGACTGCAACATGTGTGGATGCCATAAGAAGAACCATCACACGTGGAATGGAGACATGATATTCCTAAAGGAATAAAATGGAGAACGTCGATATGACCAGTAGGTTCATTAACGCCTACGTGAGAAGTGGCGACATCCATATAACTTCGATGCCGAAATATTGTTCGGCTACGCTGGAAATATTGTCTTCTACAATATTGTCTCCGTGAGCATTGACATGATCGCTTACGAGCGTATCAACGTCGAGAACTGCTCAATGAAGGAGAGGTATGTTCGATAAATATCCAGTGGTGCTCAATGCAGTCCGCTGATGTCTACGTGAAGGATGACGACGTCCTCGTTTCCTGCGATGTCGAGATCTGGATCGGCCGAGATGTGGATCGGCTGCGATGAGACCGAGATCTTCTAGAATAACGTCTCCGTGAGTGACGACGTGATCGCTTACGAGAGCCGCGACGATGAGAACTGCTCGACGAAGAAGAGCGTGTCCGATGTCTAATCCATGATGAAGACGATGTATTCAACGAAGAATATGAGAATAATTCAATGAAGAAGACCGAGTTCTTCTTCTTGACCGGTGACTGGTGTTATCGGTGGCAGGCCTAACTGATGACTGTTGACCGGTGACCGGAGCGGTGATCAATGACCGGACCGGTGACCGGACCGGACCGTTGACATGACCGGACCGGTGACATGACCGGACCGGTGACATGACCGGTGACCGGACCGGTGACATGACCGGTGACATGACCGGTGACCGGACCGGTGATCAATGACCGGACCGGTGATCAATGACCGGACCGGTGACCGGACCGGACCGGTGACATGACCGGTGACCGGACCGGTGACCGGACCGGACCGGTGATCAATGACCGGACCGGTGACCGGACCGGTGACATGACCGGTGACCGGACCGGACCGGTGACATGACCGGTGACCGGACCGGTGACATGACCGGTGACCGGACCGGTGATCAATGACCGGACCGGACCGGTGACATGACCGGTGACCGGACCGGCCGGTCAGACGTCGATCAATGGTCCGTGATCAACGTCCCCGGTGACGTACCGGTCATATCATGACCAGTGTTGTCACCGGATAATGACCGTATGGCGGATGCCAAATGGTCCGGCATTGGTCGATGTCCTTGACCAATGCCATCGGGCAAAGACCGGCTGACGGGTGTCGCCATATGGTCTGATGTTGACCGACTGTCTAAGTGACTTAGCATAGTACGGTCGCGATCGTGCCCGATACCCGGTGACTGATACTGCAACTATCATCCATGATCTGCGAAGTCACCGGGTATTTATCCACTCTTGTTTCTGCGACCATCATGTAGTCGAATATATGAAAAACAAGAGCAAAGCATATTCAACCATAAACTGGTCACAGACCAGATTATCATACGGCACATAAAATCAATATTTGACCATAATGAAAATTATAATAATACTGCCGTAGATCATAAATTAAACAAAAGTTTAATTCAAAACAGATGAAAAATAAAATGACGATCAATTAGATTGTCATACGGAACGTTAAAATCATTATTGCACACAATGGCAAATGATAAACAATCTGTCAATAGAAGAACACGCTTTGCACGATCTCGTAACACATTAGAAGAACATGCTTTGCACGTTCTAGCAATGTATTAGAAGAGCACGTTTTGCACGTGGTCGTTCGCGCCTGAAAACACCCAGCATGGTAGAAATAAACCATTGTTCGATAAAAACAAGCATGGCTTACCTTTTACAAATGAAACAAAATCCATTAAATCCACACAAATTAATCCGAATGAGAAATAAAAAGATAAATAACACAATTTATCTATTCAAAACCCCAATCAACCAAGTGAAAAACAATATTTTAATTCAGAGCCGTAAAAGACACGTATACACCTGGTTGATCCGGAAAGAATATTGAGGGTTGGTTACCGATTTTTGGCTAGGTTGCATTGCACTATGTTTAACCTGGCCTGTATTACGGTATTGAGGTGGCGGATTCCCAGTTAAAATTCCGGATGAGTTATTTCCCCTTGGAAAGTATAAGCATACGATAACAGGTCAGTATTTATGACATTAAAACAAAGGGGTATTGTAGATAAGCTGTACCGCTGTCAAGTCAATTATCTACAAACAAAGGGGTATTGTAGATAAGCTGTACCTCTGTCACGTCAATTGTCTACAAACTAAGGGGTATTGCAGATCAGCAGTTATTCCATCCAGTCAATTCAGGGGTTTTTCTGCCTATTTTGGGAAAAGGAGTCTGACCAAATTGGGAATTTTTTATCGACAAAATTGTCCATTTTGTGAATTTTTGCTTCGATGAAACGGATCATTTTGGGAAAACATTGGGAATTTATCATGCTTAAATAAGTCAGAGGTTTAACAAATAAATGTGTTGTTATTTGTTATTTTGACCTTAAATGCAGGTAAGCATCAGATGAGTAAGTTTGGTTTGTGTGAATGTGCTGTGAAATGGGGAGCACAGCAGGTTCATGGTGCTGAATCCTCGCTCAACCACATTAGTGCTTGTTGGTATGATACACATCAGCTGGACGAGTTGGAACATTAATAATTTAATAATCATAAGTCATAAGACACTTCTTTCTAAAAAAAAAAATAAATAAATAAATAAAATTGTTTTTTTTTGGAAATTTGGTTATTTTTGTTATAATTTCGGTTTGGGATCCGGTCCGTTTGCATTGGGAATGCCTCCGTTTTTCGGAGGCGCAGACAGTGCTGAAAAACCCTAGTCAATTAACAATTGGGTATATCAATATTCGATTAGAAAACAGTATGTCAATTATCTATAGACACAGCAGTTTATCAATGTTCTATTAGAACAAATTTATGTCAAGTATCTTAAAACACAGGTGTTATATCAAATATCTATTAGAACCTGTTGATGTCAATTATTGACAAGCACAAGGGGTATATAAAATATCTATATGAACGCTGGTTTGTCAATAATAGACAACTGACAATCAAAGACAATCAACAAGCATGAATCAATAAAATGTCAACACATGAAACAAACTCAGAATTAAGTATTTTATGAAGTTAGAAATGTCCAGTTACCTGTAGTTCCTCCTCAGATCGGACATCTATTACGTGGAGCTTCTCAGTGGTATCTATGGTAACCAGCGTCCGTGTATTCATCCACTGCAAACACAGAGAAAACACTTCTTAAATAGCCAGCGTATTGTTTTACTGTGATTCATTTCAAAACAACTGTACTATTTTTTTCCCCAAATTGTGCACTTTGGCTGTTAAATTGCTTTATTTACCAATATAGCTCGTGGGCTTGAGCCATATTTTTAATATTCATTCCAAAACTTAGGGCAATGATCCATATATAGTGACATGATTGTATTCTGCATGTCTTGAAAATACATACAGTGACATTGAGGAGTTTGTATGGGACAGTCATCTTCTGCAGTCCTGTACACTTAATATCCTGGGCACTGCGGCATACAACCTGCAAACACATCATACGTTACCAGTCGTTCATGGGCAGAATACTCAACCAATCTTCTATGTACATGTGTCAACCATAATGTCAACTGTGGTATACCACCTATAAACACATTACTCAGTAACATTCAACCTTGGTCAGAATACTTCAATAATCAACCAATCTTATATGTACATACATTGATCATAATAGTAGTACATTTGTATACCAACACATACAAAACATTACAATACAGGTAAACCTTGGTCCCAATTATTCAATAATCAACCAATCTTCTATTAACATGTGTCAACTATAACCTCTATTGCAGCATACCACCAACTTTAACAACATTACAATACAGGTTAACCTTGGTCCAAATTATTCAATACTCAACCAATCTTCTATGAACATGTGTCAACCGTAACGTCCACTGTGGTATACCACCAATACACACAACACTCAGTAACAGTCAACCTTGGTCAGAATACTTGAATGATCAACCAAACTTCTACGTTCATGCGTTGGAATAGTTCAATATTGCAATTTTAACCAACAAATATCTTTTATAATGTCTCAGTCATAATCTAAAGTCAAAAACACTCACTATAAACATTGGCACAGAAAATTCTTTGTAACATAAAAAAAATGTATTTTCTAGGCTCATTTTAAATACTATTCCATAATCAAAAACCACCACTTCTTTAAACAAATACAATACATTGAAACTGAAACTAAAAGTAAATGATAAATTGTTACATAAATGGAAAATCATAGTATACTGCTATAACATTACTTTTCTCAATTTACAGAGAAAAGGTCTATGTAATTGTAATTGTACACAGTTTCATACTCAGATTTGCAAATGTCAGTAATAAGTCTCAATATAACGCATAAGTATGTCATGCATTGAAAGTAATTCAATGAAAAAATTTGGTCTTACCCATAACAAAGAAGACAGATATCTCTATTCACAACATATGAGCCTCACTCTGGGAAAATAGGGCTTAATACAAGTGCCCTGTGCGGTCCTATATTAACAATTGCAGTACGCACAGGCTAATCAGGGACAACACTTTCTGCCTTGATTGGAATTTAACTATGAGGTGAATTCATTTGAATGAAAAATACAATTGATGGGGAAAGGGTCATCCCTGATTAGCCTGCATGGGCTAATCTTGTAGGACACTTTACGCACATGCAGTAATCCACATTTTCCAATAGCTGGGCTCATAATTATTAACAACATTTTTCTCACCTGATGGAAGTATATGGTGCACTCACCTGATGGAAGTATATGGTGGACTCCCTGGCAAACACCAGAACAGGGTCGACTACGCGGTCACTGTCGCTGACCTGTATGATGACGAACTGCCAGGCCAGTAGGGGCAGACATGAGGGGCTGCCAGTCAGGGGATGGGTGTACACGACCTTCAACTGGGGGCTCAAGGTCACCAGCAGCACCTGCATCAAATGTTCAAAAAATATTATATAACATTACTGTAAAACTTATTTTGTTTACAAAATTTATCTACCAGTATGTCTGAACAATATTTTTAATTACAATGAAACTGTTCCTGAAAGATATTGTACACGTTATTTCTGTTTCTGTTTAATTGTATAATATTTATCTTCAATCCTTTACCCATAACTCATCTTCAATCCTGTACCCTTTAACACCAGGGCTTTTTTTCCTGACTTTGTAAAGCGGCCCTGGCCCCCTTACTTTGTGAAAAAATGAGTCGCGAACTTTTCAAAATTGTGAAAAAATGAGTTGCAATCTTTTCAAAATTGTGACAAATTGAGTCGCGAACTTTTCAAAATTGTGAAAAATTGAGTCGGAAACTTCTTAAAATTGTGAAAAACCGAGTCGTGAAATTATTAAAATTGTGAAAAACGGCCCATTTTGTAAAAATTCACGGCCATGTTAGATTTGTGAATTGTCCTTTTCAAAATTGTGAAATGTCCTTCCACGGCCACTCATAAAGAAGGAAAAAAAGCCCTGAACACCCATATACTCACTTTGACTCATGTGTAGTACATGAGACAATTAAATAATACGTAATACTTAAGACCTTTCTTACTAGATTCAAGTTTTAAAGATTTCATTTTCAGCCAAAA
The DNA here is from genome assembly GCF_020536995.1 of Dreissena polymorpha. Classification (NCBI taxonomy): domain Eukaryota; kingdom Metazoa; phylum Mollusca; class Bivalvia; order Myida; family Dreissenidae; genus Dreissena; species Dreissena polymorpha. The sequence goes on along the minus strand of NC_068364.1, from coordinate 13,350,812 downwards.
GATACTGATGAGCGGCAAACAGCATAAAACCTGAACAGTCTAATAATGGACAACACTTCCTGCTTTTATGGAATATTTTGTTTAAAGAAAGACTCCTCTTAACAAAAATCCAATCTAAACGAAAGTGCCCTCCTGATTAGACTGTGTGAACTGCACAATCAATTCACAGATACATACATGCATTAAGCCCAGAGCTAGGCTAATACAGAGACATACCTTAGAGAGTGATGCCATGGCCAGTATGGAGACGTCCTGCATGGGGTGGTCCTTGGTGGTCACGTTCACATTCATGTGCAGAGGCTCGATCACACACACCTCGCCACGGCTGTACACATATATCAGGACAAGTGTAAACAGTGAGAACAGTCTAATCAGGGACTGGATCAAACACACCTCACCGCGGCTGTTTACATATATCAGGACAAGTGTAAACAGTGAGAACAGTCTAATCAGGGACTGGATCACACACACACCTCACCACGGCTGTTTACATACATCAGGACAAGTGCAAACAGTGAGAACAGTCTAATCAGGGACTGGATCACACACACACCTCACCGCAGCTGTTTACATATATCAGGACAAGTGCAAACAGTGAGAACAGTCTAATAAGGGACTGGATCACACACACCTCGCCACGGCTGTACACATATATCAGGACAAGTGTAAACAGTGAGAACAGTCTAATCAGGGACTGGATCACAAACACCTCACCGCGGCTGTTTACATATATCAGGACAAGTGTAAACAGTGAGAACAGTCTAATCAGGGACTGGATCACACACACCTCACCGTGGCTGTTTACATATAACAGGACAAGTGTAAACAGTGAGAACAGTCTAATCAGGGACTGGATCACACACACCTCGCCACGGCTGTTTACATATATCAGGACAAGTGTAAACAGTGAGAACAGTCTAATCAGGGACTGGATCACACACACCTCGCCACGGCTGTTTACATAAATCAGGACAAGTGTAAACAGTGAGAACAGTTTAATCAGGGACTGGATCACACACACCTCAACACGGCTGATTACATATATCAGGACAAGTGTAAACAGTGAGAACAGTCTAATCAGGGACTGGATCACACACACCTCACCGAGGCTGTTTACATACATCAGGACAAGTGTAAACAGTGAGCAGTCTAGTCAGGGACTGGATCACACACACCTCACCGCGGCTGTTTACATATATCAGGACAAGTGTAAACAGTGAGAACAGTCTAATCAGGGACTGGATCACACACACCTCACCGCGGCTGTTTACATATATCAGGACAAGTGTAAACAGTGAGAACAGTCTAATCAGGGACTGGATCACACACACCTCACCGCGGCTGTTTACATATATCAGGACAAGTGTAAACAGTGAGAACAGTCTAATCAGGGACTGGATCATACACACCTCACCGCGGCTGTTTACATATATCAGGACAAGTGTAAACAGTGAGAACAGTCTAATCAGGGACTGGATCACACACACCTCACCGCAGCTGTTTACATATATCAGGACAAGTGTAAACAGTGAGAACAGTCTAATCAGGGACTGGATCACACATACCTCACCGGGGCTGTTTACATATATCAGGACAAGTGTAAACAGTGAGCACAGTCAAATCAGGGACTGGATCACACACCTCACCGCGGCTGTTTACATATATCAGGACAAGTGTAAACAGTGAGAACAGTCTAATCAGGGACTGGATCACACACATCTCGCCACGGCTGTTTACATATATCAGGACAAGTGTAAACAGTGAGAACAGTCTAATCAGGGACTGGATCACACACACCTCGCCACAGCTGTTTACATATATCAGGACAAGTGTAAACAGTGAGAACAGTCTAATCAGGGACTGGAACACACACACCTTGCCACGGCTGTTTACATATATCAGGACAAGTGTAAACAGTGAGAACAGTTTAATCAGGGACTGGATCACACACACCTCACCATGGCTGTTTACATATATCAGGACAAGTGTAAACAGTGAGAACAGTCTAATCAGGGACTGGATCACACACACCTCACTGCGGCTGTTTACATACATCAGGACAAGTGTAAACAGTGAGCACAGTCTAGTCAGGGACTGGATCACACACACCTCACCGCAGCTGTTTACATATATCAGGACAAGGGTAAACAGTGAGAACAGTCTAATCAGGGACTGGATCACACACACCTCACCGCGGCTGTTTACATATATCAGGACAAGTGTAAACAGTGAGAACAGTCTAATCAGGAACTGGATCACACACACCTCACCGCGGCTGTTTACATATATCAGGACAAGTGTAAACAGTGAGAAAAGTCTTATCAGGGACTGGATCACACACACCTCACCGCGGCTGTTTACATATATCAGGACAAGTGTAAACAGTGAGAACAGTCTAATCAGGGACTCGATCATACACACCTCACCGCGGCTGTTTACATATATCAGGACAAGTGTAAACAGTGAAAACAGTCTAATCAGGGACTGGATCACACACACCTCACCGCAGCTGTTTACATATATCAGGACAAGTGTAAACAGTGAGAACAGTCTAATCAGGGACTGGATCACACATACCTCACAGGGGCTGTTTACATATATCAGGACAAGTGTAAACAGTGAGCACAGTCAAATCAGGGACTGGATCACACACCTCACCGCGGCTGTTTACATATATCAGGACAAGTGTAAACAGTGAGAACAGTCTAATCAGGGACTGGATCACACACACCTCGCCACGGCTGTTTACATATATCAGGACAAGTGTAAACAGTGAGAACAGTCTAATCAGGGACTGGATCACACACACCTCGCCACGGCTGTTTACATATATCAGGACAAGTGTAAACAGTGAGAACAGTCTAATCAGGGACTGGAACACACACACCTTGCCACGGCTGTTTACATATATCAGGACAAGTGTAAACAGTGAGAACAGTTTAATCAGGGACTGGATCACACACACCTCACCATGGCTGTTTACATATATCAGGACAAGTGTAAACAGTGAGAACAGTCTAATCAGGGACTGGATCACACACACCTCACCGCGGCTGTTTACATACATCAGGACAAGTGTAAACAGTGAGCACAGTCTAGTCAGGGACTGGATCACACACACCTCACCGCAGCTGTTTACATATATCAGGACAAGTGTAAACAGTGAGAACAGTCTAATCAGGGACTGGATCACACACACCTCACCGCGGCTGTTTACATATATCAGGACAAGTGTAAACAGTGAGAACAGTCTAATCAGGAACTGGATCACACACACCTCACCGCGGCTGTTTACATATATCAGGACAAGTGTAAACAGTGAGAAAAGTCTTATCAGGGACTGGATCACACACACCTCACCGCGGCTGTTTACATATATCAGGACAAGTGTAAACAGTGAGAACAGTCTAATCAGGGACTGGATCACACACACCTCACCGCAGCTGTTTACATATATCAGGACAAGTGTAAACAGTGAGAACAGTCTAATCAGGGACTGGATCAAACACACCTCATAGCGGCTGTTTACATATATCAGGACAAGTGTAAACAGTGAGAACAGTCTAATCAGGGACTGGATCACACACACCTCACCGAGGCTGTTTACATATATCAGGACAAGTGTAAACAGTGAGAACAGTCTAATCAGGGACTGGATCACACACACCTCACCGCGGCTGTTTACATATATCAGGACAAGTGCAAACAGTGAGAACAGTCTAATCAGGGACTGGATCACACACACCTCACCGCGGCTGTTTTCATATATCAGGACAAGTGTAAACAGTGAGAACAGTCTAATCAGGGACTGGATCACACACACCTCACCGGGGCTGTTTACATATATCAGGACAAGTGTAAAAAGTGAGAACAGTCTAATCAGGGACTGGATCACACACACACCTCACCGTGGCTGTTTACATATATCAGGACAAGTGCAAACAGTGAGAACAGTCTAATCAGGGACTGGATCACACACACCTCACCGCGGCTGTTTTCATATATCAGGACAAGTGTAAACAGTGAGAACAGTCTAATCAGGGACTGGATCACAAACACCTCACCGCGGCTGTTTACATATATCAGGACAATTGTAAACAGTGAGAACAGTCTAATCAGGGACTACATTTTCAGCTTTTATGGGTTGTTGTTTTTTTAATAAATTTTTTCTTCTTAGAAAAACTCCAGTCTAGGCAGACTGCACAGGCTAATCTAGGACAAAACTTAAAGCAGATTCATTAAGCCCTGTTTTCCCACAGCAAGGCTCATATGTTTGTACTGTTAAAGATGAACCTGACAAATGATGGTCACTAACAGCCTTAATGTGGTTGCAGATTCAGTCTTGTTTCCTGGTTATTAACAATTCAACACATCCATTTCCTGTTATTACAATACGTTAATGTCCTAATGACTAATTTCTAGCTTGCAATAACAAGGGGACCTTGATGATCAGGAAATGCTCGCCTGACAAACTTAAGTTTAGAGGTATAATACTTCAGACTTCTGGTTAAGAACTACTATTGACAACAGGCATAATATGAACATATCTTGCTATGTTAATATATATACATGTAGAACATTTCACATCAAAACTCTGGTTTTGCCACTTTTGGCCTCAGAGGATAATAGGAATAATCTTATTAGAGGACCTCTTTGTTATGTTAAAAAGTAAGAGATATATGAGCTGTGTCCTTCCATAGGAGAAAACTTTCAAAGTTATTTTGCTAGTCTATATACAAGAGCACCGCATAACGGGTGCCACGCTCGGCTACGGGTGCAGTTTTGAATAAATGAAAGCTTGTCAGAATTCAAAAAAATTTAAGAGGTAACAGTGACCTTGACCTTTGACCTAGTGACCCCAAAATGGGTGTGGCGTGTAGAACTCATCAAGGTGCAACTACATATGAAGTTTCAAAGCAGTAGGTGGAAGTATTTTGATTTTAGAGCCAATGTTAAGGTTTCAGCACGACGCGGACGTAGGACGGCAGATGTTGGACGATAATCAGGCTATGACAATACCTCAGGTTTTCTCAGAAAACGCAAAGCTAATAATAACATGTGACACCAAGGGCATTTCCATTTTTACCCCAGTGACAGAGTTTGACTTTTTTTTATAGTAACCATTATCTGATGTTACATACTAAACATTAGGGATGGCAATGAATATTGTAATAATTGTTTGCTCTTTGAATACCCACTTCATAATTTATGTAAATATGAGTTTCAGTTCAGTATAGTATGCGTCACTATTATCCCCTAATTACAAACAATCCATCCCTCCAAGGTACTCGAGTATACTGAATAGATGTCAAAAATTGATAATCATCCTATTATTGTGTTGGTGACAGTTGACTACCATTTAATCCCTTAGCGCTAAATTTTGACAACAATTTGTAATCCCTTAGTGCTAAAATGGGTCTATTATCAAGCACATAAACCATGATTAAGTTCAAATAAAACATGCTTTTGGGTAATTATCTTTAATCATTTATCACTTTCGAAAATAACCTGTGCCGCAACACTACTATTAAAAGCCATTACACCATGAAGATCTTATAAATAATAATGCAACGTAAAACTTATCCCCCATATAAACAGTTTTCCGTTTATAATCCACAAGATCTCATGTTTTTCTAGTGTCCTGGCATATTTAATAGTTTTTCTGTATTGCTGTGATATCGCTATCAGATTGATGTAAACAATACATACCTGCCAGAGCACAGGCACCTTGACTCACACGTCCTCTTGATATCAGATTGATGTAAACAATACATACCTGCCAGAGAACAGGCACCTTGACTCACACGTCCTCTTGATATCAGATTGATGTAAACAATACATACCTGCCAGAGAACAGGCACCTTGACTCACACGTCCTCTTGATATCAGATTGATGTAAACAATACATACCTGCCAGAGAACAGGCACCTTGACTCACACGTCCTCTTGATATCAGATTGATGTAAACAATACATACCTGCCAGAGAACAGGCACCTTGACTCACACGTCCTCTTGATATCAGATTGATGTAAACAATACATACCTGCCAGAGAACAGGCACCTTGACTCACACGTCCTCTTGATATCAGATTGATGTAAACAATACATACCTGCCAGAGAACAGGCACCTTGACTCACACGTCCTCTTCATATCAGATTGATGTAAACAATACATACCTGCCAGAGAACAGGCACCTTGACTCACACGTCCTCTTGATATCAGATTGATGTAAACAATACATACCTGCCAGAGAACAGGCACCTTGACTCACACGTCCTCTTCATATCAGATTAATGTAAACAATACATACCTGCCAGAGAACAGGCACCTTGACTCACACGTCCTCTTGATATCAGATTGATGTAAACAATACATACCTGCCAGAGAACAGACACCTTGACTCACACGTCCTCTTGATATCAGATTGATGTAAACAATTCATACCTGCCAGAGAACAGGCACCTTGACTCACACGTCCTCTTGATATCAGATTGATGTAAACAATACATACCTGCCAGAGAACAGGCACCTTGACTCACACGTCCTCTTGCCTATCAGTCTCCTGAAATGGAAGTACAACAACTTCTATCTTTGCATTAAAAACAAGAGATGTGTTTGTCAAACACAATGCCCCCTTCTGCGCCGCATGAAACCATATATTTGACCTTTGACCATTCACCACTCATAATGTGCAGCTCCATGAGATACACATGCATGCCAATTATCAAGTTGATATCTTCAATATTGCAAAAGTTATGACCAAGGTTAAAGTTTTGGGACAAACACACACATACAATGACAGACAGACAAGCCAACAACAATATACCCCCGATCATTTGATCCGGGGACATAAAAATTGAAAATACAACTGATCAAAACATATCATACATACAAATCATGATTGCAATAGTACTTGCTTTTACCATATATGTTTATATGATTTATTAAAAATGTCTTGATGCTTGTGGTACGTACTTAAACTCAAGTTCAAACACTGAGCCCCCACTGTCGCTGCACACCGCTAGTACAAGACTGTCTGTGAACTGAAATGAACATAAACAATTAGACATTCATCAACAAATTACAGTCGAAACCCGATGGCTCTAACTCGTCATGACCGGCAACAATGTTTCGAGCCATCCGGAATTCGAGCCATCCGATTTCTTATAAACTTTTGTTTACAAACAAGTCTGCAGTACATTTTCACGTGCAGTTGAAGAGTACACACATTGCTTAAACTCCCTACTACTTCGCGCTACTTTCTGCTTTTGAATTAATAAGAACCAGATATAAACTTAATACTTTTATGTACTAATATTTTAAATAGCTACAAATACAATCAAACAAATATCCTATAGTTAATTATATCAGCACATTTAAACGTAGCACATCTCTGGTAACACAGGGCACTAAGGAACAAAACATCAGCACTATATACATGTACACATCATTTACATAAAAGACAGTACTACATTTATTGATTTATTTATATTTTTTTAAGAAAGACATTTTGTCTGTCTGTGTTGGGTTCCTTAGCTGTTGTTGAGAAATGAAGCTATCTATTACATCTAGAGCTGTAACGATTCACACATCATTCGATTAGATTCGATTTCGATACCAAGTGGTCCGATTCGATTAGTTTCGATTCGATTCAAATTAAACTATACGCTGCTTATTTTGCAAACTAGTTCATGTTTGGTTTGCACAGAGCATGAATTAATATGTCTTGTATTTGTTAATAACTTATTATGTTGTGAATTTAAAGCGCTTATTTTTTTTAATAAAATTTAAAAACGCAACATTTATAAGTAACAAATTTATTGAACAAAACTTCCTGTTGAGTTATTCTTAAATAACATAAAATGCACAATGTATCACATGTGTTTAACAGAAAACAAAAACAAAAACATGTTAGTATATAAACAACTCCCAGTTGACTTCTTAACAGAATGCACACAGTTTAGTAAACAAACTAATTGGGTAACTTACGTCAACAAAACACGTTTTTCAAGTTGCTTTTGCATCAAACCTTCGCAAAACCCGAAATGTTCCCATATTTTAGATTTTAATTTTGACGGTGAGTCTTTCGGCGTGGTTGAAGAAGCCATTTTACCGGCTGATGTAATGCTCAGCATGTTATTCATTCATTCATTGGATGCCATATTGGCTATTGACCAATCATAAGATGTATTACAAATGACAAGAACGTTTAGACGAAGGATTTGGAAAGTAAGGTTTATAAATGCGGATCAAACGGGATTGCAGTGAATCGAATCAAAATTTGCCGTATTGGTATCGAAATCGAATCGGCGGCGCTGAACCGGTTTTTCGATGCATCGAACCAAATCGTTACAGCTCTAATTACATCCAGTTGAGACTGAACATGCTGTGAGTTTTCGCACTTCTCAAGATAATTTCTGATTACATTACTTCACACAAAAAACGCCAGACTTTATACAAAATATCATCTTTTACTCAAATCAATTAACGATTGAGTCGATAAAATGTTTGCCACCGGTGTTAAATCATTTATTGCATGCCTTTAATCAAGCAGTCCTGATTGATTAACAGTTTATGCGACCCAAACCGAGTTCCAGCCATCTGAACAATCAAACGTGTGAAAACTGTGACCGGAACTGTGAAAACAGTTCGAGCCATCCAATAATTCGAGCCTTGCGAATTCGAGCCATCTGAAAACAATTTATATGAATATATAGCAATATAAAATCGGTGCTTTGATTAGAGTTCGAGCCAACCGGAAATTCGAGCCAAGTAAGTTCGAGCCATCGGGTTCCAACTGTATGTCTGACTTGAGGCAACTTTACTGCATTAGTCAATGAATAAAAATAAGCATAATAAACACAACAAAGTGCTCCAGCTAAATGTGAGTCTGAAATTCAAAACAAGGCACAAACATATGCAACTGAATAAATTAACATTATTTATTGTTTCCAAATGGCAATAAATAAGATATGTCAAATAAAGAATTTCTACAAATCCTATGTAGAGCACAGACTTTCCATGCATATATGGTAGGCACCATGGAGCTTCAGAACCATTTGGTAGAATTGACTGCAAAATGTTATTATAATTAAAGAAATCTAAAAATGACAAAGCAACCCTTATACAGAATACACATGGACTCAAACATAAAATGAATACATAACACCAATACTAACTATTTTGGTAAGAAAGCTAGGCCACGACTTTTATATTTCTTGGTTTACAAAACCGCCGACCCTAATTTTTGGAAAATGGGAAAAAAAATAAAATCGGAAAATCGTCTTTTTTTTAAATATTTTATTCCCGACCGCACTGCAAAACGAGCGAAACGAGAAAAAAAACGATCCGGTTTGAGTACGGTTGCGAATAAAATCAAGTAAGTACAATCAACGATTGGTTCACATATATTCAATTGCAGAGATCGGGATATTTTTCAATGTGACACATTATGTACCAGTCCTTTTATGGGCACTTCTCAAAATTTATTTCGGGTAAAAATTACAGACAATAAGAAAATCAGCGTCAGTCAAATGTCGACCCCATCAAAGTTTATTTCCGTGTCTGTGACGCAACTATATTGTTTAACATGTTAATTATATTAAACAAACCCGATAGTATTTGATAATTAGTATAAATAATCCAATAAAACACTGCCATTATTTACGATATATGTGTTTAGGAATTTTGTAAACACGTCCGCCATAGTTTATAGGAACTGTACAGAAAGTTTGGAAATCGGAACAAATCGGTATATCTCGGAAAATCATTGATAAATGTATTTGTCGTTTCAACGCTTTGGGCCGAGTAATTTCGGCAAATCGGAACTCAACTTGTGTAAAACACTAGCTCAATTAACCGTTAAACTCCGCCTCCGTTCTCTGCAAAAGATTCGAAGGCGGAGCTATGCACGTGCTTTTATTAAATTGGAGGATTGCAATTGAGAACCAAACATACAATTGATTCGGCATGTTGATTGCTAGACAAAGGAAGCCAATTTTTTCGGCGCGAAATTTGTCGCTTTATTGCTTCCGACAAAACGGCTTTCCTTTGATGACGTCAAACTGTCAATTCACACAGACTGCACATTTTCGGAAGACTTTAACCGACTCCTTGTTTACAATTCCAGTAAAAAAACCACTTGCTAACATTAAACTTTGGATTAAATTATCAAAATAAAGCAAAAGCGAAGTTGACAAATATGATTAAATTAATTCGCGTCAGTTCAAATAAGACGTTTTGCGTTGTAAATCAACGAGTTTTCATGACAACAACAACTTTGACAAACATTACCGCGACGACGCATGGATCGATCTACCTCGATTTTTTTTCATGTACGATCTCATAAGTCGAGTAAGAGCAAACACATACCGGGTAATTTGTGTATGAGTAGTTTATCTTGTATAAGATTTATGCAACGGGCATCGCATTGCGTAATGGTGCGCATCCAATTATGGAAATGAAGCGCAGTTTTTCGTTTTAATGGGAGAAGAACGCATGTCATGTAATGCAGTGTTTAAAATTGCCTGATGTTACATAATGTGCTGTTAGGACTCATTTTATTTGAAGATATAGATGTGTTTCATTGCATAATTTGATTTTTTGTCTCTGTGTTTAAGGTTATAAAAGATATGTTGTCTTTGTTCTGATGTTATTAGTATTAACTTTTTTTTCCAATGATGTTTTTTTTTTTTTTTTTTCGACCGCCCGATGGACCATTTTCAAAATAATTTTTGTAAACCAATAAAAAAAAAAGTCGTGGCCCTATTGGTAAACCTTGATATGGAGCACAGATGTACCGGGTAGATGGGCGTCAGTGATAGTACGTATCATGTAAGCCTATTCAGAAAGCTTATGGTAAACCTTGATATGGAGCACAGCTGTACCGGATGGATGGGCGTCAGGGATAGTACGTATCATGGTAAGCCTATACAGAAAGCTAATGGTAAACCTTGATATGGAAAACAGCTGTACCGGGTGGATGGGTGTCAGTGATAGTACGTATCATGTAATCCTATACAGAAAGCTAATGGTATACCTTGATATGGAGCACAGCTGTACCGGGTGGATGGGTGTCAGTGATAGTATGTATCATGTAAGCCTATACAGAAAGCTAATGGTATACCTTGATATGGAGCACAGCTGTACCGGGTGGATGGGTGTCAGTGATAGTACGTATCATGTAATCCTATACAGAAAGCTAATGGTATACCTTGATATGAAGCACAGCTGTACCGGGTGGATGGGCGTCAGTGATAGTATGTATCATGTAAGCCTATACAGAAAGCTAATGGTATACCTTGATATGGAGCACAGCTGTACCGGGTGGATGGGTGTCGGTGATTGTACGTATCATGTAAGCTTATACAGAAAGCTAATGGTAAACCATGATATGGAGCACGGCTGTACCGGGTGGATGGGCGTCAGTGATAGTACGTATCATGTAAGCCTATACAGAAAGCTAATGGTAAACCATGATATGGAGCACGGCTGTACCGGGTGGATGGGTGTCAGTGATAGTACGTATCATGTAAGCCTATACAGAAAGCTAATGGTATACCTTGATATGAAGCACAGCTGTACCGGGTGGATGGGCGTCGGTGATAGTACGTATCAGCTTGCCATTGGTCAGGTCCCACATAGTGATCTGCATAGGACAGATTAGCAACAGTCAGTACAGATTATACTTTTCAGTTGTGCTCTGGGAAAACGGGGCTTACTGCATCTGTGTAAAGTGCTGTCCAAGATTACCATGTGCAGTCTGCAAAGGCGTATCAGGGACATCACTTTTCACCTGGATTTTTGTTAAAAAGACAATTCCTCAAATTGGAGAAGTGTTGTCCCTGTCAATTGCAAAAGGTCCTGTTTAGAGAAGTGTTGTCCCTGTCCATTGCAATAGGTCCTGTATAGAGAAGTGTTGTCCCTGTCCATTGCAATAGGTCCTGTATAGAGAAGTGTTGTCCCTGTCCATTGCAATAGGTCCTGTATAGAGAAGTGTTGTCCCTGTCCATTGCAATAGGTCCTGTATAGAGAAGTGTTGTCCCTGTCCATTGCAATAGGTCCTGTATTGAGAAGTGTTGTCCCTGTCCATTGCAATAGGTCCTGTATAGAGAAGTGTTGTCCCTGTCCATTGCAATAGGTCCTGTATAGAGAAGTGTTGTCCCTGTCCATTGCAATAGGTCCTGTATTGAGAAGTGTTGTCCCTGTCCATTGCAATAGGTCCTGTATAGAGAAGTGTTGTCCCTGTCCATTGCAATAGGTCCTGTATAGAGAAGTGTTGTCCCTGTCCATTGCAATAGGTCCTGTATAGAGAAGTGTTGTCCCTGTCCATTGCAATAGGTCCTGTATAGAGAAGTGTTGTCCCTGTCCATTGCAATAGGTCCTGTATTGAGAAGTGTTGTCCCTGTCCATTGCAAAAGGTCCTGTATAGAGAAGTGTTGTCCCTGTCCATTGCAATAGGTCCTGCTAGAGAAGTGTTGTCCCTGTCCATTGCAATAGGTCCTGTATAGAGAAGTGTTGTCCCTGTCCATTGCAATAGGTCCTGTATAGAGAAGTGTTGTCCCTGTCCATTGCAATAGGTCCTGTACAGAGAAGTGTTGTCCCTGTCCATTGCAATAGGTCCTGTATTCCCAGAGCAGGGCTCATTTGACCTACATAAGTTTCATAAACCTAGTACTTTCTTGTTATTGATGGATGCAGATTTTAGCTTCCACTTTTTTCTGTAACCATAACAACAATAGGTTTTTTCTTACAAGAAACATTTAAAAAGTACACAATCATGATTCTTGGAAAAGTTTGGTGAAAATTGCATGCAAAATAAAACATTTGTGCAGAGCTTTTATATTTATTATAAAAAAATGGGCAATAATTCATTAACAAATAACTCACGCCCACACTAACGATTACCATTTCAATCTCTCTATACCTTTAAGCGAGGGATGATTAGGACTTTGAACTCAAGGATTTGCCTTAACCTCGAAAGTTGTCACACGTTTCTAGTGTCAACCAAACTTCTCAAATAGATTTAAAAAAATCCTTAAGTAAATTGGGATGTTATGGTCGAAGTTTGAAGTTTTTAAATAAATACCTCCCCCTTCAAGGAACTACCTCAACCCACACCACACATGCCCCCCCCCCCCCCCCCCCTCCCCTATAGACACTGACCTGTCCCCTTGCAAAGCCACTGAGGAGTCGTGTACAGTCATTATTGAAGCTGAGAGCTGATACTGCCCCATACTGGGACCCTACAGCCGTACTTCCAAGGCACCATTTCAACACTTGCTGTGGGTCTGCAATAACAAAGAACAAGAGATGTCTGTTAAAATTTTCCACAGATATACAGAGGTCTAAGGCCAAGGTCACCAGGACATGCAATACTGTGAAACCATTATTAATGGTCAGGTATTAATTTTCGTGTATTTCGTCAGTCGACCGATTGACGAATTCAAGATCCTAAAGAACAATCATGTCCCATATTTGAACAAAATAAAGACTGAATTACCGAAGGCACGAGGCATTAAAATCCAACATAATCCACGCATACATACTCCGAATGTTTTGTAATCGAGATAATCCGGTTTTGACACAAACGGGTGTAGATTACACAGTGTACTTAACTGAGATTTGACATTGCTGTAAAACGCGAGTGCATTACAGCTGTATCGACTGCAATGACTTCGTTTAGGTAGAATAGTAATGATTAGCGCTAATTATTAACAACTGTATTACCAATTGTGTGCATTGTGTTTTTCAGTGTTGTTGCAGATTATACAGCCTCCACGCAGCAGATCCGGATCAAAGACAATTAACGAAATTAAAAGATGATGATGTGTGATCAACACCTGACTGATATACATTCTCCGCATTGATTACAAATAAATACAGACCATATTAATTTGTGTTTGGTTGTTCGCGTTTAGATACAATAAGGTGTGAAAATAGCTTGTGTTTCACTTATGGGCTATCAATCTTTTTAATAATTGACAACTTTGACAAATTTAACGAAACATCTTTCAAATCATTTTCTTTGTAGCAATTGAAAACGTGACAGGTAAAGAGAAATTAGCAATTATGACAATAAGTTCCATCGAAACGTAGAGTAATTGTTTACAGAAATTCACTTTCATTTTCGCGCGATTCTCAGAAAATCATGGGGAAGCACAAATGACTGAGTATGACACAATAAAACATTGCTTTGTATCATATTGCATTCAATCTTATTCAAGCTCACTCGTCCCTTGGTTGTTACAATTAAATCTGAACTCTGTCCTATGAAACCGCTGTCCCATAATGCAGTGTTAATTATACACTTCTGAACAAGATGTGTTTGTGAAACACAATGTCCCCCTAAATGATGTTTGACATTGTAGGATGACCTTGACCTTGTGAAGGATGACCTTGACCTTTCACCACTCAAAATGTGCAGCTCCATGAGATACACATGCATGCCAAATATCAAGTTGCTATCTTCAATATTGCAAAAGTATTCATAAAATAAGCGATTTGGGCCACATATATTTGACCTCTGACCTTGAAGGATGACCTTGACCTTGACCTTTCACCACTCAAAATGAGCAGCTCCATGAGATGCACATGCATGCCAAATATCAAGTTGCTATCTTCAATATTGCAAAAGTATTCATAAAATGGCGATTTTGGCCACATGTAATTGACCTCTGACCTTGAAGGATGACCTTGACCTTGACCTTTCACCACTCAAAATGTGCAGCTCCATGAGATACACATGCATGCCAAATATCAAGTTGCTATCTTCAATATTGCAAAAGTATTCATAAAATGAGCGATTTTGGCCACATATATTTGACCTCTGACCTTGAAGGATGACTTTGACCTTGACCTTTCACCACTCAAAATGTGCAGCTTCATGAGATACACATGCATGCCAAATATGAAGTTGCTATCTTCAATATAGCAAAAGTTATTGCAAAATGTTAAAGTTGGCGCAAACAGACAGACAGACCAACAGACCAACAGACCAACAGACAGACAGGGCAAAAACAATTTGTCCCCCACTACTATAGTGCGTTATATTGGAATCAGTGTTTTAATTTAAATTTGATAAATTCGTTGACATTATTAAAAGCGACATGTCAGACAAATTACTGTACTTAAAGTGATCAAATATTTACGTAGCAAAATTCTTTAAACTTTATTAAAAACTGACCAAATAGTTTGCTCACACTAATTATAAGCAATAATGTTCGCACTTTCTCTAATTTGCGCCGATAAAGGTAAGGTTGTTTTCAGTTTGGCCAAAATAGTAAATGAATAAGACAAATTTGCAATGGCTTCACTGTTTCAAACACTCGTTAACGGTTATTTGGTCTCATTAATCCGCTAATAATAATAATGATACATAATAGGGGGGACCATTACTGATCACCTGATAACAAAAGACTAGTATATTGGCATGTGACAAACCGGCCCCTCCTCCTGCAAGTGACTCTCAAGTGTCCTCCCACTTTCCCAACTACGATTTATCGCAACCAGACATATTTCGGTCATGTCTGACAAACAAATCGGATACCGACTGAAGCATTTTATTCATTTATTTTTTTCAAAGTAAGGAATTGGCGAATTTAAGTGCTGTTGAAAATGTCATTTTGTTACAAATGACGAAATTTCGTGCTGGCGAAAATTAATGGTTCCACAGTATAAAGAATCTCTAATTGATTGCACACATTGATGACTTGTCTATATTGGTATGCTCATTATTTGGGCCAGAATATTGTGCCTATTGCTTTTTATGACTATGATTATCGGAATCTGTATGCAGGTAACTGAGGAGAAAAGAAAACCACCTCTGGCTTTTGAGGTCAAGGTCACAGGAGCTTGTAATAGCAATTCATGAATATATCTGCATTAGCATACTTTGGCATCTCAAAACAAATTATTTAAATACCTTTTTTGCATTATGCACCATGTCCATTAGTTAAACCTTGGTATATCTCATATTATTATTATAAAATATAAAGATAACAAATTCTACCCACAAATAAGCTTTTTAAATGTATTGGGTGTAAATCCTTTGCTCTGATTGTCATCATGGACATATTTGACTTTATGTACGACATCTCATTATTCATCCTTGGGGAACGAGTTGGCTTTATGTACGACATCTCATTATTCATCCTTGGGGATAGAGTTGGCTTTAATATTTGATAGGTAAAATCTTTGTTGCACAGAGAACATTGAGATCTCTCCTTTCGGTTTAAAATTTGTCGTACATTTTTTTTAATGTAAAAACTTTGTATCTAAATAAAAAACATGTTGATAATGCTGTATCTTAAAGCATTATGGTTGTTTAGATAGATGAGTATTGATCTGTGATATGTTCAGTTATTGTATATGACCAAGAAGAATTTTATTGTTGTTGGCATCATAACGTTTAAAAGTAAATTAAATGGTTGGCAAGGGTGGTACGCACAATGATGTTAATTTTTGATCTCTGGAAAGTGGGGTTTTTGTTTGTTGCTCTACATATAAGTAAAGGTAAAGAACAATAAAGGCACACAAATCTGCATCAAACTGGATTTTGTAATGAAAGTCTGATTTTTGCAAAGAAAATTAAACAGCATGACAAAAACTGGGGTCAATGTCAAACTCATATTGGACATCATGAAATAATGACATGTGATGTATTGGATCTGCAGTGCACCATAATTCAGAGGTAGTGAGATAAGTTGCAGTAGAAATTATTTCATGACCAGTCCACACTCAGTTGCAAAGCACAATAAAACTCAAAAAAAACTTTAGAAAGTGAGCCAGCCAGACAAGGACTTGGGCTTTATTTAAACTGTATTCAAATATAGCCAAAACTTGAATACATAAGAATCTTCTTGTTTGATAGAAAATCACAGTGAAACATTTAATTATACTTACCAAACACTAAAACTAGTCCATGGGAAGTACCAATAGCAATCAGATTGGACACAGTCTGCAATAACAATGCAAACACTCATAAGGAACATTATACCTTGATGGAACAACATCAGACACAATAAAGACATAATTCAACAAATATTACACCAGGCAAGTGTTATAAACTCTAAATGAATTGAAATTCATCTGTTTGTAAATGGGCAAAACATAAATTTGTTATAAAGACACTATCAGTATTTAGGATATTGTTTACATAATTTATTCAGTTTAACATTAAAAAGTAAACATAAAATTCAATTTTCTCTTCAGCACTAAAATATAATAGGTCCCACAAAGATATAAAAGCCAATACTGAAAATATCATAATAAAATAATCATATATAGATTAGACCAAAAACAGTATAACAAAAACATTTTATGAAAAACAAGTTAATGAATAGATATATACACATGTCATAGAAAATGGAACCCATGGGATGCCTTTTTTGGCTCATATCAAACTTGACTTCCATTGTCCAAGAAAAAACATATCTGGAGGGTTTGGTCTGTGAAAAGTGAATTATTCATTTTTGCTACATAAACAATAGGCAACTCTGAATGTCTGACTCCATTTGGTTGGTTATCAAACTTGGACTAAATTTAATGTAAACAAGCATTTTAAGAAAGATTGGTGACGATTCAATGAAAACTAAATGAGTAAGAGGGCGTACACATTAATTTTGCATAATAAACAATCCAATTATGAGATATAACTCTGAAAAGCCTGGTGTTTATTGGCTGGTAATGGAACTTTGCCTCCATTTTATGTCAACAAACATGTTCTGAAAGTTAAGTGAAAATTTGATAAAAATTATATGACTAAGACAGTGGAAACAATTAATTTCACAAAGTTATAAACCAAAAGTTCCTTTTGTAATGTCTGAGCTTTTATGACAGATTTGTATTCCAGTTTGTTAATTACATGTATCAATATCAGTTTTTTTATTATCCTACAAAATTTGATAAGATTGTACAGAGGTGAAATTAACGTAACAGATGCTCAATAGGTAGGTTTTAATGCAATGTGTCTTCTCTTACCAAAGCTGTAGGCATCCCAGCATCCACCTTATCCTGAAAAAGTTAAATGGTTAAAAAAATAAATAATAATAATTAAAAGGTAATGTATGACAGTGACAAGATCTTATTAAACTCTCATTTGATAAGCTAAAAGTGGAATAAACATAACAAGAACACATGGGATAGTAAGGATACTGATTTCTGCTGATTTTAAGATCTGGTGTTGAACGAGAGCCGTCTATTTATAGTTGTGTGTTAAGTGTCATGCCAGATTAGCCTTTGCTCTCTGCTCATGCTATGACACTTTCTTCCTTAACTGGATTTTCACTAAGAAAAGACTTCCTTAAAACAAAAAAATACCATAAAAGCTGAATAGCCTGTTTTTCTCAGAGCGCGACTCAAGTACTTGTGGCATGCAAAACTGAACCTGACCATAACTCAGACAAGAAAGAGTAAGTGGGTTGGATTTATTTTATCTCAAATAATGTACAGGGAAATGGTCACTATTGCACTCCAAAGACATCATATATCTGATACTTTTGAGTGAAGCAATACGGTCTTTGCTTAATCTACAAGTGAAAAAATAAAACAAGCACTGAAACTTAAAATTTCAGCAAAAAGGCATGTAAAAGAAAATTAACAAAGGTTTGCGCAATTAAGTTCCAATCAATTAAAGGGGCCTTTTCACGTTTGGGTAAATTGACAAAATTGAAACAAAAATTGTTTCAGATTCACAAATTTTCGTTTTAGTTATGATGTTTGCAAGTAAACAGTAATACTGAACTCTAAAATAGCCATCATATGCAACTTTTGACGATTTAAAAACCTGAAAATTATAAAGTGTTGCAACGCGAAACGAATTAATAATTTGGAGAGTTCTGTTGTTGTTGTTATATTTATGAAACTACAAGGATTGCTTATATAAAGTATAAAATACATCTGTGATTGTATTGTATCAGGAAGGATGGCCGAGTGGTATAAGTGGTAGACTTTTTACTCCAAGACTCCAGGGGTCAGTGGTTTGAGCCATGCTGAGGGTTACCTTTGTTTCTATTTTTAATTTTATTCTTGATTTTTTACTGGAGCTTTTTATATTCAATTTTTACATTTATCAATATAAAGCATTTAATGAAAAACTTCAAAACATGCAAAAATCTGTGAAAAGGCCCCTTTAAAACACCCATAATCCCAATGTGAAGATTTCAGGACACAAATGTTCCCTATTTCAGGCTTTTTTGCACTAATTTTTTTTCAATTGACAAGGTACTAGTACTTTTCCCAATCGCACTTATAAAATCCCTATGTGTATAAACTATAACTACTACATGCACTGTGGTAAGTGTATTAATGGGTACTACTTACTGCTGCGGACTGGAGCTGGGCCGCTATTTTCTGCAGCTTACTGGGCTTCAACACAGACCCGTGAACCGCCCTTTGTCTGCGGATCTTCTTCCTGCAAGGGTCCACTAAACATTCAATGACTACTTTTCTCTTGAAGATTTATCATGTGCAATCTGTTCTTAATTGAGCCTAGCTCTGGGAAAATTTGGGCTTAATGCATCTGCATAAAATGTTGTCCCAGATTAGCCTGTCAAGTCCACACTAATCACAGACAACATTTTCCGCTTTTGTGGTATTTGTTTCGTTTAGTTTAGTTTAGGCAGAAAGTTTTGTATCTAATAAGCCTGTGCAAACTGCAAAGGCTACTCTGGGACGACCATTCCACAAACATGCATTAAACCCATTATCCCACATCAAGTATTGTATTGCAACAGCAGTAAGAGCTGTCAGTTTTTCTTGTTCTGTTTTTATAGTAGGTATTTTATGTTTTTGAGAAATTAAGGATTTTTTTTTAACCTGCAAAATGTCCCAAAGAACAAATAAACCCTATTTTGGAGCAGAAACTTTGTTTGCGCATGTGACCTGACTAATACCATATGCAATCCAGCGCTAGTTTTTTATATGAGGAATTCCTGTATGAAGTTTTATTACAATAACTTTGTTATTAAGAAATTAATCAGAATCCATTTTGCATATTTTATTTAGCAGTGATATTGACCTTCAACCCACCTAAACCATCTAAACAATAAATGTTTATGAAAATATCTGAGTTTGAACAGTTTTTACCTGTCTACAGAAAAAATGTAAGGCTAAAAAGGCCTTCAATTTAAAGAAATAAATGTTTTAAGCGTGAATGATACCCCTCGAGTAATTAATGAGAAACTAGCTTATTAAAAAACTGTTGCCTGAATTTCTTGCAAATTTCTACACACAAAAAAGGCTCTCAGGTTTAAAATGTTGTGGTTTTTCAAAAAATAATTACTTTTTCATCACTCAGTAAATTCTTAAATTTCTAAATGAAAAAAAAGGATTTCTCTTTGGTCATTTTCAGATGTTTTAGATATATATTCGTGGATCAGTCAACCCACAAAAACCACAAACATTAATGTCCCACAAGTAATAATTATTTTACAGTATATGGTAGAATGAATCTCATATATGATACTTTAAATGCCTGGCTGGTCTGTCTGTCAATGAGCTGTCCTGGCTGGATAGGGAGGAGGTGTCCTGTGACTGCGAATCTGAAACCACAAGCACAGAGTGGAATTACACACAATCACTATATACAAGTCATGTATTTGACATAGGCCATTATTGCTTTGGACAAATCAAGCACAAGAATATAAATATCACTTGATACCTGATAAATGTATAGTGTGGTGAACCAAACTTAACTACAGGAAATTTAAATTCAATACAATAAAATAAAATTAAAATTGAGTTGAAAATCAATATTACAATCACAAAATAAACCCATTTGATTGCTTTTGCAAGGGCTGAAATGCTTGTTGCATAATTCACAATACAGGGTCTCAGCATTTAAGTTTGTCTTTTAAATCTGAAACATTGAATGCTTCATCAAAACCTAAATTTACACTTGAAAAAACGGAAATACCATTTTTGTATACCAGTCTACAAAAAAATGAAAAAAAAAGTTAAAATGGACAAGTGGTAAAAATCACTTTTGGAATCAAGCCCTTTCCATTTAGGATGGGATCTGTTTTGAAGCTTTTTTAAAAAGGAGAAGTACCCCTCAGTGATAATTTTTCATTTTTAACAATTGAGTTTTTAAAGTGCATATGTGCTGAAATAATGAGCTTTCCCCAAAACCAATGAGCTTTTCAAATTGTTAAGAAAAAAACTTGAAGGTTGGAAAATGGATTTAAGCTGGGATGCTTGGATAGCAGCAATATGGTGTGATAAAGCAGCTTAAAATTCTGATTTTGGCAGCTTTGGTGCATGCCGTTTCTCATACCAGTGTCAGGGCATAATTAGCCACAGTACATAAAGTCGCATTCACTGTCATATTTCAACCAACTATAAGTTGTTTGCCATGTAGGCAAAAACTTGTTAGAAATGGTACTAGATGTACTTGCCTGGCTCTCGGATGATGCTTCAGGTAAATTATCGGCAATTCCAAATACAGCCTTCAAAGTCAATTGATCTTGACTAGGTTTTAATTTCTTTTCATGAGGCATTTTTAGCAATATGAAAGCGGATGGGAACGTTGCGATGGTTCTCCGTCGTCTTTTATCAACCGAAGATTTCATCATTGCACAAAGCAGAGAACCAGTAGGAAATGCAAATATGAATGATATAGTTATGGCGGTGTTACAGTAAAAATCACCTATTACACTCAATAAAATGCAAAAATAATATGGGTTGTGTTTACAAAATGATTGCCAAGTATATTTCCGATTTCTTTCCTATTTGAGAAGCAATGCGCTTTTTTAGAGGCAGATCTTTTTGCCATATGCGCTTTGGCGTATTTACCCCATGTACAAGAAAAATGACTGATTTGAGTTATGGACGGTGTGATCAACACATAATTTACTGTAAAGAATTGACAGTCTATTAATGTCCATTTAAGTTCAGGCTTAGCCAAATATTAAGACACTGATTGATCTGAAAATGGTGTCGTCCATTTGGGCAAGGATTTTTAATACCATATTTTTCCAGCAAAATTAAAGAATCCAATTTGAGCAGGAAAGTGGAATTTTTAACACCCTTTGTGCTCACCTTTGAAGTTCTGAACAACAGATGGGATAGAGATAACGTCCTCCTCCAGTATAGAGGCAGTTTCATCCTCATTGAGAATACTTTCGAGCGTCGGAGGAGCAGAGATCACAGGCAGGTCACTCTGGAACTCTGACTCATCAAACTGAAATAGGAAAATACTGAAATAGGAAATACTGAAATAGGATACTTATGGCTTAAGTATTATTGATTCTACGGTGATAGTTTTCATATATTCAATATAGTTGACTAAACTTAAGAGACTTGATGATTTAGCTACAATTTATAATCTCTGTTATGAAAACTAAAATGATATATTTATGTGCATCAATAAATTATAATGTTATACAAAGTTTACAAAGAATAATCCATCATTTTTTATTAAAATCAGCAGTCTTTTAATAATACAGTTTATTTGGTTCATGATATAAACTTGGGCTGGTTGAAATAAAATATAAGTTCAATACAAACATTTAAATAAATCAGGTGTTTGAGTGATTGGGTAAAGCTATAAATTCAGTTTGAGTGATTGGGTAAAGCTATAAATTCAGTTTGAGTGATTGGGTAAAGCTATAAATTCAGTTTGAGTGATTGGGTAAAGCTATAAATTCAGTTTGAGTGATTGGGTAAAGCTATAAATTCAGTTTGAGTGATTGGGTAAAGCTATAAATTCAGTTTGAGTGATTGGGTAAAGCTATAAATTCAGTTTGAGTGATTGGGTAAAGCTATAAATTCAGGGTGCAGGATCACGTGAGTTTGTGTAGTTCCCTTTTTTAACTTTAATGGATGAATACACGAGGCAGGGGACAAAAATTCCACTCGTCCGCTCGTATTGACGAGTGAAATCTTGAAAGGACTAGTGAATTTCCCTAAAGCTCTCGTCCTACAGGACGAGTGAAAAAAAAACTGATGTTAAAATATGTATTTTCTGACCAGTAAGACTCTTTTTCATTAAATAAAATCATTTCTTAAAGCATATCTATTCCGAAAGTAGAACGCGAATGAACCGGAAATCGTAATTGTAAATTTCATACAGCAGGTGCGCGTTGTTATGCGAGACTGTGTCCCGGAGTAAATATTGGCTTTTTGGTGTAAACTTTGCGCGTCCATGTTGACAGGGAACCATCTGACTTCATTCACTGTAAGTATTGATTTTTTTAAAGAATTATTTTACTGCGAAGTACCGTTTTCAACCAGTCTGAATTTCATCTGAAAAATGTCTGACATACGAGGGTTCTTTAAAGGGGGCAGGAGCGATGTTCAACCATCCGAAATGGAAAGCACGCAAGCATTAGAAAAAGGAAAAAACAAATTTGTCTTCATTTATTTATTTTTTGTTCCTCATAAATAAAGTAAGTTAACATTTCTTCTGTGATCAGCTGGCATGAATAACTAAGTAAGCAGCATTTTAGCAGTGATATAGGAAAAATTGTTAGTCATATCAGTCCTTTGCAATCTTTCTTTCACACATATTTGAAGGACAAGTGCATGTGTTTGCAGGACGAGTGAAAATTTTAATGCACTTGTCCTGCAGGACGAGTGCAATTTATAAATATTTTTGTCCCCTGTGAGGGTAAGTGGTGCTTTTTTTCAAATAACTTTTCTAAATTATTTTTCTTAAGAATTTCATCTAGTGCATAAAAGACTGATTTGTATGCTGCTTCTGGCAATGTGAAATACATCGGAATTACTTTATTTAACAAGTCTGTGTTCTTGTTAAAAAATTTGGTAACTACTGCATTCATCGTACACGGAAACGTCAAATTTTGTCAACAATTTCAGGTGTATTCAAGGATTTATTCTTTTACCGTGAGATATCGGTACAAACTGCAAGAAAAACTCTCTTTTATGCACTACAGATTTTTGCAAATGTATTTCAATAACTTGAGATATGATGAGTATGATGTTGATGATGATGAAAACTTCGAAAATAATGAAAATAACATTGCAAAATATTGTTAAGAACTCTCAGAGTCAGATGTGATGGAATAAATGTTTGAAACCTGGAATACTGATTTGTTTACTACATGTATCTTATACCCCCCAATTGCAATCTATATTATATAACAACTGTTGCCGTCCTTTCATGATAATGTCACTGTAAATTAATTCAGATTTTTTCTGGCTATGAAAATTTTTCTCTGGCTATGACATTTCCAAAGTTTCATAGCCACATTGGCTATGAAGACAAAAAAGTTAGTTTTGCAGACTGCTAAATTGCAGTCTAAAAATTTCCCAAATGGTAGGTCAATTTGTTCCAAAATTGCATTATCTGCAAGTTAACAATTAAAACAAGGGACAAAATTGTCACAAAACCAGGTTTTCATTGTGAAAAAAAATCTGATAAAGGGAGAAAACTCAAACTGAACTTTTGAAATGAACAAACAAAATTAACCCCCTTTGTAAGTTTGTTTTTAAAAAAAATATATTTTTAGTCGTGGCGACCTTGACATTGGAGATATTGACGTGATTCTTTCGTGCCACACACTGTCCCATGATGGTGAACAAATGTGCCAAATGATTTTAAAATCTCACAATGAATGACATAGTTATGGCCAGGACAAGCTCATTCCGCCCGCCCGCCAGCCCGCCCGCATTCGCCAATCTAATAACTAGTTTTTTCCTACGGAAAACCTGGTTAAAAACCTGGTTAATGAGCACTGACACTGAATATTTCAAGCCAAAATGAATGTTAATCAATATTTTAGTTGATTTGTGCTATTGATACCAATCAATTTAAAAGACCCATAATTCCCAATTGGGAGATTTCACAGCGCAATTTTCCCGATTCAGGGCTAAAGATAACTTTTGGGGTATATTGGGTAATTCACCCCCTGTTTTTGACAACAATAGGGTTTTTGTAAATCAATAGAGTTTGAGCAAAACATTTCACCCCCTACTTTTGAGCTTAATTGGGTTTTTCAACCCCAGTTTTTAAACTCAATTGGGTAATTTAGGGATTGGCATATATATTAATATAATAAAAATCTACTAAGGTTACTATATTATTTATACAAATGGATTTCAAAAAGGTACCTGTACATACCAACAAACAATTACTGAATTTCTGATAAAAGTTCATTAATCTTTGCGTTGAATAAGACCGAGCTGGTGAAAAGTTTCAGGTCATTTTGAGTTGAAAACCTTGAAAATTAAAGTAGAAATCGGACGGATCTAGGAATAATTACAATAATACCCCAACGATTGATAACCACTAGAAAGACTGCCTTATTTTATTCATAGGACGGCATATAAACTATCGGTATATTTTTGTATGGAAAATAACCAGTCTAAAAAAAAGCCTGGTGTTTGTAAGAATTGCCTTTTGTGACGCAAGTTTTTTGTACGGGAATTATGTTATTAAATTTGTATTTGCGTTTTTGTACGCTTTATTTTGAATTTAATTACGTTTTGTGTTGTATAACGCAAATAGGCTTGTTATCTATAGCCCTGCAATTTCAGGATTTTTTGCACTCATTTTTCCTAATTGGTATGGTACAGGTACTTTTTCAAATTGGGGAAGAAAATATCGCTGGATTGCTTAAGCAATATAGTGTTGTGTAGCCTAATTTCACTATCGTTCATAAGGTTACATTACACTAAATCATTGTGTGCCTATTTCCACGGAGTGTATATTGACAGGAGATGAATCGAGTATTTGACCCTTACTGTAGTAAATTCAATCTTATGCAAAAACTATTCATCCGATTTTATTGGTTTATATGTTATCTTGTTGCTTATTAATTCCTCTTTCAAAAAAATATAACTTTAAGTATATTCCTGTTGTTATTAATGGATTTATAGCGAGTTAAACACAAGAAATACACATTTAATGTTTTACCACCGCGCGTTTTTACGTGTTGTGGCTATCGATCTTTTACGATTAGCGTACAGCGAAGCGCCGAGGTTATACATTTTGATGTACCCACTCACGTCTTTTGTTAAATTATAGTTTCATTTCTCGGCCGATTTTGACAAATTATATATCATTAGAAAGCGTAGTAAACAGATATATCAATATATATTAAGTTTTTTTCTGATTTTGAAAGCCCGGCAAGTTATAACTTTAACTTTTGCAAATATCATACCGTTTTGGAGTTTTAGAATCTAGATTTACGGTTGACATGTTCGTACTTAATACCAATTTGTAGCGTTTATATTTGGAGTTCAGTTTTAAAAATTACATCTTGCTTAGGAGAATAGAATTCTGTATACAATAGAAAAAAAAATTTGTTTAAAAACGAAAGTAATTAAGGAATGAAGGCGGGAAAATGTAGCGCGCGTTCCTAACGCACTGAACTGATGCTACGGTCTTGGCGATTATGCTTTTGTTTAGAAACCGGCCATTGAATTTCTTTTGCCATCTTATTATATTTTTTATGGAATATATTGTAGTATTTTGTTCACGAAACATATCAATAAAGCTTATTATAAATGAATCTTAATAAATTAACGATTTCAGCTCTTGTTTATAACACAGAAAGGGTGTAAAATTTATGATGAAACAGCGTATATAGCGGACCCTCTCGATATTATTCGGCTTTGCATGCATACTTGAAATAAAATGGGTGTCAAAAACATTCATCGTTTGCTGTTTATTATCAACAAGGTAATTATGTATAATTATTTAAAATGTTATTTGCCTTAAATTATCAATTTATTAAAGATTCTTGAAAATCACGGTCCGTGTTACGCGGGTCATTTCGTATTTTGACATCAGGGCATCATGTCCAACTATTGAAAATCAGATTTTTTTTCACCGGGACGATGACGGCTTGGATTTAGACAGGCAGACAGATAGTTTATTCAGACTTAAACAACAGTACATCGTCTTCAACTCAAATATATAAATTATTTTTAGACGAATTGTTAGGTGATTACACATATAGCAGTGATGATTCTGAGAATGTTGCCATGTTTCTTATCCGTGTAATCTAGAGGCCATGGTTTGAGCATTTTTATCGCGGTGTTCAAAAAAAGATATCTCAATAATCTTGTTTATTGATAGATCTGTGGTTTTATTGCCCCTGTGTTCAGCACAAACCAATTATCTCGTTATGATCAGATGCTGTGCCGACAAATACTAAATAACACTATGGTGTCATACGCCACAGCAGGGACCTATACTTGTATAATGGTCCCTTACCACAGGTGGCAATGTCTGGTCAGATTACACTTTTTATGATACCTCCGTGTCTTCTCGTGGTATTAGTGGTCATTTCTTGGAGTAATGTAACGCCAAATACTCAATTTTGCGTTTATAAGATATGTAGCGTATTGAAAACATTTATAGTCATCTGCCCATACAGATTGCCATAAACTAAATACTGTATAGATGTCAGCCAGCTAAATCACAATAATTATAAGTGCTTAATACCTATACATGTACATTTTAAACATTTAAAAAATCTAATACTTAACATTTAACGTATTTAGTGGGTACCGGTAAAAAAACTCCGTCATTTCGTAGTCCTATAAAGAGTGTATGGTAGTGTACGGAACAACATAATTAAAAACAGCATTCTCATTTGACCACAACGGGGTTAAATAATCTTTCCGAAAAATACAAATAATACAGAGTTTTAATTTAGAATTCTATATATTTATAACTCTGTTAACTTATAAAGATATTTCAATATACATGCATAGACAGTTGACCGTGATTTTCAAGAATCTTTAAATAATTTTAATTAATTGATAATTTATGGTTAATAATCTTTCATATAATTTTACATAATTACCTTTTTGATAATAAACAACAAACGATGAATGTTTTGACACCCATTATATTTAAAGTATGCAAAGCCGAAAAATATCAAGAGGGTCCGCTATACATTTGTATACGCTGTTTCATCCTAAAATTAACACCCTTTCTGTGTTATAATCAAGAGCTGAAATCGTTAATTTATTAAGCTTCATTAATACTTAGCTTTATGGATATGTCTCTAGAACAAAATATTTCAATATATTTCATAAAAAATATAATAATCATTGCAAAGGAAATTCAATGGCCGGTATCTAAACAAAAGCATAATCGCCAAGACCGTAGCATCAGTTCAGTGCGTTAGGAACGCGCGCTACATTTTCCCGCCTTCATTCCTTAATTACTTTCGTTTTTAAACAATTTTTTTTTCTATCGTATACAGAATTCTATTCTCCTAAGCAAGATGTTATTTTTAAAACTGAACTCCAAATATAAACGCTACAAATCGGTATAAAGTACGAACATGTCAACCGTAAATCTAGATTCTTAAACTCCAAAACGGTATGTTATTTGCAAAAGTTAAAGTTAAAACTCGCCGGGCTGCCGAAATCAGAAGAAAAACTTAATATATATTGATATATCTGAAAACTACGTTACGTAAGCTTTCTAATGATATATAATTTGTCAAAATCGGCCTAGAAATGAAACTATAATTTAACAAAATACGTGAGTGGATACATCAAATTTATAACCTCGGCCAGCGATTTTCCTCCTTCTTTATAAAGTACCGGTAAACGGCACTTTCCCAATGACGAAAAAAATACAAATTTCCCAATTGCTGTCCTTAAATTCCCAATTAAAGTTAAAAAAAAAAAAAAAAAAAAATTTTTTTCTTTTTTTTTTTCAAAGCAACATTTAGTTAGTTTCCCTTTGCAGCTCTATAGCTTGAACCTAGGTTTATATAATATTGACAGCTTGAAAACACTTGTTTATCAATTTTAAAGTATTTGGGAGCAAAAAATCAAATACACCAATTTCCCAATTTGAGGTTTTCACGACTCGATTTTTCCCAATTTTGAGGTTTTCACGACTCGATTTTTCCCAATTGGACCGGTACGGGTACTTTTCCCAATTGGACAAGGAAAATCGCTGTCGGCGCTTCGATAAAAGATCGATAGTTACGACACGGTCACGTGACTTAGACACAACAAGATATTTGGCGTAACAGTCCCGTTTCTTATCCGTGTAATCTAGAATCCGTGCTATTTCTAAAGAGTTCCTTTTCTCTTCTTGAATATAAGCCATTAAACAATGTGAGACATGTCTTTTGTGATTATTTGTAATATCCTGTATGTGTCTGGAGTACTTTGATGCCTTGGATTGGAAGCTAACTTTAAAGATGGACTTTTGAGGGTGTGTTTTCTATTGTGTGGGGATTTTGTCGAAATTAGGATTCCGAAACACGTTTTTCTACGGTGGGTTCATTCGACAGCGATTTACTTTCTTAGAAGTTGCGAGACGGTATGTTTTTGGATTGTAATTATCGGAAGAGGACAGATCCATCTTTAAAATGATACCAGGTTCGGAAAAATTGATGCGTCGAAAAGGCAAGAAAAATGCTGTGAAAGTTGTCAGTTTTATAATGGGACCCTATGGGAATCGGAATCAGTGTATCCTCCCCCTTTCACATATGAATATCAATTATCTTTACAACTGACAACTCATTGAATGCACAGCAATCTTGAAATACATGGTAGAAGTTCATTGCAAATATGTCGAATATCATATGTACAAAATTACTTCTATATCAAAGTTGATTTCCGATGTTGACGTTTCTTCGGATCCTTCGGTTGCCATTTTGGATTGGTATAATTTTGGACGAAACCATTTTATTGGGTTTGCTAATTTTATCTTCTTAAATTGATTTCAAAGTTTATATGTAATGTTTTTCATTACTTGATGATTTTTTATGCAAACTTAAAAAAAATAATTACGTCGTTCGTTTGTTTCATATTTCCGTTTTCGTCAAAAGATAATATAAACCAACAGGAAGCCGTGGTTACTGTGGTAAACATTCGCTTGCAGGTGCTTGTCTGCTACAGGAGAATTTGTCTTCTTATTTAATAAATTGTTTATCAGGTAACGTTTTCTTTTGAATATCTTAATACTAAATAATGTTGTTAAAATAATTTTTTTTGTATTTTTTTGTGTATTTCAAATCAGTTTTATTTCCGAAGCGTTTGAGTGTGAAAATAAATAGCATGTGGGTAGCTAGTGAAACTTCAGCGTACAGTTTATATAGACTAGTATTGACATACCTGTACGCAGGGCTTAACACTATGGCACGTCCGAACGACATTCACTGCCTGTACCTAGGTCCGGGCTAGCCAATGTCCCAGGAACATGCCCGACCGGTCTTGTGTATTTTGGGCTGGATTATGTCTATCTATCTATCTTTCAATACTGCCGGAACCCCCTTGCGGGTACTATTGGCAGGTGCGCGTGTCAGTGCAAGAATAAAAGGTTTAAAAGCATTGAAAGGGAGACTTCAAAGCATGAAAGTGAGGTGAAGATAAAAGTGTGATAGTGTTAACAAGAAGAAACATATTTATGGGTTAAAAAGTTGTTTAAAAACACTGTTTTGTGCATTCAGGGACGACTGGGGAGTAGAGTGGGGCTATATCAATGCGTTCTATATCAATAAACTGTGTTTTAAATAAGCTTTTCAAAGATGCAGAAATCTTAATACAGTATGATCAGATGAGAATTAAATCCCAGAGTGAAGTTGGAGACAACAAACGGATCGTATCTCGAAATATATTTGGAACCCCCTGATTGCAATCAAAAAGAGGCCGACAATTCAGAAAATCCCCGGCGGTTTTCCTGGTAAAACACATTAGTACCTTTTTTTAAACAGAATTCCGCTAGATACGGTTTCCTCGAAGTGACGTGTTTTCTTGATAAAAATACGTTTTAAACTAAAAGCCGGGATCGCCCAGGATCGTTCTGGATCAATGAAGGTATAAAACTCGACATAAACACAAAGTTACTATAAAGTTAGTAGTTATTTACCAATATTAAATAATTTTAATTTGTTTGATCGAATAGAAGTGTTTTGACAATCTTTTTTACGCAATTCAATTAGCAAAACTAACATTTATGGTTGATCCCGGCTTTTAGTAGAGAGTTAACCCTGTACAATTGTTACGAGTACCGCAACACGTTATTTTGCGACACCTAAGATTCACTTACCATTTGTCGTCAGACGGCAACCGCGGCAATCTATATGAAACAGGTTTTAATATTCATGTCGTTGTTTAAGTTTGGCTTTACGGGTGGGGATGGGGGTTCCTCGGATAAGAAAAGAAAAGGGAAGGAGGAAAGTGATAGAAAGTATGAGGGGAAAAAACAAGGAAATTTCTCCAGAAATGGCGTGAAGATTACAAATAGATGTCTTAAGTAGATGAATATTGAATTTATAAGCTTTAGTAAGGCAAGCTAATAAGAATGATTGAATCATAATTGTGCATCTCCACGCACAAGAAAATACAAGTTGAATGATAAATATAAAGGTTTTGATAATGTTTAGGTCAGGGCACATGAAAGATTGGTCAGGGCTAGTAGGTTCTGCATTTACTAGCCCGAATGGGCTAGTTGAAAAAAAGATAGTGTTAAGCCCAGCTGTACGCTGAAGCCAACCCCGTATCAAAAGTCAACCAGTCGTAACACTATAAATCAAAGAATGCTCATTTTCTTGGATACATTTCTACAAATATTGGTGAATGAATATAAATTACTGCATCGCTGAATATTTTAAGGTTCAAATGTTTCAAATGCATCTTACAATAGATGAAAATAACTCATCAGTCTGAAATTCACAATTTTGACGCCATTGTTGCTTTCTCACGTGACGAGTTTTCATTTGGATCGACCTTGACATTTTATGCTGAAATTGTGAACATTACTTTCGTTTTCTGAAATCAATAATGTGTGATTAACAACTTACGTCTGGTGGATTATAAGACTGATTTCAGTGTGAATCAGGTAGTTTTAAATAATATTTACTTTGAGTTTGTATTTACAATACAATTTGTTTACAAAACAAGCCAGAATAATCTAAAATACCGGGAAATGTCATTCTGAATTTGAAAACACTTGAGCACATGGTATGTAACTAAAAATAGAAATAACGTCATATGAACATGAAATCTCGGGAGATTCACATGTCAAGAAAGTCTGTCACATCGCTGTTTTTCTTGATATGTAAGAGCAGAATAGATAAATTTTAAATGTTTAAGATAGTATTTTGTGAAAGAATATATCAGTGAAATGTGAAAAATGTCAATCTTTCCGATCAAGTGGTTGATTTGGGCCAATAACTGCATTTAAAAGCTGTTTTGGACTGGTCTTTGTTAACTGTCAACTTTTCGGGAATTTCTGGTTGACTTTCCTAACGGGGTTGGTCCATAACTATAAAGTCGCACCAGTCAAAAATCATAAAAAGCGACATTTAAAGTTATGGTAGCCAGAACTAGCATGTGGAGTGTGGTTGCATCCTTAGCCCAAGGCTTAGGCTTAGAGTCTAAGTTAGACTAGTTAGAAAGAAATTACTCTTGTCAGTGTGCAAGCTGTGAATTAACAATCATAAACATCACAACTAGTATGCAAACCTTTTGTAATCAGAAATTTATTGGCGTTAAAAATTGTCATTATTTAATAGCTTCTCTTCCTAGATATATCTGTTCTTAAGTGTATGATTTGAAGCAGTTATGGAAAATCAGCGAGAGTTCTGTGAGATTTAGGTGTTGCACTCGGCTTTGTAGAAAGTCCCTTTATACGCATATAAAATGGGGATATCCCAGATATCCCAGCAAGTTGTGAACATATTTATAAAATAATCTTTTAAATGCGCCACACCATGACTCTTGAACTGTTTTATTGTACAAAAATGCTCCAGAGATGGATCCTGTACAATACATGACAAGAAGAATAGGCAACTGAAAGAAAATAAGCAGCGTTTAACTCTGACAGTGTTAAATTACACTCAAAAATATTGGAACAATATCATTACATAAATTAAAAAGCACTTTACAGAAATGATTCTTAACAAAGTTACCAAATCTCCTAGCTTACAGAAATGAATCTACAAGGTAACCCGATATCCTAGCTTAGAGAAAAGAATCCACAAGGTAACCTGATATCCTTGATTTTAATGAATCTACAAGGTTTTCTCGATATCCTAGAGACCAAGGTTGTACCCTGACATTAGGGCTTTGGTAATTTTTTGGAGAATATATTTATATTTGGCAATATTGTCTAGTTCCTTGCTAAAAATGTAGTCCTAAATTCATTTCAACGTCTGCCTACAGCGTATTTTTATTCAAAATCGGGTCCAGTTATCGGACCCTGGTTCCCAATGGAAAAAGTATATATTTTTTTCCCAAATGAGAGCTAAAAATTCCCAATGGTAGGTTTCCAAAAAAAAAAAAAAAAAATTTTTTTTTAATCTCAATATTTTGTTCATCTCCCATCCCTATAAGTTCAACTTTAGTAAATATAATACTGGACACACTTCAGGGACCAAAACTTAGCTTGCATACTCGCAAAATGCGAGCGCGATTTATGGATAGCGAGTTCAAAAATATAAAGCTTGCAATTTTCTGCGAGTAGAAATTTCAGATTTCTCAAACCTGTTTTTCCATAAATCCTTGAAGTATTGAGAGATAATTTCTTTCTGTAATCACGACTCCCATTTGCAAGATCAAAATCTTGCTTAAATGATTAAAGTGTTATAGAATTGCATTAACACGTTCGGTTGCCATTGTTGTTGTTGTTGTAAGATTCAAGGGAAGCTTATCTGGTATGGGCTATGGTTCGCTAGGCGCATGCGGCTAATAAGCGTCTCTGTGATCGCCACTTTCTAAAAATCTTTCCGTCTTCACGATTAAAAATGTTCATCGATCATGGACAAATTTCTGAAGAGGTCGGCTTCCGAGGTTGCTGAGACAGCAAAGAAACATAAAGCTCCAAAAACTGCGGAAATAGCCACGCCGACAGCAGCTCTCAAAAGTTAAAAAATGAATTAC
Source organism: Dreissena polymorpha (assembly GCF_020536995.1). Classification (NCBI taxonomy): domain Eukaryota; kingdom Metazoa; phylum Mollusca; class Bivalvia; order Myida; family Dreissenidae; genus Dreissena; species Dreissena polymorpha. The sequence continues at coordinate 13,316,985 of NC_068364.1, read as the reverse complement.
TGAATTTAACATCAATCTAGATTTTGTTTTTGACAGCGACAATGATTATCCTTATTTAAGTAGCCAACATATAATGCAAAATTTTCAGCAATATGGTACAAGAAATGTTTTGTTTTAAATAAGAAATATATAAATCCCCAATTGCGAGTAAGTTTTTCATTTTGCAAGTGAAAAAAAAATAAACTTGCAAAAAAATGCAAGTGGCTTAATAGGTTAAGTTTGGTCCCTGCACTTGTATTCTCAATGTTCAAGCATTTTGTAGCAAAACAACAACAATATCAATATCCCAAATTGAGTCAAAACGCCGCAAATTTTCCCAGTCCAAAGGGACCCGGCCCCATTCCCAAAACAGTGAAAAAAACACTGCCCTTCCTTCAATGCACACAACATTTTTGTATTCACAACAGGCTGCTCAGAAGTTTGGTGTGTGTGTTGTTTTTTTATACGTTCCCTAACCCCGATGTCAAATAACCAAGGCTTTAAATAACAATATGTTTCTTTGGCTTATAAGTTGATGAGGCTATTTGTTGGATAGTTCACCTATGGGAAAACAAAAATTATTATTTTTTGGCCATGCTTATACCTTAACTGGTCACAAGTTTATTAAAATGATGTAAAAATTATATTAACGTTTTGTTTATTTCCACACTGCATACTGTTTTTTATTGTACGAAAAGATATGATGAGTCATTGTGGCGTAGTGAATATGGTGTTGGGCTAGTGACCGGGAGGTCACAGGTCTGATCCCCACTGTGGGAGTCCTAGGAAAGGGACCGGAGAGCATTTCAAATAAGTATTAATAATTTTAAATGCAATCAAGCTAAAATAAATAGGTTTAAACTAAACTATAAGATATATTTCCGTTTATACAATTTACATGTGATAAACAATGCTTTTATGCCAATGTTGTTTGTATTTTATCTGTTTAGGACTGGGCTGTTGACTAAAATAAGATTTTAGTACCATGGTAAAGTTATTCCTGGAATTGAATATTGTTTTGCATTATTATTTGGGACAATGCACTTTACTACTTACTTTGGAAACTCAGACATTTCTTTTGTAAAACAGTCTTACAAATTATGTCTTTTCTTCAATCAGGGCATATGCTTACTTCTGAAGATTGGGGCGGGAGGGATGGGAGGGGGGGGGCTACTAGTGGTGAAGATATACGTTGACAATTTGAATTCATTTTTTATTTACTTAAAATAATAAATGTTAAGTAGACTATATGATTTGCTTTTAGTTGATATCTCATTCTTTTCAATAAACACATGTTGTGTTTTGATAACATTTAACTTATGTTTTTGCTAAAATTAACATTTATTTTGAAATTCAACATATTTACATATTTCTTTATTATCCAAGGGTTATTCTAATTTTATTTTTGGGGAAATGGATGAAAGTATGCCCTGTTCGAATTCTCTTAAGTATTAAGTTGTAAAGTGCATGTATCCAAAATTTAGTTAAATATATGCACATAATTAACCAAGACAATATTAAAGAAATTTAAACTTCATTATAAATATATTTTCATATCAAATCATTAGAAAGCTGAGTTTTTCAATTTGTCAGTATACCAGTTGTCTTGGTTAATCTAAGAATATTGCAGGGCCTGACATTGTAGTAACTTGCCCACATGTGCATGTATATGTTTATACATTACCTTCAGTATTAGATATATTGATAAACCCAAAATGTCAGGTCTATTGTTTTGTCACAGTTTTGTTATTTTATAAGTTTTCTTTCAAGTTTTTCAGTTTTGTTTTGTCCATAAGATCTAAATGTCCGATAAGAACTTTCACCTTTCTCACTGCCTTTCTAACATTTTTTGCCATTTTACTTGTACAGTGTTTTTTAACATAATATTTTACCCACACCCAAAATGTGCATGATTTTTCACTCTACTTCTACAGTTTTATTTAACATTGTTATACCCCCGTATAGCAGTGTATGATTTGTTATTGTGTGTGTACAGTGCAATTAAACATTACTATAACACTACGTACATAGTGGAAGGGGTTTTCACTGCAGTCAATATGTTGGTTGACTGTGTTAGTCTGTAAGAATTCCTTATCCTTATTTGAAACTTCTAAGCCTTTACATAGAGGGGTTAAATGCATGTCAAAGACGTCACAGTGACATAGTGGATATGGTGGTCCCCGATGTCAAAGTGACATAGTGGATGTGGTGGTCCCCAATGTCACAGTGACAAGGTGGATATGGTGGTCCCTGATGTCACACTGACAAGGTGGATATGGTGGTCCCCGATGTCACAGTGACATGGTGGATATGGTGATCCCCAATGTCGCAATGACATAGTGGATGTGGTGATCCCCAATGTCACAATGACATAGTGGATGTGGTGGTACCCTGTGTCACAATGACACAGTGGATATGGTTGTCCCCGATGTCAAAGTGACATAGTGGATATGGTGGTCCTAAATGTCACAATGACATAGTGGATATGGTGGTCCTCGAGCTCACAGTGACATAGTGGATGTGGTGGTCCCCGATGTCACAGTGACATAGTGGATATGGTGGTACCTGATGTCACAATTGACATAGTGGATATGGTGGTCCTGGATGTCACAATTACATTGTGGATGTGGTGGTCCCCGATGTAACATAGTGGACATGGTGGTCCTTGATGTCACATTGACATAGTGGATGTGGTAGTCCTCGATGTCACAGTGACATAGTGGATGTGGTATTCCCAGATGTCACAGTGACATAGTGGATATGGTGGTCCCCGATGTCATAGTGACATAGTGGATATGGTGGTCCTCGATGTTACAGTGACATTGTGGATGTGGTGGTCCCCGATGTCACAATGACATAGTGGATAAGGTGGTCCCTGATGTCACAGTGACATAGTGGATATGGTTGTCCTTAATGTCACAGTGACAAAGTGGATGTGGTGGTCCTCGATGTCACAGTGACATAGTGGATGTGGTGATCCCCAATGTCACAATGAAATAGTGGATGTGGTGGTACCCTGTGTCACAATGACACAGTGGATATGGTTGTCCCCGATGTCAAAGTGACATAGTGGATATGGTGGTCCTAAATGTCACAATGACATAGTGGATATGGTGGTCCTCGATGTCACAGTGACATAGTGGATGTGGTGGTCCCCGATGTCACAGTGACATAGTGGATATGGTGGTACCTGATGTCACAATTGACATAGTGGATATGGTGGTCCTGGATGTCACAATTACATTGTGGATGTGGTGGTCCCCGATGTAACATAGTGGACATGGTGGTCCTTGATGTCACAGTGACATAGTGGATGTGGTAGTCCTCGATGTCACAGTGACATAGTGGATGTGGTATTCCCAGATGTCACAGTGACATAGTGGATATGGTGGTCCCCGATGTCATAGTGACATAGTGGATATGGTGGTCCTCGATGTTACAGTGACATTGTGGATGTGGTAGTCCTCAAAGTCACAATGACATAGTGGATAAGGTGGTCCCTGATGTCACAGTGACATAGTGGATATGGTTGTCCTTAATGTCACAGTGACAAAGTGGATGTGGTGGTCCTCGATGTCACAGTGACATAGTGGATGGTGTGGTCCCCGATGTCACAGTGACAAAGTGGATATGGTGGTACCTGATGTCACAATGACATAGTGGATATAATGGTACGCATTGTCACAATGACATAGTGGATATGGTGGTCCCCGATGTCACAATGACACAGTGGATATGGTTGTCCTGGATATCATAGTGACATATATATAGTGGATGTTGGGGTCCTCGATGTCACAATGACATAGTGGATATGGTGGTACCCGATGTCACAATGACATAGTGGATATGGTGGTCCCCGATGTCACAATGACATAGTGGATATGGTGGTGATTGATGTCACAGTGACATAGTTGATATGGTGGTCCTCAATGTCACAATGACATAGTGGATATGGTGGTCCCCAATGTCACAGTGACATAGTGAATATGGTGGTCCCCAATGTCACAGTGACATAGTGGATATGGTGGTCCCCAATGTCACAGTGACATAGTGAATATGGTGGTCCCCAATGTCACAGTGACATAGTGGATATGGTGGTCCTCAAAGTCACAGTGACATAGTGAATATGGTGGTCCCCAATGTCACAGTGACATAGTGAATATGGTGGTCCCCAATGTCACAGTGACATAGTGAATATGGTGGTCCCCAATGTCACAGTGACATAGTGAATATGGTGGTCCCCAATGTCACAGTGACATAGTGGATATGGTGGTCCTCAAAGTCACAATGATATAGTGGATATGGTGGTCCCCGATGTCACAATGACATAGTGGATATGGTGGTGATTGATGTCACAGTGACATAGTGAATATGGTGGTCCCCGATGTCACAGTGACATAGTGGATATGGTGGTCCTCTAGTTTTCCCCCTGGTTCAACCTCTGTTATGTTCATAAGATCTTCTCTTAATAAGACCCAGTTGTATCCAGACAGACTTGCTGGTGTCTAAATAAGCCTTAGGCTTTAAATGTGATTGAGCTACAATATAACAGTAATCTAATAGCATGGCATTTGTCCCCAGTTAAATTTAAAAGAACCACCCGGGTGGAATATTACATGCTTTGAAGAATCAGATCTCTTATCTGTGTTAAAGCGTTATGTGGGGTTATTAATCACCTTCAGTGATAGCTCTTAGTTCTTACTAAATTTGAAGACACTTGCACTACTTTTGTTTATGTTAGTATTTTCACATTATCATAATTTCAATTAATATCACTGTTTGTAACAACCACAGGTGTTACCTGTGGTAACAACAATGCTGGTGTTGTACGTAATTCCGGCTACTTTTGGAGGTCTTTCAAGCTCTCATTAAGTAAAGCATCGCATAATTAACAAAAAATACCTCCTTCACTGATCCATTGTAAGCACAGCTTTAAGCAGGCTTATTTTATGACAAGTTGGCACTCATGTTAATATGTGAATATAATTAATATTTATAATTACTTAAAAGGGCCTCTTGTGGTTTAACTATTGTATGTTCTTAATCATTTTAGTGTCTTAATTGTGTAATCCCTTCTAATTAACAAATATCTGTTCTCCTCTCTGAGTCAACTTTGTTTTGATCCTTAAACTTGACAGTCCAACCTTTAAAAAAAGGAGATTGTACAAACCTAATTTTAGTAAAATGCAAGCAATGTGCGCGCTATAATGTTATTGTGTGCTTGTTGTCAGGGTGATAAGGAAAAGAAGGCGCCCGTGATGGCAGGCAGAAAAGGCAAGGAGATCGCTTTACAGCAGGAGATAGAGACCCAGGAGGAGTGGGAGGACATGCTCTCCAAGGAGGGACTCTGTGGTACGTAACCCCTCTATTAGACTTACACATGAGTCTTGCTCTTGGAAAATGGGGCTTAATGCATGTGCAAAAAGTGTCGTCCCAGATTAGCATGTGTCGTCTGTAAAGGCTAATCCTGGATGGAATTTTCCGCCTAGACTGGATATTTGTTTAAAAGCAGAATTTGTGGTCCCTGATTAGCCTGTGTGGACTAGAATGACACTTAATGCACATGCATTAAACCTGTTTTCCCATGGCTAGGCTGAAATGAAAAGTATGTTTGACAAAGTTTCATAAAATTATAATGTCAGACAAAATATCTGACAAGAAATTTGAAAAATTCACTGGCAACAAGCATTCATGTCTCACAGGTTGATAAATTTCTGACAAGATTCCGACCTATAATGATCATGAGTTTGACAGGCCTTTGGAAATCTTGCGGAGACAGATTCTCAATGATTTTCCATAGGCTTGTTGAATTTGATGGTCTATTTTTCTGGATATACATTTTGCTGCCTAGTGACCAATTATGACTACAGGCTTTTCCACAGGGATTTAAAGCACAAATGTGCCATTGTGTCTTCACTGCAAATCCTTGTTTCTTCCAAGATAAAAACAATTAATCAGTCCAACACAGCACTAAAGTGTAATTAATTTAAGCATATTGCAGCTTCTGACTAAAAAAAATTTAATCCTAGAGAAAAGCCTAGACATCAATGGTGTTAACTGAAGTTTAATGGTTTTAGTAGATATTATTTTTACAATGAAATTTTGTTGAGTTATAACTAGAAAATTAACACATTTTTAGGAGTTTTTTTAGTAATTCTGTGGTGATATTGGCTCACATTTCAAGGGTGGCAGATATTTGTTTTTTTACTTCTTCAATATCATTTGTCTAGGAATATTATCAGCCGATTTCTGGCCCATAACATGCTGTGGAACAATCAAAATACTTAGATACAGCCACTGGACTTGTAGCTGCCTCTGTTATATTGAAATGAACCTCGTTCTTGGAACACTTGGTTTAATGCATGTTCCTAAGGTTGCATCCCAGATACGACACTTAACGCATGTGCATTTAGCCCCATTTGCTCATAAGCGAGTGCTGGCTCATTTCATTGTTCTCGCGCTTGCTGTCCCTGCAGTAGTGGATCTCTACCAAGGATGGTGTGGACTCTGTACAGGAATGGTCAGCAATTGGCGTCAATATCGCAATAATTTCAAAGACGAAAAGCTGACGTTCTTCGCCGTAAGTTCATGGTTGTCATGCCCAATCCCCTGTTGCTCTGTTTTTTGAGAGTTTGTGAACTGTTGGCATGAAGTTCAGACAGAGTTGTTCTGTTCATATCTTGTTACTGTGTTCATTGTGAATGGTTTAAAAGGCCTGTTTGTAAGCAGCCTGTCACTTGAAGTGCTGGGGTATATGTGTATCCTAAGATTTAACCCTTTACCACTCAGAAACCATTTTGACGTGGTTGTAGTCCCTTAGAAAGAAAATTGAGTTAAAGACTTTTCTTACTAGATTCAAGTTTCAAAAGCTTTATTTCCAACCCTTAGATACTAATGGGCAGCAAACAGAATAAAACCTGAACAGACTGGAGTTACTCGCAGACTGTTCTGGTTTCATGCTGGTTGGATGTAGCCATTTTCACTTTGCATCTGAGTGGAAAAGGGTTTAATAGCAAATAAGACTTGTGTTAGCATTTGTCAATACTGACACAAAGATGGATTTAACTTTAATATTGGTCTATACAAGTGACAGGTGTTTAAGACATGGTCTCTGAGTGGTTCAGTGTCTTGTAAGGATTCCGCATGAATATGTCTCATCACACATGCTAGCATGGGATCACTTCTTAGTCCTTGTCGAATGTCATTTATGCACTATGTATGAATATTGTGAACACAGTGATGGTGCTGTTGATAATGCATAATTATATTTGTGATGTGTGTAGAATTCCATAACTGTTTGTTAACATATGAAGAAGAGACAGATAACAATCATTTGCACATGTAGTGTAAACTAAATACTTTGTTTTACATATTGTAAAATACGTATTGTTCAAATTCGCCCTATAATTTAGTAAATAAACAGATAAAAAACAGTAAATAGAATTTGCAACATAGTTGCACGAAATTCTATTTTTCTTAGTATTCAAATTGATTTTGTGCATAGGATAGGTTGTTTAACAAGTCAGAGTGCTTTTGCCACTTTTGTGCCAAAAATTTATCTTACAAAATCTAGATGAATACTCAGGAATTATCAATATTAATATATTCATTAAATATTTTCAAGGGTACACAGTTGATACTGTGTTTTGATTAAATGTTTGAATTGAAGTTTGCAGTTGCCAATCAATACCAAGGGAGTGAACTCAGCATTACAGAGTAGCAGTGTCTCACTCAACACAAAGGGAGACAACTCCTTCTAACAGCTAGCAGCAGAAATTAACTCAATACTAGATTCCATTTCTTTCAGTCATAGATGCCTATCAAGAGTGGTGTGGCCCAGTAGTGTCTATACAGGGAACATTTCGTAAAATCAAAAATGAACTTGGCGATCCCCTCCTTAAGTTCGTTGCAGTAAGTCAGTCCAATGTGGTGGCACTTTCTGCGTTTTGATTGGCTGCCTCAACTAACATGTGATCTTGCTTAAAAACTGGAATGGTTGAAACATGTATTTTGCTGTATATAAATTATATGTCAAATTTGTGTAATTTGTGTACCTCTGCAGCTTGTTCATTAAAGGCACATAGTATATGAATTTAAAATCAGTGAGTTGTATGCACTTAAATAATATTGAACAATAATGTCCAATGTGATAAATCCATTTCATTGTAAAGTCTTATTGCTTGTAAACACACATGAACCAGTCGATTATTTAGTCCTAGCACATAAAATCAAACGAGTATTTCATATGTCAGTCATTTTCAATTAAAACCTAGATAGATAGATCATTAAACAAATACTTAATTGTGCCTCATTCTGGGAAAACTGGCCTTAATGCACTGTGCAGTTTGCACAGGCTAACCAGGGACAAAACTTTAATGGAATTTTGCGTTTAAAGGAAGTCTTGTTAAAATGAGTGTCCAGTTTAGGCAGAGAGCGTTGTCTCTGAGATTAGCCTGTGCAGACTGCGCACATGCATTAAGCCCTGTTTCTGAAGAATGCGGCCCACTTGTATGAGCTCATGTTATAACTGCACAATGTGAATCATAACAGTTTCTTATAATGATTGAGACCAGTTTTCCTGTAGTAGAGATCAGAGTAAATTCTCAGTCATGCAATGCTGGTGGTTCATTTGTCAAATATGCATGAATAAAGCACATATTCTCTTTGTCTTCTGTATCTACTGATTCCTGTATATGTGTGAATGTGAATATTTAATGTACAGTTAATATACATGTGTGTTCAATTTAGCAGTATTATATGTATTTAATAATCACCTTTGTTTTGTTTATGCAATTTTTCTGTGGTTTTGCAATAATTTGCATGTGTTAATTTGTTGTTGTAGTTGCCTCATTTTATTACTAAAAATGTGTTCACTTCAAGAGAAAATAAGCAGAAAATTAGGTTTGAACCAAATAAACAAACAAAACATTACAGTTTGGTATGGTTCTGTTTGTGTGAAAACATGAGTAGTATTTAATAAGTTTTTTGTTTGTTAATAAGTAGCACTTTTGTAGCATAATAATTGATTAATACAGTATCAGCAATATCACTATTGTCAAGTGCACACAATATTAGATAAAATCAAGAACATGATTTTCTGGCTATTTTTTTATTGACAAGTTTGCTGTTGGTTTGGTCTGAGGTTTGATGGCACAAACGACATCCAACGCTCAGTCACTGAGTCTGATGTTTGATACCCACAGCTGTCCAACTTTTGCATGCCCTTGACCTCTGTTTGACCTGTGCAGTGCTGTTTTTTCAGTTGTTGATGCTTTTCAAGAATGGGCAGGACCAGTAACGCCACTTATTCCAAATTTACGACGGCTTAAAAATGAGCTTGGAGATGATTTGTTGAGATTTTTTGTCGTAAGTCTGTAGGCCTTAGGCAACAGAGCTTGGAATCTCCCAGAAACTAGACCAGTTTATATACAGAATCTTCTACTTTAGGCCCCAGCTTGCCTGTAGCCAGTAGTTTTATTAGATCCCCGTTACCAAGTAAAAGGGGTATTCTGGAATCACCATGGACGTCGGTCAGTTTAACAGTTCAATGTACAGCATTCAAACATGTTCACAGATATTCACATTAACCCTTTACCACTTAAATACCTATTTTAAGGCGTTTGTTGGCCCTTAGAAAGTTACATGAAATTAAATACCTTTCTTACTAAAATCAAGTTTTAAAGGCTTCATTTCCAACCCTTAGTTACTGATGAGCAGCAAACAGCATTAAACCAGAACAGCCTGTGAGTAACTCGCAGTCTGTTCAGGTTTTATGCTGGTTGCACAATCCATTTACTGTTTTTTTCTTATGTGGGAAAGGGTTAACCGTCAAACGTGCAACATTCAAACTTGTTCACAGATGTTCTCCTTAATGGTTCAACATGCAACTATTAAACTTGCAGGCATTGATTCCTAAGATATGAAGTTGTGCATGTGTGATTTTTCTCATCCTGTGTTAAAAATTACAAAATGCCCTTTTTTAATTGAGACATTCCATGACTTAATGATTATTGATATAAAGTACAAGCAAATAAATGCTCTGAAAGCACATGGTTCACAGGTTCAATATTTAGGTTTGTAACATCTAGTCCTCTTCAAAATGTTGTCACATTATTCCAGAAGAGTTACAATTGGCTACACCCAGGGAGTACAAGGGTCATAATATACACATAACAACGTGCAGATCATCACACAAAGGTATATACACATAACAACGTGCAGATCATCACACAAGGGTATATACACATAACAAAGTGCAGATCATCACACAAGGGTATATACACATAACAAAGTGCAGATCATCTCACAAGGGTATATACACAAAACAAAGCACAGATCATCTCACAAGGGTATATACACATAACAAAGTGCAGATCATCTAACAAGGGTATATACACATAATAAAGTGCAGATCATCTCACAAGGGTGTATACACAAAACAAACTGCAGATAATCTCACAAGGGTATATATACAAAACAAAGTGCAGATCATCTCACAAGGGTATATACACAAAACAAAGTGCAGATCATCTCACAAGGGTATTTACACAAAACAAAGCGCTGCTAAATAAGATCATCTCACAAGGGTATATACACATAACAAAGTGCAGATCATCTCACAAGGGTATGTACACATAACAAAGTGCAGATCATCTCACAAGGGTATATACACATAACAAAGTGCAGATCATCTCACAAGGGTACATACACAAAACAAAGGGCAGATCATCTCACAAGGGTATTTACACATAAAAAAAGTGCAGATCATCTCACAAGGGTATATACACAAAACAAAGTGCAGATCATCTCACAAGGGTATTTACACATAACAAAGTGCAGATCATCTCATAAGGGTATTTACACATACGAAAGTGCAGATCATCTCATAAGGGTATTTACACACAACAAAGTGCAGATCATCTCATAAGGGTATTTACACATAACAAAGTGCAGATCATCTCATAAGGGTATTTACACATAACAAAGTGCAGATCATCTCATAAGGGTATTTACACACAACAAAGTGCAGATCATCTCATAAGGGTATTTACACATAACAAAGTGCAGATCATCTCATAAGGGTATTTACACATACGAAAGTGCAGATCATCTTACACACAAGGCTCAGAGGATTATTATTTGGTATGTAACATGGTGGTTTGTTTTAAAAAACAATTCTCTGTGAAGAGAGGGTTTAATGCATGTGCGTAAACTGTGGTCCCAGATTAGCCTGTGCAGTCCAGACAGCCTAACCAGAGACGACACCTCCTGCCTAAACTGGAATTTTGCAAAGAAGAGACTTTCTCCAAGCGAAAAATATCATCAATATGAAAATTGGCGTCCCTGTTTAGCTTGTGCGGACAGCACAGGCTTATCTGAGACGACACTTAATGCACATGACTTGAACCCCCGTTTCACAGAGCACGGCCAATTTATTTATTCAAATCACGCCACTATCCAGGGATTACATGTTTTCTGTAGACTTACTTAAAAAAATTCTCTAAAGAACATTTTGACAGAAAATTGATACCTAGATTCCTAATATACAGGCAATGCATGATGGGATGGTTGCAATCTGAAGGTCAAGGTCACTGTGAACTAAATTTAAAAGAATTATTTTGGCTTAATATCTGGAGAACTAGTTCAGCAATTGTGATGCAAGACTATGTTCCCTGCACAACAACTTTGTTGTTTCCATATGGGGCTATTGGATCAAGGTCAACAGTCCTTGTTAATGTGGGTCGAAGGATGTTTTGCTTATATGAAAAAAATACTTTTGGTGTCAGGGGCTATTCTTCTTCACTATTCAGACAGTTGCTCTAGGTAGAATAGTTCATTCTCATTGCATTTCGGAACCTTTTAAAAAAAATGTTTGACTGTTCGGATTCTTTAATATGTTACATGTATGTAAGAGGGAATAGCATAATTTTGGTAATATTTGCTTTTTTACTACAATACTATCAAAGACAATTGGTAAAAACATTTGCCCCTGTTTTTATAAAAATGGCAAGTAAACTAATGATGTTTTTGCCAAAAATATTGTTAGAGTATATTCACTGAAAGCAACTTGTACAATTGGATAATAATTTTTCTTACTTTATTTTCTGATATTTTATGATATATATATATATATATATATATATATATATATATATATATATATATATATATATATATATATATATATATATATATATATATATAATTATAACTAAATATATGTATGTAAATATATGTTTAGAAATTCTCAGTAACAATTTTGTAATAAAGGGATTCATTTGTCAGTTCAAAATTTAAGGACACAATTTATGAAATGTTTGCACATCTTTTGTTAGTTACAGTGTAAAATAACCAGTTTTTATCAACTTTTATGACATTGATTATCATGTGTTCTCCAGCTCAGAGTTTTTTGTCCTATCTTTTGTTTTATCCTCTGCCCTTTTTTGTAATGACTCCTGCACTGTCCTCTGTTCTAAAAATATCTTATTAACCCTTTCCCACTCAGAGGCAAAGTGAAAATTGCTAATTGCAAACAGCATTAAACCAGAAAAGCCTGCGAGTAACTCGCAGTCTGTTCAGGTTTTATGCTGTTTGCTTCTCATCAGTATCTAAGGGTTGTAAAACTTGAATCAAGTAAGAAAGGTATTCAATTAAATTAATTTCTAAGAGACTGCAAACACGTCAAAATGCATATCTAAGTGGGAATGGGTAAAATAACCATAAATGTCTTAACTTTTAATTTAACTTCATATTACCATAAGGAGCTTTAAAATGCCGGCCCTGAGGCCGGCATTTTAAAGCTCCTTATGGTAATATGAAGTTAAATTTTATTTAAGCGAAAATTTCAGATCAAGTTTTCTGTAAGAAATTTGATGTTTTCTGCTTACAAATAGTTAAAATATAACTCATCATAGTCATATTTACTTGTTTAAATCATTAATATTAAAAAACCTAAAATTACACAGCAAGAGAATTAAGGAATTTCAAGAATTTTAAGACTGTTCTTGAAGGTCTATCTTAAAGAGATTTGTGATTACGGACCCTGTGCAGCTGCTAATGGTATCTATGTTCTTTTACTCACTCTTTCCTTTTAATAAAATATTTTGTTTTATTATTACTTTTAGATTTAAAAAAGTATGCTTGAACATTTGTATGTTTTAATAAGGATAATTGATATGTTATGTTAATAATATTTTACTGTTAATTTTAATTATGAATAAGATGAGGGTTACATGGTTCATATTGACTGATTTACATAGACTTACATAGTAATTAACGTTAAAGTTTCTCTGAAAAAGCAAGGGTCAGAGGTTAAATACTGAAAACAGTCAAGTATTATATTAAATGCATCTATATGTATTCAAAGAAATGGTATAATACTAGTTTAACTTTGTCCAAGCTATCCATAAATGACTAACATCAAGTTTAAAAAAATGCAACTTGCAAGTGTAAAAATATAACATATAATAATAATAAATGGAATCTAAATACAATAAACCAAAAAAGCCTAGTCCAAATCCATTTATTTTAAAAATAGTCATGTGTCATTGTGGGAAATCCATATTTTTGTATTGTTTTGATTCTAAACTTTCTTTGGGTATTAAACAAAGTATATCAGCTTGCTTTATTGATATGTGATAATCTTTTCATGAGCAGTTACCATCTTTTAAATTTAAACATAATGCAATAATAAACAATTATTAGACTTTTTAAATTAAATTTCTCTTACGTCCTTAAATGAATTGTTTTATCCATCATAGACAGTTGATAATTCCCAGACATGCTCACTGTGTTGTACATATGCTCATATCTTGTTGTGTCTGCTAGGCCAAGGTGGACACAGTTGATGCGCTGGAGAACTACAGGGGGCGCTGTGAGCCGTGCTTCCTCTTCTACGCTGTAAGTCATCCTGCATGTTCAGTTTAGCCACATTTTTGGAAAACTGGGCTTGATGCATGTGCACAAAGTGTCATTCCAGATTAGCCTGGGCAGTACCCACAGGTTAATCAGGGACAACACTACGCTTTCTTGGAATTTTTCATTTAAAGAAAGTATCTTTTTAACACAAAGCCAGTTTAGGCTTGACGTGTCGTACACACATGCATTAAGCCGAATTTTCCCAGAATGAGGCTCAACTAAACATGTAAATGTTGAAAAAAGATAGAGTGTTTTGAAACTTGAGGTTTCGCTCATCATTCAGACACTCACATGATTGTCCCATCTCTTCTATGTTAAAGTCGTTATACTATTAATATAAACATGAAGACATTTTTTTATTTAACAAACCATTTTTCTTCTTGTTTTTATTCATTTGAAATATTTGAAGTTTTTAAATCAGTGCTCTTAAATAAGAGCTCCACTCTGGAAAAATGGGGCTTAACAATTGCATGTATGTAAAGTGTGGTCCCAGATTAGCCACTACAGTCTGCAAAGGCTAATCAGGGACGACACCTTCTGCCTAAAGTGGTTAAGAGACTTGATTTAAAAGAAAAAAATCAATAAAAGCTGAAAGTGTTCCCTGACTAGCCTGTGCAGACTGCACAGTCTAATCTGGAACAACACTTAATGCACATGCATCAAGCCAAACTTTTCCAGAATGCAGCTCAAATGTTTTACTTTGTTTTTGTGTTCCTCTGTCAGTTGTTTGCCTAAGTCATCAGAGTATTTACTTTCCCACTTGTTCTGCAGGGTGGTGTGCTGGTGGCCGTGGTGCGGGGAGCTAACGCCCCACTCATTCTCCGTACCATCACGGAGCAGCTAGCCCAGGAACACAAGGTGCTAGATGGACAGGCAGAACGAAAGGAGGTCAGCTCATATTGTAACTCTTGAACTGGGCAGAATCGTTTTTGAATATAGATATTTTATAAAACTCCGCACAACCGAGTTTTAGGGTGGGTATACTTGTTTAAGGTGGTCTTACTGGCAGCAGCTATGTCGTCGTCAGGTTTTCTTGTCAGAAGCATATTTCAAAAAATAAAAGAGCTACCAGATGAAATTTTATAGGTAAAGATATCTGTCAGGAGGTGTGCAATCCACAAGAACAATAAGAACAATTTAGGTCGCAGTGGTGTAGTGGATATGGTGTCAGCCTAGCGATCAAAAGGTTACGGGTTTGATCCCCACTGTGGGAGCGTTCTTTAGATTTCCCCCATAGACACCAAGTACTGGTTCTAGTCCCAGGAAAAGGACTTAAGAGGGTTTCAAATAAGCCTTAGGCTTTCGATGCAATCGAGCTAAAATAAATAGGTAAAAACTAAGAACAGTAACTCATAAAGCCTTATTTTAAGAGTTATTGCTCTTTGTTAATTTTTGTACTTAAATTGTGTCTAGAGAATATCTCCAAAATTAAAAGAGTGCTCTCTTAGAGTTATTAGTTCTGTTTTAATATCAAGGACACATTGATTGCTCACTTAAGAGCTTTATAATCTATTTTCAGATCAAGGACACATTGATTGCTCACTTAGAGTTTTATGATCTGTTTTCAGATCAAGGACACATTGATTGCTCACTTAGGGTTTTATGATCTGTTTTCAGATCAAGGACACATTGATTGCTGACTTAGAGTTTTATGATCTGTTTTAAGATCAAGGACTCATTGATTGCGCACTGAGGGTTTTATGATCTGTTTTAAGATCAAGGACACATTGATTGCTCACTTAGAGTTTTATGATCTGTTTTCAGATCAAGGACACATTGATTGCTCACTTAGGGTTTTATGATCTGTTTTCAGATCAAGGACACATTGATTGCTCACTTTGGGTATTATGATCTGTTTTAATATCAAGGACAAATTGATTGCTCACTTAGGGTTTTATGATCTGTTTTCAGATCAAGGACACATTGATTGCTCAGTCGGATGTCAGGGACAGAGAGGAAGATGATGAGGAGGAGATGGAAGGTGAGTGATAACCATCAACATCACTTTTAGTATCTTGGTCTTTGGCAATGATTATATGAGCCTTGTTCTGGGGAAACTGGGTTTCATTCATGTGCATAAAGTGTCTTACGAGATAAAACTGTGCAGTCAGCACAGGCTTATCAGTGATAACACTTTCTACTGAGACTGGATTTTTGCGTAGGAGAGACTTCCTCTATACAAAAAGTGGATAATGTTGTTCCAGATTTGCTCATCTCGGTCAACAATTTATGCACATGTATTCAGCCAAGCTTTCCCATAACTAGGCTCAATATTTATGATATTGCTCACAAACTTGGTGTTTCACCTTTTAAAAAGGACATCTTTCGTCTTTTGAATAAATATCAATTTTATGATAATGCTAGGTAACACCGTATCTCTGTGTGTTTAATTAATATCATATTTTCTGTCTGTTTCCTATCGCTAATGATTGAGCAAAAGACTTTTCTTCTTTGTATGACTGTCTCATGATATATTTGCCTTCTTATCCATGTTCTATTTTAATTCTTTCTTAAACAATGGTTGAAGATTTTTGTCACATTACCTGGTTTTTAGTATTATAAGAACATTCTGTGTGGTTGTGCTCCCGACAAAGTTGCGGCATGTCTTTAATAATGCTGAAAAACATTTGACTGTGTAACACGTAGGAAAACCTGTAGGAAAGAATGTAGGCAAACCTACATCTGCAAAGGCAGCTAGGCCTGGACAAGGTATCAGAGTTGTTAAGTGTTGGTTGTCAGTGTTACTCTGATGATAAAGGTGTTGCATTCTGGGAAAACTGGGCTTAATGTATGTGGGTATATTGGCATCCCAGGTTAGCCTAAACAGTCTGCGTTGGCTTATAAGGGACAATAGTTTCAGCTTTTATGGAATTTTTGGTTGAGAGGAAGTCTCTTCTTAACAAACATTCAGACTAGGCAGAAAGTGTACAAGTCTGCACAGGCTAATCTGTGACAACACTATGCACATGCATTAAGCCCCGTTTTACCAGATTGCAGCTGAAATGATGTGTTAATGATACTTACAAATGTTACATGATTTGTTTTGTGAGTGACATTTCTTTGGAGCTTATTTCGTTTTGTGGTTGGTTTTGTTGAAATCAAACAGTTTTGAAATGTTTATGTTTGAGCATTATCATAGCGCCCATGAAATTATACGAATACTAATGGGACTATCAAAATAGTGTTATAATACCGGATTAAACTTTTAATATGACAAGGAGGTTGACATAATGTTCTAAATGAAAATTTATGATTGTACTTGTCTTGGTACAAACATACTGTACACACTTCCACCCTGTGAGCAACAAGATTTACTCAGTTTCATGTACAGAAAAATAATACAATTAAAAAAAATCATGTATTATTGTGTAACCGAAAAAAATGCGATTTGAGGTTGTTCAATTACCATAAGGAGCAGCATCTGCAAATGTCCTGTATTAAATATTTTCTGTATTGGTCTCTTACTACATAGTTAAATAGCAGTGTATGTTGTTTTATTCCTGATCAAATTGTAGTTCATTACTAGACATAACCTCGCATCATCTGTTTATGTTTGGTTTAACCAATTTCCTGTGTTTGTATCATTTCAATTCCAGACCATAGGATGAACTTTCAGGGCGAAATCATTGACTTTGGTGATGACCTTGAAAATTCAGGCCAAGGTTAACATATGTTGTAATATATTGTTATATAACCAGTATAAAGGCTTCTGTGTAGATGCTTATACATGTGAATATTGTATCTTTCAGTAATCATTTTTATCAGGGTTACAGAAATAAAATCAAGAAAATGACAGAATAATAAAATAATTTACTTGTTCGTGGAAATCCACAAAATTATAATTGTCAGCGAGCAAAATTTATTATTTCTTGTCCAAATTTTGTTTGGTATGGGTTGCAAACAAACAAGGATTTTTATGCCCCCGGTAGGGTGGCATATAGCAGTTGAACTGTCCATCAGTCAGTATGTGAGTATGTCAGTCTGTCCGTCCGTCCGAAAAAACTTTAACATTGGCCATAACTTTTTCACTATTGAAGATAGCAACTTGATATTTGGAATGCATGTGTATCTCATGGAGCTGAACATTTTGAGTGGTAAAAGGTCAAGGTCATCCTTTAAGGTCAAATGTCATATATGGCGTCTGTCCGTCCGAAAACTTTAACATTGGCCATAACTTTTTCAATATTGAAGATAGCATCTTGGTATTTGACATGCATGTGTATCTCATGAAGCTGCACATTTTGAGTGGTGGAAGTTCAAGGTCAAGGTTATCCTTCAAGGTCAAAGGTCAAAATAATAATAATAATAATAAATTTCAAAGCGGTGTTCTCATGAAGCTGCACATTTTGAGTGGTGGAAGTTCAAGGTCAAGGTCATCCTTCAAGGTCATCCTTCAAGGTCAAAGGTCAAATGAAATAATCAAAGCGGGGCTATCATGAAGCTGCACATTTTGAGTGGTGGAAGGTCAAGGTCATCCTTCAAGATCAAGGTCATCCTTCAAGGTCAAAGGTCAAAAAAACAAACAAAAATAAATTCAAAGCAGTGTTCATAAGAAGCTGCACATTTTGAGTGGTGGAAGTTCAAGGTCAAGGTCATCCTTCAAGGTAAAAAAATAAATATTTTTTTTTTGTCAAAGCGGTGCAATAGGGGGCATTGTGTTTCTGATGAACACATCTCTTGTTCAATTATGTAAGTTGTATATTTGATTGTCAGTAAATACTACCCTGTAAATACACACTTACTCAGCCATAATTGTGATTAAATTAAATGGCTCACACAAAGTCCTAAACTTTGTGTGCATGTATTTAGCTTACCTGAGCACCAAAAGTTCAGAGTGACCTTTTGTTGAAGGTGGCCCTCAGGCGTCTGTTGTCATGTGTCAACAAATCTTTTCAAACGACATCTCCTCCTTAACTGCTTGGGGATTTCCATGAAACAGGAGTGATCCTTGGTAGAACCTCTTCCATTGAGGCTCAAATTGTTCTGGTCCTCTTTTTAATTATGCAGGTCCCCAGAACTAAAAATAGATTTTAAAAGTGGAAGCTTAAAATAAATCTTCTCCTCTGAAACAGCAAGGCTAAGAAATTGAATATGCGGTGTTACATTGTGTAGTGGTTTTGTAAAAAGAGTGTAACAATCCTGCTATTGGGGTAAAAACTGGCCACGCCTCAGGGGTCAAATAATTTTATAAACCAAAGTTGTTTTTTAGATCATGCCTCTTGGGTCAAAATAGGCCCTTCCTGGGGGTGGGGGTTTAGATGGTTTAAATTAAATGTAGCATCAGATATCCTCAAGAAATATTAATCAATTTATACGCCTGGCTTCAAACCTGGCTACGCCCACTCAGGTGAGCAATCTAGGGCCATCTTTACCTTCTAGTATTTCATTTTTCTTAATCAATTTGCTGGATATTTGTATGCATATTTATTCATTTTCTTACATCAGGATTAAAGTTTTCATCTATAAAGTTGAATAAAAAACTCAATTTGACTGATAGTTAAATTACCTGTTAGGGACAAATAGCCGAGGCATAGGATTTCCACAGCCCATATTTATGCTTGTGGTTCATTTGTTATGGTGAATTAAAGAAAAAATATGTAAATAAACAGCAATACAAAAATCCACTTTACCAAACACATACTGTACAGTTCCCATGTATAAGTTTCAGGAAAAAACATTTATTTATATATTTATTTATATTTAATTATTTCATATTTGCATATTTATTGTAAAAAGCTATGTATGTGTAGCCTAAAACTAACATTTTGGTGGCAGAAGATATTATAAATGTTTCATATATGCATACAAAACATGCATGAAAAGATAGAAAGCACTTTCTTAAGACATTTTAATGTGCACTAATCACCCTGTCTGACCAATTACTGTCATTCTCTCGCATGCAGTTTTGTTATAACTTACTTCACTTCAAAATGCAATTATTTGAATTAAATATGTTTAAAGGGTGAATAAATCCAAATTCAAATTATTTAAAATCCAAACTGAGAACATGATTGAAAAAACTTTCAAAATAAAACAGTTAACTTTTTCCACAGGCGTATACCTGTAAGAAATCTTATTGAAGGCCCTCCACCCCTTCTGAAGAAGTGAATGCATATGGCCTGGCCTGGCAGTGGGCTAGTGTGACAGTTGTTTTGATGAACCCTTTAATATTCCCTGAGTATATACAAAACACTTTGACCTCTGAATAATTAAGTTTGAATCCTATATTAAAGTTTGTATCCTGGTTATTTGAGAGTCAATGAAGACATCTATAGAATTTAAGTGAACATGTTCAAGGTCAAATTCACAGGGGCTTGTAACATAAAAATTGTTACCACACAGTCCCTAGAGAAGGCCTTTAGTCCTTTGATCATCATACAGATTGAAATTCTGGTAAATTGTCTGGAAAGCATGACACTTGTTTAAGTTGAGGTCGACATATCAAACTTTTAGGAGGGTGGACTCGTATGAAATAAGTTTGCGTACAATGTCTAGAAAATGCTTGATCTTTCTTACCAAGTTAAGGTCAACTTATCATGTGTCAAGGTCACTGAGACTCCTTACATGAAAAGTGTGTTCATATTATCTAGAGGAAGCTGTAACATTGCATCATATTATGAACATGCTGTTAAGTCTTTTGTGTAACAGACCTCTGTCAATAAATCTATCCCGGAAAAACACGAGTTTAGAAAAACCCACTAATCACCCTGGTACAAACAACGCAGGTCCATTAAATCAACCAATGATAGCTTACTTTAAATTATAACGGTTGATATGGTGTGTGATTTTGAAAGGATTATAAATGGGTCATGTTTATTTGTACCAGCAGATTAGTGGGGTTTTCCAAAAAGTTGCTTTTTCCGGGATACATATATTTTGAATGTACATCATGGCCCCCTAATTAAATAGGCAAATTGATGAGTTTAAGTAGCCCAAAGAACCATTCAAACGTGAAGTCATCTGTTTAACTCTTAATAAATTTTGTTTTTGTAATCAACAGTGATTGAGTAGAGTTTGCATTATCATGAAATGGTGCCTGAATAATGGCCACTGTACTCCCTTTAATTATTGGTGACCTAATGGTTCTACACAAAGGCTGGTTATGAGTCACGCTCTGGAAAAACTGGGCTAAAGTGTCGTCCAAGGTTAGCCTGTTCATTCCACAGATGCTTTCATTTAAAGGAAGTCTTTTCTTATTGAAAAATTAAGGAGGAAAGTGTTGTGTTGTCCTTGATAAGCCAGTGTGGACTCTACCCACATGCATTACGCTTAGTTGTCCCAGAAGCAGACTCATATAAAACATATTAAAATCTTTTTAGTGGCACATAGTGACAACCTCAAGGCAGGGTCATACATATTTTTCATAACATCTTGTTTTTATTTAACCAAGTTTTGTTTTATTTGTATAAACCATATAACATTATTTTCATTAGCAAGGAGACATATGTTGTTTACACTGTATACTTTAAAATGGTCATTTTATTTGGGCTGTGCTCTGTGAAAAGGGGGTTTAATGCATGTGCGTAAAGTGTGGTCCCAGATTAACCTGTGCAGACCAGGTTAATCAGGGACGAAACTTTCTGCGGAAAATGAATTTTTACTAAGAAGAGACTTTCTTTAAACAAAAAAATATCATTAAAGCGGAAAGTGTTGTCCCTG
Source organism: Dreissena polymorpha (assembly GCF_020536995.1). NCBI lineage: Eukaryota > Metazoa > Mollusca > Bivalvia > Myida > Dreissenidae > Dreissena > Dreissena polymorpha. Next base: position 13,295,430 of record NC_068364.1, on the reverse strand, counting down.
CAAACTGCACAGGCTAATCTTTTACAATAATTTACCTACACACACCTCTTTCCACAGAGCACGGCTCATTTTATTTTCCCTTTTTGTTTCAACATGCTTTAAATAATGTGATCTCATGAGTTTAATTTGTTTAGAAGAATTATCATTGGCTGTTTACATTTTATGTTGTCTTGGGATTATAGCTTCGTGATGCTGGCATTTCACTGGGGACATATGCCTTTATCAACCACAGCATCTTGTTGTTGTAGTGATATACATAAAACACTTAAAAAATAAAGCAGAATAGAATATTGACAATGGTACAATTTCATTAAAAGTTTGTTGTGACCTGAAGGAAAAAATGATTGTTTTGCTTGAATTAACTGACTTGTTTCCTTGACATTGAATATAAACTTCTTGGTATGCAATTTTAATGAAATTACACATAATTACATGTGCATGTAAATGTATAAAAAATATTGTTCTGTATTTCTGTTTTATTGAAACCAATGTAATTAAATTGTAAGGTAGTCAGACTGTTGTGTACATGATTTTAATGCTATGCATATTGAAATCAAAAGAAGCCGCCTGCATTTCAATTGTAAATGATGTAATATTCCATTTTGAATATCGTAATATGTGAGTTTTCTATCTATCTCAGCTATCAGAGAATTAAAATAAGCCTCTCTGGGAAAACAGGGCTTAATGCATGTGCATAAAGTGTCATCCCAGATTGTCTACACACGATAGTCAGGGACGACACTTTGCGCTTAGACTGGATTTTCTTTTATAAGAGACTTTTTATGAAAAACAAATCCATAAAATCGGAATGTGTCTTCCGGTATTAACCAATGTAAACTGCACAGGCTAATCTTGGACTACAATTTATGCACATTTATTGAGCCCAGTTTTCCAAGATTGAGGCTCATATAGTTATTCAGTGTAATATGAAACAAAAATCAAACATGGACAATACCTGTTAATTTAAACATGATGTTTTTGGATATTATTTGATGAAATTTATTTGGCAAGAAAGGTAAACTAGTTTTTTTTAAAAACATCATGTTAATTTAAAGAGTTTCAAGTTTTATTTGTGTGTGGTTATATATTATCTTAAGAAACCAAGAAACTGATATCAGCTTTACAGCTAAGTTCTGCTCATCTAAGATTCTGAAATATGTGAAGTTTCTTCTCTGAGCAATAGTGACCATGAATACACTGTGTCCTGTTGTGTTGTATGCCAGGTTTCACATGGTATTGTTGACAGAACCGGTCAAGAATTCTGCCAGGTTACACATGGTATTGTTGTTGTTGACAGAGCCAGTCAAGGAGGTGTCTGTAGTGATCATCAAACCAGATGCAGTCCAGTCTGGCAAGGCAGGGGACATCATTGCGGAGGTAAGACCAGTCTACTTAGGAAATCATAGCCGAGGTAAGAGACCTGTCTCCTTGAGGGTAGGCAGGTGGTGGAATCTGTGTCAAACCAGGCATTCACAAACAAGATATATGAGTTTTTATGAAAACAGGATAAAAGCGAAATTTATTTTAATTTCATCAGCTAACATGCAAGTAAGAGCCATTAAAAATCTAGACTAATCAAAATAATAGTGATCATTTTAATATAGCATATTCATCAAAACAGAAAATTACTATGATTCGATTTTCATTAACTGGTCTGTATGTGTAACCACCTTACATCTATATTTCAATTCACCACATGGTTTGTTGCTATTTATTAAATATGACTTGATGGGAACACAAGACAGTATAAGATACACATTCTAGGAAAACTGAGCCTAATGCATGTGCGTACAGTGTCGTCCCAGGTAAGCCTTTGAACAGGCTAATAGGGACAACACTTTCTGACAAAAACAAAAAAAAACCATAAAAACTGAATGTGTCCTACCTGATTTTTAGACCCAGTTTTAACCAGAAAGTAGCTCAGATGATTGACTATGTTTCAGATGAAGAAGCGAGGCATTGAAATCCTGCGTCAGGAGGAGAGACAGTTGACCAAGGATGAGGCCGCAAATGTCTACACACACCTGCAGGATGAGGTGACTAGTCTCAATGGCTCTCAACCATTGACCACTTAGAAATGCATTTTTATGCATGTGTAGTCCCTTAGAAAGTTAAATTTTATTAAAAAACTTTCTTACTAGATTCAATTTGTAAAGGCTTCATTTTTAGCTCATCTATTTTTTGAAAAAAAATTATGAGCTATTGTCATCACCTTGGCGTCGGCGTCCGGTCAAGTTTTGCGTTTAGGTCCACTTTTCTCATAAAGTATCAAAGCCATTGCTTTCATACTTGCAACACTTACTAACTATAGTAAGGGGACTGTGCAGGCAAAGTTATGTAACTCTGACTGGCATTTTGATGGAATTATGTGCCCTTTTTATACTTAGAAAATTGAAAATTTGGTTAAGTTTTGTGTTTTGGTCCACTTTTTCCCTAAAGTATCAAAGCCATTGCTTTCATACTTGCAACACTTACTAACTATCGTAAAGGGACTGTGCAGGCAAAGTTATGTAACTCTGACTGGCATTTTGACGGAATTATGTGCCCTTTTTATACTTAGAAAATTTTTAATTTGGTTACGTTTTGTGTTTAGGTCCACTTTTTTCCTAAAGTATCAAAGCCATTGCTTTCATACTTGCAACATTTACTAACTATCGTAAGGGGACTGTGCAGGCAAAGTTATGTAATTCTTACTACTTACTACTAAAAAAAATAATATTTCAAAGCGGCCTTCTCATAAAGTTGCACATTTTGAGTGGTGGAAGTTCAAGGTCAAGGTCATCCTTCAAGGTCAAAGGTAAAAGAACAAAAAAAAAAAATTCAAAGCGGTGCAATAGGGGGCATTGTGTTTCTGACAAACACATCTCTGTTTTTTTTCAAACATGGTTAAAAAACACAAACATTTAATTTTTTTATTTTATTTTTGAAATACTGTCCAACCATCCCACCCAAGAATCCCCACCCCCCACCAAAAAAAAATAATTTTGTGTTTTCATTTTTTTTGCATTTTTGGAAGATAATGTATTAAATGACCACACCCCCACTCTATACACTCCTCTCCACTCCGCCCCTCCCTCCTTTGTGATTGAAATTGAGAAACCTTTAAAAAGAAAAATAATGAGCGGTCTGCACCCACAAGGCGGTGCTCTTGTTAACCCTTAGTTACTGCTAGCAGCAAACAGCATAAAACCTGAACAGACTGCAAGTTACTCACAGGCTGTTCTGGGTTTATGCTGTTTGCACATAGCTATTTTCACTTTGCTTCTTATGGGGGAAAGTGCTATCATCGTAGGGCAGACATGATAAGACTTAAAGAAAAGCTTGTGGGTTTTGTGTCCACCAAAACAAAGTATTTTAAAAATATTTTCTAAAGTGTCTTTCTGTCACAGTTTGATGATCCGATATTTCCTTTTCAAACGTACTTTGATTATCTGATATTTCCCTTTCAGTATCATTATAAAGACCTTGTATTCCTTTTCAGACGTACTGTTATGACCTGATATTGCATTTGATGACCTGATATTTCCCTTTCAGACATACTTTGATGACCTGATATTTTCATTTCAGACGTACTTTGATGACCTGATATTTTCCTTTCAGACATACTTTGATGACCTGATTACTTTCATGACCAGTGCCCCGTGCATAGTGATGGCCATAACAAAGGGCAAGACTGGGGCAAACATTATCAAGGAGTTCAGAGAACTGATTGGCCCCCGCGAGGTGGAAGAGGCTAAGGAGCAGGCCCCAGACAGGTACATCTCACAGCCCCCTTTTATTAACTTTATCTGGCCCCAGATTGGTTAGTCTCACAAGCCCCTTGTATTGACAAAGCACGCTTAAGACAGCTCCGGGAAATGGACTGTCAAAGATGGATGACTCTTCGTTACTAAGTTGAATTTTATATACAATTGTATTAACTTTCATACTGCTTATGTTGTTTAATCATGTTTCCCAAAAGTAATTATTTCATTAAAATTGTATTTTTGGCCAACCCTTGTATTGAGCGAAAGGTTTTAGTGTTTCACATACAGCATTGGTACTGTGGAGTTTTCTGCAGTTTGCGTGCCAAGTTTGGCCAAGAGAAGTACATGAATGCTGTTCATGGAAGTGACAGCTCAGACACAGCGGCGAGGGAGCTGGCATTCTTCTTCCCAGACTTTGTGGCGCCAAGAATTGAGGGCAAACCAAAACTACAGAGAACTCTCGCCCTAATAAGGCCGGACGCTTACAGAGAACACAAAGGTTCAATCACTGTAGAAGTGATACTCTTTGCAATTGTTATATTTGAGCCTGGCGTTGGGAAAACTAGGCTAATGCATGTGATTAAAAGTGTTGTCAGGTTAGCCTGTGAAGTTCGCACAGGCTTATCAGTGTGGGCACTTTCTGCATTGACTGGATTTTTGTTTAGAAGAGACATACTTGAACACAAAATTCTATAAACGCAAATAGTGTTGTCCCTTTTACCAGAGTGGGGCTCCAGTGTTTGAAATTAATTTAAATGCATATCAAATGTAAGTTTGTGAGTTTCATGCTCACAATAAGATTGTATTCATCATTCCTGGTACAATGATTTTAATAATTTATTAATTTGAAATATCCAGTGTCAAGTGGATTCAGTTTACTGACAGAACATGAATATATTAATAAGTTATGATTCCAAAATAAAGAAATAGTGATGAGTTTGATTGAAAATGCTTAAGATATCAGATGGATGCATAGGACTATTAATTCGTACGTACAAGTTCGCAGTTAAGAAAGTTCTCAGACACCCGTAACTCTTCCTTTATTCTGTGTGACCCAGATGAGATTATTGCCAAGATCCGTGAGGCTGGATTCAAGATCGCCATGTCTCGGGAGGTCAGACTGAGCAAGGATCAGGCAGAGGATTTCTACAGTGAACATGCCGGCCAGGAGTACTTTGATGAACTCACCACCAGAATGTCCAGGTCAGTGGAAATACAGCCATATTTGTCATGACAACTTTTGTAATGGTACCGGACTATTCGTCTCTATAGTTTTGCAACCAATGTTCTGTTTTATTTTGCCTGGCTGTTAACCCTTTACCACTTAGATACGTATTTTGACGCATTTGAAGTCATTTAGAAAGTTAAATTTAATTAAAGACCTTTCTCACGAGATTCAAGTTTAAAAGGCTTCATTTCTAACTCTTAGATACTGATGAGCGGCAAACCGCATAGAACCAGAACAGACTGCAAGTTACTCGCAGGCTGTTCTGGTTTTATGCTGGTTGCAAAAGCCATTTTCATTTTGCTTAATTCTGAGTGGGTTAATTGTTACACAACTAAACTATATGGACATTTTTCATGACAACTTTTTGAATTATAACAGTCTAATTGTCTCTTTTGTTTTACAACCAAATTTTTTTTTCATGGTGCCGGGCTGTTAATGATAACAAGTCGTAAACGAAAAGGAGTTTGTTCAATATTAATTGGTCTTCCTTATGTGAAAATGAAAGTTTTATAAAGATCCTTTCTGATAATTTTTCCAGAGATCTTAAAACTGTTAAAATTCAAATTGTTATTGTTCCACTGTATATTTTGCAGTGGACCCCTGTTGGCATTGGGTCTGGCAAGAGAGGAGGCCATTAAAGGCTGGAGGGACATGCTGGGCCCCAAGGTGGTCTCTGAGGCAAAGGAAAAGCAGCCTGGCAGGTAAGCACAGGGGACAGTGGGTGGGGGTGGGGCATGACATGGGGGGACGTAGTCTGACACGTATGTACATGGGTGGGGGGCATGACAAAAGGGCAGGCCATAGTCACAGGTACACACACTGGGTAGTGGTGGGACATGAGGAGGGGCAAAATCTGACAGGTACTCAAAGAGAATGATTCTGGAATACACCCCCATACACAGTGGGAATACACCCCCATACACAGTGGGAATACACCCCCATACACAGTGGGAATACATCCCCATACACAGTGGGAATACACCCCCATACACAGTGGGAATACACCCCCATACACAGTGGGAATACACCCCCATACACAGTGGGAATACACCCCCATACACAGTGGGAATACACCCCCATACACAGTGGGAAGACATCCCCATACACAGTGGGAATACACCCTCATACACAGTGGGAATACACCCCCATACACAGTGGGAATACACCCCATACACAGTGGGAATACACCCCCATACACAGTGGGAATACACCCTCATACACAGTGGGAATACACCCCATACACAGTGGGAATACACCCCCATACACAGTGGGAATACACCCCCATACACAGTGGGAATACACCCCCATACACAGTGGGAATACACCCTCATACACAGTGGGAAGACATCCCCATACACAGTGGGAATACACCCTCATACACAGTGGGAATACACCCCCATACAAAGTGGGAATACACCCCCATACACAGTGGGAATACTGGGCAAACAGTCACACTTGGTGGAGCGAATATATTGTGACAAAGATGTGGGTATTGGGGCACACAGCCTTACTGGGGGGGGGGATGTTTAACCATTGAGTATCTGTCAATGTTGTTTAACTGAATTGTATACTATGCACATCTGTGTTATATATTCTTTAACAAAACTGATTACTTGTGATAGGATTTTTTTGTCATTATTCTCTATTTCATGATTGTTTTTGGTTTATGGTATTTAGTATGAGGAACAGGGATTTTTATTTTATTTTTGTCGTTATTCTCTATGTCATGATTGTTTTTGGTTTATGGTTTTTAGTATGAGGGTTCCTCATACTAAAGAAATACAGCAAGGTATGGAGACCAACAAGTGTACGAATAGCTATATTGATTTCCTGTGTATCTTCTATAACACAGTTACTCAACCAGAAAGTACATGATTGTTTGAGGGGTCATTCTGGGTAAACTGGGCTTAACTCGTGTGTGTCAAGGCTTAACTCATGTGTGTCAAGTGTTTTCCAAGATAAGCATGTGCTGTGTGCAGTCTACAAAGGCTAATTATGGACGACACTTTTAAGGACTTAATTTCCTTCAAACAGGTCTCTTCTTAACAAAAGTGCAGTGTAGGCGGATAGTGTTGTCCCAGATTAGCATTTGCAGACTGCATTCTAATCTAGAAGGACACTCTAGGCACATCAATTAAGCCCAGTTTTCACAGAACAAGGTTCATTTAAAGCATCAATGTCAGTACTTAAATAGATCATTGATTGCATTTTTGAAGGAAAGAGTCAAACTCAAATGGATGGCAATTAATGATGAGTGGATTAGTTTAAATGGAACCCAAACAAAAACTTGTGGAGTCCTAGTAAAGCTTTGCAAACTGAAGCTCTCTGCATGGTTAACTGTGTTTTGTTAATTTTATATTCAAGCAGTGATGCCCACAAAACTGAGAGGTATGGAACATTAGCACCTCTATATTGCATCTACAGCCAGATCTTGTGTCCTATTATCCCCACGCTTTTTGAAAAGCGTGGGGATATTGTGGTTATCTCCGCCGGTTGTCCGTCTGTCTGTCCGTCCGTCCTGGCCACCATCTCCTCCTACACTATATGCTCTAGAACCTTGAAACTTACACACATGGTAGTTATGAGCATATGTGCGACCCTGCACTGTTTGGGATTTTGATCTGACCCCTAGGTCAAAAGTTATAGGGGTTAGGGCAGGCCGGGTCTGAGATTTTCACTCATTTGTTTAGGTTATTTTACTATATTTTTTTTATTTCTACACAGATTGTCTTCAAATTGATACCGAACCTCTCTTATGACAATACGGTCAATCTCAACTATGCATGGCCCCATTACCAACCCGGCCCCGCCCACATAGGCCACACCCACCCAAAATTGCAGTTTTACTATAATTTCTTCATTTCTTCACCGATTCACTTCAAATTGATACTGAATCTCTCTTATGACAATACGGTTAATCTCAACTATGCATGGTCACATTACCAACCCTGGGGCGCCCCAGCCACATAGGCCACGCCCACCCAAAATTGCCTTTTACTATAATTTCTTCATCTCTACACCGATTCACTTCAAATTGATACTGAACCTCTTTTATGATAAGACAGTCAATCTCAACTATGCATGGCCCCATTACCAACCCTGGGGTGCCCTGCCCACATAGGCCACGCCCACCCAAAATTGCCTTTTACCATAATTTCTTCATTTCTTCACCGATTTACTTCAAATTGATACTGAACCTCTCTTATGACAATACGGTCAATGTCAACTATGTATGGCCCCATTACCAACCCCGGGGCATCCCCGCCCACACAGGTCACGCCCATCCAAAATTGCCTTTTACTATAATTTCTTCATTTGTACACCAATTCACTTCTTATTGATACTGAACTTCTCTTATGACAATACGGTCAATCTCAACTATGCATGGCCCCATTACCAACCCTGGGGCGCCCCTGGGTCAAACATGCGGCGTGGGGATACGCGTCGGCCTCTTCCGCGCCATTTCTTGTTGTTTTATGTTTTTATTTTTATATCTTTATATACTGATATAAAACACAGAGATGGTACAAATGTTAGGTCCTTTCATATTACTCTTTATTAATGTATTTATTATATACTCTTCATTAATGTTAGCATTACATTCTCTTCATGAATGTTATAATTACATGCTCTTCATGAATATGTGCATGACATTCTCTTATGTAATGTATTCATTACATGCTCTTCATTAATATGTGCATGACATTCTCTTATGTAATGTATTCATTACATTATCTTCATTCATGCATTTCTTACAAAATCCTCTTTAATGTATTCATTACATACTCTTTGTTAATATATTCATCAAATACTCTTCATTTATATATTAATTACATACTCTTATGTTATGTATTCATTACATACTCTTATTTTATGTATTCATTACATAATCTTCATTTATGTATTCATTACATACTCTTCTTTTAAGAATTCATTAATTTATACAATAACATACTCTTCATTAATGTTTTCATTACATTTTCTTCAGTAATATACTTATTACATACTCTTCATAAATATAATTATTACATACTCTTCATTAATATAATTGTTACATACTCTTCATAAATATAATTATTACATACTCTTCATTAATATATTCATAACATACTCTTCATTAATATAATTGTTACATACTCTTCATTAATATATTCATAACATATTCTTCATTAATATATTCACAACATACTCTTCATTAATATATCCATTACATACTCTTCATTAATATATTCATTTCATCCTCTTCATTAATATAATTATTACATGCTCTTCATTAATACACTTGGAGACACTTATAACGCATCACTTTTCAATCTTGAATATTTCAGTTACGAGTAAAGATATTGATTTAAAATTTTACATACGATCATTTGACTACGTATTATGCAAGCTCACGATAAAATCATTCATCCGTGACGATTGGACGCTTTAGCACGTGGGGTAGGTGTGGTTCTATATTTTTGCATGTGAAAATGTTGAAACGCTATTTATTTCTAGTTTTATTTAAATTTAATTATTTAAGGTGGGTTCTTACATAAGGAAAACATAAAATTAATTTACAAAACAATATAGCTTGTATGAATATTCAGGAGCCCAATCGCGCACTTTACATTTTATGGGCTACCTTTCCCACTTGCTAAAGCGTCCGATTGTCATGGATGAATGATTTTATTGTTAGCTTGCACATACTGTAGTCAAATGATCACATGTGCAATTTTAATAAAATATTTACTCATTACTGAGATATGTAAGTTTTAAAAGTGTTGCGTTAGAAAAACCACCAAGTGTAAGCGATATACATTTTATTACAATTAAATTTCAATTTCATAATTCTAGGTAAGTTTTTACACAAGAACAACATAACATTAATTTAAGAAAAACATTATGGCTCGTATGAATATTCACGAGCGAAATTGCTCAATCGGCATGTTGCAAGCCGGTCAGTTATTAAGACGTGTAAGTTTATGTGTTTTATTTTCACATTGTTATTATTTAACGTTGTACGAGTTTGTGAATTTGACTTTTGAAGAGACATTTTTGATTTGTTAAGTTTTACATTTTGTTGTTTTTCAATTTCAATTAAATTTTCAGGAGTTATCAGATATGTGATGAATTATTCTTGGTCCAAATTTCAACACAATCGGATCAAAAATAAGGGAGCTATATTGATATGATTAAGTGATGCGTTAGAAGTGTCTCCAAGTGTATATTCATAACATACTCTTCATTGATGTATTCATTGCATACATGTACTTGTCATTAATGTATACATTACATACTCAGCATTAATGTATTCATGAATATATGCATTATATTATTTTCATTAATGTATCCATAACATACTCTTTATTAACATATTCATTCATTCATGGGCAAAATGTAGTGGAAACGGCATATTATTTTCACACAAATCATTGATTGAATTAGTACTATTTAGTTGTAGTCCGTAGTGTGTTGGCCAGATTATGTAAATTGTATGCGGGTTAGGGTGTTTCATGGCCCATGTTTGGCACCAGTTAGCTGGACATTATATCATAGCCAAGGTAGCTTCAATTATTTAACCCAGTTTAAATGTGTACAAGTAGTGATATATATTTTATGGAGAACAATCATTAAAACCTTCGTCATGAAGGGTCATTGTTATTAATCATGTTGTTACACAAAATAAGCCTTTTCTCAAAATTAAACTTAAGTATACTATATTACTATATTTTTCCATCGAGACCATTGATCGTTGAATCATAAATAAATGATAATTAAGACTGGTTTTTATGTATTTAATATTAACTTTGGAGCAAAACTCATTTTTGTGTGATGCTTTGGTGAATGACTGCTGCACCAGGGAACATGGGAATGTCTTGTATGAAATGTATTTCAGCAGCGCTCTGGGAAAACAGGGTTAAATGCATGTTTGTAAAGTGTCATCCTAGATTAGCCTGTGTAGTCTTCACAGGCTAATTTGGGATAACACTTTGGGCTTTTGTTGTATTTTTTGTTTAAAGGAAGTTTCTTCTCTGCAAAAATCCAGTGAATAAGCGGAAAGGGTCATCCCTGCTTAGTGTGCACAGGCTGCACAGGCTAATCTCAGATGACAATATATTACCCACATGCATAATGCTCCCTTATTCCAGGGCAAGACTCAAACATGTTCCATTGTTTTCAATGAATCACTTCTGTCATGTCTTGTTTTCCCATTTGAGATGTTTCCAAATGCTTCCAGAGTACTAATTTTGTAAAATGAGTCGTGCTCTGTGAAAAGGGGGTTTAATGCATGTGCATAAAGTGTCGTCCCAGATTAACCTGTGCAGTCTGCACAGACTTATCAGGGAAAACACTTTGCACCTTAAGGATTATTGCTTAGCAGTGACTTTCTGTAAACAAAAAATATCATAAAACCTGAAAGTGTTGTTCCAGATTAGCCTGTGCAGACTGCACAGGCTAATCTGGGACGGCAATTTATGCACATGCATTAAACCCCTGTTTCATAGAGCACAGCTAAAATAAAGTCTGTTAAGAATTTGTGTAGAACTCAATGTAATTTCCTTTACTATTTGAGCTTTTTGTGTCAATCCCAGTTTTTACATTATAAGCTCGACTGTTTTCGGAGAAAACCCGAGGTATTGTCATAGCCAGCTCGTCTTGTTGTGTCGTGTCTCTGTTGTCGTGTCCGCCGTCAGCGGCGTGCTAAAACCTTATCATTTTGTCAAGGTTTTGAACATTGGCTCTAAAATCAAAGTGCTTCCACCTACAATTTTGAAACTTCATTGCACCTTGATGAGTTCTACACGCCACACCCATATTTGGGTCATCAGGTCAAAGGTCAAGGTCACTGTGACCTCAAAAAAAAAAATAAAAAAATTCTCACATTGAACTTTCATTTCTTCAAACATGCACCCGCAGCCGAGCGTGGCACCTGTTATGCGGTGCTCTTGTAATAACTTGAAATCTTGTGCAGCTGACCTTTATCACATAATATGTTCATATTTTAGAAGTGTACTTGAGATATTTTACTTATCCTTAAGAAGTGCACAATTTGCAATCTTTATTTGTATGTTTCATTTAATTTTCCCAATTATATTATTAATAATACAAACAATTCGTTGGTGACACTCGCACATCATTTGGAAGGTGGGTATACTTGAGTGTGTATGTTCTTTGTTGGTCTGTAAGCATATTATCACTCTTGGAACCACTCCTTCAATTTGCGTTTGATTGAATTGAAACTTCTTACACTTCTTATTCAAGGTGTGGCATTAAGTGACATTCTGCCCAATTTATTTTATGCTTTCCGGTGGTTTATAGAGAAATATCAGTGAATTAAAACTGATCATTTAACTGTTTCAAATAGTGAGAATTAACAGTGAAAATTATCGATAATTTTCACTGTTTACTGTGAAATGACGTCATTTTTTTAATAAAATGACATTATCTCAGTGAAATTCTTTAGTTTAACTCTTTAACAATGTATATAAACGGTGAACAAAAGTATAAAATAAAAAGAAAATTTGTTGGATTCTGTGGAGTTTCACTCGTGAATTAAAATCGATAATCCACCGAATCCAACAAATATCCTCTATAAAATTAAACATGTTTTTAGGCAAAAAAAATCCACTTAAAACGCCTCTTTTTGCTTGATTTAAATGAACCATTTAACACTCTCAAGTTGTTAAAACAAATCTTACCACTTCTAAATTTATGCTTTGATCTTAATGCAACGCTGTCAGAATCTTTATCTTGATAATATCTGCTGTAGGCCAAGTTTTTGTCTTGATCACATGTGTAAAAAAAACAGGTCACCATGTGAAATCCTAGAAAACCATCTTACCACTCTGGGAGCCACATTTATGACTCAATCTTGATAAAAAAATGGTAAGAATGTTTATCTTGACAATATCATGGTCAAAAATTGGTATAACAAACTAGGTAATCACTAGGTCTTTGACAATTGGTGTACCTTGAACTCAGGTTGGCACTTAAGGGTCCGTATGGCCCTTCTTGTATATTTCATAACTGACCTTTCACCAATATCTGTCATGCCTTTACTCAGATGTACCATAACATGGTGCTGTTGCTCACATTTCTTATGTCTTAAATGCTTTAAGCCCTAACATTATATGTATTAATACATTTATTGTATTTATGCAGAAAAGGGAGTGAAAAATTAGTTTGAATGGAATAACACAACTCTCCCATGACATTTTTTCATGCTGTATAGAGTTATAATGTTTGCATAATTTGTTTATGTTTTCACTTCCAGATTTTTAATGAGTTACGAGCCATTGAAGTTTAACACCTGATTCTTTCAACCTTTAATATTAAAATATATAACTTATTATTAACACCTTTATAGAACCAAAGAAAATTAGTTGGCACAGATAGTGTACAAGAGTTTACATCAACATGTTTATGATGCAGTGTCACATTAGCCTATTATGTTTGTCTTGCAGCCTGCGCGCCCAGTTTGCAGTAGAAGGTGCACAGATCAACATGCTGCACGGTTCAAGTACAGAGGAAGAGGCAAAGAAGGAGATCGAATACTTCTTCCCCGTAGAACAGACAGTGGCAGTCATCAAACCAGATGCCATTGGAACTAAAGGTAACAGCACTTCTTCCCCGTAGAACAAACAGTGGCAGTCATCAAACCTGACGCCATGGGAACTAAAGGTAACAGTGCATCTTCCCTGTCGAACAGACAGTGGCAGTCATCAAACCTGACGCCATTGGAACTAAAGGTAACAGCGCTTTTTCCCCGTTGAGCCGACAGTCGCAGCCATCAAACCAGACGCAATTGTAACTAAAGGTAACAGTGCTTTTTCCCTGTTGAAACAACAGTCGCAGTTGTCAAACCTGACACAATTGGAACTAAAGGCAACAGCACTTCTTTCCTGTTAAGAACACGGTCGCAGTTGTCAAACCTGACACAATTGGAACTAAAGATAACAGCACTTCTTTCCTGTTAAGAACACGGTCGCAGTTGTCAAACCTGACACAATTGGAACTAAAGGTAACAGCACTTCTTTCCTGTCAAGAACACGGTCGCAGTTGTCAATCCAGACGCCATTGGAACTAAAGATAACAGCACTTCTTTCCTGTTAAGAACACGGTCGCAGTTGTCAAACCTGACACAATTGGAACTAAAGGCAACAGCACTTCTTTCCTGTAAAGAACACGGTCGCAGTTGTCAAACCTGACACAATTGGAACTAAAGGCAACAGCACTTCTTTCCTGTTAAGAACACGGTCGCAGTTGTCAAACCTGACACAATTGGAACTAAAGGCAACAGCACTTCTTTCCTGTTAAGAACACGGTCGCAGTTGTCAAACCTGACACAATTGGAACTACAGGTAACAGCACTTCTTTCCTGTCAAGAACACGGTCGCAGTTGTCAAACCAGACGCCATTGGAACTAAAGGTATCATCACTTCTTTCCTGTTAAGAACACGGTCGCAGTTGTCAAACCAGACGCCAATGGAACTAAAGGCAACAGCACTTCTTTCCTGTCAAGAACACGGTCGCAGTTGTCAAACCAGACGCCATTGGAACTAAAGGTAACATCACTTCTTTCCTGTCAAGAACACGGTCGCAGTTGTCAAACCAGACGCCAATGGAACTAAAGGTAACATCACTTCTTCCCTGTTAAGCCGACAGTGGCAGCTGTCAAACCTGACACATTTCGAACTAAAGGTGACAGTATTTTCCCTGTCAAAAACATGGTTGCAGTCATCAAAGATGACATACTTTTAAACTGGTTTAAGCCTCAATTGATTTTCATTCGCCATTCCAAGTCAGTGACCCCAGATTTGATCAATTTTATTTTTAATATGTTTATGTAACTTTCTATATTGAATAGGCATTTACAGATTTATTATCTCTGTGTATATTTTGGTATGCTTCTTTGTCCTAATATCATGTTGTGTCAAGTATCATATGATTCATATCATTTTAAACAATTTTGTCTTAACATGCAGGTTAAGCCTTTATTTACAGACACACATCCATAAACTAGAATTGCGACATACAGGCTGATAAAGGAAAACATGGTTTTATGTTAATCCATCACTTGTTGGTTGACATTTGCAGATGAGATCATAGAGAAGATCCATGAGGCAGGGTTCCGTATCGCAGCCAGGAAGGAGACCACCCTGTCCCGTGAGATAGCGGAGGAATTCTACGCTGACCACAAGGACAAGCCATACTATGAGCAACTTGTGCAGCACATGTCCAGGTACAAACATACAGATATTGAAAGTACTGCATGTCCAGGTACACACATACAGATATTGAAAGTACTGCATGTCTAGGTACACACATACAGATATTGAAAGTACTGCATGTCTAGGTACACACATACAGATATTGAAAGTACTGCATGCCCAGGTACACACATACAGATTTTGAAAGTACTGCATGTCTAGGTACACACATACAGATATTGAAAGTACTGCATGTCCAGGTACACACATACAGATATTGAAAGTACTGAATGTCCAGGTACACACATACAGATATTGAAAGTACTGCATGTCCAGGTACACACATACAGATATTGAAAGTACTGCATGTCCAGGTACACACATACAGATATTGAAAGAACTGCATGTCCAGGTGCAAACATACAGATATTGAAAGTACTGCACGTCCAGGTACACACATACAGATATTGAAAGTACTGCATGTCCAGGTACAAACATACAGATATTGAAAGTACTGCATGTCCAGGTACACACATACAGATATTGAAAGTACTGCATGTCCAGGTACACACATACAGATAATGAAAGTACTGCATGTTCAGTACAAACATACAGATATTGAAAGTACTGCATGTCCAGGTACAAACATACAGATATTGAAAGTACTGCATGTCCAGGTACAAACATACAGATATTGAAAGAACTGCATGTCCAGGTACAAACATACAGATATTAAAAGTACTGCATGTCCAGTAACAAACATACAGATATTGAAAGTACTGCATGTCCAGGTACTAACATACAAATATTGAAAGTACTGCATGTCCAGGTACAAACATACAGATATTGAAAGCACTGCATGTCCAGGTACAAACATACAGCTATTGAAAGTACTGCATTTTCAGGTACACACATACAGATATTGAAAGAACTGCATGCTTTACCTCACTTTTTTATGGCATATTAACATTAAAAACATTTGTTTTTGAACATTTATTTTAAATTCATATTTTGAGGATTATCATTAGCTTCATTTTTCGATACCTCTAAGATGATTTTATTATGGCAAAACCATGTTTTCTAAATGGAATTATAATTAATGTATCTTTCTTCAATGCTTTACCAGTATTGTATGTGCTGTACGTTATCTTCCCCAGTGTGCATGAAATTTGTTTTATTATACATTTTATACTCTATACTTGTATTGCTTGTATTCAGTGGTCCAACCTTCCCCAGTGTGCATGGGATGCGTTGTGTGTATTGTATATCTCCAGTGGTCAGACATACTTAATGGTGCATTGATTGTGTTGTATTATGTATTGTAAACTTTTTATTGTATGTTTCCAGTGGCCCGACATACTTCATGTCTTGTATTATGTACTATATACTTTGTACTGTATGTCTCCAGTGGTACGACATACTTCATGTCTTGTATTATATATACTATGTATTGTATGTCTCTAGTGGCCCAACCTACTTCATGGTGCTGTCCAGGGAGGGGGCTGTGGATGGCTGGAGATCCATGATCGGACCCAAAGACCCGCAGGAGGCCAAGAATGTGGACCCTGACACGTAAATAGCCAGCTAGGGCAATCAGTCATCACTATAATTCTGTTCCTCAAGATTTACAGAGAAATTGCCCTTGAGTAAATTTTCTTTTGGCATGTAGCATGTACTCATTTAGAAAGGAAAGTGTTTGAATAACACTATGTACCTGGATAGAGGAAATTGAGAGGAATTGCAAAGTACAACAACCTCAACTCACTTATAGTTATTTAGGGAGTTATGTTTGTTTGTTTTATGTATAGACTTTATGTTTTGTCTGAGCATAACTCTGCAAGTATTGAATGTATTCAAATAAGCCTTTGCATAATTATAGATAGCTGTATGAGAAAGTGCCAATATTAAGGACAATAACTCTCTCTGCACTTTGTACAGAGTTATTGACCTGTGTTTATTTCATGTGCCAAGCATTAATTCAGAAGTATTGAGAGAATACAATAAAACTGTGTATCTCCTCCCCCCCCCCCCACCACTGACATAGGACATTTTTTTATTTATTTTTTCTGTAATTTTCTTTTGCAAACATAACAAATGAAATAAATATATTGGTGATGGGCTTTTAGAGGAAAAACACAGTAACTATGTTTTTTTTCTCCAATATTTACAGTTATCTTAGTCCTGTTAACTTTCTTGTGCACTCTAGAATTTTATAACAATTGAAGATATTATATTGAAACGTCACAAATATTCAGAGAGCAATAATAATAAAGCTCTTTTAAAAGTTTTATTTATAGTATTTTTCCTTGATATCGTTCTTGTGCATGGCCCAAATACGCAGAATTTTTTTGTGTGCATATTATTATCTAAATGTGTTTAGGGATTCAAATGAAACTTTGTATATTCATTGAATAATTTGAGAGAAAGTTTGGAAGTTCAACCATAACTGCTTCTTTGATACATGCATAATTGTTCTTCAATATATAGATAGAACTTGTCTGTTTCCCCAACTTTGATGGTCAAAATCACAGATACTTTGGGGGCATTTGGCGCTTCCAGTGACAGCTAAAATTTCTCATGTATAGTTATTAACTAAGAATAACCCAAGCTGATTGTTTCTGTCCAGGTTACTCCTTCAGTTTAGCTCTGTGAGATGTCTTAAAGAATGAGCCTCAATCAGGGAAAATCTGGGGGAATGCATGCGCTTAACCCATTTATGCCTAGTGGACTCTCCCATCCTTCTAAATTGGATCAATTTATTTCCAAAATAAGAGATGTCTAGTATATTTATTTCTATATTTAGAATATTTCTTACAGAAATTCCTTTAAGCAAACAGTGCAGACCCTGATGAGACGCTGCATCATGCGGCGTCTCATCTGGGTCTGCGCTGTTTGCCAAGGCCTTTTTTCTAGACACTAGGCATAAATGGGTTAAAGTGTTCGGCTAATCAGGGATGACTTTTTCCGCCTTAACTGGATTATTATCTCACTTATAAGACACTTTCTTTTAGCAAAAAATACCATAAAAGTGGAAAGTATCATCCCTGACTGCACAGGCTAATCTGGGACGAAACTTTATGCACTTGCATTAAACCCCCTTTTCCCAGAGCAAGGCTTACCAAGTTGATTGTTTCTGTGCAGGTTACGCGGCCAGTTTGGCACAGATGTCTTGAAGAATGCAGTACATGGATCCTCCAATCCCGAGCACGCTAAACAGACCATCTCCAGAATATTTGGTGAATTATCCTTCAGTAGAGATGGGTCTGTCTCAGGTAGATTCCGGACTTCTTTTGTAGAACACTGCTTTTCGTATGTGTACATAATGTGTATGGCATTTCTTGTAAATAATTGTAGAGCCTTAAATGTTATAAACCTGTGTGCAAAAGCATGATTAAAACAGTAACGTGTACTAAAGCACTATTAAAACAGTAACGTGTACAAAAGCATGATTAAAACAGTTACGTGTACTAAAGCATGATTAAAACAGTAACGTGTACAAAAGCATGATTAAAACAGTTGTAGTGTTTGTTAATCTTGTTACATTAATATTCAATGTATACGCTTATTGTAAGGAAGAAATGCAAGTTAAAGAAAATTTCAAACAACATCATCATTCTATACATCAAATAAACATTGCTTTTAAAGTAATGAACATTATTTTGTCCCAAGCAGTAAGATAACTAAGGTTCCTCATGTAGGTTATTAAAGTGACACTGTGCCCATTGCTTGAAGATTCCCTGTACATTTAATCCTAATATAATCGACTGCATAATGACATTATGTGCTTTGATGCAGACAAGTTGCCATGTGTTCCCATGAGAGCTTGTGTTTGTTTGATGAAAAGTGATTGATGGTAATGATGGCATTATTTACTTCACTTCACTACAATTTAAGAACACGATTGGAAACAAATGTATTCATTATTATCACAAATATTGACAATATGATAGGCCATCATGGCCACCAGATATTCTTACTGGCTTAAGATTTTCCCAGTATTAGACATATAAAGTGGACAGTAAGTCAGAAGTGTTCCCCTTGTTATTAGGAAAAACAAAACATTGATTTAGGGACAATATTGTTTTGTTGTATGCCCTCAATTTCACAGTTATAGGTCAAAGGTCAAATTGACCATTGAACAGCTCTTTGCTGTAACATTGTCATTCATCATTCAGTTTAAATTACTTACCATAAATGAAAACCATTAAGAGATTGATAGCGCTGTGTGTATCACCTGTCACATTACTTTAAAGGTCAAGGACATACCTAGAGGACAAATGTCCAATGTGCCATAAACATTTTTCGGCGTAAGCTGCATAAGCCAGCTTTTCACCTTAGCCTGACCTTTGTAAGTGTCCAATAAAATTCCAATAAAATTTCCCGCGGCTAGGTACGAATGAATACACTTCATTTATTCCATTGGCTGATTTGAGTATACCACCAGAACATTGGAAACATATCCGCGTCTTTGTAACACTGTTTTACTGTATGAAACAATTTTATCTCGAATGAAAAGGCTTAATAGATAGAACAGTTTTACACTCAATTCTCGACATCAATACAGTTTGTGCGTACACCTTTTATTTTCAGAGTATTACCAGCGCAAGAGCGTTTATACTTAAAAGGCTATGCTCTCATATTTAGTACTTACTTCCTTATTCCTGTCAACATGTTAACATGTAAAAGTATAAAGAGCAATGGAAGCGAGGCATTGCATTTCAACCCGCGAGGTATATCGGGTCAATTCGCGGACATTCAGAGTTTATATACAGGTCATCACCGGAGTTGGCGGCCAGTAAAATAATCGTTATACAATAAAGACGCTATCCGTGAACTAGGTGACCTGGAATTTTCTTTAGACCAGAAATATGTTAAATGAAGATATTCAGCAATATAATTATGGTATGTAAATAATAGATTCTTAATGTGTTTTCAACAATACAATGATAAATATTATTGTTGATAAATTTAACAATAATTTTTCGTCCATATTGCCTAATGTACTGAAGTGATATTATGAGCATGTAACAGTTTATAGGTGTCTATCGCAACCGTTGATTATTTTTGATGTTTCTACTTCATATACACTTATATTAATTAATGCAGCATCATCATACTAAAACAATATACCAGAAAGAGAAAAATAATGCATTTGAATATCAACCGTACTTTCGTTTGACAACTGATCATGCGTTTACGAGTTGAACCTAAATTTAGTTTTAGTGCAGATTTGTTCATACGACACAAAGACACGAAATTGTTTTACGGATCATTTCAGCTTACAGGACTGGGTGGGTCACGTAAGAATATCGAATATAAAATATATTTTTATAAACAACTGGTAGCAAGGTGAGTTGCAGATAATTAATCAGTAACCACATTTTAACTAACTATTTTGACCTGTTAATTCTTTTCAGCTCAATTCAACAGTGCAAAATGCCCATAATATCACTTTAAGCATTAGCACGATGATAATTGATACTGTTAATAATCGAATCAAATAGCAATGCCCGACAAACCACTAAAACAGGTTTGTTCGAAGAACGCGCCTATAAATACGGATACTTCTCGTGTGGCCGGTTGACTCATATGTTTAAATTTCACTTCCATTCTTCTTTTGGTTTTCTGTTTTGTATCTATAGGTTTATGACCAGCAATATGTTATAATGTAAAATAAGCCGCGAAAACTCCCCGTAACCTCCCGTACTGCGTGTGATGCAGCTAAGAACTGCACAGAAAAAGACATTCGCTATACTTGATCTCATTCATTAAACTATTTACGCCGTATATCTTTTTTAAAGATATTTCTTGTTTGACATAGGCTGATTTTTGAGACAAAAATGAAATGTTTACTTATCTGTGACCAATGGAAAAATGTCTTGATTTTAGCTGATTGTTTCAAAGTAACCTTTGCATGTTCTTTCATTGTTTCATAACATGGTCTGATAATTCGGAGGTTTGTATGCAAACATTTGCCTATGATTTTAGATCCTATAAATAATGACAGCAGTGCAGTAATTGATGTTTCGTATACTTAAAATTTTGCTATCAACATGCAAGCATCTACCTAGATTACAAGAAAACTATTGAGCATGTGGAAACATTATTATATTGTATAAAAAAATATTATTAATGGTTTGAACATTTTAGGATTTCATTACATCAACAAATTTAAACATACTGGTATTTGGCTTTTTCCAATAGTAGTTATCAATGGACAACTGTCTTATTTCTGTATATAGTTTACATTCAATAACAAAGTGAAACCGATAAAAAGAAAAAAACAAAAAAAGAACACAACATAATTACGTTGTACGTAATCTTAGTGGCATACGTCCAAACATACAAGTGACAATTTCATGTCTTGCTTTCCATACTTTGCATTAAGTGTTCATGTTGTAAACAATTAACCATAGTGTAAAAGCAGTGTGAAACAACTGGTTGAAAGATGGACCTATCTGTGTTCTGTGTTACTTCACTGTTCTCTGCTCTCTCAGTGCTGTTCTGTGTGCTGTTGGTTGCGTTGCACAATTAACACCATATTAACCCTTACAGTGCGGGAACCGAGTTGTGAAGGCCTTTGCAAACAGTTTGGATCCAGATGAGACGCCACAGAACGTGGCGTCTCATCTGGATCCAAACTGTTTGCTATTCTGATAGTATTCTTTGAAAAAAAATCGAAGAAAATGCTAATTTTAGAAATTCAGCAGACGACATTTTAGCAGACGACAAATTTCCCAGCATGCAAAGGGTTAAACTCTTTGTAACATGTGTATATAAACTTTTGGAAGACTGGGGTACAATATATAGACTAACTTGTGGTAGATGAAAAATAAGATAGTAGTATAATGAGTTATCAGCTCCATTGATTATTATTTGTTAAATTTTCAACTTAAAACTTGTGATAATGAATTCCATTATTTTGTAAATGTTTCTTGAGAAAAATAACATAACCATTGTCTTCATATATTTCTTCTATGGCAAAGTTTAGCCTTAGATGTACCGCTATATCACAGTCTTGTTATGTAAACAAGAGTATTCATATTGTATTTATATTACTAACTCTGAATAAATAGTAGTGGTGTGGACCTTTGACTAACACATATATATCAAGATTTCATTGGTGTGATTGCAAGTACACATATCCAATTACAACAGGCTGGTTTGTGTGTGGTTTGCAATTTGTCTGGCTGCTTGTGCAAATGTTTATTGTTTGTTTTTATGCCCCCTGATTGAAAGATCGGGGGGTATATTGTTTTGGCCTGTCTGTCTGTATGTCATTCGTTCATTCATTGTGTGCATCCCAAAACTTTAATCTTGGTTAAAGTTTTGCAATAACTTTTGCAATATTAAAGATAGCAACTTGATATTTGGCATGCATGTGTATCTCATGGAGCTGCACATTTTGAGTGGTGAAAGGTCAAGGTTATCCTTCAATTTCAAAGGTCTAAAAAACAAATCCAAGAGAAGTAATAAGCTTTAAAAGGGAGATAATTTCTAAACCTGCCAAATGATATATTGAAATTTTATTTCAAAGCGGCGCAATAGGGGGCATTGTGTTTCTGACAAACACATCCTTTGTTCTTCTTTGTTTCTCTCTTTTTTAATTTAACAAAAATGAAGTTCACATCATATTTGCATGGCTGTGTTTGTTCAAAAATATACTTAATATTTTTATATTTTTGTTCATTAATAAGATGTCTTTTATTTGAAATCTAAATCCAACTGCCTTTGGTCTGTTGTTCCTTGTCTAAATTAAATTAAGCAGCAGACGATATTTATGTTTTGAAGACTAGAAGAAACTTTTAATTATTGTCCAGGTTTCATGAAACCTGGTAATCATTTTTATCCGAATGACCTTCGGGCCAAATTTAAAACTGGATCATGTTGGGTTAAAAACTAGGTCACATACTCAAATTAAAGAAACAAAACTTGTGAATACTCGAGACGTTACATATTTTTCCGAATATTCCATAAAACATAGTCTGAACATTTGTCAGAATGTTATGTAGACCAATGTCATAACTTGGTCATGTCAGGTCAAAAACTAGGTTAATATAAAAGAAAACATCTTGTTCAAACTCTTTATTTCACATGTTTTCCATATTTGTTTACTTTTAATTACAAGTTTATTTCTGTTTGTATTTTCTTCAGACACTTATTCAAGTAAATATGTATTAAGGTAATTATTTAATACTAAATGTACACAATGCCTATATTATTAAGTGGTTGTTTTGTCACTGAAGTAATACAAGTAATGAAATGTTTATATACTATGTCTACCATATTTATCCTTATGAACACACTCTCCCTAATATTAAGTCCATGCTTTGATTGTGTCTTAAACTAATGTTGCTTTGTCTGGAAAATATTAAATATTAAATTTGTTTTAGGAACTGTGAAAAAGAAGCAGAAATATTCTAAGCAAAATTATTACTGAAATAATACGAAATAACTGCCTTTGTGGCTTTGTTTGTTAATAATATGTTGTATTGTTCCATTTTTATAAGCTTAAATAAATAACTATTTCAAAGATTAATAATGCCCTTTACTAAATCAATACAGTCAAGTTACAGATCTCGTTTACTGTGTGAATGTTATGTTTGACCACTGTGTTTGCCATGTGTAATTTTACTGTTTGTTCCATTTCATGCCACCCTGACAGACAAGCAAGAAGGTGAGTACCTTATCTCAAACAACTGCAATGGTACTAGTATAACATAGAAGAATAGAAGTAGTGAGCCTTGTTCTGGGAAAACAGAATTGAGAGAATGTGTATGAAGTGTCTTCCCAGATTAGCCTGTGCAGTTTGTGTATGAAGTGTCTTCCCAGATTAGCCTGGGCAGTTTGTGTATGAAGTGTCTTCTCAGATTAGCCTGTACAGTTTGTGTATGAAGTGTCTTCCCAGATTAGCCTGTACAGTTTGTGTATGAAGTGTCTTCCCAGATTAGCCTGTGCAGTTTGTGTATGAAGTGTCTTCCCAGATTAGCCTGTGCAGTTTGTGTATGAAGTGACTTCCCAGATTAGCCTGGGCAGTTTGTGTATGAAGTGTCTTCCCAGATTAGCCTGTGCAGTTTGTGTATGAAGTGTCTTCTCAGATTAGCCTGTGCAGTTTGTGTATGAAGTGTCTTCTCAGATTAGCCTGTGCAGTTTGTGTATGAAGTGTCTTCTCAGATTAGCCTGTGCAGTTTGTGTATGAAGTGTCTTCTCAGATTAGCCTGTGCAGTTTGTGTATGAAGTGTCTTCTCAGATTAGCCTGTGCAGTTTGTGTATGAAGTGTCTTCCCAGATTAACCTGTGCAGTTTGTGTATGAAGTGTCTTCCCAGATTAGCCTGTGCAGTTTGTGTATGAAGTGTCTTCCCAGATTAGCCTGGGCAGTTTGTGTATGAAGTGTCTTCTCAGATTAGCCTGTGCAGTTTGTGTATGAAGTGTCTTCCCAGATTAGCCTGTGCAGTTTGTGTATGAAGTGTCTTCCCAGATTAGCCTGTGCAGTTTGTGTATGAAGTGTCTTCCCAGATTAGCCTGTGCAGTTTGTGTATGAAGTGTCTTCTCAGATTAGCCTGTGCAGTTTGTGTATGAAGTGTCTTCCCAGATTAGCCTGTGCAGTTTGTGTATGAAGTGTCTTCTCAGATTAGCCTGTGCAGTTTGTGTATGAAGTGTCTTCTCAGATTAGCCTGTGCAGTTTGTGTATGAAGTGTCTTCCCAGATTAGCCTGTGCAGTTTGTGTATGAAGTGTCTTCTCAGATTAGCCTGTGCAGTTTGTGTATGAAGTGTCTTCTCAGATTAGCCTGTGCAGTTTGTGTATGAAGTGTCTTCCCAGATTAGCCTGTACAGTTTGTGTATGAAGTGTCTTCTCAGATTAGCCTGTGCAGTTTGTGTATGAAGTGTCTTCTCAGATTAGCCTGTGCAGTTTGTGTATGAAGTGTCTTCCCAGATTAGCCTGTGCAGTTTGTGTATGAAGTGTCTTCTCAGATTAGCCTGTGCAGTTTGTGTATGAAGTGTCTTCTCAGATTAGCCTGTGCAGTTTGTGTATGAAGTGTCTTCCCAGATTAGCCTGTACAGTTTGTGTATGAAGTGTCTTCTCAGATTAGCCTGTGCAGTTTGTGTATGAAGTGTCTTCCCAGATTAGCCTGTGCAGTTTGTGTATGAAGTGTCTTCTCAGATTAGCCTGGGCAGTTTGTGTATGAAGTGTCTTCCCAGATTAGCCTGTGCAGTTTGTGTATGAAGTGTCTTCCCAGATTAGCCTGTGCAGTTTGTGTATGAAGTGTCTTCCCAGATTAGCCTGTGCAGTTTGTGTATGAAGTGTCTTCTCAGATTAGCCTGTGCAGTTTGTGTATGAAGTGTCTTCTCAGATTAGCCTGTGCAGTTTGTGTATGAAGTGTCTTCTCAGATTAGCCTGTGCAGTTTGTGTATGAAGTGTCTTCCCAGATTAGCCTGTGCAGTTTGTGTATGAAGTGTCTTCCCAGATTAGCCTGGGCAGTTTGTGTATGAAGTGTCTTCTCAGATTAGCCTGTACAGTTTGTGTATGAAATGTCTTCCCAGATTAGCCTGTACAGTTTGTGTATGAAGTGTCTTCCCAGATTAGCCTGTACAGTTTGTGTATGAAGTGTCTTCCCAGATTAGCCTGGGCAGTTTGTGTATGAAGTGTCTTCTCAGATTAGCCTGTGCAGTTTGTGTATGAAGTGTCTTCTCAGATTAGCCTGGGCAGTTTGTGTATGAAGTGTCTTCCCAGATTAGCCTGTGCAGTTTGTGTATGAAGTGTCTTCTCAGATTAGCCTGTGCAGTTTGTGTATGAAGTGACATCCCAGATCAGCCTGTGCAGTTTGTGTATGAAGTGTCTTCTCAGATTAGCCTGGGCAGTTTGTGTATGAAGTGTCTTCCCAGATTAGCCTGTGCAGTTTGTGTATGAAGTGTCTTCCCAGATTAGCCTGGTCAGTTTGTGTATGAAGTGTCTTCTCAGATTAGCCTGGGCAGTTTGTGTATGAAGTGTCTTCCCAGATTAGCCTGTGCAGTTTGTGTATGAAGTGACTTCCCAGATAAGCCTGTGCAGTTTGTGTATGAAGTGTCTTCCCAGATTAGCCTGTGCAGTTTGTGTATGAAGTGTCTTCTCAGATTAGCCTGTGCAGTTTGTGTATGAAGTGTCTTCTCAGATTAGCCTGTGCAGTTTGTGTATGAAGTGTCTTCCCAGATTAGCCTGGGCAGTTTGTGTATGAAGTGTCTTCCCAGATTAGCCTGGGCAGTTTGTGTATGAAGTGTCTTCCCAGATTAGCCTGTGCAGTTTGTGTATGAAGTGTCTTCTCAGATTAGCCTGGGCAGTTTGTGTATGAAGTGTCTTATCAGATTAGCCTGTGCAGTTTGTGTATGAAGTGTCTTCCCAGATTAGCCTGTGCAGTTTGTGTATGAAGTGTCTTCTCAGATTAGCCTGGGCAGTTTGTGTATGAAGTGTCTTCTCAGATTAGCCTGTGCAGTTTGTGTATGAAGTGTCTTCTCAGATTAGCCTGTGCAGTTTGTGTATGAAGTGTCTTCCCAGATTAGCCTGTGCAGTTTGTGTATGAAGTGTCTTCCCAGATTAGCCTGTGCAGTTTGTGTATGAAGTGTCTTCCCAGATTAGCCTGTGCAGTTTGTGTATGAAGTGTCTTCTCAGATTAGCCTGGGCAGTTTGTGTATGAAGTGTCTTCTCAGATTAGCCTGTGCAGTTTGTGTATGAAGTGTCTTCTCAGATTAGCCTGTGCAGTTTGTGTATGAAGTGTCTTCTCAGATTAGCCTGTGCAGTTTGTGTATGAAGTGTCTTCCCAGATTAGCCTGTGCAGTTTGTGTATGAAGTGTCTTCTCAGATGAGCCTGTGCAGTTTGTGTATGAAGTGACTTCCCAGATTAGCCTGTGCAGTTTGTGTATGAAGTGTCTTCCCAGTTTAGCCTGTGCAGTTTGTGTATGAAGTGACATCCCAGATTAGCCTGTGCAGTTTGTGTATGAAGTGACATCCCAGATTAGCCTGTGCAGTTTGTGTATGAAGTGACATCCCAGATTAGCCTGTGCAGTTTGTGTATGAAGTGTCTTCCCAGATTAGCCTGTGCAGTTTGTGTATGAAGTGTCTTCTCAGATTAGCCTGTGCAGTTTGTGTATGAAGTGTCTTCCCAGTTTAGCCTGTGCAGTTTGTGTATGAAGTGTCTTCTCAGATTAGCCTGGGCAGTTTGTGTATGAAGTGTCTTCCCAGATTAGCCTGTACAGTTTGTGTATGAAGTGTCTTCTCAGATTAGCCTGTGCAGTTTGTGTATGAAGTGTCTTCCCAGATTAGCCTGGGCAGTTTGTGTATGAAGTGTCTTCTCAGATTAGCCTGTACAGTTTGTGTATGAAGTGTCTTCTCAGATTAGCCTGGGCAGTTTGTGTATGAAGTGTCTTCTCAGATTAGCCTGTGCAGTTTGTGTATGAAGTGTCTTCCCAGATTAGCCTGTGCAGTTTGTGTATGAAGTGTCTTCCCAGATTAGCCTGTGCAGTTTGTGTATGAAGTGTCTTCCCAGATTAGCCTGTGCAGTTTGTGTATGAAGTGTCTTCCCAGATTAGCCTGTGCAGTTTGTGTATGAAGTGTCTTCTCAGATTAGCCTGTGCAGTTTGTGTATGAAGTGTCTTCCCAGATTAGCCTGTGCAGTTTGTGTATGAAGTGTCTTCCCAGATTAGCCTGTGCAGTTTGTGTATGAAGTGTCTTCCCAGATTAGCCTGTGCAGTTTGTGTATGAAGTGTCTTCTCAGATTAGCCTGTGCAGTTTGTGTATGAAGTGTCTTCTCAGATTAGCCTGTGCGGTTTGTGTATGAAGTGTCTTCCCAGATTAGCCTGTGCAGTTTGTGTATGAAGTGTCTTCTCAGATTAGCCTGTGCAGTTTGTGTATGAAGTGTCTTCCCAGATTAGCCTGTGCAGTTTGTGTATGAAGTGTCTTCCCAGATTAGCCTGTGCAGTTTGTGTATGAAGTGTCTTCTCAGATTAGCCTGGGCAGTTTGTGTATGAAGTGTCTTCTCAGATTAGCCTGTGCAGTTTGTGTATGAAGTGTCTTCTCAGATTAGCCTGGGCAGTTTGTGTATGAAGTGTCTTCTCAGATTAGCCTGTGCAGTTTGTGTATGAAGTGTCTTCCCAGATTAGCCTGTGCAGTTTGTGTATGAAGTGTCTTCCCAGATTAGCCTGTGCAGTTTGTGTATGAAGTGTCTTCTCAGATTAGCCTGGGCAGTTTGTGTATGAAGTGTCTTCCCAGATTAGCCTGTGCAGTTTGTGTATGAAGTGTCTTCCCAGATTAGCCTGTGCAGTTTGTGTATGAAGTGTCTTCTCAGATTAGCCTGTGCAGTTTGTGTATGAAGTGTCTTCCCAGATTAGCCTGTGCAGTTTGTGTATGAAGTGTCTTCTCAGATTAGCCTGTGCAGTTTGTGTATGAAGTGTCTTCCCAGTTTAGCCTGTGCAGTTTGTGTATGAAGTGTCTTCTCAGATTAGCCTGGGCAGTTTGTGTATGAAGTGTCTTCCCAGATTAGCCTGTACAGTTTGTGTATGAAGTGTCTTCTCAGATTAGCCTGTGCAGTTTGTGTATGAAGTGTCTTCCCAGATTAGCCTGTGCAGTTTGTGTATGAAGTGTCTTCCCAGATTAGCCTGTGCAGTTTGTGTATGAAGTGTCTTCCCAGATTAGCCTGTGCAGTTTGTGTATGAAGTGTCTTCTCAGATTAGCCTGTGCAGTTTGTGTATGAAGTGTCTTCCCAGATTAGCCTGTGCAGTTTGTGTATGAAGTGTCTTCCCAGATTAGCCTGTGCAGTTTGTGTATGAAGTGTCTTCCCAGATTAGCCTGTGCAGTTTGTGTATGAAGTGTCTTCTCAGATTAGCCTGTGCAGTTTGTGTATGAAGTGTCTTCCCAGATTAGCCTGTGCAGTTTGTGTATGAAGTGTCTTCCCAGATTAGCCTGTGCAGTTTGTGTATGAAGTGTCTTCTCAGATTAGCCTGGGCAGTTTGTGTATGAAGTGTCTTCTCAGATTAGCCTGTGCAGTTTGTGTATGAAGTGTCTTCTCAGATTAGCCTGGGCAGTTTGTGTATGAAGTGTCTTCTCAGATTAGCCTGTGCAGTTTGTGTATGAAGTGTCTTCCCAGATTAGCCTGTGCAGTTTGTGTATGAAGTGTCTTCCCAGATTAGCCTGTGCAGTTTGTGTATGAAGTGTCTTCTCAGATTAGCCTGGGCAGTTTGTGTATGAAGTGTCTTCCCAGATTAGCCTGTGCAGTTTGTGTATGAAGTGTCTTCCCAGATTAGCCTGTGCAGTTTGTGTATGAAGTGTCTTCTCAGATTAGCCTGTGCAGTTTGTGTATGAAGTGTCTTCTCAGATTAGCCTGTGCAGTTTGTGTATGAAGTGTCTTCCCAGATTAGCCTGTGCAGTTTGTGTATGAAGTGTCTTCCCAGATTAGCCTGTACAGTTTGTGTATGAAGTGTCTTCCCAGATTAGCCTGGGCAGTTTGTGTATGAAGTGTCTTCTCAGATTAGCCTGTGCAGTTTGTGTATGAAGTGTCTTCCCAGATTAGCCTGTACAGTTTGTGTATGAAGTGTCTTCCCAGATTAGCCTGTACAGTTTGTGTATGAAATGTCTTCCCAGATTAGCCTGTACAGTTTGTGTATGAAATGTCTTCCCAGATTAGCCTGTGCAGTTTGTGTATGAAGTGTCTTCCCAGATTAGCCTGTGCAGTTTGTGTATGAAGTGTCTTCCCAGATTAGCCTGGGCAGTTTGTGTATGAAGTGTCTTCCCAGATTAGCCTGTACAGTTTGTGTATGAAATGTCTTCCCAGATTAGCCTGTACAGTTTGTGTATGAAGTGTCTTCCCAGATTAGCCTGTACAGTTTGTGTATGAAGTGTCTTCTCAGATTAGCCTGTACAGTTTGTGTATGAAATGTCTTCCCAGATTAGCCTGTACAGTTTGTGTATGAAGTGTCTTCCCAGATTAGCCTGTACAGTTTGTGTATGAAGTGTCTTCCCAGATTAGCCTGTACAGTTTGTGTATGAAGTGTCTTCTCAGATTAGCCTGTGCAGTTTGTGTATGAAATGTCTTCTCAGATAAGCCTGTGCAGTTTGTGTATGAAGTGTCTTCCCAGATTAGCCTGTGCAGTTTGTGTATGAAGTGTCTTCTCAGATTAGCCTGTGCAGTTTGTGTATGAAGTGTCTTCCCAGATTAGCCTGTGCAGTTTGTGTATGAAGTGTCTTCCCAGATTAGCCTGTACAGTTTGTGTATGAAGTGTCTTCTCAGATTAGCCTGTGCAGTTTGTGTATGAAGTGTCTTCCCAGATTAGCCTGTACAGTTTGTGTATGAAGTGTCTTCCCAGATTAGCCTGGGCAGTTTGTGTATGAAGTGTCTTCTCAGATTAGCCTGTGCAGTTTGTGTATGAAGTGTCTTCCCAGATTAGCCTGTACAGTTTGTGTATGAAGTGTCTTCCCAGATTAGCCTGTACAGTTTGTGTATGAAATGTCTTCCCAGATTAGCCTGTACAGTTTGTGTATGAAATGTCTTCCCAGATTAGCCTGTGCAGTTTGTGTATGAAGTGTCTTCCCAGATTAGCCTGTGCAGTTTGTGTATGAAGTGTCTTCCCAGATTAGCCTGGGCAGTTTGTGTATGAAGTGTCTTCCCAGATTAGCCTGTACAGTTTGTGTATGAAGTGTCTTCCCAGATTAGCCTGTACAGTTTGTGTATGAAGTGTCTTCTCAGATTAGCCTGTACAGTTTGTGTATGAAGTGTCTTCTCAGATTAGCCTGTACAGTTTGTGTATGAAGTGTCTTCCCAGATTAGCCTGTACAGTTTGTGTATGAAGTGTCTTCTCAGATTAGCCTGTACAGTTTGTGTATGAAATGTCTTCCCAGATTAGCCTGTACAGTTTGTGTATGAAGTGTCTTCCCAGATTAGCCTGTACAGTTTGTGTATGAAGTGTCTTCCCAGATTAGCCTGTACAGTTTGTGTATGAAGTGTCTTCTCAGATTAGCCTGTGCAGTTTGTGTATGAAATGTCTTCTCAGATAAGCCTGTGCAGTTTGTGTATGAAGTGTCTTCCCAGATTAGCCTGTGCAGTTTGTGTATGAAGTGTCTTCTCAGATTAGCCTGTGCAGTTTGTGTATGAAGTGTCTTCCCAGATTAGCCTGTGCAGTTTGTGTATGAAGTGTCTTCCCAGATTAGCCTGTACAGTTTGTGTATGAAGTGTCTTCTCAGATTAGCCTGTGCAGTTTGTGTATGAAGTGTCTTCCCAGATTAGCCTGTGCAGTTTGTGTATGAAGTGACATCCCAGATTAGCCTGTGCAGTTTGTGTATGAAGTGTCTTCCCAGATTAGCCTGTGCAGTTTGTGTATGAAGTGACATCCCAGATTAGCCTGTACAGTTTGTGTATGAAGTGTCTTCCCAGATTAGCCTGTGCAGTTTGTGTATGAAGTGTCTTCCCAGATTAGCCTGTGCAGTTTGTGTATGAAGTGTCTTCCCAGTTTGCAAAAGCTTATTGGGGATGACACTTTTTGCCTTGATTTTTGTTTATAATAGACTGTTTTTATGAAAAATACAATACAAGCAGAAAGTGACCTCCCATATTAGCCTGTGTAGTCTGCACAGGCTAATCTTGGTAGACACTTTTGGCATATGCATTAAGACCCTTTTTCCCAGAGCGAGGCCCATGTATCATGTTATTACAAATTTACTCCTTACTTATGCTGTTATATATATGTTGTATAATATGGTATTTAAGAACACATTTGTGCACAAATTAGTTAGTAGGTTTCATGTTGACATCAGTATAATTAATATAAATCACTTATACACAAAATCATTTTATGAAGAATTTTGTATTATTTTGGATAAAGCTTTCCTTATTCGCTTTGTGAACTATTTACACTTCCACTGACATCATCTTTGACACTTGCAGACATTTTATTTGAACAATGCATAGGTATGCATAACTATGATGTTGTACAACAGCCATATTGTTATCACATGTGCAAAGACGAAAACGTTTTCCATCACACAGGGCTTAGCTACACATTCAGTAGACTTAATTAACCCTTTACCACTTAGTTACATACTTATTTGTAGTCCCTTAAAAAGTAACATTGAATAAAATACCTTTCTTATTTAATTCAAGTTTTAAAGGCTTCATTTCCAACCCTTAGTTACTCGTGAGCAGCAAACAGCATAAAACTTGAACAGACTACAAATTATTTGCAGGCTGTCATTGTTTTATGCTGGTTGCAAAAGCCATTTTCACTTTGCTCCTTTTGTGGTAAAGGGTTAAAAATTGTGCTGTCTGATAGGTCTAGTAATTTGAGACTTTCTTTGGGAAACTGGGCTTAATGCATGTGCGCAAAGTATTGTTGCAGAATCAGGGACAATACATTCCACCTTAAGTTGATTTTTACTAAGAAGAGACTTCCTTTTAATGAAAAATGCAATACAGGTGGAAAGAGTCATCCTGAATAAGCCTGTGCTTACTGCACAGGCTAATGTGGAACAACACTTTTTGCTCATGCATTAATCAAAGTTTACCCTGAACGAGGCTTCTTCAATGTTGTTTAATGACTTCATTGTTAATTTTGTCAGCCTATTGTACAAACATGTATTGCCCAAACCATTGATTCTAAGTAACCTGAAATTGTGTTTGTTTTGGGCTGTGCAATCAGGATTTCAGCATGATAACATAGGGATTATGTAACTTCATAGAAAAATAACATGTAATGTTTTGAGCATGAATATGTAAAATTTTCAAGTTTCATAATGTTACACATGTTATTAACTTCAAAAACCAAATTTAAGCATTATAAAAGTATTGATAAAGTGCTTTAAATGATGCTTGAAAATGTAACAAATGGTATTGACTTCAAAAAGCAAATTTAAGCATGTCAAAGGCATGAGTAAAGTACTTTGAATTTCAATTCAAATTTACGCATTCATTTGAAGTTCTTTTTTATCGGTGTTTCATTGTGCTTGAAACTGCTTTCAAACAGTTTATCTTTATTTTCTGCCCTCCATGCAGCTATAATGGTACAACGACAGGATCTGTCTGAAGTGGCCCCAGAATATGGTAATCTTCATATGAACCCTCATCCCCTTCTTTCATGGTTCTATAACTCTCTCAATACTGTATCAGCCACTTTCTGGGAAAATAGAGCTTTATGGATGTACGTAAAATGTCACCCCATATTAGCCTGTACAGTCAGCACTAGCTAATTTCTGCTTTTTATCCCCCGCCATAGGCGGAGGGATATTGTTTTGGCGTTGTCCATCTGTCCTTCCGTCCGTCCGCCGTCCGTCAGGAGCCATATCTTGGAAGTGCTTTTTGAAGATTTCATTGAAACTTGGTATGAGTATATATATGGATAATAGGATGATGTACGCCAAATGGCATTGTAAACCATCTGATAATAACATTGTTATGGCCCTTTGTATCTTGAAAAAATGCTTTTTTTAATTGTCAAATATAACACTTTTGTGTCCAGAAGCATATTTGCGGGGGATATCATTCAATGAATTGGCTTGTTTACCTTTGTTCTGAGGGCATATTAAAATCGCACCGTCTGTTAGTTAGTTAGTACGTAAGTTAGTCTGTCAGTCTGTCCGGATAAGTTTTCTCTCAATAGTGTAACATCTAGGTCAAATTTGATAATCAGCCAAATTGACCCAGATACTCCTGAGGTACAGCCCTTCAATCATCATAAAATTGGGTTTTCTCTCGTTTCCGCTCAATAACACTAGCAAATGTCATTGGATCTTCGCCACACTTCATAAAAATGTGTAAGGCAAAAGCATCTAGGTCAAGTTCGATAATGGGCCAAATTGAACCAGACATTCCTGAGTTTTGAATTACGAAAAATTGCATTTTTTCTCGTTTCCGCTCAATAACTCCAGCCATTGTCATATTATCTTCACCATACTTCATGAAAATATGAAAGGCAATAACATCTAAGTCATTTCAATTATCCGCCAAATTGACCCAGGCACTTCTGAGTAACAGCCCTTGAATCATCGAAAAAAAAAAATCTTGTTTCTGCTCAATAACTTGAGAAAATGTCATAGGATCTTCGCCACACTTCAAAAAATGTGTAGGCTCATAAGATCTAGGTCAAGTTTGATAATCCGCAAAATTGACCCAGACACTTCTGAGTTACGGCCCTTGAATCATCAAAAAATTTCGTTTTTTCTCGTTTTTGCTCAATAACTCAAGGAAATATCATAGGATCTTCACCAAACTCATAAAAATGTGTAAGGCAATAAAATCTAGGTTAAGTTCGATAATCAGCCAAATTTACTCAGGCACTTCTGAGTTTTGGCCCTTGAATCATAAAAAAAATGTTGTTTCCGCTCAATTACTCAAGTAATTGTCATCTGATTGTCACCAAACTTCATGAAAATGTGTTAGGCAATAAGATCTAGGTCAAGTTACATAATCAGCCAAATTGACTCGGGGTCTGCGTTTAGGTTTTGAAATCTGCTGTTAGGTTTCGAAAAAGCGTTTTTTGGGGGCATATGTCTTCCGATGGAGACAGCTCTTGTTGGTATTTTTGTTTGATTAAAGTCTCTTCTAAGCAAAAGTCTATTTTATGTGGAAAGTGTTGTCCCTGATTAGCCTTAGTAGACTACACAGGCTAATCTGGAAGGACACTTAACCCACATGCATAAAGACCAGTTTTTCCAGAACGAGGCTCATATAATCAATATACCCCATTGTCACCTTGTTTCATATTTCTGTCGGGGCCCTAACTGTCTCAACACTCTAATAGTGATACCTGCACCAAGATCTGGAATGAGGGGCCTGTCATTGGCACTCATATGGAACTTAGAAAACACCACTGACAACATTGTGGTCTAAAGGGACCAACTATTTTTTATATTATATAACACATTTGTTCAATACTTTGACATTTAGAACCCCTTACCTATTGATGCATGCTGGAAATTTACTTGAGTGTAGCCTAGTGATGGATGCAAAATTTAAGCTAGCCTACTTAAGTTCAATTGCTGTCACTTTAAAGAAGAAGTGAAATCTTATCATGTCTTGACCACAACGAATCTTTCAATATTATTATAGATATTATTACAGATTACTATTGTACATCTGTGAGGAATGCAAATCATGTCTTTGATGACATTTCATTTTTATTAAGTGCTTGAAAATTATCTGCTCTGTGAAAACTTATTATATCATAAGGCGACAATCAACTAAATTTTAAGTGGGCCTATAGCTGGGACTGGTCCTCCATGACATTATAATCAAATCCATGTAGATCCATGCAGATTTTAAGCCTTTTATAATAAATTTACGCTAAGTAGTATACCATTTGTAAAATAAGGTATAATTTTACCTTTTAGGACAGATGCTGACATTTACAAAGCAGTTGAATATATATTTATGCATATCCACCAGTTCTGTCATTAATATCTATAATTTTTAAATCATTTTGTAGTATGGCATTTAGCATTCTTTTTTCTGATGCATCATTTATCATCACCTGTGTAATCCAGCATTTTGCATTCTTTCTGTCATAAAGCTTTTTGTAATGCAGCATTTTGCATCTTTTTTGTAATGCAGCATTTTGCATCCTTTTTGTAATGCACCATTTTACATCCTTTTTGTACTGCAAACAAATTTGCATTCCTTATGTAATGCAGAATGTGTCAACCTTTTTGTAAATCAACATTTTGCATCCTTTTTGTAAGGCATAAATTTTCAATACGAATGTTATGCATCTGCATTACTTTTTATGCCCCCCTGCGAAGAAGAGGGGGTATATTGTTTTGCACATGTCGGTCCTTCGGACGGTCCGTCTGTACGTCGGTCCGTCTGTCCACCAGATGGTTTCCGGATGATAACTCAAGAACGCTAAGGCCTAGGATCATGAAACTTCATAGGTACATTGATCATGATTGGCAGATGACCCCTATTGATTTTCAGGTCACTAGGTCAAAGGTCAAGGTCACAGTGACTCAAAATAGTAAAATGGTTTCCGGATGATAACTAAAGAATGCTTAGACCTAGGATCATGAAACTTCATAGGTACATTGATCATGACTGGCAGATGACCCCTATTGATTTTCAGGTCAATAGGTCAAAGGTCAAGGTCACAGTGACTCGAAATAGTAAAACAGTTTCTGGATAATAACTCAAGAATGCTTACACCTAGGATCATGAAACTTCATAGGTACATTGATAATGACTGGCAGATGACCCCTATTGATTTTCAGGTCACTAGGTCAAAGGTCAAGGTCACATAGACTCGAAACAGTAAAATGGTTTACAGATGATAGCTCAAGAGTGCTAAAGCCTAGGATCATGAAACTTCATAGGTACATTGATCATGACTAGCAGATGATCCCTATTGATTTTCAGGTCACTAGGTCAAAAGTCAAGGTCACAGTGACTTAAAACAGTAAAATGGTTTCCGGATGATAACTCAAGAATGCTTACGCCTAGGATCATGAAACTTCATAGGAACATTGATCATGACTGGCAGATGACCCCTATTGATTTTCAGGTCACTATGTCAAAGGTCAAGGTCACAGTAACTCTAAATAGTTAAATGGTTTCCAGATGATAACTCAAATAAATGCTTATGCCTAGGATCATGAAACTTCATAGGTACATTGATAATGACTGGCAGATGACCCCTATTGATTTTCAGGTCACTAGGTCAAAGGTCAAGGTCACAGTGACTTGAAATAGTAAAATGGTTTCCGGATAATAACTCAAGAATGCTTACGCCTAGGATCATGAAACTTCATAGGTACATTGATCATGACTGGCAGATGACCACTTTTAATTTTCAGGTCACTAAGTCAAAGGGCAAGGTCACAGTGACATAAAAACAGTAAAATGGTTTCCTGATGATAACTCAAGAATAATTAGGCCTAGGATCATGAAACTTCATAGGTAAATTGATCATGACTGGCATATGACCCTTATTGATTTTCAGGTCACTAAGTCAAAGGTCAAGGTCACAGTGACAAAAATGTATTCACACATTGGCTGCCACTACAACTGACAGCCCATATGGGGGGCATGCATGTTTTACAAACAGCGCTTGTGTAATGCAGCCTTTTGCATTACTTTTGAAGTACAGTATTTTGTTCGACCTAACATTACTTGGACTTAAATTTGCTAAATATTAACTATATATTATATTAATAGCTCTATGTTCTGTCTGTTTCCACCAACATATAGTTTTCAAGGAGAGTGTTATTATATCACAGAAATCATTTTTCGTACCTGTAGGTCTTTTTGTTTCCTTCTAATATTCAAATAGCTATGAAACTTGGACACCAAGACATATATTACAAACTTTATGAACTAAAAATGTAATTATAATATTATAGCATATGTTACCCACAGTGCTTACATTGTCCAAAGTTGTTATGTAGATATGCACAGTCTGCCAGATATTCTCTGTGGTCTTGGGTATTAAAATAGTTCTTAATATGATCCCCCATCGGGGAAATCTGGGCTTAATGCATGTGCAAAGTATCATTGAATCCACTATCATGCCTGTGCAGTCATTGAATCCAATATCATGCCTGTGCAGTCATTGAATCCAATATCATGCATGTGCAGTCATTGAATCCAATATCATGCCTGTGCAGTTTCTGAATGTATGGAATATTCTGTTTAAAAAAAGTACCTTCTTAACAAAAATCAAGTGTAGGAGGAAAGTGTTATTCTTGATAAGCCTCTGTGGACTGAACAGGCTAATCTGGAGTAACACTTCTTGATTAGCCTCTGTGGACTGAACAGGCTAATCTGGAGTAACACTTCTTGATTAGCCTCTGTGGACTGAACAGGCTAATCTGGAGTAACACTTCTTGATTAGCCTCTGTGGACTGAACAGGCTAATCTGGAGTAACACTTCTTGATTAGCCTCTGTGGACTGAACAGGCTAATCTGGAGTAACACTTCTTGATTAGCCTCTGTGGACTGAACAGGCTAATCTGGAGTAACACTTCTTGATTAGCCTCTGTGGACTGAACAGGCTAATCTGGAGTAACACTTCTTGATTAGCCTCTGTGGACTGAACAGGCTAATCTGGAGTAACACTTCTTGATTAGCCTCTGTGGACTGAACAGGCTAATCTGGAGTAACACTTCTTGATTAGCCTCTGTGGACTGGACAGGCTAATCTGGAGTAACACTTTATGCACATGCATTAAACCCGCTTATCACAGAGCAAGTCACAATTGGTGTATAAATGCTAGCACAAGTTTGCCAATCTGTTTGGATTAAACTATAATTTAAATTGAATTTTTACTCTTTATTTCAACTACCTGGTACCAGTTCCTCCTTCCTTAGTCTTGAGTCAGACTTGTAAATTGTGACAAATGACACATTTTCTTCCGATATGAATAATATGTAAATAATTATTTTTTTCATTCAAGTAACATCTCTCCATACTTCAAAAATGAATTAAAACACAATAACAATATCATTCATATCCCACCTAAGCAGTCATTCTCGGTAAATTCACTAATTGCTTTTCATAACGGCATATTATCTTTATTATATGGTTAACAAAATGTGCTGGTCTACCATAGTAACCATAGATTATTGGACATATAATATTTGATTTCAAATCAAGAGTGATCAGACATAAAATGCATGCACATTTTGGAAAACAGAACAAATGCTGCCCTTGTTTTAACCCATTTATGCCTAGTGGACTCTCCTATCCTTCTAAATTACAGAAATTCCTTTAAGCAAACAGCACAGACCCTGATGAGGTGCCGCATTATGCAGCGTCTCATCTGGGTCTACGCTGTTTGCCAAGGCCTTTTTTCTAGACGCTAGGCATAAATGGGTAAATCACATATTTTTAAAACATGCCTTTCTTTTCCAGACCGAGGACCACAGAAGAGAGCAAAATCTCCGAAAGTAGAAGGTGAGAAATTGTAGTTGTATAACCTTGCAGTAGCTATTGTTATTTATTTTTACTTTTTGTTTATCAGCATTATGCAACAATTTTGTTGTAACAAAGGTGTGAATATAGTCAAGGGACTTGTTCTTATTTGTTTCCAACATGTTTCATAGATTTCTTTCAGCTAAATCGTTGACACTGTAATATAATTAATCATCATAAAGGCAAGCATAAATCGTGTTAATCTTTTAGGCAACAACTTCAATAGCTGTTTGAATGATTTCTTTATGTTCATTTGTTTAGACCATTGACAAAATTAAAAAGTCATAGAGAATATAAGTTGAGTGTGTTTGTGTACTTGAATTTGTCCCACAAGATGAAGAAAGGTTCACAAAGCCTGACTTGCAGGGTAACAGCCAAACAGCTGAGCAACATGTATTGTTTTGTCACAACGATGCCTAAGATCCTCAGTGTATCAGTTCATCTTGTGAACTGTGAACACAGACAGTCTTGACAAAGGTCTAGCAGTAAGTGTTATTGACCCCAACTCTTTAGAAGTAAAAAGTGTTATTGGCCCCAACTCTTTAGAAGTGTTATTGACCCCAACTCTTGTGAAGTAAGTGTCATTGACACCAACTCTTTAGAAGTAAGTGTAATTGACCCCAACTCTTTAGAAGAAAGTGTAATTAACCCCAATTCTTTAGAAGAAAGTGTAATTGACCCCCAACTCTTTAGAAGTAAGTGTAATTGATCCCAATTCTTTAGAAGTAAGTGTAATTGACCCCAACTCTTTAGAAGTAAGTGTAATTGACCCTAATTCTTTAGAAGAAGGTGTTATTGACCCCAACTCTTTAGAAGTAAGTGTAATTGACCCCAACTCTTTAGAAGTAAGTGTTATTTACCCCAACTCTTTAGAAGTAAGTGTTATTGACCCCAACTCTTTAGAAGTAAGTGTGATTGACCTGAATTCTTTAGAAGAAGGGTGTTATTAACCCCAACTCTTTAGAAGTAAGTGTAATTGACCTCAACTTTTTAGAAGTAAGTGTAATTGACCCCAATTCTTTAGAAGTAAGTGTAATTGACCCCAACTCTGTTGAAGTAAGTGTAATTGACCCCAATTCTTTAGAAGTAAGTGTAATTGACCCCAAATCTTTAGAAGTAAGTGTAATTGACCCCAACTCTTTAGAAGTAAGTGTAATTGACCCCAATTCTTTAGAAGTAAGTGTAATTGACCCCCAACTCTTTAGAAGTAAGTGTAATTGACCCCAATTCTAGGGGAGGAGCCTACTGAGATAGATGCCAGAGAGAATTCAACAATAAATGAGGCGGAGGTGGAGCCCAAACAAGATACAGAGCTGGGCTCTGAGGAGACCCCGCCCGGGGAAGGTACACCTGCCAATATGACCCCTCTTGACCTGCAGCTTACTCTAGAGTCTCGTGTACCTTCTATCCTACCTGCAGAAACGTATAGTCACTTCTGCAGAATTGTATATGCCTCCCTCAGAGTAACCTGAAGTACTTGAAGTGCAAAGTCTTGTAGACCACCAGTCTACTGCGGAGTCACATGTTCTTCCTGCACTGCCTTCAGACATGTGTAGTCATGTATGCAGAGTTGTATAATCCTCTCCTTATAACTTGCTTAACTCTTTACCTGACTCAGATAAGCACTTTGACGCGATAGTCCCTTAGATAATCAATATAAATTAAAGAAATATTCATGTTTTAAAGGCTTATTTCCAATCCTGAGATAAGGATAAGCAGAAAACTGCATGGACCCAGAACAACTGCGTGTAATAATTGTAATTCACAGGCTGTTCTGGTTTTATGCTGGTTGCATCTTGCCATTACCTCTTTGCTTATCAGGGGGAAAGGGTTAAGTACGTAGTTTTGATGTCAGCGGATTCCCTTACTCAAACTTCTTGCCTTTTAGATCTCTGCATGCAAGATCCTTAGATATCTTGTAGTCCAGCTTTTCTAATATTATTGTCTGCCTGGTGTTGTTTATTTCTCCATCTAGTATATATGCATGCATACTTCTTGTTTTATCAATCCTATTTAGCTCACTGATCACTAAATACTCAAGATGAGCTGCTAGGCTACCTTGATGTCCGTCGTCCCACAATGATATCATCATATGGTTGTCCTCTTATCATCCAAACAAACAGTGCATGAAAAAAAATACAGCATTCTTATTAAACTAACACCAGCATATTCTCAAGTATTTATTTCAACACCTTTCCTTAAGATGAAAAAATAGATCTTATTCTCTTATACTATCTGCAGTCATGTCAAATCTGTTACATATAGAGTAAAAACTAGATTAAAACCACTCTTCTTTGACAAACATAATAAAATCTACACATAACAGTTTAGTTTTTAGTGCCATAGGTGGGCAAATGTATAGCCTTTCAGCCCTCTTGTCTCCCTTTGCTTATAATTGCCATAGGCGGAATGATATTGTTTTGGTGTTGTCCGTCCGTCTTTCCGTGCGTCCGTCCGGAGCCATATCT
The DNA here is from genome assembly GCF_020536995.1 of Dreissena polymorpha. Lineage (NCBI taxonomy): Eukaryota > Metazoa > Mollusca > Bivalvia > Myida > Dreissenidae > Dreissena > Dreissena polymorpha. The sequence continues at coordinate 13,253,883 of NC_068364.1, read as the reverse complement.
TGGAAGTGCTTTGGCGGATTTCATTGAAACTTGGTATGATTATATATATGGATTACAGGATGATGCACGCCAAATGGCATTGTACACCATCTGTAAATAATGGAGTTATGGCCCTTTGTATCTTGAAGAAAATCCTTTTTAATATAAGCTTAGAGCTTTATCTCCATTAACACATGAGCCAGAGCTATGAAACTTGCCATAGTTGTTCTCAATCATCTGGGTGTGCTTCACATTCAACACCGATAATCCTAGGGGCTAAGGTCAAGGTCACACATTGAGGTCAAAGGGTGTTGTCCATCTGTCCAGAAAACTTTTGTGTCCAGAAGCATATTGGCGGGGAATATCAATTCAACGAATTTGCTTGTTTTTCTTTACTGATGTCATCTAAAATCTTAAAATTGCTTACTTTTAATAATATTTATTTCATCTCTTCACCTATGTAGATGCTGATAAAGAGCTTTCTATTTGTAATTATCTCTGCTTGCGTGGTCTGCATATTTTAGTTTATAGTTGATTTAAGAGCATAACCCTATGTGCATTATATATTGTAAATTTTACTTTTTATTAATATTTCATTTTCTTTAAAGTCTAATCATTGTTTTAAATCAATTTGTTATCTGTTTCCAAGATTTATTATCGTTAGCTTGCCTGAGTATGAAGTGCTCATGGTGAGTTAATGTGATAGTTTGCCCTCTGTTGTGTCATCTGTCATACCTGTCCACAATTTGCTGCAAACAAAATCTACTCCAAAGTCGCTAGGCACATTTTGAAAACTTCACATGAAATATCCTTGAGTGACAAAATTGTTCAAGTTGTCTTGGTCTCATATATGGCCTCAGGTCACAAGAGATAAAACAACAAAAAAGATTGTTGTGGAAATTTACTTAATCTCCTCTGGCACCGCAAGGTTCAGAGGTTTAATGGTCGTGTACAAAGATTGTGCAAACCAGGACCATGGGGTTACTAAATACTGTGTCAGCTATTTTTATAGAATTGTATAGTACAATTTTGACAATCTTCTCTGAAAAAATGGCCAAATGTGAAATATTTGCTAAAAAGTGCTCATATACTTTTTTCAAATAATGAATGCCCCTGGGGTCCAAATAGGCCCTGGGTTGGAAGGAAGGGATCAGATGTTGTAAATAGAATTTATATTTGCTATATTTCTTTAATTAAGCTTTTAGTCCCATACAAAGATTGTTAAAATCATACCTCAGGGTTCAAAACTGGCCCTAGCCCACAACACAGGTGGGCAATTTAGGGCTCAGATATACATGTATATAGGGCCATCTTGGCCCTCTCCTTTTTATATTTCTGAAATTCATAAGGAAATCTTTTGCTTAGTGGTGCAAAAGAATGCTAGTAATTCTATTAGTGCAAATTTTATCATAAATTGGTAATTTATGTTTCTTTTGTTTATAACTGAACTTTACTAACACATTCAATAAAAAGTATTTTCAAAACGGCAGGTGGTTATGATTGAGATAAATTTGACAAGGCAAAGATTGAAGATGACAATGGCGTCATTTATGGAGCCTTTATCTTCATATTTTCATTTGAGAGATCCTTTCAATTTTATTTGTGAATTTAAATGCAGCATGTTTGACCAAAGATGCACCTTTAACCTGATATAATATCTGTGTTGATAACAGTAGATAAATTGCTGATTACTTTAAAAGCCTATTTGCTACAATTAAACTAAACTACCAGTTATTTGTTTCAGCAAAAGCAGAAGAGCCTCCCAAAAGTATGTATACACTTGATTGACTAGTGTTGTCACTGTTTGGTTTGTGTCCCTAGAGTGTCACACCCTTATTGCATTCGTCACAGTACATTTAATGGTTTTATTTTGTAATAAAATATAAGAATATTTATATACATATCAGGTCAAGTCATATTAGTGTTCTTTTAAATATTTACTTGAAAATTTTAAATGATAACTTAATTGAGATCAAAAGAATTTTATTTTGAAGATTATTATATTTTAACATTGAATAGAATTAATACAATTGATTGTGATATACCCGGTATCAAGATGCTGTAAGAACCACTTTGTCATAAAAAGGATTTGAATGATATATTATTCTTAGCTTTTGTAAGTTTTATAGTTTGGCTAGTTAATGGCTAGTAGATATATTGCATTTTCTAGGGAGTTTGCCTAATTAACAAGCAATATGTTCAAATAAATGTCTACTTGCTAAGGAAATTTTAAGAAAAAATACAAAAAATACAAAATTAAGCAAAATACTGAGTTAGCAATCTTATTTATGAAAAATGACAGTTAAAAGAAAGCAATCTTTCTATAGAGTCCAAATCCTTATACAATTTTCAAAGCTTATTTGAACATATATGGTATTTTGCACAACATCACACCCTTGCACATGTTTGTTTTGGCACCATAGAGGAGGAAACTCCACCAAAAGAACAGCCAGCCGAAGAGAAACGGCCGGTAGAAGAACCTCCCGCGCAGCAGCAAGGTCGCACTTTTATGCATTCAGCACTGAATACTCATACATTGTGGCGGACATGATTGTGATCAATTTTTACACATAATATTTATTAGTTTATAGTATTTTTGCTCTCAGTTGTTTGGCTTTGTTTTGTCATCGCACATTTCCATGATTGGCGAATTTAAACCTTAGTCTGTATTTATTTGAATTGTGTCTTGTTTATGGTAGACCAGGATAATAAATGATTTGCAAAATGTTAAATTTAAAAAATTATGGTATTTTGCTATGGGCACATGTTTATTGTTGTTTAGGTTGGCTGTTTTCATCAAGGCTTCAAAGTTTATCTTCAAATTAATGAGAAATATAATACTCAGCATTATGTAGCCACAATAATCTGTAACCTCTTCTGTAATTTTGGAGCCAACTCTTGATATGAGCCTGGATCTACAAAAACTTTGCTTTGAATGTGTGTGCATTATAAAGTGTGATTCCAGATTACCCTGTGCAGGCTAATAATTGATGACACTTTCTGCTTGTAAGGATTTTTTCCTTTAAATGATGTATCTTTTAAATAAAAATCTATTGTAAGCAGAATTAGTCTTCCCATATCGGTTTGTAAGCAGAATTAGTCTTCCCATATCAGTTTGTAAGCAGAATAAGTCTTCCCATATCAGTTTGTAAGCAGAATTAGTCTTCCCATATCAGTTTGTAAGCAGAATTAGTCTTCCCATACCAGTTTGTAAGCAGAATTAGTCTTCCCATATCAGTTTGTAAGCAGAATTAGTCTTCCCATATCAGTTTGTAAGCAGAATTAGTCTTCCCATGTCAGTTTGTAAGCAAAATTAGTCTTCCCACATCAGTTTGCACAGGCTAATCTGCAATGACACTTTAAGCAAATGCATTAAGCAGAGTTTTCCCAAAACGAGGCTTATATCTACAGCAATGTATTTAACATATATTGGATTTCATTGCTCCAGAATCACACTTATTAAAATGTACTGTATGCATAGACAATGTGTGAAGTGTAGAGTAATAAACTGTTTGCAGTGAAATCATGTGCAACATGTTGAAGAGCGTACTTATTAAACTTTTTTTTGTTTTTCAGAGCCAGAAAAACCTGCAGGTAAGTGACATAACAATATGTCATAATATGGTATAAGGTTTTAACCTGTCACTATTTGGCTACTTTTGTTTTTATACAAAATATATTTGTTATTTGCAAACAGCTTTTAAATTCATTAAAAGTACAGACAAATACTCCATTTTACAAACAAAGTAATATTTGTCCATGGTATTTTGTGGTTGAATCTTTCTATAGAGCCCAAATCCTTATTCAATTTTCAAAGCTTTTTTGAACAAATATGGTATTTTGCACAACATCACACCCTTGCACATGTTTGTTTTGGCACCATAGAGAAGGAAACTCCACCAAAAGAACAGCCAGCCGAAGAGAAACGGCCGGTAGAAGAACCTCCCGCGCAGCAGCAAGGTTGCACTTTTATGCATTCAGCACTGAATACTCGTACATTGTGGCGGACATGATTGTGATCAATTTTCACACATAATATCTATTAGTTTATAGTATTTTTGCTCTCAGTTGTTTGGCTTTGTTTTGTCATCGCACATTTCCATGATTGGCGAATTTAAACCTTAGTCTGTATTGATTTGAATTGTGTCTTGTTTATGGTAGACCAGGATAATAAATGATTTGCAAAATGTTAAATTTAAAAAATGATGGTATTTTGCTATGGGCACATGTTTATTGTTGTTTAGGTTGGCTGTTTTCATCAAGGCTTCAAAGTTTATCTTCAAATTAATGAGAAATATAATACTCAGCATTATGTAGCCACAATAATCTGTAACCTCTTCTGTAATTTTGGAGCCAACTCTTGATATGAGCCTGGATCTACAAAAACTTTGCTTTGAATGTGTGTGCATTATAAAGTGTGATTCCAGATTAGCCTGTGCAAGCTAATAATTGATGACACTTTCTGCTTGTAAGGATTTTTTCCTTTAAATGATGTATCGTTTAAATAAAAATCTATTGTAAGCAGAATTAGTCTTCCCATATCAGTTTGTAAGCAGAATTAATCTTCCCATATCAGTTTGTAAGCTGAATTAGTCTTCCAATATCAGTTTGTAAGCAGAATTAGTCTTCCCATATCAGTTTGTAAGCAGAATTAGTCTTCCCATATCAGTTTGTAAGCAGAATTAGTCTTCCCATATCAGTTTGTAAGCAGAATTAGTCTTTCCATATCAGTTTGTAAGCAGAATTAGTCTTTCCATATCAGTTTGTAAGCAGAATTAGTCTTCCCATATCAGTTTGTAAGCAGAATTAGTCTTCTCATATCGGTTTGTAAGCAGAATTAGTCTTCCGATATCAGTTTGTAAGCAGAATTAGTCTTCCCATATCAGTTTGTAAGCAGAATTAGTCTTCCCATATCAGTTTGAAAGCAGAATTAGTCTTCCCATATCAGTTTGTAAGCAGAATTGGTCTTTCCATATCAGTTTGTAAGCAGAATTAGTCTTCCCATATCAGTTTGTAAGCAGAATTAGTCTTCCCATATCAGTTTGTAAGCAGAATAAGTCTTCCCATATCAGTTTGTAAGCAGGATAAGTCTTCCCATATCAGTTTGCACTGGCTAATCTGCAATGACACTTTAAGCAAATGCATTAAGCAGAGTTTTCCCAAAACGAGGCTTATATTTACAGCAATGTATTCAACATATATTGGATTTCATTGCTCCAGAATCACACTTATTAAAATGTACTGTATGCATAGACAATGTGTGAAGTGTAGAGTAATAAACTGTTTGCAGTGAAATCATGTGCAACATGTTGAAGAGCGTACTTATTAAACTTTTTTTTGTTTTTCAGAGCCAGAAAAACCTGCAGGTGAGTGACATAACAATATGTCATAATATGGTATAAGGTTTTAACCTGTCACTATTTGGCTACTTTTGTTTTTATAAAAAATATATTTGTTATTTGCAAACAGCTTTTAAATTCATTAAAAGTACAGACAAATACTCCATTTTACAAACAAAGTAATATTTGTCCATGGTATTTTGTGGTTGAATAAACCAAAGATGACAGTAGATATAGGTAGGATTTGGTAACTCATCTATACTCCTTACAATATGACAACTGACCAAAAAAATAATTGTGTTTCTTAAACAACATAAGCATGTCTTTCCGTAGTATCGGCCCTCTTAATGAATACATACGAATTTTCGAAGTGAACGAATTCAAAAACACACATGGGTTATATGTAAATCGATATTTAAATGTGTATATTTTGACATAACAACGAAAACTTCATTTAAATCGGCATTGTTTTGACAAAATACTGATGAGATTTAGCTCCCTGTAATAATGTGTATCATTTACAATGGTTCTCATAATAAAGGACCTTCTGATTGGTTGCTAAGATTTGTTATTATGTGCATGCGCATGTTCTAAAAATATTATCTAAATAGAAAACAAATCTCTTGCTCATGTTGTTCTTAAAATATTTTTACATTTTATTCAATAATAAGCAGCATATAAAACATTTGATACAGCTACTATTTATCCATTAACAAACTTACATATTTGTGTGCTACGTAATTTAAAAATCATAGCATCACCCTGGAATGACCTACTTTCCAATTCACACCGGAGAATGATCGTCGTAATAGTCATTGATAACCATCAAATAAATTACAACTTCTAAAAATTGAAAAAACGATAACTTTCCAGCTCTTCTTGAGGGGTTTTCATTAATGTCACGATACTATGAGGAGGGCCGATACTATGTGAATAAGGGATATACAGTGATGAGTTTTTATATTTTGCTTTTTAGCCATGAAAGTTAAAGGTATTGTGAGGCAATGTGTGATTATTTTGTTTTTCATTTGCTTTTTGGTGGCACTAAAAGGCTTGTTTGTGCATTGTCATGCTGTTCACCACTTGGGCATGTATTTTAATTACACCGCATGCACTTTGTATGTTTCCCTGCCAACAGAGGAAAAGGCTCCTGAGCCACCCAAACCAGAAACAACACCTGAGGAACCCAAAGCAGAGGAAAGAGAACAAAAGCAAGAAAGTGAAGAACACACAGCAGTTGACAGTGCACCTGCAGAACCCAAAGCAGAATCAGAAGCACTTAAAGAAGAAGAAAAGAAGGAAGAGACCGGTGAATCTAAACCTGAAGAACCAGCAGAAGGTAGTCTGATGGAACGTAAATCATGATAGAAAATACTTGACTCGGAAAATAACAGTCATTGGTTGTATTATTCCAGTACTGTACAAGCCAGTACAAACATGGTACTATAGGTTGCACGAGTGTTTGGCTGATGTTGCATGTGTGTATACACTTAAGGTGGTTGGAGTCACAACTGCATACTTTTGGTTAGCTTATTCTATTATCAAGAATGAACATACTAAAAATTCTTTTTATTCATCATTTGCTCTATTTTGCTCAGGCATGTATATCTATGTTCGATAGCACTTCGGTTGGCATTTTTCAGCAACTTACTATTAGAGTTTTCTATCTTCATATATAGGTTGATTGTGTTTGATGGGTTCTTAAGGTGATATTTAGCAAATGTCCATGTCAGGTCCAACTGTTTCACTCCTGTTACTTGTATGATATTGATGACTGATACTTTGTATTTTTGTTCTTTTTAGGAGGTCAGTCCTAAAACAAGTTGTCATCAAAGCTGTATTCAATGGTACATGTGAGTAGCATAGTATTTGTACAGAATGATCTAATGTTCAATCCAATATTAAAAGTAAACCATAGCATAATTTTCTGAAGTCTGAAAAACCAGGGCAAATGCATGTGCACATAGTGTCATCATATACTAGCTGGTGCAGTCTGAAAGGCTAACCAGGGTAAATGCATGTGCACAAAGTGTCATATACTAGCTGGTGCAGTATGAAAGGCTAATTAGTCTGAATTCATGTGCACAAAGTGTCATCATATACTAGCTGGTGCAGTCTGAAAGGCTAATCAGGGTAAATGCATGTGTACAAAGTGTCATCATATACTAGCCGGTGCAGTCTGAAAGGCTAACCAGGGTAAATGCATGTGCACAAAGTGTCATCATATACTAGCTGGTGCAGTCTGAAAGGCTAACCAGGGTAAATGCATGTGCACAAAGTGTCATCATATACTAGCCGGTGCAGTCTGAAAGGCAAATCAGGGTAAATACATGTGCACAAAGTGTCATCATATACTAGCCGGAGCAGTCTGAAAGGCTAATCAGGGATGACACTTTGCTACTAAACTTGATCTTCGTTTAGGAGAGTCTTAAAAATGAAAAAACCTTCAACACTCACAATTTTGTCCTTGATTAGCCTGCGTTGACTACACTGGCTAAATTGAGATGACACTTTACCTACATGCATTAAGCCCAGTTTTTCCAGAACAATGATAATGAAACACTCTCATATATGTAATACTATGAAACAAGAATATCAAGCTGTGAAACATAAGGTTTGAGATGCATTTCATTAGAGCAAGTAATCAAATATGGAAGATTTTGTCAGGACCTTTTCCAATATTAAAATGGCTTGAACGTATCCAATGTTAGAACTAATTTATTTTCAGTGAAAACCATAATGTGATCTACTTCTGGACAAGCCCAATCAGCAGATTCCACACAGCAACAACAGTGACATGAATTAATTCATTCTCAATATGTCTAGGAATCGGAATAGTTCCAACATACGAGCATGGCGTCACATTTTGGTGAGACTACGGACCTAAAGACTTGATAGTGTTGTCAAGCACCAGGCTGGTTTCAGAGGAGTGTGATAGTGGTTGTTGCATTTTGTACACAGAATAAACACACTTGTAGAATTAAATTTCAACAAACCATTTGTGTGGATTATCAAGAAGTTTTAATGAAATACTGAAAAGTGATCTTATTTTGAAATCAGTTTAAGCATAAAAGTATATTGTTACTTTCCTTATTTATTATTATGTGTTTGGTTAAAAGCTTATAAAATAAAAATAAGAATAATCATATTTGATGTGCTTTCGTATTCAAGGTGACCTTTGTTGTTCTTGCATGTGTTTAAATGACATATTGTTATTGTTCACATGAGTCCATTATGAATGACTACAGTTTAAACTAAAGCAGATCAATATCCCGTCTGGGATGGATTGGCACTGTTTAAAGAACAGCAGGTGTAGTATTGGCATTTGATTCAATTATAACAAGATGTGTTTGTGAAACACTATGTCCCCCATATCTTTGACTTTGAAGGATGTTTGACGCAAACCAACAGACAGGGCAAAAACAATATGTCCTCCAGTATAGACTGGGGGACATAAAAATGGCATTTAATGCTTGCAGTTCCCAGAATATATGTGAACATTTTGGGGCATAAGTGCGTAGGCGCAATTTAGGTTTTAATTTACATCATATCGTTATCAAAACATGTCCTAAAGTAGGAATACGTATGTTATGATATAATGACCTATATTTATTTATGCTACAGATGCAAACCAATACAGATAGAAAGACAGTTTGTTCTGGTTTATACAATAGAACATAGTCTTCATATTATACAAATTATTGGCTGTAACATAAATAATATAACAACATAACATTTTATAACATAAAGAAGTCAATGTAGAATAAAATAAACACAAGTGATACAAAAACATTGAAATCTATAGAGGGAATAATTGAAAATTGTTATTTTGTTGGTGTTTCTTTTAACTAAAGCTTTATGGTATATTTACAAACATTAGAAATAATTACTTCTTGAACATATGAAACAAATAGTTGTGGAATTTATCAGAGCCTTTACAGATTGATTATTATAAAATTTTCTGCTTTTCTTTCTAAAAACGGGGACATATACATATCAAATGGTATTCATCTTCTAAATCAAAGTCATTACAATATTAACATTTATTTCATGGAATGAAACTCTGAGCATATATGCCAGTTGGATTCTCAACGGTTGTGTAGAGACTAGTAATCTATACAAGAATTAGTGCAAACGCCTAGGAAGTAAGTCCAAATATTCTTCATATTCTAGAGAGGATTTAGAAAGGTTGTTCATTTCTAAAACAGATCTGTTTTTTATTTAACCACATGACTCTTCTTTAAAGTCTACTTTTGAATGCGCTAAAAAACTATTTACTTGCACATCGTTTGGACTTTCGAATTCTTAACCACATTCGTATTTATTATGCCCCCCTTCGAAGAAGAGGGGGTATATTGTTTTGCTTGATGTCTGTCGGAAGACCAGTTTGTTTCCGATCAATAACTCGTCAACGAATTGACGGATTGGCTTGATACTTCTCATGTGCATTGGCCTTGGACAGTAGATAATCCCTATTGAAATAGGGGTCACAAAGTCTCTGTCACAATAAGTGTGAAAATCGTTCCCGATAAATAACTCATCAACGAATTGACCAATTGGCTCTATACTTCACATTGGCGCATTGGCCTTGGATAGTAGATGACCCCTATTGAAATTGGGGTCACTAGGTCAAAGGTCACTGTCACAATTAGTGTAAAAATCATTTCTGATCAATAACTCCTCAACGAATTGACCGATTTGCCTGATACTTCACATGTGCATTGGCCTTGGGCAGTAGATGACCCCTATTGAAATTGGGGGTAACAAGGTCAAAGGGCAAGGTCACTGTCACAATAAGTGTGAAATTTGTTTCAGATCAATTACTCATCAACAAATCGAATGATTGGCTTGATACTTCGCATGTGCATTGGCCTTGAAAAGTAGATGACCCCTATTGAAATTGGGGTAAATAGGTCAAATGTCAATGTTACTGTCGCAATAAGTGTGAAAATTGTTTGGCTTGATACTTTTCTTGTGCATTGGCCTTGGACAGTAGATGACACCTAATGAAATTAGGGTCACTGGGTCAAAGGTAATGGTCACTGTCACAATAAGTGGAAGAATCGTTTCTGATCAATAACTCATCAACAAATCGACCAATTGGCTTGATACTTCCCATGTGCATTGGCCTTGAACAGTAGTTGATCCCTATTGAAATTGGGGTAAATAGGTTAAATTTCAAGGTCACTGTCTCAGAAAGTGTAAACATTGTTTCCAATCAATAACTTGTCAACGAAATGAACGATTGGCTTGATACTTTCCATGTTCATTGGCCTTAGACAGTAGATGACCCCTAGTGAAATTAGGGTCAATAGTTCAAAGGTCATGGTCACTGTCACAATAAGAGGGAGAATCGTTTCTGATCAATAACTCATCAACGAATCGACCACTTGGCTTGATACTTCCAATGTACATTGGCCTTAAACAGTAGATGACCCCTATTGAAATTGGGGTCACTAGGTCAAAGGTCACTGTCACAATAAGTGTGAAAATTGTTTCCAATCAATAACTCGTAAACAAATTGAACGATTGGCTTTATACTTATCATGTGCATTGCCCTTGGACAGTAGATGACCCCTATTGAAATTGGGGTCACAAGTTCAAAGCCCTGTTTCAGGGGCGTATGTCACCGATGGTGGAACTCTTGTTAAACATGTTCTTGACAAACAAGACCCAATAATGGTAATCACACGTTCTGCAGAATTAGCGCATCAATGTTTTATCTTCAATGCAGGTACATGTATAGATAAGTGTTAATCATATTCCATCCTGCCCAATTGTCAAGCTGTGGTCATTGTGCATCAGACTTTTGGTTTGCTTACTTTCGGGAGGCCACATTTTTACTTAATCATTAATCAAGGCTTGGTTAGAATGTTATTTTTGACAATATCTAGGTCAAGTTTGAATCTGTGTAACATATCTTTTAAAACCTGTGAAACCACTCTAAAAGTCATATTTAGGACTCACTCTTGATGAAATTTGAGCAGAATGTTAATACTGACAATAGCAACATTTATGACCAAATCTTGATTAATTTTGGTGAGTATATTTATATTGACAAAATTAAGGCCAATATCGAATCTGTCACAAAAAACTGGCTCCCGATGTCAAATCGGAAAACACACGCTAGTTCATTTACACTCGAGAATGCATAGTTTGCATCCACTATTGATTAAAGATGACCAGAACGTACACATTGATAATATTTAGTTTGAATCAAATCTGGGTCATGTGTGTCCTAAAACTAATCACCAGAGCTCATAGAAACCTCTTTAGATGACACGATTATGGCCCAATCTTGGTCGGCATATTATAATATCTTGTCCAAGTTTGAATCGTAAATATGCGCTCGAAAACTATGTCACCAGGTCAAGGCTTAGAACAGACATGTTTGAATAAGGGTCAAGATGGGAAACAAAACTAGGTCAACACGTAAAGTCCTTACAATCAGTGTACTTTGTACTGATTATTTAGATGATCGTTTTAGAGCCATCGTGATTCTCTTGTATCAATAAGTTATAATAAACATACATCAGTAAATTGCTTCTTGATTTTGAATGTAAATAGTGTTTGGTGCTATATAATTATACATGGTTCTAACACGGTATTTTTTTTAAGTGACATGCAACGTAAGCTTGTAACAATGCATGCATTTGCGGAATCGTAAACGTAACTGTCCGAAGCACACAGCAATTCGATGAAATGGTAAAATTAATAACAGCTTGTGTTAGAGATATAATTATATGCATGGAAGTTTAAGAAAACAATAATTAAGAAAATACTAGTTGACAAGCTTGTTGTGCGATCGCAGCCAGCCAATGGGTCATGAGTAGAAATGCAATATGTATAATCCGTATTATGGCATTGGTTCGACGAGTAAAATGAGAGTAGACGACTTCCATCAAAATAACATCCTTACTAAAGCTTTACAAGTATATTCGTTCACCTTTCAGTTTATGGGATCAGAATAAAGCTCTCTCGTGATTGTATTTGTAACCCGGGGCAAAAGCTCTCTCGCCTATGTTTAACCTTCACAAAATCTCAGCAGACATAAACACACCCATGAAATTTGATATGGAGATTACAAATAACCCCAAGTCTAAAACGCAATTATATTCTTTTCATTGTTAGAATAGCACAAACACACGTCTTGACTTAAAAAGTTACTTACAGTGCGGCCCATGCTAAATGCCGGGTAGTTCACACTTTATTGGATTATACAACTTTGACATAATATTGTAAAGAGTACACCAACACTTTAAAATCGTTCCCGTAGTGACACTTCAAAATTCCAAAAATACTCGTTAGAACGTCTATGTAGCAGGTTATCTTATATGGAAACAAAAAATCACAGGAATGTTTCTTCGTTGATCATATAGCAAATTCTGATAAAACAACTAATCCGTTTGGTTTAAATATATTACCACCATGGGTGAATTCAGACCTCTAAAAGTAAACAGATTTTTGACAAATGTTTAGTTGTTTTCCATTATTTGCAACTGTTTCCGAACAACAACTTATTAAAGTCTACACTTGAATGTTTAATCGAAGGATGAGCTAATGTCCTGCAGCGTTTTTGTCAGGGTATGAACATATATGTGCGAGTTTCCGTCCGAAGTGTGTGTGGGGGAGGGGGGGGGGGAATACATTTTGATATCCAAATTGGCATGCTTATCACTAACGCAAATTGGCATCACTAAGGTCTTTACAATCTAATATCATAAGATCAAAAGTGAATGTATCAGTGAAAGGTCGCCGTGGTGTAATGGATATGGTGTCCGAATAGCGACACGGGTTCGATCCCCACCGCGGGAGCGCTCTAAGACACAAAGTACAGCCCAGGTAACGGACTCGAGAGCGTTTATGCTTTCGAAGGCTTTCGATGCAATCGAGCTATAATAAATAGGTTTAAACTAAAGCGAAATCAAGTATGTTGTTTAACATGAGAACAGTTTTTTTTACAAAGATCATTTTGATGCCGAATGATATTTAGAGAACTCTTTGATTTACGATAATCTAAGATAGTGAGCTGATTACTTGAAAAACAAGAAAGAAGTTGTTCAAGTGTTTCTCAACAAATCAAGGTCAAAATGACTCAGAGCGCAAAAACTGTTTATCACAATATCTAGAATACACTTTAACAAAGTGTCAAACAAATTTTATGTGTTAGTAAGTTTTATAGGGAAGAGTACTTCAACTCGATCAAGTATGAATTGAAGATTTTGATAATACAGTTCAATGTCACAAGGGCATTAAAAATAATACTAGTATCTAAACAATGGCGCATATTATATTATCATCGATCTTGTCAGGCATTGATTTATATCATTGTTTTGTCTGAGCCCATCAATCAGTAGCAGCATTGACACGTCACGTGCTGTCTATCGCTCACCGTTAGCCACTTTGCAGCATGCAGATTAAATAGCCTGTATTTCGATTTTGGTGTAGAAATCGAGTAACTTAAGAATTTATTTTTACTATCTAGTTTATTGTACGGTATTAAAAGCTTTCAAAGAGTAATATTCTAACACGTTTATGTTTCTGAGTATTAATGTTTGCTAACTATAGAAGACCATGCTTTAATCATACTCAAAATTGCTCGATGAAAGCGAAAAGGGACATCTTAACAGGTATTTCAAAAGTCGCGTCATTTCCTATTTTAAATTAAAAGAAATACCAAACACTTTCCCCATGTTTATTTTTAAAGACTTCGTGCTTTGCATTATTTGTTTGAACTAGAATTTGTTTATTGTCACCGACATATTACAGGTTTGCAATGACTATTTATAGGTTTACGACATTTGACCAAATATCGACAATAATTAACTGTCACGTCTTTTACTATCATTAAAGGTCCAGAAAAGTTCATGACAGATTTGATACAAAACAATTTCTTCCGGTTTAAAAATCAATATTGCAAAACACTGCTACACAAAATAAAAAAATCCCCTGATTGACATTTGCAAATATTGTTATCTTACATGTAGATAAAACAAAAAATAAACCCCGCGGTATGAGAAACAAACAAGTAAAAGATAAAAGCACTCATTGAATTGTTTGACATTCGATAAGGTATTGAAATGATTCGAGTGAATTACAGTAAAGTTGAATATATCGAAGAGATGAAATGAAATTGAAAGTTTGGCTCCACTTCCGCATTCCTGTTTTAAATGTTCATGACCACATGCTGTCATGAAAATCACGATCACCTGGTCTCGTTCTTGGAAAACCGGCACTTGCACATGCTAATCAGGGAAGACACCTTCCGCCTGAACTGGGTTTTCTTTAAGAAGAGACTTTCTTTAAACATAAAAAATCCATGACCGCGGAATGTACTTTGACTGATTAGCCTGTGCGGACTGCACATGCTAAACGGGGACGACACTTTACACACATGCACTAAGCCTAGTTTTCCAAGAGCGCGGTAAACCTTAGACCAAACATTTATTGACGACGACTTCATCGTGTCAATAACATGGGTTGTTCGAGTGGTTGTTTCAACCACAGTGGCACGTCGCTTCGGGACAGGATCAACATAAGCACAAGTCCATAAAAGTTTTGAACAATCCAGGAAGAGTGAGTACAACTTCCAGTTTGAAGAGTAAGTACAACCTACAGTTTGAAGAGTTAGTACAACCTACAGTTTGAAGAGTAAGTACAACCTCCAGTTTGAAGAGTAAGTACAACCTCAAGTTTGAAGAGTAAGTGCAACCTTCAGTTTGAAGAGTAAGTACAACCTCCAGTTTGAATAGTAAGTACAACCTCCAGTTTGAAGAGTAAGTACAACCTCCAGTTTGAAGAGTAAGTACAACCTCCAGTTTGAAGAGTAAGTACAACCTCAAGTTTGAAGAGTAAGTACAACCTCCAGTTTGAAGA
Organism: Dreissena polymorpha; assembly: GCF_020536995.1. Taxonomy (NCBI): domain Eukaryota; kingdom Metazoa; phylum Mollusca; class Bivalvia; order Myida; family Dreissenidae; genus Dreissena; species Dreissena polymorpha. The sequence continues at coordinate 13,238,689 of NC_068364.1, read as the reverse complement.
GTTAGTACAACCTACAGTTTGAAGAGTAAGTACAACCTACAGTTTGAAGAGTAAGTACAACCTTCAGTTTGAAGAGTAAGTACAACCTCCAGTTTGAAGAGTAAGTACAACCTCCAGTTTGAAGAGTAAGTACAACCTCCAGTTTGAAGAGTTAGTACAACCTCCAGTTTGAAGAGTAAGTACAACCTCCAGTTTGAAGAGTAAGTACAACCTCCAGTTTGAAGAGTAAGTACAACCTCCAGTTTGAAGAGTAAGTACAACCTCCAGTTTGAAGAGTAAGTACAACCTCCAGTTTGAAGAGTTAGTACAACCTCCAGTTTGAAGAGTAAGTACAACATACAGTTTGAAGATTGAGTACAACATACAGTTTGAAGAGTGAGTACAACCTCCAGTTTGAAGAGTTAGTACAACCTACAGTTTGAAGTGTAAGTACAACCTCCAGTTTGAAGAGTAAGTACAACCTTCAGTTTGAAGAGTAAGTACAACCTCCAGTTTGAAGAGTAAGTACAACCTCCAGTTTGAAGAGTAAGTACAACCTACAGTTTGAAGAGTAAGTACAACCTCCAGTTTGAAGAGTTAGTACAACCTACAGTTTGAAGTGTAAGTACAACCTACAGTCTGAAGAGTAAGTACAACCTCCAGTTTGAAGAGTGAGTACAACCTCCAGTTTGAAGAGTAAGTACAACCTACAGTTTGAAGAGTAAGTACAACCTCTAGTTTGAAGAGTAAGTACAACCTCCAGTTTGAAGAGTAAGTACAACCTCCAGTTTGAAGAGTAAGTACAACCTCCAGTTTGAAGAGTAAGTACAACCTCCATTTTGAAGAGTAAGTACAACCTCAAGTTTGAAGAGTAAGTACAACCTCCAGTTTGAAGAGTAAGTACAACCTCAAGTTTAAAGAGTAAGTACAACCTCAAGTTTGAAGAGTAAGTACAACCTCCAGTTTGAAGAGTAAGTACAACCTTCAGTTTGAAGAGTAAGTACAACCTCAAGTTTGAAGAGTAAGTACAACCTCCAGTTTGAAGAGTAAGTACAACCTTCAGTTTGAAGAGTAAGTACAACCTTCAGTTTGAAGAGTAAGTACAACCTTCAGTTTGAAGAGTAAGTACAACCTACAGTTTGAAGAGTAAGTACAACCTCCAGTTTGAAGAGTAAGTACAACCTCCAGTTTGAAGAGTAAGTACAACCTTCAGTTTGAAGAGTAAGTACAACCTTCAGTTTGAAGAGTAAGTACAACCTCCAGTTTGAAGAGTAAGTACAACCTCCAGTTTGAAGAGTAAGTACAACCTCAAGTTTAAAGAGTAAGTACAACCTCAAGTTTGAAGAGTAAGTACAACCTCCAGTTTGAAGAGTAAGTACAACCTTCAGTTTGAAGAGTAAGTACAACCTCAAGTTTGAAGAGTAAGTACAACCTCCAGTTTGAAGAGTAAGTACAACCTTCAGTTTGAAGAGTAAGTACAACCTTCAGTTTGAAGAGTAAGTACAACCTCAAGTTTGAAGAGTAAGTACAACCTCCAGTTTGAAGAGTGAGTACAACCTCAAGTTTGAAGAGTGAGTACAACCTCCAGTTTGAAGAGTGAGTACAACCTCCAGTGAAGAGTAAGTACAACCTCCAGTTTGAAGAGTGAGTACAACCTCCAGTTTGAAAAGTAAGTACAACCTCCAGTGAAGAGTGAGTACAACCTCCAGTTTGAAGAGTGAGTACAACCTCCAGTGAAGAGTAAGTACAACCTCCAGTTTGAAGAGTTAGTACAACCTCCAGTTTGAAGACAAGTACAACCTCCAGTTTGAAGAGTGAGTACAACCTCCAGTGAAGAGTAAGTACAACCTCCAGTTTGAAGAGTGAGTACAACCTCCAGTTTAAAGAGTGAGTACAACCTCCAGTGAAGAGTAAGTACAACCTCCAGTTTGAAGAGTAAGTACAACCTCCAGTTTGAAGACAAGTACAACCTACAGTTTGAAGAGTGAGTACAACCTCCAGTGAAGAGTAAGTACAACCTCCAGTTTGAAGAGTAAGTACAACCTCCAGTTTGAAGACAAGTACAACCTACAGTTTGAAGAGTTACTAGTACATCCTACAGTTTCCGGAACGTTTCTATGGTGTTCAAGTATATCGATGCTTAATTTGATAATAGGGTATATGCCAAACGTTGGTGTTTATGTATTGTAATGTCATTGTTCAAGCCCTCGAATCGTCACTTATATCGGTTATTGATGAGGCAACAAGATTATTCTTCGATAATTAACACGCGTTATTATGTATGTATCGTGCTCCGAACCAGCCTTTTGTGAAAATATCAGACGCAATTTTTATAACCTGTTAAATTTTATAAATGTTTTATTTTTTATTTTTTTTAATGACAATAAAATCAGGTTAAATGTTCGCTTGTGCGTATTTTTGCAAGAAAGCTTTACTCTTACCTTTTAAATTGCGTAATTGACGTATTTCTCGCAATCGCCGTAATTGGCAATTGTGGATATGTGGCTTTTTAGAAGATTGATGTGGGTAAATGAGCGAATCTGAGTACTTAACCATACCCAAACTTCATTTGAAGCAGATTTGTGCCAAATAAGACAATAGAAATTTACCAATTTTAACACATTCAATAATTACAATATCTTTATTTATCTTTAAATTTTACGAAGCTGTTTCTATGGTGTTACCCGATTTGACCGAATATAATCAGTGATTAAGACAACGAATCTGCTCGTGTTTAACCATGCCAACAGTGTCAACTCCTTTCCCTTTTAAAAATATTAGTTGAAACATGTTCGTTTCTGATAACTTTTGCTGAAGACATTGTCCAAGTCTGATAACATGTATCAAAATGTAAATTGAGATATTCACCCCTCAAAAACGTGTCAGTTGAGATGTTCCCACTCAGAAACATGTCAGTTAAGATATTCAACATCAGAAACATGTAAGTTGAGATATTCAACCTCAGAAACACGTCACTTGAGGAATTCATACTCAGAAAACCTGTCAGCTGAGATATTCACCCTCAGAAACCTGTCAGTTGAGATATTCACCTTCATAAACATGTAAGTTGAGATATTCAACCTCCGAAACATGTCACTCTATCTATTCAATTTATATTTACCCTCCGAAACATGTCAGTTGAGACAATCAACCCCAGAAACATGTCGCTTGAAATATTCATACTGGGAAACAGGTCAGTTGAAATATTCGTTCTCGGAAACATGTCAGAGGAGATATTCACCCTCAGAAACATTTTAGTTATGATATAAACCATCAGAAACATGTCAGTTGAGGTATTCACCCTTCAAAACATGTCAGTTGAAATATTCACGCTTAGAAACATGTCATTTAAGATATTCAACCTTAGAAACATAACAGTTGAGATATTCAACCTCAGAAACATGTCAGTTGAGATATTCAACCTCAGAAACATGACAGTTGAGATATTCAACCTCAGAAACATGACAGTTGAGATATTCAACCTCAGAAACATGACAGTTGAGATATTCAACCTCAGAAACATGTCAGTTGAGATATTCAACCTCAGAAACATGACAGTTGAGATATTCAACCTCAGAAACAAGTCAGTTGAGATAGTTAACCTCAGAAACATGTCAGTTGAAATATTCAAACTCAGAAAAATATCAGTTGAGAAATTCACACTCAGAAACACGTCAGCTGAGATATTCGCCTACAGAAACATGTCAGTTTAGATATTCACTCTCAGAAATATGTCAGTTGAGGTATTCAACCTTACAAACATATTAGTTAAGATATTAACAATCAGAAAAATGTCAGTTGAGATATTCAACCTAAGAAATGTTTAATTATAGATATGCCCCATCTAGAAAGTGATCGTGGATATTATTATGCATATCATCGTTAAAATGGTGTTATAATAGCATCTCAATCATCAACAACTGCTACATTTATTTATTTTATACCCTCTAGTAGGTACACCGAGAACCCTTCACGGGGCACTTCAAGAATTAGGTTCACGAAATGTACTTGAATTCTATAACATTGTGGTATAAAGAGTTGATTTCCATTACGAATTTCAATTAAAATACGAACAGTGTATTAAGATAACACAAGGTGTTTTTCTTAATTCGTTTGGAGATTGATTGCAGTTAAGCTAAATTAAATATTTAATTAATGCTGGCTTATAACATATTCAAAACCAAGTTTTTGCAATATATATTTATACTAATACAACTTACAATAGACAGGCATAATTCTTTGAACGCCACAAACACGAAAAACTTTTTCACAAATTTAATACTCGCTTTAATTATTTCGGATTTCCATATTACAATAAAGTGTGTTGATTTCAGTGTAAGATCATATTAACATTTCATTCGTTGTCATATAAAACATACTCGTTACTTCTGAGTTTTCAATCTATACGCACCATACCTCTTATGCGACTGTCAACTACTGACCGTCAAATGGATCCCGCCACAGCACGCTATATATATATACGTGCAGTATCATGGAGATAATATATTAACATACACAGTCATGCAGCCACAGTTTATTTAATCATGGCAACTTGAGCAAAGCTTGACACTTATTAGTTTGTAAATTAATATTTTGATCATAGATAGAAGAACTGCATGGTATATATAAGGTGTAATAATTCATTTTGCTGCTGTGGCCATAGTTGAGTCATTGCTGTATGAGTGTCATTGAGTGAGTTTGGTCAGAGGCTGTATGGAATGATACATTTGAGCCTCGTCCTTGTAAAACTGATCATATTGCATGTGCTTAAAGTGTCGTCCCAGATAAGCATGTGCAGTATACAACGGAACTTTAAGCACATGCATTCAACGCAGTTTTCCCAGAATGAGATTCATTTGAGTCGCGTTCTGAGAAACTGGGCATAATGCATGTGCGTAAAGTGTCGTCTCTGATTAGCCTGTGCAGTCCGCACAGGCTAATCAGGGACGACACTTTCCGCGTTTATGATTTTTTTTTGTTGAAATGAAGTCTCTTCTTAGCAAAATCTAATTTAGGTGGAACGTATCGTCCCTGATTAGCCTGTGCGGATTGCACAGGCTAATCTGGGACGACACTTTACGCACATGCATTATGCCCAGTTTTCACAACACGAGATTCCTTTGAGCTACTGCTGACCGTTGTTGTATGGGTGGTCAGATTCTGTGTGGAAAACTGGATTTCAAATCCCTCATGTACAGAGTTATTGTCGAAGGAGGACTCGAGGTAATGATTCGATCGTCAAAATATTAAGGATGATTTTTTAGATAACAAATCATGTCTAGCCCATATTGTTCGTATTAAGCAAGCGATTCGTTATCGCGGGACACAATCGTTCACACTCATACACACGTTTTCAAAAATGACAACTTGGCATGCATTACTTCATGAACTGTTCAAATCGATTCATGCGTTATCATCCATGTACCGAGCTTCCTGCCTGAATCTATAAGCATAAACCTTCCGAAAAGCACAAGGGGGTTTTAAGCCATTTTCGACCCGTTTTCTGACTTAAGGATAAGCATTGTCTAGAACATCAATAAAATAACTACCAAAAGGAACGATACTGTGTTTTGTTGACGATTACACGTACTTAAATGTGTTGTTACGTTATGATATTTTTTTTTACTTAATTTTGTAATTTTAATCGAAAATCTCCCTCTACCACAACCATGCACTTTTAAAATGGAAACAAGTAAGAATATAAAAACGGATCGTTACTCACATTTCTTCCTGAACTTGTTATAAAAAGATATGCACAGTTTTAATTAAACAATACTACGATCAAATGGCCTTGTTGATAACAAGTACCAATATTTAACCCATTTATGCCTATGCCTAGCGTCTAGAAAAAAAAATGCATTGGCAAACAGCGTAGACCCAGATGAGACGCCGCAGGATGCGGCGTCTCATCAGGGTCTACGCTGTTTGCTTAAAGGAATTTCTGTAAGAAATTTTCTAAATGTAGAAATAAATATACTAGACATCCCTTATTTTGGAAATAAATTGATCCAATTTAGAAGGATGAGAGATTCCACTAGGCTTAAATGGGTTAAACACCATCCATAAATAACAGAACTTATCGTTTAATCTGAATCTCTATTTAGTGAAAACTGTGATTTAAGATTTATTTAAGGTCATAAGCCATGCATCATTGTGTTGATTATAGAATTTTACTTAAATATTTGAGCCTCGTTCTAAGATAATGGAGATTAATGCATGCGCGTAAAGTGTCGTCCGAAATAAGCGTCTGCAGCCCGCAAAAGCTAACCAGGGACGACACTTTGCGCTTGTATTTTATGTGTGAGTTTTTTCGTTTAAAGGAAGTATCTATAAAGGGACCTTTTGACTTTTTTTTGGTAATTTGACAAAATAAAAAAATGTTTCAGATTCGCAAATTTTCGTTGTAGTTATGATATTTGTGAGGAAACCGTACTACTGAACATTAACCTTGCTCTAAAATATCCATTATATGCATCTTTTGACGATTTAAAAACCTGAAAATTATAAAGCGTTGCAACGCGAAACGATTGAATAATTTGTAGTTGTAGTTGTTGTCGTTATATTTTGTGACACTACGAGGATTGCTTACATATAAAGTATAAAATACAGCAATGACAGTATGAGCACTGATGGCCGAGTGGTCTAAGCGATAGACTTTTACTCTAGGGGTCAGTGGTTCGAGCCCAGTTGTGGATTTGTTTCTTCCTTCAATTTTATTGTTTTTTTACTGGAGCTTTTTAGATCCAATGTTTACATTTATCAATATAAAGCGTTTAATGACAAACTTCAATACATGCCAGAATATGTGAAAAGTTTCCTTTAACACCACGAAATACCTTTTCTGTCGGAGAGAGTCGTCCCTGTCTGACGGCGGATTGCACACTTGAAGAACATGATATAAGCCCAGTTGTTCGAGAGCGAGGCTGATTTATTGCGTCCAATAAGCAGGCAATGCAATCCATCACATATTTTCACGTGCCTAACGATTAAATATTAGCCGTGCTCTGTAAAAGGGGGTTTTATGCATGTGCGTAAAATGTCAGATTAGCCTGTGCAGTCCGCACATGATTATCAGGGACAACCGTTTCCGCCTAAACTTAATTTTTTGCTATGAAGCCTTTTTTTTAAACAGAAAATATGATAAAAGCGGAAAGTGTCGTCCCTGATTAGCCTGGGCGAACTACACAGGCTAATCTTGGACGGCACTTTATGCACATTCATTAAACCAATTTTTCTCAGAGCACGGCTCACATTAATCATGGAAAGGTAGACAATGAAAATTGCGTGTTAACTCCACGAGATAAATAACAACATAACTGTAAGTAAGTGGACCTTAAACCCTATTCCAGTTCGAACACTAATATTTGTATTCAAAACAGTTATCGTAACGGGGGCGTTACGATTTTCAAGCGTAAAGTTCAGTGACGAGTAAATTTTTTCTAGCCAAACCATGCTTATATTTGCGTCTTGTTGTGTAAAAATTGGGCAAAATGCATGGGCGTAAAGTGTCGTCCCAGATTAGCATGTGCAGTCCGCACAGGCTAAAAAGGGACGACACTTTCCGATTTTATGGTATTTTTAGTTTCAATGAAGTCCCTCCTTACCGAAAATCACGTTTAGGCGGAAAGTGATCGTCCCTGATTAGCCTTTGCGGATTGCACATGCTAATCTGGGATGACATTTTACGCACATGCACAAGTCCTGTTTTCTCAGAACAAGACACATATAGACATATTCGTGTAGATATTCGTGCCCCAGCATAATAATATCAAAATCAAATCACATAAATCACATAAATTTGTCCGCTAAACCGAATACAAAAAATAGGCGCAAATGTGTTTAATATATCCACAATAAATTACTATCAGACGGGCAAAAAAACCAATTTCTTATCATTTGTATTATGTTTTATTCACTGGGATTTGTCCAATGAAATACACTATCCCGTCGAACCTGTGGATTATGTAACCCACCTATCTGAGTTGTAGACTGTTGATAAGGGCTGCCAGCTCTCTCTAGCGACGCAGTGTGTGATAGACCTTCGTCGGAATATGACCTTTATGCCAGTGGATATAGAGTGTAAATGTGAGTGTCCGTTTGTCTGTATGTCTGTTCGCGTATGAAGAGTCAATGCGAGTATTGTGTTTTCTAAAAGTGCGATTCTCTGTTTGCTTGACTGTCTGTCCTTGTCTCTTAAGCTGCATGTCTTTTTTTAATTTTCTTAGAAAATATCTCACAATTTTATTTATAATTATTTTGGAACCATACATGCATATTTTTTAGACAAATATACACATACATTATATATAAACAACATATAAATATAATACAGAGTAGTTGTATCCATTCATGTCCAGGCGGCATATGATCAAGGGATGGCGTTTATTTTGAAATCCAACAAGTGGAACCCCGGGGAGGGCCAGGCGCCCGGTGATACATCCGCTGCCCCTGACAGAACGACGGATATCCAGGAGCGGCTCACGGGCGTCTACAGCGGAATGGTGAGTGGTGCCCTAGTGACCGGAAGTTCTGGAGACATTTATATGAACCTCGCTTTGAAGAAAAGGGGGTGTATGCAGGTGCGTAAAGTGTCGTCTCAGATTAGCATGTTAAGTCTACACAGGCTAATCATATGCGAAACATTCTCCGCCTAAATTTGATTTCGCTAACAAGAGACTTCCTTTAAACGACAAATACAATATAGGCAGAAAAAGTCGTCCTCGATTAGACTGTGCAGCCCGCTAAGGCTAATCTGGGACGACACTTTCCGCACACGCATTTAACCCCATTTTCCCAGAGCAAGGCTCGTATTTTTCTTAACGGTCACTTAAAATTAGAAATCCAGACGAGATGAATTGCAAAATCTTAGACGGGAATCACATTTGTACGTGATATATTATTGCCTGACGTCTTGATAATCATACCTTATGAAATATATACAGGAGAAAATGACATTTCAAAAACATTAACAGAAAAGAAAATCTTGTTACTATCTGAAAGTTTTATATTTAATGCAAGTGGTAAATTGCCTATTGAAGTCAAAACAAACTACATTAACCTAAACATAAACCATGACAAAGACTGCGAGTAAAGCCTTTAAACAGACAATGAAAGACCAAACTTCACACTTAGCCAAGAATTCATCAGAGATCATCTCAGTGTAAATTAACCTTGACCTCAAACCATTGCAATAAAAAACCACCATCAATTCAAGGATAATACAATTGTATAATTAATTGTTAAAATCGTAAGGGATAAATTTTCGTAACATTTGCTAGCTTTTTATTTAAGAAAAGTTGCCAATAGTCTGAAAATAGTTAATACTTAAAGCACATTTCGCCAAATTTTCAGAGTAATAACATTGCAATTAATTGATTCTTTAAAGAATACATCGCCAAATGTTCAGCTTTTCAAATAATGTGTAAATTGCATGGCGCTCACAGACTTAAAATTCAGCAAAAAGCTGGTCATACATTGAGTGAAAGCAATCGAAAGATCCATTATTTGTTCGAAAAAAGTTTGTAATCGCAATTTAATAGCACAATGTTATTTTTATAAGTCTATACATTACATGCTTATACGTAACTATCTGATTTTGAGCTTCAATAGTGCATAAACAATTGGCATAAATTTTCAAAGCAAGGACAACCAATGAATTGTTGGTAATCACTATAACAAATCACATAGATACTATATGTATAAGAAGAATATGTATAAGAAGAATAGTCATTTTATTTGAATGCAGTTAGAAGTGGAAGTGCAAGCATCTTTAGGCACTTAAACATTTTACAAAAGTAAATAAATTTTGCAAAAACGTTTACAATATTTATCTTTTTTTAAATTGCTCACATACAAATATTGATTTATCTATCGAACAAACTTTTTAAAAATGGAACAATTGCAATACCTTAAATCTTGTGTTAGATGGTATTTTCACTTAGCATTCATTGATATCTTTTCGATAACAAGCGGACTGTTTGTTTTACCAGTTGTTATAAAGTTTACTTTTTGATAAAACAAGCAGAACGTTTTGTGATGTGTACAAGACTGCGGCGATATGTTTGCTGTTCATTTGGAAAAAAACTCGTCATGACATGTTATTTTTTCTTTTACAACCTCTGCAGGGGCAATGCATGTGAAATATGGCAAACAATCTATGATAATAAAAAGTAATAAATTGACTTTATTGAAGGATCATTGATTACTTTTATCTATCATGCATTATATTTATTATAGGTCACAGATTATAAGGTTCAACATGTTTTACATACATAAGAATTGTCTTTTAAAACACAAACGACGTTGAAATAAATATAAAAATGACATGCTCAATACAAAATGCAAGAGGACCGAGCAAGTTACGTGACTTCTCTGACGCCATTCTTTACTAGCAAAGTATTACAAAGAGTGCATTCATGCTTTACGAATGAAGTAGAGTAACATGAACACCATCGTGATCTATTTTGTTGCTGCTTTTACTTCATATTTTACTTGTCAAAAAACGAAAACAATATTTGAAAACATTGGAGAACATCTTATGGAGAAAGCGAAATGTGCAATTATAAATAATTATTAAACATAGGTTATCACAATTCAAATATGAAACAATATGAACATTAAGTTTATAAAATATCAATTCGATTTTTAAAATTCTCAGTTTATTATTAAAACCGCATGGATGCATGTTTATAAGCACGTCGTCACGACGCGCTATATTTATAATGATTAACTTATGAATTCACGGGACCCAGGGCAGTCACACAGCCCTCTAAGAGCTGTTACCTGCCAGGATGGGGGTGCAGCGGGCCTCCCACAACTTAACATTCCCTGGCCACACAACTATGATCACATACAAAATGGAAATTTAAATGTTCGTACTTTTTTCGCGAACATTCGGTTTAGTAAATGTTACTAAAAGGGACATATAAACAAGTCATAGCACTAGTGGGTCTGGATAGGAGCGAATTTGTCGCCTGCTGTAAGCATGGACTAATTTACCTCCTTTTCCACCTTATAAAAATATAGATTACACATATTTCAGTTATATTGACAGCAATCTCAACCCAAGTTACAATTCTTAATTAACGACTACAAAGAAACAAACCGTTTTTATTTATTAAGGCCTTGAACTTTGCTCTAAATGTTTCACGATGCGACGATCTATGATTATTATGTGCTTAATTTTTAACAATTATGTATAGACTTCTGGATTCTTTGATGCCTGATAGGCATTGAAACTCTTCAATATTTTGAAAGTTTAAACATTTGGACGGCGTATGTTTTACTGGGGATAGTTTTTATTTTTGTATTATCGTCTTAAGGGTGAGCTCATATCTTTCACATCGAAGTAATAGCAAAACAGTTTTGAGCATAAAATATAAAGTATGTGGAAATGTACATTCACTGTTTTTTTAATATTTGTAATTGTGTGCGTCATACAAAAGGGGGTTCGCGTTTGGCTATGATATTAGTAAGTAAAAACATCATTTTGAATGAAAAATGATCCAATTATAACGAAAAATTAACTTCTATGAAAAAAACACTATCAACTATGTATACGCGAACCACCTGTGCGTCATACGCGCAGACTCAAATATCGTCACGTTGTAAACGTCACAGACGTAACAGTATATAAACTTCTTTAACATTTAATTGTATTGTATATTTTATTGAAGGCGATATAACTATAGGCATTTCAATCTCTTAAATATTCATATATAAAAGTTCCATGTGCGTTCCTCGTTTAAAATAACCCCGCGCCGCATTTTTTATTTCGACTAATATATTGTTTTGGATAGTATACCATTAGTTACTTTGTGTTATATTTCAAGCTATAATATCTACTTGTCATGACTGTAATCACCATTCAAGTGTAACGATGAATGATAGCATGCCTTTCACGTGGGTTTATCTTTTGTCTGTCATGACATGACTGTTTGATAAAATTTACAACGCCTGACCATCTTGTATGACTATCATTTGCATGGGCGTATGTATGCAAATCAGTTCAATAATATCCAATGACTTGATATTTTTCTAGTACATGTTTCATCAGATTTATGAACAGTGTATGTAGGCGTATTTATCATGATCGTCCTCAGGTAGTCATATATATCTAACCACTTTTGGCGGTGCTTTATCCATGCACTTCTCGAATGCCGACTTCAAGAGACGTATTTCAAACTCACGGTGCTAGTAAGGGCAACGGCGGTGGACGGTTGTTCAAGCAAGCTGTAAACAACTACGAAACTTTAAGTCAAAATTGTGGATTTAGAAATACTTAAGTTTGATTTCATAGTACAATGTACTCACGTAAATCAGCGATGGTTGATGATTTTTGGAATGGTCTCAATTCACCAAACAATGAAGACTATTTTTGAAAATGGAATTTTGAGTCAAACTCTGAATAAACGACCTCTTTGTACATCATTCTTCATGTAGAGCATTTTGTTTATAAAATAATAACCACTGGCAGCATGTATATATTCAAACATTGGACGTATATGTTTTGGTTTTTTCTTTATTCTTTAATCTAACAATGGCTTGGTGCCAACAAACCATGGATACAATAAATGCACCAGGCTCACTAAACGTATGACAGCACATAAAGTTCAATCATATTGCATCGCACGTGTATTATTAACAAAATATATAAGAAACCTGGTACTAATATACATTTTGTTCGGGTTTGCACATGACTAAAGATAATGCATGAATGACATAGTTCATGTTTATAACATGGAAGATAATGCATATCATGTTTATACTACTATTTAATGAAAAATCGTTAACGGAGTCACAGGCTGTAATTGAAAACTTATCTTAACTGTTATCTGTATCTGAATTCTACGAATTCATCGCTTCCCTGTACCGCCATGTTTCGATTACGGTTATTTGAACAATTATGTACGCTAGTCTAGAATATGTCTCTGTAATGGACATTTTTTCATACCATGGTTAAGATTTGGACTGAACACTGATTAACATTGCATTTTCACCAATAAATCACAGCGATATCCCAGTTCTTGGACGTCTGCCACCAGTTCGATATATCTTGGCGACAACTTCCTTGTTGAAGGCTTATCAAGCGATCAAGCGCGTTCAGAGATAACGCGGGGATATGAAGGGTAATAGTGGACTGTTCACTTAATATTAATAAACGTTCTGAGTGTGTTTATAAAAACACACAGAGAATTACCTCAAACACGCATTTAGACGCACTCTGCCAGCATGTCCTACGGATACCATTATCGATTTAATTTTCATTTGTACACGTTTTAACCGTCTTAGCATCTGTGTATAAAATGTCATTGGTTAAAACGTCGGGTTATATCTTTCTTATACGTTATATAGGTAAATGAATACACAATGATTAATAACATATAATACCGTCAAATGTGTCGTTTTGATCGTATAATCATGACTAAATAAAATTGTCTGCATGCCTTAGATATATTTATCGTTTTGCCCATCACCTTTGAAGGTGCAGTTACCAAAGGCCTTTACATGTCGGCGTCATCAATGACAGGAGGGATAACATGCTTGTTATTTCACTATCAATAAGCGTTACCGAGCTTGATAGCAATATATGTCAAGTAACAAATTTAAAATTTTCATTGTGTTATCTTATCACATTTAATACATTTCGAGCTCGTAACTATTCGGTTAAGTCCGTAAGGAACTCGGAAAATGTCGAAATAACTTAGCGGCAGTAGATTGGACGATCGTTCAGCACGAAAGATTACGAGTGTGTCTCCCATTGGGAAAACGAGCAATGGTCGTAATATAGGAGTTTGGAAAATGCATTTAAAGTGATCAATATATGCTGAAAGTTTTTTTTTTATATCATTCCACATGCTAAAAGATCCCGATAATGGTAAATATATATTTGTTTGTAGTGAATAGTGATTACATATTATTTAACTTTATGTCGATGGAAACATAAAATGTTGGAAGGAACTAATGTAAAGTCGTTCATCAAATATCTCTTTAACAATATATGTATTTTGTAGTCAACACATTGATTGATATATATGTTATTCTTTTAGGGAAAATGTTATAAAACAGTAATTAAAAAGAAACAGCCACGTGTTCAAATTTTCCAGTGAAATTTTTTGCGACACGTTATATTTTGATTTTTTTTAATTAAACTTATAACACAAATAGATATAAGGTTATTGTCGAAAAACATTCACAATACACAAGAACTAAGCATTTTAGGAATAAATGTTCATGCGTGACGCGTTCCGGTCACAAAATACTTCGTAGTCGGAAATACACACGTTAATCCATTATAATAAAGCTTTCATTGATAAACGTTTTTCAATATAATATAAAAAGAGTCATTTAATACCATATTTTATTTAACCACCTCAAATGTGTATGAGCAAGAGAGCAATGGCAATCGTTGCAACAAATAGCATTCATGAACGATTAAATGATGTTATGTACTCAAAATGATAAAACTTGAAATACTAATGGTAAAACTAAAATTCTGCTTATCTTGAACACCGGTTTTATGGCTGTTTGCTTTAAATTGTGATTTGATTTACGTTTATTTTATTCGTTTTTAACCTAGCTTAAATGTTTTAAGTAAATATGTGATTATGTTCTATGAAGTAAAAACTCTTTGATTGGCAATTGTGTGTATTATCATATTTTTATATCATATATCACCAAAAAGGCATGTTAAACAAAAACATTAAATTTCGCGATGCGGTTTGATATATGTATGACCATATGAATTGACACGGACGAATTATTGTTTCCGGCTCATTTTGATTTATGTACATCCACATTGTATTAATATCCTTATATTTTGTATTTGTTTGTTCACTGTCAATATGAGATACATTCAATATACATTGCAGGTTGTTCAACGCTGATATTTTGATTGAGAGCTTTTAAACATGCACTATATTTACAGTTTAACACTGCTGTTTTCAGTCCGGACAAACTCCCGTGAGGCAATTCTTTGGTCCCAGTGGACGTTCGACCAATTTCTTAAATCGGATGTCCACGTCAGGTCAGCATGGCGGACACATTAACCCGGCATTCGAAAGAGACGACCCCGGGGATTCGGATGATAGCTCCGACGTCAAACGCAACGGGGATCTCAGCAAACCCGTCTGTTACAGCGACACCGAGTCGGACTTGCGCGAGTACGACGAGTAGGTTACACACAACTTTATGAGTCTCGTGCTTGAACACGGGGTATAATGCATTTGCGTAAAGTGTCGTCCCAGATTAGCATGTGCAGTTCTCACAGGCTAATAATTAGCTACACTATCCGTGTTTATTGTTTTTTTCGTTTTTTTTACGGGGTCTCTCTTAGCGAAGATCTAGTTTAGGCGGAAAGTGTGGTCCCTGATAAACCTGTGCGGACTGTAAAGGCTAACCTGCGACGACACTTGTCGTAAATTCTAGGTTCCAGTTAAAATTTACATATAAACACCACCCATGAATTAAATAACTTACTGGAAAGCGAAAAGTAATGATCATTTTTGGTGCTTAAAAGTAATGTTTCTTCGAAAAAAAAAGTCCTCAGATGTTTAAATCCATGTCTTTGGTCAACTGCGTTCATGATATGTTTTTAAAATGCTATGTTTCACGTAAAACATGCAAAGGCGATTTATTTATTTTGGCGATAAAACACCGTATATGTTGTATACATGTATATCAAGCGTATATATAACCATCTTAACATTACTATTTTACATTTGCTTTCGTGTTTTGCTTACACACTTTTTTGTTTTTATCAGATCAATGTATGTTATCAGATAAACGTACTTGTGAACATTGTTTTGATTCTAAGATGAGCCGACAATATATCACCAATTTATAATACCAATTTGAGAACAAGGCTTTATAGGTCGGTGACTGCTTTTGTTCTTTCACAATTCCAGTACAAATTGCATATAATGATTACAAACAATAGTTTCAAACTTTACTTTACTGTCAACATTATCATCTGTTTATCATCTTTTTATGACATTTAATCTGCACATTTTTTACTCAAATAACCCCAGGTGTGATTAATCCGCTGTGTTTTCGTTCACTGATTCCAGTACCCGTGCCACGTCTTATCCGGTGTTTGTGTCAAACTTTACTTGACTGACAATTGCATGAAGTCTGACATTCTTACATTTATTACTGTGCGAAGTGCCATTGGACATTGCAGAGAACTTTTGCGCAATACAAATTTATTGGAATGTATGTGTCTTGTTCTGTGAAAATTGGGCAAAATGCATGTGCGTAAAGTGTCTTCCCAGATTAGCCTGTGCTGTCCGCACAAGCTAATCAGGGACGACACTTTACGCTTTAATGGTATTTTTCGTTTAAAAGAGTCCATTTTAACCGAAAATCTAGTTTAAGCGGAAAGTGTCGTCCCTGATTAGCCTGTGTGGACTGCACAGGCTAATCTGTGACGACACTTTACGCACATGCATTATGCCCAGTTTTCTTAGAACAAGACACGTATTGTCTTCGACTTTTTTTTTAAGAAACGAGCCTTCCGAGCGCGAAGATAGTGAGTCAGATGTTCCCAATGGGAACGTGACGTCAGGCCGGGTGGGGTTCGCGGAACTGGCTGAACAAACACACCCACCCCCTAGCCCCAGAAAATCAGTAAAGTAAGCACACCTTGACCCGTCATAGTTGTGTTGAATTTTTATACCAATCATAAATGGAACTGTTTTTATATGCACACTAAAAGCTTTGAATTATAATATTGTCATTTGATTATTAATGTATTATGTGGTAGTTTTATATTTCAGAAGCTGCATAATATTGTTTTGTGTCTGTTATTTTGTAAACAATATTTGCTTTCCATTTGAGCAAGATTATTACTGCATAATATTGAATGTTTAAATCGGTGAAAGGGTCATTTATGCTGTGTCATTAAAACCCCATGGGAACAGAACCATCATAATTACTTATATAAATAGTGTGCATGTTCGTATACAAATTCGTCCCAAGAACTACGATACAGTATAGTTACTTGTCAACACTATATTTTCTACACTTTCTGTCAACAATTAAAAACTTTTGACAAAAAATCCATGTATTTATTAAATTTCAGGAAAGTTCCAAAACAGTGGGACCGTTTTACACAAAGCTCCAGCGACAACATTTCCTCCAATGACATTGAATTCTGGGAAAGCGTGTTTGTCGTCACCAAAATTGTCGTCTGTGGACTGTTATTTGCTGTGACTCTGTTTTCAGCAGTGGTGACAAAACTTTGTCTCGTCATAATAACCGCAAACATTTTTCCATCCACAAATGAAACTTCATTAGAAAATCGCTTAAAATCTTTTAACGGGTTTCTTACATATAAGAATGGCGTCACGAACGTTCAGTGGATATGGGCCCTGATTTTGATGTCAGGGGCACCGTATTTCTTCACGTGTGTCAAAGCACTATCGAGGCTGCTGTTTCAGATGTCAGGACGGGCGTCACCAGACTGGATCACAATAGCTGTGGTAGGTATCCATTGGCATTACTTGTAACTTATGCTCGATTGGTCATTGTCGGCTCGGGTACTACTTACATGTACCCCAGGTACTCTTAAGTATACTTATATGTACCCCGGGTACGGTAAATATACATACGTAACTTATCTGTCAACTTTATTTTAAGCTGCAGAATACCATAACATAAGGAAATATGCGAAGAAAACACGCAGATAAAAATCGTATTACAGTTCTTAATGTTATTTACAACCATTGAAAATATTGTTTAACTGGCTGGTGCGTCATTTTTACCAAATGACAATATCAACGTTGGTTTATTGCATTCGGTAAATAAATTTTCATTTCATTGTTTATTCCGCGTTTCCTGGTGCATGGAAATACCATTTGCCATTAACGGTTTCAAATATTGCAAGACAATAGTATAGTGGTAAAACTGATGATGATGATGATGATGATGATGATGATGATGATGATGATGATGATGATTATTATTATTATTATTATCATTATTATTATTATTATTATTATTATTATTATTTTCACTTGTCTTGCAGCAACAATTCCCGAAAATTTCTCTAATTAATACATATAGCATAAGATGGTAATTTATAAACTATCTAACACATGTTTTTCGGTACAATATCGATTTTCTAACGGTTAATGATCATTGACAAGAAATGTGCCCTTGCATCGTCATTCCTGAAATGTAGAGAATATTTGTTTGATTCGGTGGTATAATGATTAAAATTCACGTTTGATCATAGAAAATATTCATGTTATTGCGTATATGTTTAAGGGAAGATCATCCGTAAGTTCTTATAAACATTCATTGCGGAGTAGTCACCCTTGGTAAAATTGGGGAACACAATAGGGAAACCAAACATATACAAACATAGGTACGGTAAAACAATGAAAA
This sequence comes from Dreissena polymorpha, assembly GCF_020536995.1. Lineage (NCBI taxonomy): Eukaryota > Metazoa > Mollusca > Bivalvia > Myida > Dreissenidae > Dreissena > Dreissena polymorpha. Next base: position 13,220,323 of record NC_068364.1, on the reverse strand, counting down.
TTATCGATAACTTTCATTGTTATTTTTCACTGTTTGAAACAGTAAATGATCAGTTGTAATTCACTATGGAATACCGTTAGGGCCATCGTGGTTACACATTAAAATCCAGAAGGCGACAATGCGATAGTACGATGGCGACAATGCGATAGTACGATGGCGACAATGCGATAGTATGATTGCGACAACGCGATAGTACGATGGCGACAATGCGATAGTACGATGACAACAATGCGACAACGCGATAGTACGATGGTGACAATGCGTTTGTCATCTTATTATCGCATTAACGCCATCATACTTTCGCAATGTCGCCATCGTAGTGTCGCACTGTCGCATTGTCGGCATCGTACTGTCGCATTTCCGCATTGTCGCCATCGTGTTATCGCACTGTCGCCATCGTTTTATCGCAATGTCGTCATCGTTTTATCGCACTATCGCATTGTCGCCATCGTACTATCGCATAGTCGACTATCGCCTTCAGGTACACACATTATTCTTATTGCAGAAACAAAATATATGACTTTATAAAGATGTACTTTGAAAGAGGTTACAGTTATAATGAAATCTAATTCTTATTAAGTTATAGAATGGGTACTGATGTAAGGTAAGCAAAATTGTAAAGTATTTTTAAAACCGGCTCCATCTAGGAAAAAATACGATGTGCCCATGTGTACCGAAAGACGATAGACGACAATGCGACAGTACAATCACGACAATGCGACACTACGATGGCGACAGTGCGATAGTGCGATGGCGACAATGCGATAATACGAGGACGACAGTACGATAACGCGATAGTACGATGGCGATATGACTATCGCATTGTCGCCATCGTACGTGTAACCGTGCTTGTCATGTGTTAACATAAGTTATTTTTAAAAACATTTTAGCGTAACGCATGTTTTAAAGTATCTTCGAGTCCCTTGTAAATTCTTTGTTTATGTTCAGCTTTATTTGAACACTAAAACTGGACTTAAGGTAGCGCACCTCTAATGATTTCCCGCGATTTCTTCGAAGGTTGAAGAGCCTACTATTAGGTGCCGTAGCCTAGTGGTTAAGGCGATAGACTAGAAATCTTTTGGGATATTCCCGCGCAGGTTCGAATCCTGCCGACGACGTATACTTTTTTGCGACGCGTTTTATTTATTTTCTTACGTAATTTGATTTAATTTGGCATATAAGCTATATTTATTGTTAAATATGGTGCAATTTTTATGCACATTCTTCAATTATTAAAATTAAAACAACGTTATGGCGAAATTGGGTGATTTACTGTTGAAAATACGAACCATGCATGTTGCATTTTTATTTTTATTTCAAAAAGTAAACGGTAAATCTGTCTAGTTCTTGGTATTTTTGTTGTATATAGTGTTTCTATAAAAACTAAGTTTAAAATATGACTTAAATGATACTATTTTGAATTTTATGACACTTTGTTTTTAACCGACCCAATTTTTACTTGGCTGAAATCACTTACATTTCATGGCGCTCTTCAATAGATAAAAAATTGTAAAAAATAAATATCTGTAAAAGAATACTTATTTCATCTTGTTTAAACTTTAAACACCATTACAGCATCTGTACACACCAACTGCATGCCCATATTTGGAAATTTGAATGAATTATGGAACTTTTATATACCACAGGGGTGAAAATAAACTGGACAAAAGCCGAGCGTGGGGGTGGTTTTAAAAAAATCGGTATATTTTTTTTTAAAAGCATGGAAAGCCTACCTACAAATTTGCATGTAGTTCAGTGAAATGATGCTGATTAAGAAAATAATTAATTAGATTATGTTTGGATATGTGCCCATTAGAGGTGCGCTACCTTAATACATATGCGTCAAGTGTCATCCCAAATTAGACTGTGCGGTCGATAAGGCTAATCGGGGACGACACTTTTCGTATAACCTAGAGACTTTCGTAAAAAGAAAATACCATTCACGCGGACAGTATAGTCACTAAATAGCCTCCGCTGACTGCACAGGCGAATCTATGACGACATTTTAATCACATGCATTGAGCACCTTTTTTCCAGAAAGATGCCCATATGTATGCGTGTGATTTGATGAACGTTAACTCTTTCAGTGCTGGAACCAAATTTTGAGGGCCTTTGCAAACAGTTTGGATTCAGATGAGACGCCACAGAACGTGGCGTCTCATCAGGCTCCAACCTGTTTGCTATTCTGATAGTATTCTTTGAAAAAAAAATCGAAGAAACTGCTAATTTTACAAATTCAGCAGACGACATTTTTGCAGACGACAAATTTCCCAGCATGCAAAGGGTTAATTGATTCATGCTATCCCTGCAGGTATTGCTGGTGGAGACCCTGCACTCCATAGGTCTCAACATCATGATGTTCATCATCATCCCCAACCTGGACCCCATCTCTAGTCTGATGATTGCCCTCTGTATCGGGGTTATACCTGCGTGTTTGAAGGTATGTATCTGGACTCCATCTCTGGACTGATGATTGCCCTCTGTATCGAGGTTATACCGGCGTGTTTGAAGGTATGTACCTGGACCCCATCTTTGGACTGGTGGTTGCTCTATGTATCGTGGTTTTACCGGCGTGTTTGAAGGTAACGACCTGGACCCCATCTCTGGACTGATGATTGCCCTCTGTATCGGGGTTATACCGGCGTGTTTGAAGGTATGTACCTGGACCCCATCTCTGGACTGATGATTGCTCTCTGTATCGGGTTATACCGGCGTGTTTGAAGGTATGTACCTGGACCCCATCTCTGGACTGGTGATGCTCTCTGCATCGAGGTTATACCGGCGTGTTTGAAGGTATGTACCTGAACCCCATGTCTGGACTGATGATTGCTCTCTGTATCGAGGTTATACCGGCTTGTTTGAAGGTATGTACCTGGACCCCATCTCTGGACTGATGATTGCTCTCTGTATCGAGGTTATACCGGCGTGTTTGAAGGTATGTACTTGGACCCCATCTCTGGTCTGATGATTGCTCTCTGCATCGGGGTTATACCGGCGTGTTTGAAGGTATGTTTGAAGGCTAAACACGACGCTGTCGCCGTTTTATCTGTTATTTCATATGCTTAGGGTACTAAATATTAACTATGCTATGTGCACCGTATTCCTGCTTATTCGTAAAAACTTACCACATAATTACTTAATGACTTTATGAATGAATTATTTGTGGATGACGCACATTTTCTACAAAAGCTTAACTTTCGTTTAAAAGAGACATCCTTTAAACGAAAAAATCTTTAAATGCGGAAAGTGTCGTCCCTTATTAGCTCGTGCGGACTGCATAGGCTAATCTGAGACGACACTTTATGCACATGCAGTGAGTCCAGTTTTCCGAGGACGAGGCTCAAATGATCGGGCGTGTTGTAGGTGCGGTATCCCAGACCAAAGGAGGAGGAGAAACGTTCCTTCGCCATGACGTGTGTCGTCACCGTCGTAAGCATCGTGGGTGCAGTGGGCCAGCTAGCGGCCATTGGTGCGTACTGAATGACATTACACTACCCTTACATTCATGCTTATTTATGTTGGACAGTAATTGGCATAACTTGCCGTCATAAATATAAATTAGTTTAATTGTTAATCATAATAATGCATTAACTATGCATTTTTGCAGTATGATAATTAAGAAAAAACAACATACGTTTTGTCTAGGGTAATTACTTGGAATATTTCAAAACTTTGGTATATTCCTCGTACCTAGATTTGTGAACAGAAAAAGCTATCTTTATGTCTATTATAGATATTAAGAATACTAATACAAGTCTAATATAAGTCTAATTAATATACGAATTACATATAAGTAAACTATTTCACTAAGTTTTCATTTACACAGGTAATGTATTACATGCTTTTTCTATTCTTCCTGTAGGCGTATTATTCTACCACGTTAGTAAGATGGAGACAGTCGCCTACAAGATTCTGCTCATAGCCGGCCCCATATTGACCAGTGTATACTGGTGGGAGAACTTCGTCAAGGAGGGCGACAAGAATTCCATCGGCGTCGCCTGGATGGCGAGACAGATGCGCAAGTACCGAACAAAGCTCATGCTCTACGGAAGCATCTGGAAAATGATACTCACTATTCTCGTCCCGACGGCTATTTACGGTATCAGCTGCAACGACGGGAACGCTTGTTTGAAGGCTTTGTACTACAAGGCGGCGTCTGCGAGTCTCCACTCGACCATCGGCCACGTAGAACTCGTCTCCGCAAAGTCGTTCGGCAATTGCTACGCCTACCTGCCTCTAGTGACGGCCACCGTTGGTGCCATTGGAGGAATAGTTACCTTCAAAGTTGGCAAGATCGCGTGCAAGATTATGGCCCAGGTGATTGGATACTCTCTCCCACTAGTGTTGTCCACTCCAGCGGCAATCGGATTGATACTAGGGATGTACGGTGGGGTTTTAACATCAAACGCTGACCCGAAACTCTGCGTGTTGCCTTTTCCGCAATGGGTTCATAACTTTGGAGCCGGTGATTTCTTTCAAAGCCTTATAGGCACACAGTGGACCTTGCTTGTGGTGTACGCTGTTGCATTTGTATCTCTGGTTATGGTCACAAACCACGTCTGGATACCGGGCAAAGAGCGACTGCAAACAACTGATAAGTATGTCACGAATGCGTATTCGTATAGTCTTTCATCGCAGATATGTTTTTTAGTTTAAACCTATTTATTTTACCTCGATTGCATCGAAAGCCTCAGGCTTATTGAAACGCTCTCTGGTCCGTTTCCTGGGCCTTGAACCAGTACTTGGTGTATTTGGGGGAAATCTAAAGAACGCCCCCACCGTGGGGATCGAACCCGTGACCACCCGGTCGCTAGGCAGACACCTTATCAATTACACCACCGCGACCTCATGTTGTTTGCTGACCAATGAGACGTGTTTGCCATTGGACTTCATGCAAACAAGTGCACTGTTTTTCTGGATATATTCTGAACCAAGATTTTTTTCTTTAAATGTATCACATTTGTTTATAAACTAAACAATACCTATAACAAAAAGTTTTATGTTTCTCTATGTAGATGATACATGCTATGTGGGTCTGTTAAACTGTCCGATTGTATTTTTAGATTGTTTGTTCAACCACTATACTGCGGGATATTCTTGGACCAGTCCATGTTAATGAACAGACGAAGAGTTGAAAAGCTGAAACGAGCTTATTTCACGGTACACATTATGTTTTATATTATTAAATGCTTTTATATGAGCTATAGGGAAATGTCAGTTATTTTAAAGCGATAGTTAACTGGTTCTAACAGTGAAAAAATTAATTATTTTGGCTCTTTAACTGTGAAATAACGTTGCTTTTTTGACGCTATGAAATCATTATTCCAGCGAAATTTTTCAGTTTAACGTAAATAAACGGTGAAAAAGCATAAAATGAAAAAAATGGCTTTAGGTATGTTATCGATTTTTATTCAATCGTGATAATAGTTATTAATATTTTCACTCATAAAAATGTAAATTTATCCGATCACTCGTGAATTAAAATCGATAATCTACGGAAACCAACAAAAATCCTCTATTAGCTAGCATGCTGTTCAGGTTTTATGCTGTTTGCTTCTCATCAGTATTTTAGGGTTGGAAATGCAGCCTTTAAAACTTTAATTTTGTAAGAAAGGTCTTTAATTAAAAGGGTTAAATACGACCTGTGCCGCATCTTGTTATTACAGAAAGACAAACTCCTTAACATGAAGCTTGACGACCTGGAGCTCGAGGAGGACGTGAAGGGTCTGGATGCGCAGCTGCGCACGCAGGAGACGCCACTGATCTACATGTGCGCCACCATGTGGCACGAGAACGAGAACGAGATGGTGCAGCTCCTGAAGTCCATCTTTAGGTAATTGTGGTATGCTGCTTTTGTCAACGGCAAAGCGTATATGCATTCTTTCCAACATGTGCACGCTCTGCCAGACCAACTATTGGCTTACCAACTGGGCGCGATGAGAGCTCATAAAACTACTTCATCTATTGGCATTCTGTATTTTCTGAGAAAATCAATTTCGTTAAAATAATCTTTACGTTATATGACACTTTGGTCATGCTTCTTAAAAAGGGGGCTATCTAAATGACCATTAAATATCATATAGGTGTTTCTTTCTAACGAGGTCATGCTTAGAATTTGACCATTCCGCTGCACCAATCATTTGTATTTGAGCCCCGCTCTGGTAAAACGAGGCTCAATACATGTGCGTAAAGTGTCGTCCCAGATTAGCCTGATTAATTTGCACAGGCTTATCAGGGACGACACTCTCCACTTTAAAAGGGGCCTTTTCACAGATTTTAGCATGTACTGAAGTTTGTCATTGAATGCTTTATATTGATAAATTTAAACATTGGACCTAAAAATCTCAAGTAAAAGAACAAAAATACAATTAAAAAAAAGAAAAAAAGTAACCCACAACTGGGCTCGAACCACTGACCCCTGGAGTCCTGAAGTAAAAAGTCTGCAACTTAGACCACTAGGCCATCCGTGCTCATGACATGAGGGCATGTATTTTTTACTTTCTATAAGCAATCCTCGTAGTTTCACAAAATATGACGACAACAACAGAACTTTTTAAATTATTCAATCGTTTCGCGTTGCAACGCTTTATAATTTTCAGGTGTTCAAATCGTCAAAAGATGCATATAATGGATATTTTAGAGCATGGTTAATGTTCAGTATTATCATTTCCTCACAAATATCATAACTAAAACGAAAATTTGCGAATCTGAAACAACTTTTTTTAATTTTGTCAATTTACCAAAACGTGAAAAGGCCTCTTTAAGTTATTTTTGTTTGAATGGAAGTCTGTTCATATTGAAAATCAACTATTGGCGGAAAGTGTCGGACTGAATTAATTCCCATTTTCCTACAGCAAGGCTCATTTTGATTCAGAATGGACGAAGACCAGTCTGCTAGAAGATATACTCAGGTACTATTGAAAAGGCGCGACCCGGACTACTATGAGTTCGAAGGTAGGTAAATAGCTATAGAAAATGTTGTATGCATTGGAGTGTTGACGTGGGATCTGATCGGAAGGTACGTAAATAGCTATAGAAAATGTTGTATGCATTGTGATTGTTGACATGGGACCTGTTTGGAAGGTACGTATATAGCTATAGAAAATGTTGTATGCATTGTGAGTGTTGGCGTGTGACCTGATTGTAAGGTACGTGAATAACTATAGAAAATGTTGTATGCATTGTGAGTGTTGACATGGGACCTGTTCGGAAGGTACGTATATAGTTATAGAAGATGTTGTATGCACTGTGAGTGTTGACATGGGACCTGATTGGAAGGTACGTAAATAGCTATAGAAAAATGTTGTATACACTGTGAGTGTTGACATGGGACCTGATCGGAAGGTTCGTAAATAGCTTTAGAAAATGTTGTATGCACTGTAAGTGCTGACATGGGACCTGATTGGAAGGTACGTAAATAGCTATAGAAAAATGTTGTATACACTGTGAGTGTTGACATGGGACCTGCTCGGAAAGTACGTAAATAGCTATTGAAAATGTTGTATACACTGTGAGTGTTGACATGGGACCTGATCGGAAAGTACGTAAATAGCTTTAGAAAATGTTGTTTACACTGTGAGTGTTGACATGGGACCTGATCGGAAGGTACGTAAATAGCTTTAAAAAATGTTGTATGCATTGTGAGTGTTGACGTGGGACCTGATCGGAAGGTACGTAGATAGTTATAGAAAATGCTGTATGCATTGTGAGTGTTGACATGGGACCTGATCGGAAGGTACGTAGTTAGTTATAGAAAATGCTGTATACACTGTGAGTGTTGACATGGGACCTGATCGGAAGGTACGTAAATAGCTTTAGAAAATGTTGTATGCATTGTGAGTGTTGACGTGGGACCTGATCGGAAGGTACGTTAATAGCCATAGAAAATGCTGTATGTAATGTGAGTGTTGACATGGTACCTGATCGGAAGGTACGTAGATAGTTATAGAAAATGTTGTATGCATTGTGAGTGTTGACATGGGACCTGATCGGAAGGTACGTAAATAGCTATACAAAATGTTGTATACACTGTGAGTGTTGACATGGGACCTGATTGAAAGGTACGTAAATAGCTATAGAAAATGTTGTCTGCACTGTGAGTGTTGACATGGGACCTGATCGGAAAGTACGTAAATATCTATAGAAAATGGTTTATGCACTGTGGGTGTTGTTATGGGACTTGATCGGAAATAATACGTCTGATTAAAGATGCAGACCTTATCACTATTGCTTTTTTAAATCTGAAAAGCGTTACAATAAACCGTCGTATGTCAGTCACGATTCTTAAAGCATGTTGCATCGAAGTTTAGACCCGCAAAATGTTAAGTTCCGATAATCGTTACTGGCTTACCTGTCGTAGGTTCCTAACGAGAGCTGATTGAAATGGTCTACTTTCGTAGGTTCCTTACGAGAGCTGATTGAAATGGTCTACTGTCGTAGGTTCCTTACGAGAGCTGATTGAAATGGTGTACTGCCGTAGGTTCCTTACGAGAGCTGATTGAAATGGTCTACTGTCGTAGGTTCCTTACGAGAGCTGATTGAAATGGTCTACTGTCGTAGGTTCCTTACGAGAGCTGATTGAAATGGTCTACTGTCGTAGGTTCCTTACGAGAGCTGATTGAAATGGTCTACTGTCATAGGTTCCTAACGAGAGCTGATTGAAATGGTCTACTGTCGTAGGTTCCTTACGAGAGCTGATTGAAATGGTCTACTGCCGTAGGTTCCTTACGAGAGCTGATTGAAATGGTCTACTGCCGTAGGTTCCTTACGAGAGCTGATTGAAATGGTTTACTGCCGTAGGTTCCTTACGAGAGCTGATTGAAATGGTCTACTGTCGTACTTGTGTATTCCCAATGTGTGTAGCTCACATGGTCTACTGTATTATGTCGAATGTTTGTAGCTCACATGGTCTACTGTCGTATTTCCAATGTTTGTAGCTCACATGGTCTACTGTCTTATGTCGAATGTTTGTAGGTCACATGGTCTACTGTCTTATGTCGAATGTGTGTAGCTCACATGGTCTACTGTCGTATTTCCAATGTTTGTAGCTCATATGGTCTACTGTCGTATTTCCAATGTTTGTAGCTCACGTGGTCTACTGTCGTATTTCCAATGTTTGTAGCTCACAAGGTCTACTGTCTTATGTCGAATGTTTGTAGCTCACAAGGTCTACTGTCGTATTTCCAATGTTTGTAGCTCACATGGTCTTCTGTCTTAAGTCGAATGTTTGTAGCTCACATGGTCTACTGTTTTATGTCGAATGTTTGTAGCTCACAAGGTCTACTGTCGTATTTCCAATGTTTGTAGCTCACATGGTCTTCTGTCTTAAGTCGAATGTTTGTAGCTCACATGGTCTACTGTTTTATGTCGAATGTTTGTAGCTCACATGGTCAACTGTCTTATGTCGAATGTATGTAGCTCACATGGTCTACTGTCGTATTTCCAATGTTTGTAGCTCACATGGTCTACTGTCTTATGTCGAATGTTTGTAGCTCACATGGTCTACTGTTTTATGTCGAATGTGTGTAGCTCACATTGTCTACTGTCGTATTTCCAATGTTTGTAGCTTACATTTTCCACTGTCGTATTTCGAATGTTTGTAGCTCACATCTTCTTCGACGATGCGTTTGGCGCACATGAGCATGAGGAATTCGAGTTCAACGTCAACTCGTATGTGAAACTGCTCATCAAGTGCGTCGAGCTTTCTGCAAGGTAAGTCCTTCTAGCATCGCTTAGTGTGTTTTACGTCTATAGTTTCCGGGTTTCTCCATGTCTGATCAATTATTATAAGTACTATGATAAGATTTATGAATTAATTAGTTTGAGTTAACAATTTTTAAATTTACGTACTATGAAATGGAAAAAAAATCAAGAAAATTAAACAACACGATTCGTATGCTTGCTTATATTTAAGCTTGAAACATTAAAACCAACGTTTTTCTGTTCCCATTAAACTACATGTACAATCAGAAAGTATTAATACCTATCCAGATTCTGAACACTTGCGTATACACTTACATTATAACTATTCCACCTCAAATGTCCATCATCGATGTCAGAAATAGTTTGCAAGCGCAACAAAATCAAATATTTAAGATATTTATTCCCTTTAAAAATCACGTCTTCAGTGCTCACCACGGTCCAGCCTACAAAATGCCGCCTCCAAAGGTCGTGCCGACCCCATACGGCGGCCGCCTCGTCTGGAAACTTCCGGGATCTAACAAACTGATCGCCCATCTCAAAGACAAGACGTACATTCGCCACCGGAAGCGATGGAGTCAGGTAATCACAGAGCAACACGATCAATTGATATTTAACAATATATCATTGGAATGTAATTGACCAATTGCCAGCTGTCAATCGAAATAACGGATTAACCAATCAGATGCCGTTTATCGCCGCCACATTGTCTGACAAACAGAAACGTAATGAACATTCTATATAAACAGCACTGAGTGGGCATAACGGTCGCTGATTTTGCGAGGGATCAATTGTTGATATTCATATTCTTATAATTGATTAAGACAGTTGCATTACAAGTTCTTATCCAAGTGCGAGATTGTTGTACAAAACTAAGCTTTGAAGTGACCTTACCATTTAACATGTTCTATTTTCCGTCTAGGTGATGTACATGTACTATTTCCCGTCTAGATTATGTACATGTTCTACTTCCCGTCTAGGTGATGTACATGTTCTACTTCCCGTCTAGGTGATGTCATGTTCTACTTCCCGTCTAGGTGATGTACATTTACTACTTCCCGTGTAGGTGATGTGCATGTACTATTTCCCGTCTAGGTGATGTACATGTACTACTTCCTCGCCTATGAACTCTTTAAATCAAAGAACGGCAGAAAGGCGCTCCAGAAGCGCGCCGAGAACACCTTTCTGCTCGCTCTGGACGGTGATGTGGACTTCCATCCGAAGGCGGTGCAGCTGCTGGTTGATAGGATGCGGAAGAACCCCGATGTCGGTGCGGCGTGTGGTCGGATTCATCCGATTGGAAACGGCGCAATGGTGTGGTACCAGAAATTCGAGTACGCCGTGAGTCACTGGCTACAGAAGGCGGCAGAGGATAAGTTCGGCTGTGTGCTGTGTAGCCCCGGATGTTTCAGCCTGTTTCGAGGCTCCGCCCTGATGGACGACAACGTGATGAACCGCTACACCACACCACCCTCGGAAGCGCGCCACTACGTGCAGTACGACCAGGGTAAGCAGTGTGGCGATATTTTGGAAAATAGTAGGTTTGGTATCTGGCTAATGAGCTTTCTTTAGGGTGAAAATAGTTAAAAATGGTTTATTTGTAAAAACAATAAAGTTGGGACGTTGCAATTAACATATAAACGAGACGTGTATAACCATTGATTAACCGGAAAAGATAATTATCAATGTCAATGTACTTAAATGAGTGCGTTAAGGGTGGACTTCTTTATATTTCTTCCTTTTATATGAAAATACATGCATTTTCTTGTAATTGCAAATATATAATATTGTTTGGTAAACTTGATACTTGATATTTCTTACCAGTATTTCCAAACAGCAATGTTCAAATGAAGAATACAAATATTGTTATTGAAGTAATTAAGTATTACATATATATAAATGGATGTTTATCAGTTATAGAAGTAAAGGCCTAGAGCTATTGGGACTAGTGTCTACCACCGAAAGTCAATAACCAAGCCACACTTAAAAAGGTCGCCGTGGCGAATGGATGTCCGCCAGCGACCGGAAGGTCAAGGGTTATATCCTTACCGTGGGAGTGTTCTTTAGACCCCCCATAGACACCAAGTAGTGGTTTTACCCGAGAGCATTTCAATAGACCTTAAGCTTTCAATCAAATCGATCCAAATTAAATAGGTTTAAACTAACACGCCTCAGTTCATACGCCATTTTGAACTTTACTATGTTCTGTAGGCGAGGACCGGTGGCTGTGCACCCTGATGCTGCAGCAAGGTCACCGGGTGGAGTACTGTGCCGCCTCGGACGCCCTCACGTACGCACCCGAGGGCTTCAACGAGTTCTTCAACCAGCGGCGGCGATGGACGCCCTCCACCATGGCAAACATCCTTGACCTCCTCACCGACTGGAAAAGTGTCATCAAGAAAAACCCGGATATCTCCCTGGCCTACGTGTTTTATCAGGTGAGTGTTGCAATAGTGTTTTAAGTTTAGCTTTATCATTTCGCCTTGTAATCGCCTTGTAATCGTACATATACCTTCGAGACCGTTTTTAAGGAAGACAAAAGGTTGGTGCCTTTGTTGCGAGAACATTGGAAGGATGGAGATCGATACACAAAGCTTCATGTTACAATAAGAACGCCTTTATTACTACACACATGTTTGTGACAACGACTGCTCTTTCTACGGAAGCGTCGACCTACAGTACTATATGTGATTTAAAACATCGCATACACGTTTTCTTAATTTCAAAGAATAAATAGACATCATGACCATAGTAATTAAAAACTGTGTCTGTAAACATTTACTAGCATCTTTCATTGATCGTAATATGTATTTGTTTTATTCTTGTCCAGGCTCTACTCATGGTGTCCTCGATTCTAACGCCGGGTACCATTTTCCTGATGATACTGGGCGCCATCAACCTTGCCTACCCGACCATAGATCTGTGGGTGGCCTTGCTCGTAAACGCGGTCCCGGTGGCAATCATGGTGGTGCTGTGCTTCAAGGCAAAGAGTGACACACAGGTAATGATAATGTGTGTCGCGTTCTGAGAAAACTGGGCATAATGCATGTGCGTAAAGTATCGTCCCAGATAAGCCTGTGCAGTCCGCACAGGCTAATAAGGGACGACACTTTTCGCTTTTATGGTATTTTTCGTTTAAAGGAATTCCCTTCTTACCGAAAATCTTGTTAAGGCGGAAAGTGTCGTCCCTGATTAGCCTGTAGACTGCACAGGCTAATCTGGGACGACACTTTACGCACAGGCATAATGCCCATTTTTCTCAGAACGCGACACATGAGTTTCTGTTGTTGTGATTGTGTGTTGTTTTCGTCGTATTCAACAGTTGTTCAATCATATATCGAAAGTCAGTAAACCGTCGCACAAACTTAACTATACCATTAACTATAGCCCAACTTAAAGTCAGGGCAGAATGGCCTTTAAAATATGTTCATGATCAATTAACACACAATGTCGAAGTTAGTATGCCGTGTTTGGTTTTGACCCGCCATATTCGAATCTCTAGTCCAGCGCTCATGAACTGAGCTAGCCGATCCAGCTCCTAAAATCTCAACTAATTTTAAACACATTTTAGTAAGTCAATGATACTAGTAGTGTCAGGGGTTTTATTGTTGATAATTTTTACCAGTCTTCTATCCACAGTGCCTCTATGTTTATGCAATATATGTTTCAAAAATACACAGTGTTCATTTTGATTTTGGTAGTTATTTTGATAAATATTTTTATGCTCTTAGACATAGTGACTGTTTATCATTTATCTCCCTGCTGACGTACGGTTTTCACAGTACCTCAATGCTTATGCAATACACATTCTCAAACTACGAAGCGTTCATATTGATTTTGCTATTTGTTTTGATAACCGTGTTTATGCTTAAGTTATTTTGACTGTTTCTAATTCAGCCTTGTTCTGGGAAACGGGGCTTGACCTATGTGCGTAAAGGGTCGTCCCAGATTAGCCTGTGCAGTGCGCACAGGCTAATCAGGGACGACACTTTTCACCTAAACTGGATTTTCGGTTAGAAGAAACTTTCCTTTTAAATCCATAAAAGCGGCTCAATATATCTCCCAGCTGACGTACGCTGCCATTCTGTCGACGCTGTACAGCCTCGTGATGATGGTCGTCATCGTTGGTCTGCTCCGCCAGGCGGCTGACTACGGCATGTGCTCCGTCACTACCGCCTTCCTGCTCTTCATCGCAGGGGTGTTCATTCTCGCAGCCTTCATACATCCTCAGGTAGTTTCAGATTTGTGTTTGTTGTTTTAGTCGCTCTCTCGTGGTTTATTAACCCGGCATCTTGATGCGAAAGAAATACAATTATGGTTCTGTTCGTGTATCCATGGTCCGTACCACCCACGCGTGCCTGACTCTTTCTGTATGAGATAAACTAGATGCAATGTTTATTCTATTACCAACGTCTTTTATTACATAATTTTGATACTATTCCTTTTATGGTTACTGACAGGTTTCGGAGTATAAGCGTCTTTTTCCCTGAGTATTACCTTGGTGCTCTTTTCTATCACCATAAGTTAGAAGTATATAAACAATAATGAATACGGTTCTAGTTTACCTAAGGTATGTGCAACCTTGTTCACTTATCAAGATGTCTATTTCTTGCAGGAGTTTTGGTGCATCATTCACGGGTTCCTCTACTTTCTGGCCATTCCCTCCATGTCGATGATCCTCATGCTGTACTCTCTGGGGAACCTGAACAACGTGTCCTGGGGAACCAGAGAGAGTAAAACTGCAGCAGGTAAAATGTCACGTGTACCAAAAGATCATCGGCATTACATGAAGTGTTTAAGACTCTTATTTAAGACTTTGTCTTTTATCCGTTTCAGCCCCGAACGCCGGTGAAGATAAAAATAAGAAGCAGCCGATGTTCTCAGGGATTTTCTCTTTCCTGAACGGCTGCTGCCCGAGTTTGCCGATGTTGAGTCACTCCGAGGACAGGAAGATGCAGGCCATCTTGGACAGGCTGGAAGGTAGGATACCTTGAGCCTGGTTATGGGAATACAGGGCTTAATGCATGTGCGTCAAGTGTCGTCTACGATTAGCCTGTGCAGTCCACACAGGCTTATCAGGGACGACACATTTTGCTTTTATCGAATGTTTCGTTTAAAGGGAGTCTCTTTAAGCGGAAAGTGTTGTGTCTGATCAGCTTATATGGCATGACACTTCGCGCACATGCTCATCTATGTTGACATGTATGTGTGCAACCAAATATGTATATATACAAGTACACACATATCTGATACATTTTGCAAATATTTGCTTTAACTATGTTGAAGTAGGGATGGAAATCGTATCCTAAATGGGTATGCGGATAACTGCATCCAATATTGGAATATATTTCACCTACTACAAAAATTACCTAATCCGATTGGCTTAGAGCGGCCACGTTCACGGGCTGTATTTTCCATACACCCCGAGTAATTTCAATACACCTATCAACGTAAAATATGGCGTCTGTTCAATGTACGGGGTTCCAAGCATAAACGGGTCATTTGCAGACATATTCCAATTATTCGGTATATTTATGTGAAACTCGGTGCTAAGTCTCCCGGAAGTTAAGACAATGGCTAAACGTTTCGTATCTACTGCAGCAGACGAAGCAGAAATATATATTAAACATAACCAGCAAAAGGTAGTCGGTGACATATAATCGTTACACGGATAGTAACTGATGGTGTATGGGATATACACCCTGGGTAATTTCATTCCATACTCGAGCTTTGATCTCGTATGTTACGAAATAACTAAAGGTGTATATCCCATTCAGCTACTAGCAGTGTATCTAATAATATCCGGATACCCGTATCTTTTTATACGTAAACTACAAAATACTACTACCAAAATCACAGCACTGTGAAAACGTTTCTAAGAACGGTAAACTAAACAACATAACGCATTTAAATGACGAAATATATAAAAAAAATTAATATAAAATTTATCAAAGTCGCAAAATACGAAATTTTGTTTAAAACACATGGTAACACCCAAACAAACTTTGGCAAGCTACGATATTTACATTCTATATAAGTTTGACACAGGTATGGACATGCACACACATATCTAGCAGTTCTTGATTCAATTATTTGTTAATGCACCAGTAAACAAATAGGGAGGGAAGACCCCTCCCTCACCCTCCCTTAAGTCAAACTTTCCTGCGTACGGCCCTGCATGTTTTTACAATGTTGCCACCCGTTAATTAAAGCCAAGTGGCCCGTTGGCGACAATATTCGGTCAAAAAGGACCATAAAACAAAACACGGAGGTGCAAGTGGGCAATTAGTCCAATACGCTAGTATCACCAAGGTGATTGGGTTTTGTCACGGGCACCCGCTGAGTATCAACCAATTAACGGATACATGAAGTCTGTTAACGATGTCTGGTGTACACGCGTAGGATACGATAAGGAACATAACGTGCATAACAAAATGGACGGTAACGTTTAATCAAGTATTCAGATACTCTTTTACTATCCAGATACTTGACCAGTATTCGGATATAAGGATCTCCAGATATTCGTTACCATCCCTTTATTTATGAGTGTTGTAAAGTCGCTTTAAAAAAAACATAAATAATCCAGTGATATTAATTTCGTTTAGTTAAAGTTAATAGTTGTACGTTTTGATCACGCCTGGTAAACATCTTTCATATTGCTCATAGTTTTGAAAATGAATTTAAAAGCTCCGTTTGAATGCAATACGTAAACAAGAATAATCACAACTTATTTTAACGCCTTATGCAGGGATTGAACAGAACGTCCGAGAATTCAGCAATATTGGCAGCCAGCGCGCCGGTTCAGAGGTCAACACAAACACACTGAGGTCAAGGTCGCCAATCGTCATGGGCGATGTGACAGGACCGAAACTGCCGTTTGCAAGTGTACAGGAAAAGATAATGGGAAACGGAACAACAAGTAAGTACACTGATTGCTTTATTACATTATATTGCTATGTATAGTATCATAGTTTAGTAGAACATCAGGCATTATCAGTTTGATTTCAACGTTTTATTGGTGTGTGTAAATCATGATTTATCGAAAAATGAGTTAGGTGTCACTGTGTCAAAAATCAATACCGAGAAGACACTTACTTTCGCAAAACAGCGTACCGTCATTTCACGAAAAACAGAGATTGAAACCCAAGCAAAAATAATAACTCAAAGGAAGAAGTCTATAACTTATCTAATTTTAAATTATTTTAACGAAATGAGAGAAACCTTTTTACATAATATATATGAGCCGTGCTCTATGAAAAGAGGTTTTGATGCATATGCGTTAAGTGTCGTCCCAGATTAGCCTGTGCATTTCGCACAGGCTAATCACATGCAACACTTTCCGCTTTTATGATATTTTTCGTTTAAAGAAAGTCTCTTTTTAGCAAAAAATCTAGTTTAAGCGGAAAATGTAGTCCCTGATTGGCCTGTGCGGACTGCACAGGCTAGTCTACGACGAAACTTTACGCACATGCATTAAACCCCTTTTCACAGAGCGAGGCTCAATGTAATAAAAAGGTTACAACTGGGCGCAGTTGTTACATTTGTCCATAATGACACACTTGATACATATATACAGCGACATTGTCCAGGCAAGTAAGAAAGGGAATACCGATAATTGAAAAACATTTCATGATGGGCCCATAGCTAGTGGCATATCCCGAGGAAGTTTCACACGTTTGTTAAACTATGAATTTGACGTTTAAAAAAGATTACAATATATTTATATGGAATTGTATATACAAAAGAGTCATGTCAACAAATGTTACATTTTTACCACTAAGCAAATCCACTGTTTACGGAGGAGAAGCAGAAGCGGCGAGACCGGATGTTGAACCCGTACTGGATCGAGGAGGACAAAGACATCCGGCTGTTCCGGCCCGGGGAGGCCCTGAGCAAGGACGAGACGCAGTTCTGGTGGGAGCTGATTGAGGAGTACCTGAAACCCCTCGAGGAGGACGCGAAACAGAAGGCGGAGATCTCCGCCGAGCTCACGGAACTCAGGAACAAAGTCTGCCTCATATTCATCTTGATCAACTCCCTCTTCATCATCGTCGTGTTCAGTCTGCAGCAAGTGGTCGCTTCCGGTAGGTGCTCATTCTGTCATTATCGTCGTGTTCAGTCTGCAGCAAGTGGTCGCTTCCGGTAGGTGCTCATTCTTTCATCATCGTCGTGTTCAGTCTGCAGCAGGTGGTCGCTGCTTGTAGTTGCTTAGTCATGTTCAGTTTGCAGCATTTGGTCGCTTCCGGTAGGTGCTTATGCTATCCGGAAGGAACCCGGTATATAGGTCTCCATGGATGAAACTTTATAAGCAGTATCCGTATAGGTGGAATAGTTTTAGGTCTTTTTTTTTAATGATTATGTCTAAGACTGATTTTTAGTGAGTTATTGCTCTTTTGTTACATATATGGCATTTTCATTTCCTTGCTAGTTGCTCTGTGAATACTAATACATGTATTGATATTGAATTTCTTGTCCCATTGCTAAAAATCAACCTTTCCATTGACGCATCGTCTTGAAATAACAGCCAATTGCACTTTTACTTCCTCGAGCTTACACGAAGAACAAACACGCGTAGGGTTTTGTTTCCGCTTTGTTTGAGCTTGATTCTAATGACGTGCCTTTGCCATCCCCATACGACAAATGCTATTACTAATATGGGCCGTGCTCTGTGAAAAAGAGGTTGAACGCATGTGCGTATCCGCACAGGCTAATCCGGGACTCACTGTCCGCTTTTGTGATATTTTTCGTTTCAAGAAAGTCTCTTCTTAGCAAAAAGAAGTGAAGGCGGAAAGTGTCGTCCCTGATTAGCCTGTGCGGATTGCACAGGCTAATCTGGGACGACACTTTACGCTCAGGCATTAAACCCCGTTATCACAGAGCACGGTTCATATTGGTGACACATTTGCGGCATCAACATCAGCCAACCGGCATTTACGCAATAAGAGCTTTGGCATAAACGCTGCTTTATGACGATGCTGCTTCAGCGAAGCAGCTCGTCTAACTTATCATACCATGAAAAAATTTATCACAATGGCGACCTTTGTAAAAGACCGAGCCAGTCCGATTGAGTTAGCTAAATTTTCTCAATCGGCATAGCTCGCTGATTATCATTGATAAAGCTAATGGCAGCTTGGTTTCCGTCCTCTTTTAAATTTTATCGAGAGGTTCGGGACAGGAACCAAACACAAAACTGGCACTTAAACGCTGTGACGCCGGAAAAACCCAAACGAGTTATTTTAGATTTGATCGAGAATGTAATCCGCCCCCAGTTTCGCTGAATGGGTCAAGTTCCCCACGGGTACTTCTTCCCCGTAACCTTATTTTTTATCGTACCCAAATTTGTTCGTACCCAAATTTGTTTCGTACCCAAAATTTGTTTCGTACCCACTTTTTTTTCGTACCCAAAACTTTTTTCGTACCCAATTTTTATTCGTACCCACTTTTCTTTTTGTACCCAACTTTTTTTGGCATACTTTTTTTCGTACCCAAAATTTTCGTACCCACATACACAATTGTGGAGATGTAGATAAACTTAAATTGATACTTTTATATCCATCCTCTTCAAAAGCATCGTCACACCTGTACTGTTAGTACTTTGATTACAACTCATAATGAAGTAAAACGCGTGTATTAATGTCGTATTTTTGTTCGCTTCAGTGTTGTCGTAAAAATCAGTATGCTTTTCTTGCATAATTTCTCAGTTAAACGCGCTAGATGAAAGATGGTCCATGTTAATATTGAAATAATTTATTTGGTCTGCACGAACAAGTTTTTATAACCGCGCTGTACATTTAAGAATTTCCTCGTAATCTCAGGGTGCAGGATCACGTGACTGTGTTGGGTTCACAATTGATCGTTAATGGATGTAAACACAGCCGGATGTGGTGCTTTTCTTCAAATAACTTTTTAAAACAATTTTTCTTAAGAATTTCAACTAGTGCATTAAAGACAGTTTTTATGCTGATGATGGCAATTTGAAAAAAAACATCAGAATTACTTTTTTTTACTAAGCCTGTGTTATTGGCAAAGTTCGAAGTGTACGGTTATGATGCACGCAACGTAAATTTTGGCACCAATTTTAGACGTATTCAATGATTTATTCTTAAATCTTTAGATATGAACACCAAATGCAAGAAAAACTGTCTTATATGCACCAAAGATTTGTGTAAATGTTATTCAATAACTTGAGAAATTTGCAAAAATAAAATTCTTAACGGTATTTTTACATTCTGTCCAACCCTTCAGGCCTGTGAACCCCGTTGATCCAAGGTCCTACCTAAACATCCAATTCTTTTATTTGACTGGTTATTAAACCGTTTAAAAGAATAATAAGTAGAAACACATTTTCTGATTTACTACCAACATATTTAATAATTTTGATATGTATGTGATACATGTTGTTGTATTATAAATTATTTTTTAAGTTAGACATTAATTAAGAAATAAGGAACCGGTTGCTCTTTTGCCTTAGTCGGCCACGAAAAAGGGACTGTAGTATAAACACACGAAAAAAAAATCGAAATGTGCTTAAATCATTGATACCATGTAAAATAATGTTACAGGTTTTTAAGGTTGGTTGATGTGAAGATAATGTTGAACGAAAACAATGATTTGGTTTGAATCAGAAATACAATTCAAGCGCGAAGAAGAAACCCGAACATTTGTCATAATACATCACATTAACCCATTTATGCCTAGTGGACTCTCCCATCCTTCTTAATTTGATCAATTTATTTCCAAAATTAGGGATGTCTAGTATATTTATTAGCTCCACTGGCCAGAGGCCAGCGGGGCTTATGTCATGGTCCTGTGTCCGTCGTGCGTGCGTGCGTCCGTGCGTGGGTCCGTGCGTGCGTGCGTTAACTTTTTCTTTAAACATCTTCTTCTCCAAAACTACAAGTCTAATTCCGATAAAACTTCTCACAAATATTCCTGGGGTGAACCTCTTTCACATTTATTCAAATTATGCCCCTGGGGTCAAATTTGGCCCCGCCCCGGGGGTCAATACATTGAACATATGGTTATATAAAGCCTATTTTGTGCAAACTTTAAAAATCTTCTTGTCCATAACCATTGGGCCTAGTGCTTCCACATTTGGTATGTAGTGACATTTAATAGTTCTCTACTTTGTTTGTTCAAATTATGCCCCTGGGGTCAAATTTGACCATGCCCCGGGGGTCACAAAAATGAGCGTATGCTTATATAAAGCCTCTTTTGTGCAAACTTTAAAAATCTTCTTGTCCATAACCGTATGGCATAGGGCTACCAAATTTGGTATGTAGTGACATCTAATAGTCCTCTACCAAGTTTTTTCAAACTAAGCCCCTGGGATCAAATTTGACCGTTCCCCAGGGGTCACAAAATTGAACATATGCTTATATTGGGCCTATTTTGTGCAAACTTTAAAAATTCTCTTGTCCATAACCATTGTCCATAATACATCATTGCATTAAAATCTTAAAGTTCTCTACCAAGTTTTTTTTTTTCAAATTATGCCACAGGGGTGAAATTTGACCCTGCCCCGGGGGTCACAAAAATGAACATATGCTTAAATAAGGCCTATTTTGTGCAAACTTTAAAAATCTTCTTGTTCATAATTATTGAGCCTAGGGCTACTAAATTTGGTATGTAGTGACAACTAATAGTCCTCTACCAAATTTGTTCAAATTATTCCCCTGGGCTCAAATTTGACCCTACCCCGGGGGTCACAAAACTGAACATATGCTTATATAAAGCCTCTTTTGTGCAAACTTTAAAAATCTTCCTGTCCATAACCATTGGGCCTAGGGCAACCAAATTTGGTATGTAGTGACATCTTATAGTTCTCTACCAAGTTTGTTCAAATTATGCCCCTGGGGACAAATTTATCCCTTGAAGGCTCCCATTAAAAAGTTGTTCAAGAAAATTTGATTCGTCCAAAAAAATGGCCACAGGAAGTCGTTGAACTTTGCATGTTTATGCGTTTTTGCTAACTAAAAGTTTATCAAAATACACTTGGAATAACTTTTTAATTATAAGAGATAAATGCATACACGTCGAGCGTGAAAGGTAGACCAACATGTTAACTATCCATAAATGTTAACCCTTTACTAAACGACACATTTTGGACTGCCCCAAATTGAAAGAGATTGCAGACGAGAAATAATATTGTAAAGGACTATTTATAAATTGGCTGGGTGGGGTAGAAATCATTGTGATAAAAGGAGAAATTGCTCATCATGAGCAATTTCTCCTTTTTGAAACCGGCAGTCCTGTTTTCAAAACGAAAACAAACTCTTCAGAAGGAGTTATGGTCTATTGGAAGGTCGAGAATGGCATTTGGTACTTAATCATCCCATATCTACAAAGATATTAAATTTATAAGCTTTTTTGCCGTGAATATTATTACCCATCAGTTCAAAAGCACGATCGAAAACATTTCTGCATATGCGCGGACCAGTCTAAGACGTTGTTTACATAATTAGTTCCAAGGTCACAACAACAACAACAACAACAAACCTACATGCATGCATGGGAATCAAGTCTTTTTGCGTCTGTTTAGTTAACACCGTAGTAACGTTTTCCATATATAAAAATGCTCACCCTTCCAACTTTAAGCGCCCAGTGGGACGAGGGATAGAAAGAGAAAGCCACATGCTTGAGTACATTTCAACCAATGCGCATTGCACGCTTTTTTCGCATAAAAAACAGTGAAGCGATAAAGGGCCATCATGGCCCTCTTGTTTCTTTATTTAGAACATTTATTACAGAAAATCCTTTAAGCAAACAGCGCAGACCCTGATGAGACGCCGCATCATGCGACGTCTCATCTGGGTCTACGCTGTTTGCCAAGGCCTTTTTTCTAGACGCTAGGCATAAATGGGTTAATATTATTTTCCAGTTGCTTGAAATGACTTGTCGAATAGCTGTATCCATAGTAGTAATGGGGTATTTTTAGTTACAAAGCAACAGATTTGAAGAAGTAATAGGGAAATAGCTTAATAAATTTAATAACCTTAGGTTTGAATTCCATTTACTTGAATGCATTATTTATCTTAAAAAGCTTATACCAAATATGTCAAGCTTGTATACAGAAAAAGAAATTATTACTTTTTCATTATTCGAATAAGTAAGATGGTCGCTTGTCTTGTTTGAATGAAGAATAAGCAACAGTTAATGTCGATTAAGAATGACTTTTTATTGAGTGTACCATTCTCCATGCATATGGACATCGCCCTTAAAAGACGCGTTCGTTGATAATCGGGGGTAGAATACAATACAAGACACGTTTCTTTCCAGGGACGAATTAATAGTTAGTCGAACCTGCGACCCATGAATTTATAGTTAGTCGAACCTGCGACCCATGAATTTTGTGCCAGTGTGACGTCATGTAAATTCATAAGCCATATACACTGTTCTTTTGCCTATTTGACGTCATGTGAATACATTACCTGTTAAGAATGTTCTTGCGCCAGTGGGACGTCATGTGAAAACTGAATCAATTACCTGTTTTCAATGTTCATGTGCCATTTGACGTCATGTAAACCCATTACATGTTTACACTGTCAGTGTGACGTCATGTGTTATCAATTACCTATGTACAATTTTCTTTAAGGTGGTAGTCTGGCGTTTCCACTTCCTTGCGCCACCCTTGACGACAATGGAAAGGCCAACAAAGGTCAAAGCATTGAGCCAATCAGCGTCGCGTTCACAGTCGTGTTCGGAATACTTCTGTTCGTACAGTTCGTCTGCATGTTGATGCACAGAATTGCGACGCTGCTTCATATCTGCGCCTCTACCGAAATATTCAAAATAAAACGGAAGGTGCGAATGAGAGCAGTCGTGTTATAAATTATTTGTCAAACTTTTATTGCCGAAACGTTGACGTCTTTAAACGAACATTATTATAGACAAATTCTGTATTGAGAATAATCAGCTTACTTACATTATTTTAGCGAAACAATTTTTCATATCATGACACGGGTTAAGCCCTGTTTCGTAAAAGCAAACGTTGTCTTCTCTTATATCTGGTATGTTCATTTTTCTTTTTAATTTTATAAGCATTAAAAGATATAATTTCAATTCTCCAAGAATTACATTGTATTTTGGTTTCACATTTAAACTTAGTTTTTATTCAAAAAGACACTATACACTTTTAATGCGGCACAGATTACCTTGCCTGATCAAGACGCCGAGGACCCGAGCGAAGACCAGAGGACGACAGCAGGAGAAATGACATACAAAGAGGTCAGTGTTCATGATCAATTAACCATATACGCGTTCATATGAACCTCGGTCTGGGAAATCTGGGCTTAATGCATGAGCGTTAAGTCTCGTCGCATATTAGCCCGTGTAGTCCGCACAGGCTTATCAGGGACGACACATTCCGCTTCTATGGAATTTTTCGTTTACACAAAGTCTCTTTTTAACCAAAAAAATAAACTAGTTAAGACGAAAACTGTCTTCCCTGATTAGCCTTTGAGGACAGCACAGGCTAATCCGGGATGACACTTTACGCTCTGCATTAAGCCCAGTTTTCACAGAACTAAGCGCATATATCTTTATTGTCCCACTCAGCAATTGTATGAGGGTTTTACCGGAATCAGGTTGTACGTCCAGTCGACGATGTTGTTGGTCATGTGTATATCTCAACAACAATAATAGGTATTTTCTCGAAAATGCAACAATAGTACGTCAACATTAAGGAAAATGCGGAGCACAAAAGCCATGACACTTGGTTTCGTATGTTTAGACTTAGTGCTATTTGTAAAGAAAACATGTCACTGGCATAGTACGACATCTGTTGGATGTTTCAACTTATGTAGGTAATTTCCTTCCTTTTTTCATGAAATAAACCTATTTATGCCTAGTGGACTCTCACATCCTTCTAAATTGAATCAATGTATTTCAAAAATTAGGGATGTCTAGTATATTTAGTTCTATATTTAGAATATTTCTTACAGAAATTCCTTTAAGCAAACAGCTCAGACCCTGATGAGACGCCGCATCATGCGGCGTCTCATCTGCTTCTACGCTGTTTGCCAAGGTCTTTTTTCTAGACGCTAGGCATAAATGGGTTAAAATCACAAATTTTTACTGTAACCATTCGACAACGATGCGCCCCAGGCGGAGGAACCGTAAGCTCTGACGGTTTTTTGTTATAGATGTATCTCTGCCCGCGCAGTCTATTTCACGTCTTCTAAATAAGGTTTGACTTGGAACTACATTCTATGCAATAACTCGTCATAACCTGAAACATGGAAAAAGAAAATTTAACTAACAGACCCTTACTTTCAGAACGTCATGCACCTGACGCATCAAGGGGTAAATGTTGACACCGAGTGTAACCCTGTCTTTATTTCTTCCCGTCGTTGCTTTAGTTTGATTAATTTTTTACATTATGCGATTGTGGAAGAGTGATTGAGTTGCAATCTTAATTAATACGTGCGTATGGTTATATGAAAACTAATGAATATTAACTTTAACTTTCTGATTACGATAATTTACAATTATGAAAAGTTCCAATTATATTAGCGGTTATCGGTTTCTTAAATCAAATAATCACGCCGTTTAAATTCTTTGATATGTGTTCGTGTTGTTTATTTACATATTTTGTTTGAACACGTTGCGATTTTTAGTTAGATTTTATCACATGTGCTGCATGTTTTCTATTGGCACTCTGTGATGTTGCATGTTTGGTTAGTTTCCAAAGCCATGCACCACTTGTTTTTTTGATTGTACACAATGTTACCATCAATATTCAGATTGAATTACGATGGTTGCTTGCCTTCACTTAGCGTACTTGTTATAACAATAAAGTACTCATAAAGAAAAAAGTCATCAAAATACGAATATAAAAGTCACGCACTTGTACATGCGAAAAAGTATTGTTTACATTTCAATATAAAATTCCCCTGATTAAAATATGAGCCGTTCTCTGGGATAACGGGCTTAATGCATGAGCGTAAAGTACCGTCCCAGACTAGCTCGTGCAGTCTGCACAGGCTTATCAGGGAGACACTGACCGCTTTCAGTGGATTATCTTTAAGGAGAGATTTTCTTCATATAAAAATGCCATTAAATTGGAAAGTGTCCCTGATTAGTTTGCGCAGTCCGCACAGGCTAAGCAGGGACGAAAATAATGCCTTTAAACGGGAAAAACAATAAAAGATGAAAGTAAAGTCTCGATTAGCCTGTGCGAACTGCAACGGCTAATCTGGGACAGAACCTAACGCACATGCATTAAGCCCGGTTTTTATCATAGCGCGTCTTCAAATTGATTCACTAGGAAGTGTACCATTCTTTGCTCGTTTAAATCATGGTCACGCGCGTTATATGTATGTTGCATTTTTCCGCCCTTTGTCTGTTAAAAATCGTGATAAGCTAAGGCCTATATGTGTGATTTTTAAACTTACGTACATTTTATTGGACAATCAAAGAGTAAATTCTTAGTACGGTAAGTTAGAAAACATTCATAATGATCGTATTAGCTATAATGGGTATTGCTGTCTGCGCTCGCAACGCCCATTTTGTTCCAATAATATGAGCCTCGTTCCGGAAAAAAAAATGGGTTTAAAGCACTAGCGTTTAGTGTCGTCCCAGATAAGCCTGTGCGATCCGCGCAGGCTTATCAATGAGGACGCTTTCCGCTTTTATTTTATTTTATGTTTAATTTAAGTCCCTTCTCGGCGAAATTCCAGTCAAGGCGGAGAGTGTCGTCCCTGATTAGTCTGTGCGGACTGCAGAGGCTAATCAGGGACGACACTTTATGCTAATACAATAAGCCCAGTTTTTCCAGGACTTGGCTCAATATGTAACTTACTAAGTATGTAACGTTATTTTTCGGACACAGGTGTACGACATGGTGAGTTATTATATGTAGGTCTCTCTGCGTTCGCTCCGCCCCTCTATCCAATAATATGTAACTCACTGCGTACATTACTGACACCATCTACTGGATGCAGGTGTACGACATATTACTAAGTATTTTTATGTAAACATCTATGACGTCACAGGTGTACGACATGGTGAAGGACATGCAGAAGGACCAGGAAGCGGACAGCAACTCCATCACGTCCGAGTCCAGTTACGCGCCCAGCGAGGTCGACGACGACGAGGACGCCGGTACGTCTTATCGTCTTAGACTTAACATTGTTTATAGCTGGTTAAAATGAAATGAGCCGCGCTCTGTGAAAATGGGGTTTAATGCACGTGCGTAAAGTGTCGTCCCAGATTACCATGTGATGTCCGTACTAGCTAATCAGGGGTATTATTTTCCGCTGTTATTGTATTTTTTGTTTAAAGAAAGTCTCTTCTTAGCGAAATTCAGTATAGGTGGAAAGTTTCTTAGCTGAGTAACCTTTGCGGACTGCGTTTAACCCCTTTTTCCGAAACGGAGGCTCAAATATTAAATAAAGAATCATAGAATATAGCAGATGTGATTGTTGATATTTAATGTTTTACGTGTTAAACAAAAGTAGGATGCAAGGCAGCATGTTTTGTTCACGACGATGAAAAAAACCTTAACATTAAAAGTATGAAATTTATTGTTAACCGTGACACTATCAATTTAATAGCTTGGTTGCGCATCTAATTAAAGTGTGTATACATTTGCTAAACCAAAATAAAAGCACAATATATTAAATAAATATATACTCGTATCTAAACATTTAATGTGATATTATTTATTGCGTACCATTCTGACAGCGATCAGAAAGAAGGAAGCCAGGGAACGCTGGAAGTCCATTGTCAAACATCGCCGTCGTACCCAGGGTAACACTCTTGGAGCCAACTTTAGGAAAAACTTTGTGACATACCAAAGCGCCATCAGAGAACATGAAAACCTTGTACGTGTTCAGTGTTCTGTCAGTCATTTTTGTATTTATAATCAAATGAAGATTCACAGTTGTTTTTACAGCATTTTTTAAAATGTCTACTTGTCGCATAAGCACACATCGCATAAGCTCTATATATTTTAATAGTACAAAAGCATCGCTATACTTTAATGTTTGTAAGTATATGGCGTAAACAGATTTTTTTCTTTTTAGGAGGGAGATGACGAGGAAATAGCGCAGAAATTACGGAAAAAAACTCATTTTAACAGAATGAACACAAAGTCAATGAAAGTACTGGCAACGATGGCTCGAGATCCTTCAACCAAGCAGCGTCTCGAGAAGACGAAGGTGGTAGCCCGAAAACGCTTTGCGGAAGTCATCGAGAGGGTGAAGTTTAGGCAACTAGTAGCCGGCGCCACAGACGAACCAGACGGGCCTGCGAACAAGAAAGTATCCGCAGGCGACATCTTCAGAGCCGCCGCAAAAACAGAACTCGCCAAGAGGAGCCGGACCACCGCCGAGCAGATGGAGGCGGTTGAGATACACCATGAACACGAGGACGGCGAGGAGGCCACCTATAAAAACACTGATGACGGTGGCGCGCGCAGAGAGGGCGACGCGTACGATGATCCAGACTACGCCCTGGTAGGCGAGCACCTTGCGGGTCCCACTCCCGGCCCCTCTACCCGCCAGGTGACCCCTATACCCGCTCGTAAGCTCGATGACGGTCTACTTGACAATGTGTCCGATACAGAGGAAGATAATGTGTATGACGACGTGGCGGCAAAACTTGAAATACCAAAAGTAGAACATGACGAGTGGCCCGAGGAGGACAACTATGAGACCACGGATGGAAATATCGATGTGCTGTTTTAATAATTTCCCTGTGCATGGTCACAATGCCAGAACACGTTAGGACGGTAGGAAGAACAATGAATATCGTTTATAAGTTTGAACCGGAGATGCATCGTCCTTAGTATGAGTCTACTATCTCTTACTGTGATACTTTTATAATGTTTATATTTTTGATACAGCATCAAAGTGTGTTTGCGAATATATAATATTTGTATTCATCATTTTAAAGGGACAATGTCATCGGCAAGGTCTTCACTCCCATATGATTCGTTACAAAGCCTCGATGAGAGATACCCAGAGTATTATTTACATAATAATTAGATAATAATACTAGTTAAAACGTTTTTTTCTTGCATAATGACAAGAGTTCACACATTCTGCGATAACAACCGATGTATATGTGTTTTTTATATATCAAATATCTATCAATAAACAAACATTCCTGTCACGTCAGTTCTCGCGGCCCTCGAGATTTTAGTCATGTGATAAACCACTTAAACAGTAACATAGGTGAACGCAGTGGTAAGTAATAGACTATAGTATTATTTAAAGACAATAGTTATGGAATATAGACGATAACATACGACAAAGCTTGGTGGGACGTCTATAATTGGCCCTAGCCGCATAATGGCCCTCGGGCCGTTACGCTGGCAACTGGCCGATACTAGATGTTTGGCCCAGCTCTGCCGTGTTTTATTGTCTTAAAATGAGTTTGAGACAAGTGTGGAATGTAAAGGCATCAGTGTTCTAAAGATACTTGTATCGTTAAAACTTTTTCCTGCTGCTGTGTTTATCCTGATTATTCAATATGGTGTTGTGTATTTTATTATGTTTTATTTATTTCATGCACTGATTATTCAATATGGTGATGTGTATTTTATTATATATTATATTTATTTCATGCACACATCTTTGTTAAATTCACTTATTTCATGTAATATAATGTTGGTTTACAAAAATAGGAATACAATTATTTGACGACATAATACATTTTAGCGTTCATTCCACAAACGCGCATGATATGGTATATGTGTTACGGGGATTTTATTTGTAAACTGGCATAATGTGAATAGTTGTTATGAATTTATTTAAATAATTTCACCGTTTTTATGTTTATGTCTTAAACCGCTTGAACAATATTTTAATTTATGTTTTGTTTCAATTTATTGTCTGTGTAGAATAGAATCACCGTGCTAGTACTTTAGTTTCCTCTTTTCTGGTAAACACACTGTTGTTAGCAAAAGGTTTTACATTGCAGTTTTTATTTGGCATGTATAACAAAAATTATTAAATTTTATTATGAACAAAATGTATTGTTTTGTTAACTTTTATAAC
The DNA here is from genome assembly GCF_020536995.1 of Dreissena polymorpha. Taxonomy (NCBI): domain Eukaryota; kingdom Metazoa; phylum Mollusca; class Bivalvia; order Myida; family Dreissenidae; genus Dreissena; species Dreissena polymorpha. The sequence goes on along the minus strand of NC_068364.1, from coordinate 13,190,621 downwards.
TGACATCTGTTCGCATTCATTCACAACTCGTGAGTATAATTATGTCATTTTTGTAGTGATTTAAAATATTATAAAGCGATACCAATATAGCACATGTGAAAATGAGAAAACCCTACAGAGAGCCATATTACATAATAATGACCAGCCACGTTGCCTAAAAATGTTGTGGATTAAAGCCGTTACCTATACTGTACCGAACATCTTCATCATTTATATCAACATGTGTGGCTGCAATCAACGATTTCAACAGCACACAATTTCACCAAGAGTATATATACCGCATTGTATATTGTGTCATGGTACGTTGCATGTTGCATGGACATTTAACTTGTAAATCACGCTGTGGCAACATCGTAAATTACCGTACTGCGTTGACAGAATTATTTCCATTGTATCTAATTTGATGCGTTTTACCAATCCCTTCATATAGACAATTGCTGTTTACGGGCTTAAGTAGCCATGGAAACCCATATTGCTAGAATGCATCACATACTGGTAATTACGACATATTTAATTGGTAAAAAAATCAATGCGAAGAATTCCAAAGGTTATTTTTACATAACTTAGTAACATGTCGTCGGGATATTATTAGTTTCACGGCTTCTTACTGAACACGTACGGTTTGTTACAGGGCCAGTTAATAAATATTGGACAGCTCAAACCAAACATTACTTATCTTTGCTACCATACAAACAAAGTTTTAGCGCTAGCTAGAAAACTATTTTTTAATTAAAGAATATCAATTTCCACTTGGATGTTTGTCTTACTCATGTTTTTATGTCCCTCGGTCTATACTGGGGACATATTGTTTTTGCCGTGTATGTTTGTTGGTTTGTTTGCGTCAAACTTTAACATTGGCCATAACTTTTGAAAATATTGAAGAAAGCAACTTGATATTTGGCACGCATATGTACCTCATGGAGCTGCATATTTGAGTTGTGAAAGGTCAAGGTCATCCTTCAAGGTCAAATATATGGGGGGACTTAATTGTATGATTAAATGGTAGCACCAACACTTACTGGCATTCGCAACAGCAAACTGAGGCTTTGTCAACAGCAATAGTATTGAGCGTTCACAGGTAGATATTCTTAAATATTTTTAGGTGATAAAACGTAAGTAAATAATTCTGTTGCTTTTGTAAGTGTGGCTGTGAATCCACGTGTCTTATAAATCAAATATATAATGTGTTAAATATTGAGACAGACTTCTCAAAATGCTCAACAATAGATATGGGCCGTGCTCTGTGAAAAGGGGGTGTAATGCATGTGCGTTAAGTATCGTACCAGTTTTGCCTATTCAGTCCACACAGGCTAATCAGGGACGACACTTCCCGCTTTTATGCTATTTTTCGTTTCAAGAAAGTATATTCTTAGCAAAAATCAAGTTTAGGCGGAAAGTGTCGTCCCTGATTAGCCTGTGCGGACTGCACATGCTAATCTGGGGCGACACTTTACGAACATGCATTAAACCCCCTTTTCACAGATAGCGGCTCATATCCAAAAAGCTGTTATAAAATGTAAAAGTCACCGGATGATTTTAGGATTGATAAATGTGTAAACACAAGTTAAGGAGCTCTTTTTGTATATATGGGATCGGTTTTATTTGGGTATCTCAGGACGTCGGGCGTATCGAACTTTTTACAATGCAGTTTAAGAAACGACTTATTGATTGTGCGACTAAAACATGGCATGAAAACTAAATTATTCTTCTAAATGTGATACTTAAAGACACTGGAAGGGACGTGTTCGCTGACTGGGACTGCGTGCCAGTAAATACATAACATTGTTAGATTTTGTACCGCGGAATTGTATAACTTTACTTAAATGAAAAGAATAGAATGTTAGACAGGAAAAATGTTTGTCCTCAGTGAGGCTCGAAACAGAGTCCATTAGACAACCAGTCTTTCGTCTACACTAATTTAATGTCGGGGTTATTTTATGCACAATATATGTGATCCAATCGCTGCAACAAACTTCATCGGGGCCAACATAATTATTCAGTATGAGATATCGTCGTAAATGGTATTTCACACGCTGATTAACAGTGTTCATTTCTTTTTAATCTGTGACAAAATTATCTTCAACGTTTAGCGATACTTGAACATTAAAATGCCGTTTGTTTGCAGATAGTCATTAGCGAAATTTCGATGTTTTAGCCATTCATTTTGAATAGAATAAGGCATGTAATAAGAGATTTATAGAAATCTTAGAACGTGCGAACATTTCTAAATAGAAAACGATTATACCAAAATAGAAGATAAAAACCATAGAAACCTTAGAACGTGCGAACATTTCCAATTAGAAAACGATAATACCGAAATAGAAGATGAAAACCATGTATATTTCCAACGCTCAAAATATTCATACTAAGCATACATTATTTATATAATTTATAAAACTGAGTAAATAGTATTTTCGATTTCAATTGTCTGTTAAAATTGAAAATGTCAATATAAACAATTGTAAAGCATTCCATAATTTGATGGTTATTAAGCATTACTTATCTTCTTCTTAATCTTATGTATGAATCTATGTTTTCTTTTGTATCTAGACAACACTATATTTATTTGAAGCATTTATATTTTGCAACCTTTTTTTTTCCTGACAGGTGACTTTTCTTTCCAAATGTCTTTACTTGATTGAATCTGTCTCGAACCGGATGGATAATGGCATATTCTTGTCGTTTTTTTGTATTTGGTCATCTTTACTCTGATGCTAAGGACTAACTCGTATTTTTTCAAAATCACATTATATTTATAAATATGCAATATTGGTACTTAATGTGATATGTGATCCTGAAGGTAAACAATAACAATCAACATGTTTATATGAAAATCAACACGCATTATCAATGTTTTGTGGCAGTACATAAAACTAATGATTAGTTTTTAGCCAAACACCAACGTAGTTTTTCTTCATGCTTGTTGACATACTCTGTTGTTTTATAAAACTCATCTTTTCCGCTCGAATGGATATGCCACTTGCACCGCGGTATCCGAAATATTGGCATATCCGAATTCTCGTCGATGAATCGACAAAGGTTTCGCTCCTGAAAATTGAAAAATTCTTTTCTTACTACACTAAATCTCGTATGAACGAATGTTTGCGGATCCGACAAACTGTGCAGACTCCTTGGTGTGGACAGTTTTAAGATCTGTTTTACCAATACTTTGGTTGTTTTGTAGTGTCCACAGCGATAACTGAAGTCGATCGGAGTCCAACCATAGGAATTGCGTAACATCACCAACCTCTGCATCTCGTCTGGGAACTTCTCCAGTAACATGTTGATGATTCCCTCGCGGCCTGTGGCGCCACATATGTGCAGAACATTGTTCTTCTGATTGTCAACAATAAGAGGGTTTACTGGTCTTGTGAGCAGAGCCTTCATGACATCTTCCCGTCCCCAGCCGGCCGCTATCAGGAATGGAGAGAAACCATTTTCATCAGTCATGTTCACATCGCCGTCCTTTTTCAGCAAGTATTCCACTACTTCCAAGTGTCCCCAGTCACATGCGTGGTGCAGCGGCGTCCCTTCCGACATGTCGCGCTCATTGACGCTCGAAGAACGATTAGCATTTTCCGCCAAGAGCAGTTGGATCGACTTCATATTTCCTTAAACAAAAATGTATTTGTTATTTATTTTTCAAGAAATATTGTTCCATATCCGAATGTTTAATAACCATAAAGTGTACAATGTTTCAAATGACTATGCTATGTATAACATATTAGGAAGCAGTGCTGGTATTATGTGTGTTTACTGAATACTCGTACCTATCTTCACTGCCTCACACAGGGCGGTCGTTCCTGCCCGTATAGAGTTTGGTGAAGCTCCGTTTGCCAGTAGAAGTTTGACCACGTCGGTTCCGGTTTTCTCTGGATTTCTCGCAGCCCGAACAAGCGCCACGTCCTTGTGCTCTTGACTCCATCGATGACGCTAACAAAATATGTTATATTAACAGCTTCATACTGCTAGCGCACATGACCCAGAATACCCTTTTAATACACATCCAGTCATGCTAAGGTCGTTAATGTAATGTTAAATAAAAATGGCAATCGCTGAAACAAAAACAATGAAATAAAAAGTGTCGGATACAACGAAAGTCTGTAACGATGGTCAGGATGTGCAAACCTGTATCAGGTCTGTAACGATGGTCAGGATTTATAAATCCTTAAGTCTGTAACGATAGACAGGATGTACAAACTTGTATTATGTCTGTAAGGATGGTCAGGATGTACAAACTTGCATAATGTCTGTAACGATGGTCAGGATGTACAAACCTATAGAATGTCTGTAACGATGGTCAGGATGTACAAACCTGCATCATGTCTGTAACGATGGTCAGGATGTACAAACCTGTATCATGTCTGTAACGATGGTCAGGATGTACACACCTATAGTATTTTTGTAACGATGGTCAAGATGTTCAAACCTATAGTATGTCTGTAACGATGGTAATGATGTACAAACCTGTATTATGTCTGTAAAGATGGTCAATATGTACAAACCTGTATTATGTCTGTAACGATGGTCAGGATGTACACACCTGTATTATGTCTGTAACGATGGTCAGGATGTACAAACCTGTATTATGTCTGTAACGATGGTCAGGATGTACACACCTGTATTATGTCTGTAACGATGGTCAAGATGTACAAACCTGTATCATGTCTGTAACGATGGTCAGTATGTACAAACCTGTATTATGTCTGTAACGATGGTCAAGATGTACAAACCTGTATTATGTCTGTAACGATGGTCAGGATGTACAAACCTGTATTATGTCTGTAACGATGGTCAAGATGTACAAACCTGTATCATGTTTGTAACGATGGTCAGGATGTACAAACCTGTATCATGTCTGTTACGATGACCAAGATGTACAAACCTGTATCATGTCTGTAACGATGGTCAATATGTACAAACCTGTATCATGTTTGTAACGATGGTCAGGATGTACAAACCTGTATTATGTCTGTAACGATGGTCAAGATGTACAAACCTGTATTATGTCTGTAACGATGGTCAAGATATACAAACCTGTATCATGATTGTAACGTTGGTCAGGATGTACAAACCTGTATCATGTCTGTAAGGATGGTCAGGATGTACAAACCTGCATAATGTCTGTAACAATGGTCGGGATGTACAAACCTGTATCATGTCTGTAACGATGGTCATGATGAACAAACCTGTATAATTTCTGTAATGATCAAGTTACCGTTACTATCACTATGGCCCATGTATAAGGTCGATGAATACAGGTACAATCTAAACATCTGTGTAATGTTGATGACCATTGGCATGATGTAAAATCATGTTTCCTTTTGGTAACAATGGCAACGATGTACTCATTTGCATCATTTTTGTGACCAAAGACATGATATACGCAATGTTTTATTTTGGTGAAAATTTGCAGAATGTACCCACCTGTATCATGTCTGTGACGATGGGCAGACATGTGAGGTACTTGCTGTCCATCATGAAGACCCCCTGCAGCTTCACCCCCGCCTCCAGCAACATCAGGTAAATCTCGTGGCTGCCCCTCGACACCGCCGCACTGAGGGCGCTTATCAGCTCCGACCCGACCCACTCACCCGTAGTTTGACCGTGTATTCCTAAAGTACAGGACCGATGTGAAATAATGTGTATTATATCTGTTTGAGCCGCGCTCTGGGAAAACGGGGCGTATGGCATGTGTCTTAAATTACGTTAATTAGGGACGACACTTAACGCCTTGATGGTATTTATGTTTAAAGGAAGCCTCTTCTTCTCGAAAATCCAGTTTGGCGTAAAGTGCCGTCGCTGATTAGCCAGTGCGGAATGAAGAGGCTTTTCTGGGACGACACTTTACTCACACACATTAGTCCCAGCTTTCAAAGAACGCGGCTTATTTATTTTACATGAATTGTATCGAACTACTTAACCTTATAGAAATACTTTTGGCTTTGTTTTCTGGGAAGAACAGCTATAAATATTTGGAAAGATCCCATTGGGAAACTCATTGAGTGAAGATTAAAACCGAAACCTTCTCAAGCTTGACACCATGTATTATTTACTGAACTAATACGGCCTATCAATCTATAACAAGGATGACATTGAGCGCCATAGGCTTATTGAGACAATATCGAGTCGGTTTCTTTGACAAAACCGGTACTTGATGTCTGTGTGGGTATAGTGAAAACGCTGAAAGAGCGGGCATCGGACCCGAGGTACCCGGTCGCTAGGCAAACCAACCACTACGTCACACCAGCCTATACTAGATGTTAATGGCATTATAATACCGGGTTTTACATTGCATCGAACGTCTACCTGTGCTCAGTATAGCTCGAACCAACAATGCGTTAGGCTTCTTTTGATCAATTGCACAAAGAAGTACCCCAACATTTCTTTTGCCGTCACTTTCCTGAAATCAAACAGAATCATATGTTTATTAAAGCTTTCTATAAGTTTCCAAAACTGGTTTAGAGATCATGTTTTCGCAATATTTATACGAACTATTTTCTCGCGTAATAAAAACAAGTTTGAATGAATGTTGTTTTATGTTATGCATATGAATTTGTAATTATGTGATGTTTATACCAGCTGGTCAAACTGACTATATCTGAAGGAAACATACATGAAATATCTGTAAGCAATGTACATGATATATCTGTAATCAACACATGAGATTAATATGTTAGTAACATACACAATAGATCTGTAAGCATCACATGCGGTATATCTGTCAACAACGTACAAGATCCGTTTGTTAGCAACATACACGATATATAGGTAAGTATGGAACGCCATTACTGACTTCATATGACTGTTGTCGTTGTTTGCAATACATTTATCATTATTTTCTGTGGAATATACATTATGCTTGTACTATTACTGCACATAATGATGTAACTGCTGCACGTAATGACGAATGTACCGAACGTAAAGACGTTTGCACAGCCCATAATGATAAAACTACTACACATAATGAGTCATGACAAATGTACCGAACGGAAAGAAGTTTGCACAGCACGTAATGTTGTTACTACTGCACATAATAATGTAACTGCTGCACGTAATGACGAATGTACCGAACGTAAAGACGTTTGCACAGCGCATAATGATAAAACTACTACACATAATGACGAATGTACCGAACGGAAAGACGTTTGCACAGCACGTAATGTTGTTACTACTGCACATAATGATGTAACTGCTGCACGTAATGACGAATGTACCGAACGGAAAGACGTTTGCACAGCGCATAATGATAAAACTACTTCACATAATGTTGAATGTACAGAACGTCAAGAAGTTTGGACAGAACATAATGTTGTTACTACTTCGCGTAATGCTTTAACTACTGCATACAATGACGAATGTACCGAACGTAAAGAAAATTGCACAAAGCATAATGTATATTCCACTGAAAATAATGATTAATGTACTGCAAACAACGACAACAGTCATATGAAGTCAGTAATGGCGTTCCATATGTAAGTATCATACACGATATATCTATAAGCAATGTAAAAGATAAATCTGTAAACAGCATACACGAAATATCTGTAAGCAACTTACACGAAATATCTGTTAGCAACATACATTATAGATATGTTAGCAATAAACACGATAGATCTGTAAGCAATATACACGAAATATCTGTACGCAATATACACGAAATATCTGTAAGCAATATACACGAAATATCTGTAAGCAACATACACGAAATATCTGTTAGCAACATACACGAAATATCTGTTAGCAACATACACGAAATATCTGTTAGCAACATACACGAAATATCTGTTAGCAACATACATTATAAATATGTAAGCAACATGCACGATATATCTGTAAGCAACATACATGGTGTATCTATTAGCAACATACAATAAATATCTATAAGCAATATAAACGATATATGTAAGCAACATACACACCTTATCTGTATTCATCATGAATGATAAAGCTGTTAGCAAACTACTAGTAATTTATACTAAAGCCTCGCTCTGAAAAAAAACAAGGTGTAATGAAGATGCGTAGTGCCGTCCCTGATTAGCCTAAAAGGACTACACATGCTAGCCTTTTTACGCCTGAACTGGATTTTCGCTAAGAAGAGACTTCCTTCAATCGAAATATACCTCGTTAGCGGAAGGTTTCGCGCAGTCCGCACAAGCTAATCTGGGACGACACTTTACGTACATACAGTAAGCCCCGTTTTCTCAGAGAGTGGCTCATTTATAATTAAATATTAAATACAGACGGGCTGGTCAGACATACAAGAAGTACATCATCGTTATGATATCGCATCGTACTGCCACTTTACGACTTAGTTATGACAACAATGCTTGCTGTAAGTTTACGCCATAGTAAGGGCAACGTTTTAACTGTCATTTTACGACAAAGTCATGATAACGCTTCTTGCTGTCACTTAAAGACATAGTAAGGGTAATGCTTCTTATTGTCACTTTAGGGCAAAATCATGGCAACGCTGTTTATTGTCACTTTAAGTCATAGTAAATGTAAGGGCAACGCTTCTTACTGTTATGTTACGAAAAAGTAACGACTACGCCGCTTACTGTCTCTTTACGACATACAAATGACAACGTTTCTTGCTCTCACTTAACTACATAGCAATGCTATCAATGCTTACTATCACTTTACGACATAGAAATGACAACGCTTCTTATTGTCACTTTACGACATACAAATGACAACGCCGCTTACTGTTCCTAACGACATAGTAATTACAACACTGCTTACTGTATCTTAACGACATAGAAATGACAATGCTTCTTATTGTCACTTTACGACATACAAATGACAATGCCGCTTACCGTCACCTAACGACATAGTAATTACAACACTGCTTACTGCCTTTTTACGACATATAAATGACAACGCTGCTTACTGTCACTTTACGACATAGAAATGACAACGCTTCTTATTGTCACCTTACGACATAGAAATGACAACGCTGCTTACTGTCTTTTTACGACATAGCAATGCCAACACTGCTTACTGTCACTTTACGACATAGAAATGACAACGTTGCTTACTGTCACTTTACGACATAGATATGACAACGCTTCCTATTGTCACTTTACGACATAGTAATGACAACGCCCATTACTGTCACTTTACGACATAGAAAATACAACACTGCTAAATGTCACTTTACGACATAGTAATGACAACGCTGCTTACTGTCTCTTTACGACATAGAAATTTCAACGCTTCTTATTGTCACTTTACGACATAGTAATGACAACGCCCATTACTGTCACTTTACGACATAGAAATTACAAGACTGCTTACTGTCACTTTACGACATAGTAATGACAACGCTTCTTATTGGCACTTTACGACATATTAATGGCAACGCCCATTACTGTCACTGTACGACATACTAATGACAACGCCGCTTACTGTCACTTTACGACATAGTAATGACAAGGCCGCTTTCGGTAACTTCAATCCATACTTATGACAACGCTGCTTACTACCACTTTACGACATAGAAATGACAATGCCGCTTTCTATCACTTTACGACATAGTAATTACAACGCCGCTTACTATCCCTTTACGACACAGTAATGACAAGGCCGCTTACTGTCACCTTACGACATGGTAATGACAACGACGCTTACTGTCACTTTACGACATACTAATGACAACGCCGCTTACTCTCACTTTACGACATTGCAATGGCAAGGCCGCTTACTGTCACCTAACGACATAGTAATGACAACGGCGCTTACTGTCACTTTACGACATAGTAATGACAAGACCGCTTACTGCCACTTTGCGACATACTAATGACAAGGTCATAATACACTAAATAATTTCCCTATGTAATTCAATGTAAATGCGACAACTTTGAGCGAAAATAAATGCAACATTTTGCGCATAGAGACCCCCATAACCATACCTTTTCTTAAAGGCCATTCTAAGCGGAATCGATTTATGCAATAAAAAAGATATGTCATGTACAATGCAAGAAAGAACTTGACACAAATCAAAATCGACTGTTTTTGCAACTTTTTTTTTCGGCCGTTTCTTAGTGGAATGTAACCTTTTCTAGTGCAATGGTTTACTATAGTCTTCACGTGTATCATATTTCAGGGATTCAGTAGTGAACACCTATTCATGCCCTACCATTATCACCGCAAGATAACACCCGAATAATGGTAAAAAGTGTAAAACATGCCTTCCTGTCAACTATGATATTTTTTTAGAGAGTACAGCCCTACATGAAGCGATCATTTAGTGTATTGTAACCACAACGCCGCTAACTGCCACTTTACGACACAGTAATGACAACGCTGCTTACTACCACTTTACGACATAGAAATGACTACGCCGTTTACTATCACTTTACGACATAGTAATGACAACGCCGCTTACTGTCACTTTAGCATCCACGGCAAGTATGATCTTCTCTCGGTCTCCTCGCTTGCTCAAGTAGGAAAAGAAAAATTCGACGAATTGGTCGTGGCGGAATACACGATGTGTGCTGATTGTTTGAACGAATCCGCATAGCAGGTAGTGGATGAACGCCTCAGCCAGAAGCCCAAAGTTCTGCGACGTGACGTGCATGACAAAGATCTGGTCGCGTGACGAGTCAATGACGTCCTGTGTGAACACGTAGTCCACGATGAATTGAAGCTCACTGACTGAAAACGAAAAAAATAAACGATACGATTGTTAAATTAATCGAATGACCAAGCAATGTCACTATGCAAGGGAATTTCCGCCAGTGCATGCATGATGTTAAATGACATTTTTATTTTAACAACTGTCATGTGCATTCTGTAACATGGTAGTTGCATTTCGCCTAGTTACATTAGCTGTACAAGCACTTCATAATACTTGTGTCATATTGATAAGTTTATATTTACTTCATATATATCTTTACTACGTGTGTGTTATTGAGAACTGCAGTTAACCTTTTGGAATTTGTATGAAAGCTAATTCTAACGGCGCTCTTTGTTTTACTATGTGCATTTGGCTATGTTGCTACTGAATTTAACAAGCTGTTAATATCTTTGTGGATCTATATTTCTTCTTAAAGCGGGTATATACGATCTTGTCAAATATTTATTTATTAATATAAAATGTGTAAAAATTTATTATACATATATTTCAATATGAACTAAAATAAAAGTTAAGAAGAACATGTGTCGAAAAATGCTAAATAAGCCAGATATTTAATTCTGAAATCGAAAAAGGCTGTACAGCCGAATTCGCCAGCATGTATATCATGCATGTACGATGTGAATCTAAATTTAGTTTAACGGTTCATTTGAAATTCCTGCAGCGATATCGATTCATACGACACACAAACACTAACTAAAAAGACGAATGCATCGGTTATTGTAGGAAAATAATTACGAATTATCTTCGTCACAATCGGCTCAGGGCCCTAATTTGTATTTGCTGTATTTTATTAAATTCGTCTTAAATGTATAATTTCTCTTGCATATTGTGTGTTATTATAACATATTTGTATCAATATTTTACAATTCAGCACATATAAAAATCGTACATACCCGCTTTAAGTCGATTGCTAGTGCGTCTCTGATTTAGGATTAGTTTTCGGTTTTGCATACACCGCCATTATAAATAGTTCACGTTGCGAAAAGGAGAACCAGTATTCAAAAACATAATTCCAGCGCAAATTGCAGCGTAAATTACTATTGCCGGGAGATCACTCTAAACATCAAAATCAAAATCTCCGGTATCAATCGTTATATATCGACAATCTCTGGAATCCTACGTAAAAAAATGCCTCATTTAAATACAATGAATATTCATTATGTCTAAATACCGTCTTCCAATAGCCTCATTTACTAAAAAGCGGTGAGCGGGTAAAAACATAGTCGTTTACATCATGCCTAATGTTTTGGTGGCCGGGAATGTACAAAATCCAACTCCTAGTCTTAGTCCTGGTGTAATCGCTTTTAGAAAAATGATGCCCAGGTAAGTTCTACTTTTTATGATGTTTTTACACTATAACACGATCTTAAAAGCTTAAACAGGTCTCTGTTGTAACACGTATCGCATGGGAATTGATTTGGTTTGAATTTTACATTGCGTCAACCATGTAAACAGTAGTCACTAGTCAGTATATAAATTCTTTATATTGTGATTTCCGGGTCATTAATGTTGGAGGAAGGCCCCAAGCCTGAATAACTAAATCAATTACTTAGATAGGACGGTGGTCCAGGGATATAGCCTCGGGATACGAAAGTTATGGGTTTGAGTCCCGTGAAGAGCTGGACGCGGGGCTGGACGCAGCCTATTTATCTAAAATTACTGCCAAACCCTTTTTCAATTATACAGACAGCTCAGAGATATATTAAGATCAACATAAAATGGCGTATATGGATTAGAGTCAGAAACGGATATGAGGGTGCCATACATGCTCGATCTTTATATGAAATGTACATGAAATTTCTTGGTTCTTAAGCGTGCTCTGTACAAAGCACAGATACATAGGCTACCCTCTGTGTTTTATACAAGTTCTAGTTGGGATGTAAACATGGAAATTGTCTCTGCAAAACCCACTGACATGACCGGGATTCGATCCTTAGACTTTTGGATTGGTGGTCAAGCGTGACATCACTGAACCACAATGCATCAATCAACATCAGACACAAGTAGGCCTACTGATTAGGTATCCAGGTGGCAGAATAGAGAGTGATAGTATTACTTTGGGGAATTTATTTCACAATTGGACACATACTATTTAATAAATGATATTCTTTATCATTTCTCTTTAATCGTTTGGTTTTTGAGTACACACTAATTTAGATTATTTTTTAATAACTGCAAGAGTTAATTGTCAAAAAGTAAATATATAAATGCGATATTCAAAATTTGATCATGCAGTTACATATCACTTTGTTATGGCCACAACTCTATATTGTTACGGGAAAACAGGGTCAAATGCATACAGGGTTGTCCCAGATAAATAAAGCTTCATCAGGAACGACACTATCCGCCGAATGAATTTTTGTAGGAAAAGACTTCCTTCAAACGAAGTTAACATAAAAACGGAAAATGTCATCCTTATAAGCCTGTGCAGACTGCATAGGCTAATCTGGGAAGACATTATGCACATGCATTAAGCTGTGTTGTCCCAGAATGAGGCTAATTTATTTATTCTCACTTCACTTTGTATTCATAAATGATATGTTTTTTTGAGTTACCATATTTTGAATTGCATATAATTGTGGTTATTAGGGAATGTTTCTGGGCAAGACACACTTCCCTAGCCTTGTGGTGGTTGGTAATTCAGAGATCATGAATTAATGAACTGATGCTGCAACATAGCTGGAAAAAAATGTTGAAAATAACATAATATCACCATACAATTATAGAATTGTAGCTGTATGATGTTTTCTTTAGTAACATTCTATCTTTATCATTTCCTTTTTAGTGAAGAGGAGCAAGTAATTCAAATAAAAGATCTGTGTCCCCGTAGGCTGCTGCATATAGCACAATGCCTAGAAAATCAAATGACAATGGATGTATTGTCTCAAACCGAGGAGGTTTTAAATGATCTGCTTCAACTGTCAAGCTTTGTATCAGTTGAGAACAGCATGTTTTTTGTTGAAGAGGCATTGCAATGTTTGGTGGATAATCCTCAAGAAAATACAGAAAACTTTGTCTTTAGGGTGGAGAATAATACTAGAGGAGAGAAATATGAAATTCCAAGAGAAACTCTTGAAAGCCTTATCCATAGCAACTTGAAGGTGAAGCAAGTTGCAGAACTTCTAAATGTAAGTAAGCGAACAGTTGAAAGGAGAATGAATGAATATAATTTGACCATTCGTCAAAGTTATAGTTAAATATATGATGAAGAACTTGTGGTTGAAGTGTCAAAACTATGCCATGAGCACCCTAATGTAGGATACAGAACAATTAAAAGTATTTTGCAGACTAAAGGACTTTGGATTCAGGAGAACAGAGTAAGAAAATGCGTTAAGGACTGTGACCCTTGTGGTGTTCTGTTTAGAAGAGTATTTTTGTTATCTTCAAGCGTGCATAGAAGAACTTACAGCGTATCTGGTCCTCAAGCACTTTGGCATATCGATGGGAACCATAAGCGTATAAGGTATTTTTTTTACAGTTTGCATACTTGAATAGAATCAGTGTATACACACATGTTCATGTTTAGGAGCATGATTCATAAACATCATAATTTACACAGATGTACATGTAGAATCTATGTATGACCTATTGCTGGGTTTAAAATTTATGGTCATTATAGCTTAGTAATCCATACAAAGCCCTATGTACTTGCTTTTAGGATTGTAATGATATTTGCCAGTTTGCCCAAGGATTTGATAGTGTTGCACACTAAATGTCATCATTATATATCAGTTAATTTTACTGAATGGAATTAATGTAGCTATTAAATTTCCAATATGGACTCAATAATACTGGTAGGTCCAATTCAAGTGAAATTTGGTGTTATTATACATATTTGATTAAGGAAATGATGTGAACCATATTGCTTTGTTTGTGTGTGTGTTGAAAAGGGACATTTTCTGAAAATTTATTGCATACATCTGATCTATGGGAATATTTGCAAATATTGCTCAATCTACCTGTAGCGGCGTTTGTTTAAAGTGGTGCAAGAGTGAGACACACATCAAATTTCTACCATTGATGTTTGGGGTAAATATGCATGTGATCACACATTTTCATAGTATTTATTTCAATAATTAAGAAAGTATATGCTATTCCCTACGTACAAAACACTTATTACTGTTCTGACCCTTGTGTCGCATGAATATTCCTATATTAACAAAACAATTTTGAATAACAATACAGAAATTGACTTGCTGTTTCATAGAAAAATGTCATTACTTTTTCATACAAGGTTGAGTAGATTGAACGTGTAAACACGATCCATATAGTGTCAAACTATTCCAAACTCGTCCGTTTCAGTAATGAGACGAATTATGTGCTTTTCTAGTTCCCGATAATCCTGCAACAATTTTGTTGAAGCAAAACAGAGGGAGGGAGCACATGTATTTGCCGTGGAAAGCCGAGCTTGTATATGGTAAAACTCGATTCTGCCAGATCCTTTCCTCATATTTGTGGGGATCCTTGGGCATCCAACAAGAGATTGCATAACATGTCCCATGTTCAGAGTGATGACGGACTCGGTTATGTGTTCACCTTCCCCCAGTTCAATCCAATGTGTACTGACATTTCCACCTATCAAGAAAAGACAAGAGAACGTTTTAACTACATTTCTATAATGATCATCAAGGTAAATTACCGGTCACCTATATGGTTTTATGGTGGGCTGATATCATGTGCCATCATGGGATTTTATCGGAAATACCAGTTAAAATATTTATCACTTATATAATCAAAATCTGAAAATACAAATTTTCATTAAACAAGACCGAAAGGCCCAAAGTCGCTCACCTGAGATAACAAGATATTATTGGGACAAATCTTCTGACCAAGTTTCATGTAGATCGGAAAATAAATGTGGCTTCTAAAGCGTTTAACAAGTTTTAACTATAGCCATACAACAGCGATATAGATAATTTTTGACCCATGTGGGTAAATACCCCTACTTTCAAAAGCATGGAGGTAAATGGTCAGATTTAAATCATTTTGCCTTGCTTGAAGGGTAATTTGCGAAAAGTAAAACCAGAATATAGCCGCGGTACAGACACACTACTTTAATTATGTTAAACAGTGTTATTTGTTTTTTAACTGTCCTTGGTTTATAGGCTTCCACCACCTCTAGCCACGGAAAACTTTGTTGCCAACTTTCAACAGTTGTTTTATTATCGTTTAAGTGTGTCCTTTTTGATTTGAAATCAGGAAATCAAATCATTCAGTATTGGCAGTACAATGTTTTTACTCGATACAACTTTTGCCGTATAAAAAGAATCAATTTTACTTTGAGATAAGTAATTTGTTTTGCTTCGAAGAAGCCATGCTGACCTCTTCATGTAATTTAATAAACACTTACCGGTAAGCGCTTGACTGTCTGTTAAACAAATTAATACTAAATTTACCATGCGTCTATATGATACAGAGTATACATACCGACTGGCTAACTATTTCTACAATCCAGCGCACAAATTAGCTCTAATTTTTACGATAACCAGTCTCATATTTTGGCGAAAGACAATCAGCTGTTTATATTTTTGTTTACGTTGTACGCAGAGAATTTACATCATTTGCGTAAAGTCCAGATTGGCTTGCTAAAATGTACGCGCGGAAATGATAAATTGAGCGTATCTTGATATTTCTAATTAGGGATGGCATCGAATACCAATATCGGTATTCGAATGTTCGCAAATTCATTCAATCGAATATTCGAATATTCGCATAAAACGGCTGGATTGATTTTTCCTTGTTATGTGTTAATTTCCATTGGTTTGTAAGTTATATCCGTTTGCTAAATACGAGGCTGTTTATTAACGTTGCTATCGAATAATTGTATCGCTGTCGACTAATACTATGACCGATACTGTGATCGGGCACAAATAGAATGAAAAACATCGTGTCATAGAATTTTATTTTTTAATGATTCCACAGATTTGTAGCAGACCGCGCATATGTAAAACTTCGTTTACACACATTACACGTTGCGGTCTTCTTATCCACAGACCGTGTAAAGTATTCCATACTGCAGAAAGGGCTGGTGGCATTTTCAGATTTGAATTATGATTCCTTGATGATTGTTTAATTTATATCATCTGTTACTTTTGAGTAATTCACATATTTAAATGTCTGTTCAAACTGTGATCACAAAAACTAAATTACTATTCGCCAGTAAATTGAAGCCCTTAATTTGTACCTAATTGACAAACAACAGTTCGGGCCCTTTCTTATAGTAGGTATATTGCATTGTGCGATTTGAGTAATTCACACATTTTAATGGCTGTACATACTGTGATCACAAAACGTAATTATTATTCGCCAGTCAATTGAAACCGTAAATTGGCACCCCATTGGCAAACAACAGTCGGGGCCTTTCTTAGAGCGTGTATATTGCATTGCGCAATCAACACTGATACGGGCCGCGTTATCAGTTTGACACGAAGAACGTCACGTCAAACATGTTACTCCCAGGTGATTTCGGTTGCATTTTTGTAAGCGGTTCGCAGGTCATTAAATATTGGTGAAATAACGTTAGGGAAAAAAATGCGAATATGCGAATATCATTTTTATTATTCGAATGCTGACCATTCAATCGAATATTCGAATAATTTTGCCATCCCTATTTCTAATGTGTATTTTACGCTGATACGCAGCTTATCTAGAACGCTGTATGAGGAAAAATGCCCCGCCCCCTGGCAGACATGTTTTTCAACCAACTGGCATCATTTTTGAAGTCATCCAAGATATTATTGGGATGAATCTTCTGACCAAGTTTCATGAAGATCGGACAGTAAATGTGGCCTCTAGAGTGTTAACAGGATTTTACTATAGCCATATAAGGAAAATGCCCCGCCCCTTTGAAGCCATGTTTTTTCAAGCAAACATAATTATTTTTGAACTCGTTCAAGATATCATTGAGACCAATCTTCTTTCCTAATTTCACGAAGATTACACAATAAATGTGGCCTCTAGAGTGTTAACAAGGTTTTACTATAGCCATACAAAGTATATAGCCATATAAGGAAAAATGCCCCGCCCCTGGTTGCCATGTTTTTAAAGCAGCCAAAACCATTTTCAAACTCATCCAAGATAAATTTGAGACAAATCTTCTGACCAAGTTTCATGATGATCGGAAAATAAATGTAGCCTCTAGAGAGTTAACATGGCAAATGTTGACGCCCCACAACGCACGACGGACAAAAGGCGATCACAAAAGCTCACCATGATCACGTTGTGCTCAGGTAAGCTAAAAATAGGAGAAAATCTAACAAGAGCCCATAATGACCCACAATCACTTACCTGGGTACTGAAGTCCACTAAAATAACATTGGTTTTAAAAAAAGGTTTACTTTTCTTCCCATCAACATCTGTGGACACAAAAAATCATGCTTTATGGATCATAAGTTTTTTGCTATTATCTTACAAGTATTTTCAAATGAACCACCGACCTACCACAAGCCATCTAGAAGCCTTCCCCACATGTAGACTCCAAGTGCAAATTATGACCTAAACCATAACCAAATAGGTTTAAAACAAACTTACGTTCAACTTTTTTTAGGAAGATGTTCCAATGGTAGATAATGAGTTCCTCAATTTCTTTTTCCTCCTGTTTCTTCGAAAAGGTTGGTTCGAATAGTTTCATGACCTCATCAGCTGATGGGTACTTGCCCATACTTAGGATAGCCATCCCATCATCTGCATTTTCTTGTAATAGCGAGAGTATGCCATGAAGTTTCAGTCCTAGAAATTAAAATGATTTTCTATAGATTCTTTAGCTACTCACTTGTTACTTCATTCCTTCAGCCCAGAATATTCAAAGCTTAATCTAATAGCTCATAAATACTAATTAGATAAAATGTCAAAAGAAATATAGTGTGATTTGCCTTTTTTTTGTCATGTCAAAAAGAAAAATATTTATTCTTAAGTCACACATAGGCAAATAAGTATACCATGATTAGGAGCTGTCTAATCAGGTTATACTTTATTTGCAAATAATGAATAAAGTTGATTGTATGGGTTAACTCATTAGTCCTTCAAATTTTCAGAAAAAAATGATACCTCTTGCATATTAATTAGCTATAATGGCAACAATAATCATGCGAATGTGTAGAATCTACACTTATTCAACATGGATTTTACAATAAGGGTCATAATTACTTATTATTAACAAACGGGATACCCATAATTACCTAAAAATATTCTTATGTAGAAAACGTATTCTTAAGAGATAGTTATCAAAATCATGCAAATGTTTACCATATTAAAGGCCTTCGCTCTGTTTTTCTTCCATAATTTTGCATCAAATTACCCAGGTATCATTTAGGCTCACCTTGAATTGAGCTTACAAGAAAGCCCTGGGTCGCTCAACTGATATAAAGTGCACTCAAACTTTTAGTTTAAAGTAGTGCGGAACAAACAGCTCAATATCATACTTGGTCTATTCATTGCTAAGAAATATGTTACCTCAAATTTGAGTGAAAACCATTAAATGAAAATTATAGTATTGATTACACAGCAATATGAATCATTCTGAGTACCTTCGATAAACTGTATCGTTGGCGACATATACTTGTACAGGCCGTAGTGAAGCTTGAGTGCATTAGTGTAACAACCACTGGACAGCCAAAAGTTTTGTCAGACTGCTTCTGCATTTTTATACAACATCTTAACTAAGGGTAATTGACACTCTCTGAGTCCTGAATCGGGATTTCATTGCGCATGACCACACGATGTAAATTCCCCAGACAACATAAGCATGCATTTACAATTTTCAAAATAACCATATCTAAAAAATATTTATTTAACTTACTTTAAATACCTATGAAATTATCTTAATAATGCATTATTTATTTTGAAGCAAATGGCATGATTCGAAAAGAGGTTACGAATCGGAAATAGGCATAGTTAAAAACGTCTGGAAAACACTACATCCGGAGGATACTCGCTCAACACGACGTTTGGAACGTAAATGAAAACAAGTTTATAGCAATTTACTTCAAACGGGCATTGCTCTAAAGCCAAATGAAAGCCTAGCGCTCGAATTGGAGAATAAAATAAAATGCAATTTACGTAATAAACAATAATACTTTACCTTTTAGAATAGAAAGGTGACCACACGTTTGAAATGGCGCGATGGAGTAATGTGTCTGGGTAACAACACCGTGCATAAAATTAACATTTTTACGAACACTACCGATAACTACCGAGAATTAATAGAAAACACTGGTTCCCCGTCTCTTATATGAATTCAGTATTACTAATGCGTTCGTCTTAATGCAGTCGGCATTCGGCTTTCTTCATGTGAGCTGCTGCCTTGTGCTTAGTCATTTCGCTTAGTAAAACTTACAATAAATATGCATTTTCACGCATAACTTAGTATTAAAATGATGATAGTTCAGCAACAAGAAGATAGGCACGTGAACTTTTTAACAGAAATGATTCATTTGTCATTTACTCGCAAGAATACATGATTTGCATACATCGAGTAAACATTAAAACGAAGTATGCAAGTAATGTAACACTAACTGATACAAAAAAGCATAAACACGCAAGGAAGACGCATTTATTTTAAAACAAAGCAAAATGCAATTGTCATTTAGCAACATGCATGTAATCGCAGGTATTGCCATGTAATATATCAACATGGTGTTGTCATGAAGTAAACTACAATTGTCATTAAGCGAAACGAAATTGTAATTTAGCAGCATGCATGCACTGGCGGATATTCCCTTCCATAATTAAATGCCATTCTTTAATCCTTTTAGTGGGGTGTCATGTGTCGTGATTAAATTATTTTATACAAATGGACGCACGTTAGTGTTTGTGATTATCGCAACAACATGTGGTTTTATTTGTTATTTCCATAAAAAATGAATCGTATCCTTAATCAAAAGCTAGGAAAAGTTCAAGACATTCGTGGAAACACCTGAATCTGTAAATTAATCTTACTTTCAAGCACGTACTGTGGATATCGCTTCACGAAAGACGACATCATGATCTCCATTACGCTCTCGTGCGAAAACGTGAAGCTTCCGGTTTCTTCATAGAAGAACACGAATGACCCAAGGCTGTTGTACAGCGCGGCAACCACGAGTTCCGGAAGCTGCGCGGAGTCCGAGACCTCGCACACTCCGGCGAGCGTCTCAAACTGCCGTAGGAATACCTCGTCGTCGAGTTGCTGTGGAAAAATAGAGACATGCTATGATTGTATATTTGGTAAAATACCATTGCCAAACTTTCGACTACACTGTGCACGTGTGCATTATCTTTTTCATACGCTTTGGGACTATGATAAACTGTAACCTCCTTTTTGATTCCTTATTCTCTCGATGTGAATCTTAGATTAACGGAAAATGCGAGTAGCAACCATGCAGGAATTAATGATTTAAGTGATATTTGAACGATGAAATAGAGGATATTTGTTCATGTCAGTATAAGATCGTTTGTTATTCACGAGTGATCTGATAAAATATATTTTCACGAGTGGCGCAGCAACGGGTGACATTTTTGTTTTCTATGATCCCTCGTGAAATAACAAACGATCTTACACTGACATGAACACATTTTCTGTTTCTTTTATGCCCCTTTTTCAAGAAAATAATTAACAACTGTTTCCCTTTCGTTGAAAAGTTACCCTTTCTCCCGTGGCGTTCCTCAATACATTTCAACACACAAAAGGACGTCATTTATTTCGACAACATGACGTCACTATTCCAGCAAAATTCTCCAGTTAAACTTTTTTTAAAAATTTGTTGGATTCGATGGAATACCGATTTTAATTCACTCGTGATCATTAAAAGATAATCTTAAAATAGAAAAAGTAGTTCCGCAAATTTGTTATTTTCACCGGTTAAAATAACAATTTATTTATTTTCACTGCTGTTATTTCACTGCAGAAATGTCATATCATCAGGTATAAAAGAATGCAGAATATTAGCTGATTTTATTATTATTATAATTATTACGATTTTTTTAGGAATTGTGTATGTGTTGATTTTGTTCCATGATAACATTTTCTTGTTGGTTATCTATTTCAATAACAGAAAAAATGTACGCTTTGAAATTTGCAAAATTGTCCTTACGAACTGACTTTCAATACACAATGTAATATGACGTTAAAACATTTTTAATATTTGAAATGTATTGTCAAAATACGTAACCATCTAGTTAACATATATTTTCCATAGTTCTTATAAAGGCGCAATGCCGACACGTCAGTAAAAGGAGTATGATCAGAGGAGAGTATATATTTGTCAGATATAGGCTGATTGTATCAATTACAAACAGAAATACACGGCGAGTTGTATCACTTTTTGTTAATGCGCATAAGCCTTTGGTATGCTCCAGTTGTTTATGTAGCGAGGCGTATTTTCGTCTCCTAATTAATGCGCATCTGCATATTGCATGTTGTTTTTGTGAATGTATCCAGTGTCCGACAAATCCATTGCCCGGAGCCCGGGGGCTACCGAAATTTTTTATCGGGCTACTGAAATTTTCCAGCTGACGCCCGCCGGGCTACTATAAATCTATAAGAGCGGTAGCCCGGTTTATTGACAGACATACGTAGAACAAACACGCTGACCATGTGTTTGTACAATGTGTATTGCTTATAATCCGATAACATTATGTATCGATGTGTTTTTCGTCTCCTAGTTAATACGCATCAGCAAATTGCATGCTGCTCTTGTGTTGGACCATAAGTTTTGTTAAAAAACTTTCTGAACTCACAAGAACATTGTATGCTAAAGTTAAACACAAAATAATTTACTTAGGGACTGCATTTAACCTTTCTGAACAATCACTAGCATAGCATATTACGGACTAACACCAACTATTCGTTTTGTAAGGGACAGCACTGCATGGAAATTTTTAAGCAGCGCAATATTAATTTGTAAATAAACCATAAATTTTGTGAGCTGCAATACTTTAATTTTCTAGAACATCATATGCATTAAAAGTTTCAGGTGTACAAGTACCATTAGTTTAGTGGGTGGAATCATGGCACCTCTATAGTAACACAGTGAGCATTGCTTGCTTCTCCACTACATCTTCTATAAGTTTGGTGAGATGCATCATTAGACCTACCAGGAACGTCTTGAGCATTAACCCCTTCCGATGTTTAAATACCAGTGGTTTGGTAAGACGGATACTTGTTCTTTCGGGAAAGCATGCCTTGCTTTAGTTAAACACGGACCAGAAATTTGGTGATGGGCAATATAACACCTTAAGTTTGGGGAGCATTATGAGCATCCCATGCTTCAGTTGTACATGTACCTTTATTTGGTGGGACGCATCATTATCCCTTTCTGGTACATTATGACCATTGCTTGCTCCAGTTGTATGCGTACAAGTAGTATGCGATCGGCAATATTTCGCCTTTAAGGTAGTGCACCTCTAATGGGCACATATCCAAATATAATCTAATTAATTATTTTCTTAATCAGCATCATTTCACTGAACTACATGCAAATTTGTAGGTAGGCTTTCCATGCTTTTTAAAAAAATATACCGATTTTTTCAAAACCACCCCCACGCTCGGCTTTTGTCCAGTTTATTTTCACCCCTGGGGTATACAAAAGTTCCATAATTCATTCAAATTTCCAAATATGGGCACGCAGTTGGTGTGTACAGATGCTGTTAAGGTGTTTAAAGTTTAAACAAGATGAAATAAGTATTCTTTTACAGACATTTATTTTTTACAAATTTTTATCTATGGAAGAGCACCATGAAATGTAAGTGATCTCAGCCAAGTAAAAATTGGGTCGGTTAAAAACAAAGTGTCATAAAATTCAAAATAGTATCATTTAAGTCATATTTTAAACTTAGTTTTTATAGAAACACTATATACAGCAAAAATACCAAGAACTAGACAGATTTACCGTTTACTTTTTGAAATAAAAATAAACATGCAACATGCATGGTTCGTATTTTCAACAGTAAATCACCCAATTTCGCCATAACGTTGTTTTAATTTTAATAATTGAAAAATGTGCATAAAAATTGCAACATATTTAACAATAAATAAAGCTTATATGCCATATTAAATCAAATTACGTTAGAAAATAAATAATACGCGTCGCAAAAAAGTATACGTCGTCGGCAGGATTCGAACCTGCGCGGGAATATCCCAAAAGATTTCTAGTCTATCGCCTTAACCACTAGGCTACGGCACCTAATAGTAGGCTCTTCAACCTTCGAAGAAATCGCGGGAAATCATTAGAGGTGCACTACCTTAAGTAACATCATGATTATTTCATGCTTTATTTGCACATGTACCATAAGTTGTTTGAGACACAACATTTCACCTTTCTGGAATATGGTGAACATTGTATGTTGCGGTTTAAGTACGTACCATTAGTTGTTTGAGACGCAAAATTGTATCTTTCTGGACCATCATGTGCACTGCGAGCTTTAGTTGTACACGTACCATTAGTAATGTGAACGGTAGCAATCAAATAAGTATAGAACTTTATGACCATTACATTCTGCAGTTTAGGTACGTACCATTAGTTTGGTGATTGGCGAATATTCACCATTCTGAAACATCATGATGATTGCATGCTCGGTTTTATACGTACCATTAGTTTAGTGAGATTCAGCAGTACGCCTTTATGGAACATCATAAGTATTGTACGTTTTAGTTGTACAAGTACCATTATGTTGGTAATCGGCATGCACCTTTCTGGAACGTCCTGCTTCATCTCTACTCTTACCATTAGTTTGTTGATTGTCAGTTTTGTATTGTTCTAAAGCATCACACGCATTTATTGCTTAAGTTACACGCATAACATTAGTTTGGTGAGACGCAGCATTGCACCTTTCAGGAAAATCATGAACATGTCATTCTGCAATTTGGGCGCCTACCATAAATTGTTTGAGACGCAACATTGAATCTTTCTGTAACATCATGCTGCAATTAGGATTCCTGCATACGTTGTTTGAGACGAAGCATTGTACCGTTCTAGAACTTTGCTTACCTACCATTAGTTGATAAGCTTTAGTATTGCAGCTTTCTGGAGCATCATGAGTATTGTATACTGCAGTTCGGATACGTACTGTTAGATGTTTGTGACGCAGCATTGCGCCTTTTGGGAACATCACGACCTTTGCATGACGCAGTTTGTGTACGTACCATTAGTTGTTTCAGCTTCAACATTGCACCTTTCTGGAACATCATGAGTACAAGAGCGAGGTAGCCCACTCGGTTGGACTTGTGGAGGGCATCTAGCTCGTCGTGGAGAATCTCTGCAATGACGAACATAAGAGGTTTTCTTCTATGATTCTCCAAAACATATTTAACGCACGCAGTTACACATGTGAACAGGTAAAAGCATATGACAAACACAAATGAAAAAAGATACTCAAAAAATAAAATGCATTCAGGTTCAAGTATGAAGAGTAAAAAATACATTAATAAAATACCACTCTATTCTATATTCTGTACATACGAATTAAAACACGAAACAGAACAGTTTTATGTGAGGCTTTAATTATCTTCAGTGAATCTCTAGTTTGCATCTTACGCTTCACTCCGAATATAAGAAATGAATTTTAAGTTATAAGGTTTCTGCTGCAAAACGTGTAGATTCGGCTCAGCAAAGGCCGTAAGAGAATTCTGGTTTCTTTCTATGTTCGTGCATGTGTGTGTTCAGTGCAGTATTTGAAGCACTGTAGAACCATATTTTACATCCTTTAGATGTTCACATTTATTAAAAATATAATTCCGTATAGAACCTTCAAATATTATTTTTCCCACATACCGATATTATTCTTCACATGTTCTGGGATATCTGTGATCGGATCCTATTGCTGTCAATATTATTTTTGCTCTTTTCAATTGAGACAAATTAGATTATAATGCTCACATGCACGTGAAGATTGATTTCAAAAAAAGTAATCCTACAAAGCGCCATTTTACCAATTGGATGCTCGAAGAAATGCGACCAGACGTCATGGAACTTGTTGTGATTGACATACAAGGAGCAGCACTGCGGAAAGCCCAGTTTGCAGGTGTGCAGCTTGGCGCTCTTGTAGATCTCGGCGCGGACCTTGCTGTCCACCAGGATGTGTTTGGTCAGCAAGAGACGCATGTCCGAGAAATTCAAGTCTGTATGTGAAATACGAAATGGATTAGTTTAGACAATGCTATTTAAATGTATTAATCGTAGTTTGAAATGTTATTTAATTTATTAGTTTATATACTTGTTATTTTTAAAAAACGTAAGAGTTTGAAACATACATTTAATAAAAGTTCAATAATATAATGGAAATAAAGCGCGAAGAGTACTATTTTTTAAGGAGATTGATGCCTTCTACAAACATGTTAATAAGCTACCAGCAACTTCCCATTTACTTATACTCTTCTTGTACCTTTGGATTTGAACTCTACAATGTGCTCGGGATCAAACAGTTTGTATTTGGCCAATATCTCTGCGCATGCGTCAAACACGTGATTGCGGATGGTCAGGATGATCCTGGCAGTCTTGCCTTTCTGGGAGCCAAGAACGCAGCGGTAAATCTTCAAACAGCAGTTATACACATGATGAAACACATGTAAACAGTAAGCGAGACAAAAAAAACACTAAATTAACCCAATTATGTCTAGTGGACTCTCCCATCCTTCTTAATTGGATCAATTTATTTCCAAGATTAGAGATTTCTAGTATAAATAATTCTATATTTAGAATATTTCTTACAGAAATTCCTTTAAGCAAACAGCGCAGACCCAGATGAGACGCCGCATCATGCGGCGTCTCATCTGGGTCTTTGCTTTTGCTAAGTTTTGTTTCTAGACGCTAGGCATAAATGGGTTAAGAAAAAAATATTCGCGTTTTTTCCTATAAGAACGAACATATGTTTACAGGAAATTTTATGTACGCAATATTATTGAAGACATAACGAGTCAAATGACCCCATTAGATACTCCTATTAGTGTTGATATCTTGGTAGATATATAAGGAATGGAATCTACTAAACAAATGATAGTAAACATTGGGGGTTATCGATTTTAGTTTTTTATATCGTCCTACTGCATTTGTCTCTGTATAAACCCGCACATCATAGACTGCTATACATTATTAGACAACAACAATCGGCAGATATGAACAGGACGTCTATTATCGGCCTAGCTCTCACACTGGCTCTCACAAACTCTCAAACACCAGCTTCGGGAAGCTTCCGAAAAAGTCATTAAAAAATGACACATAAGTTGCAGAGACTGCAACGACAATTCAATTCACACCTGACACTACGCGCATTTCCATCCTTTAAGGAAGGACGTACACCATGCTGTCCCCTTTCGTGGAGTGGGGGGGGGGGGCAGAACAAAGACCAGCCGAGTGAGCGACTTTGCTAAATGATTTGTTTTCCATACTTAACTAAAGCATACAACTAAAACTCGCCTGTTCGAAGAACGGTTCCCACTCTTTCAACCTGGTCTCCTCGTAGTACATACTTCCGAACAAGTCATCCATGAAGATCACCCCCGCGGTTCGCGTGTCCACGTAGCGCCACGTGGTCGTGTCCTGCACCCACAGAACCTCATCCGGGTCCCAGAGGGAGCTCATCATGGCAACAGCTGTCGTCGTCTTGCCCTCGCCAGTGTTGCCTTGGGAACCATATATTATACATGTATCATAGGCAGTTGGGGGTATATTAAATATTGAACACCGAGGAGATGTCGACCGAAGTCGAAATAAGTCTTCAAAGGAGGGGGCAATATTGACTCTATCCCAATGCATTACAATTATTTGATTATACCGAACACGTATTGAATATCAAATCAGGTAAACGTAAAGTTTTTATATGAAAATAAAGCGCTAACAAATATGAATTTGTTGTATACGTTTTCATAAACGCCTACGGAATTTTCGAAACACTCGTGAACCTTTGTTTAGCCACATGCGGGGGTATATCAAATATTAAAGCCAGATCGGGATATAAAACTATTTATTTTTGACATCAAACTGCTTGATCTCGCCTTAGATATAATCAATAACCTAAAACTTGATTCAATGAAATGGCTTTATTGTGGGATATGAGTCCTTCATTATATAGAGCATGATCTTCACGCATACTATATCTGCCTTTTAAGTTGCTTTGTGCACGTATTTCTAAGAAGCTGTTATAAACATCCCCGTATGTGATATAAACATGTCTCATTGATGTTCCGACCAATCTTACCGATATGATTTTACTCAATATGTTGTAATATGTTAATTTGTTGTAACTTGACCATGACAACAAAATAGTTTACAGGTGTTAGTTTAATAATTCAAGATAGAATAAGTTTGAAAACAATCCCCTCTAGGTAAACTTGAAGCAGCATAGCAAACAACCGACCATGGAGGAAGAATTGATTGTTTTTCATTTGTCAAGTGAAAGATTTTAAACTAATACAATTGTTGAAAATATCGGCAAAACTTGGAGTTTGCAAACTTCTTCAACAAATCGAAAACTGCATCGTTAGAAAATGTGCCGATCAGTTTTGGACCGGAAACGAAAACAGAACATCAGCGGACGAAAACGTGCTAAATAATCTGGTTGTTCCGGACGGAAGGCACACTGTTATTGAAGCGATTAATATGTTGACTCGTTGTAAAATATCGCACATATCAAAATATCACACGCAAAATTTGGAGATCTTTATAGTTTGAGGCAAACATCAATTTTCAAAAACGACGGTGATAACACCTTTAAAGTACCCCGGTAAAACGAGAGGTACATATTTTGTCGATCAAAATTTCATAGCAAGAGCAATGTAATTAAATCGTTTTTATTTAAGGAACCAAATTGATATAGGAAATAACAATATTATTGAAAATCTAAGAGTCGCGTTCTGTGAAAAAGGGGTTTAATGCAGGTGCGACACTTTCTGCCTCTTCTAAATAAAAATCCAATCAAGACAGAAAGTGTCGTCCTTGATACGCCTGTGCGGACTGATCAGGCTATTATGTGACGACACGTTACGCACATGCATTAAGCCTATTTCTCCAATAGCGCGGCTCAAACTGAAAGTCGTCAAAGTTTTATTAGACCGAAGATAAAGTGAGATTAAATAGGCAGAAAATTGAAAAACAGGTGTAGCAGACCTGTTGATATCTTTACTAATGCATTATATAAGAGTGTGTACGTTTGAGACTTTGAAGAATTGTAACAATATTAAATACTATAGGGACTCTAAAAAATACCGAAACATAATCGTCATTTTATTTTATATCATAAAAATGATAGTGGTATACCGCTGAACACTCAATTATATCAATCAGAATACAGACGGACGGACACAGCGGCGAAATACTGCAGCTTTCGAGGAGAACAAAAAAAACAGTACTGCACAGTGCGATAGCGGATATTTGTTTTGCTTCCATATATTATCAATTTACATCTAAGAGTAATCAGAGAAAAGAAAATATTCAACGTAAAATAACGTCAGCAATTTCGGGGACTCATTTCTATATTTTATATGGAAGACATTCATCCAAAACACGAATGCATGGACGAACGACACAGTACCTTTAATGGCGACAATCCCATTTTCTTGCAGTTTCGAGAGTGCAGTGTCGTACGATTTTAAGCGAACGAACAGTTTGGGATGACGTAGTATCCTCATTAAACGCTTTGTGTTATCTGCCGAAAAAATAAAAATCATCAAACTTGTATTTGCGATATAACAGAACGACATTTATAATTATCCTTAGAGCCCATATAAAAAGCTTGGCAAATTTATTATCACACTCAGCATACTTATTATTTACTGACATTATTTTTTTTATGAAATGTCACATGTTAAAATCATGAAAGTCATTATGAGGTAATAAACATAAAAGAAACGAATACCTTTGCATTCCTTTAGAAGATCCCATGCCTGGTTCAACGGACCTGTTTCAAATAAAAATAATTTATTTTCACTCACACTTCATTTATGGTAGTACATATTCGAAAAGGAACGCATCCCTACTTACATGAAAATTGCTAATGTGATAACTGAAATTACATCGTTGACATTTTTTTCCTGAAAAGAAGTTAAAAGCCATTCAGTAAAGTACATAGAACCATACTTTTTTTAACGTGACACAAGGTCACGTTCATGACAAAGCACCATGCACCGAATGCACCGTGCAGTTTACACCGGGTGTACAGTGTAGCATACACCGGGTGTACCGTGCAGCATACACCGAATGTACCGTGCAGTTTAACCGGATGTACCGTGCAGCATACACCGGGTGTACCGTGTAGCATACACCGGGTGTACCGTGCAGTTTACACCGGCTGTATCGTGCCGCATACAACGAATGTACCTATTTTCTGGACGTGTCTGTCCCCGCTCTCCTTCGCCCAGGCCTTGAGCAGCTTCCTGCACGCCTCTCTCTCGCTGGTCTCCGGCTCGAGTTTCTGTAGAGCCCCCAGCATCTCCAGTCTCTCATTGGCTCCCTTGCGGCCAAGCAACCGCGTAACAACCTGGTACACAGAACTTCGTCTTTATAACAGACTTTATTAAATAAGTCGTGTTCTGAGAAAACTGGGCTTAATGCATGTGCGTAAAGTGTCGTCCCTGATTAGCCTGTGTAGTCCGCACAGGCTAATCAGGGACGACACTTTCCGCCTAAATTGGATTTTTGCCAAGAAGAGACTTCATTTCAACGAAAAATGTCATAACAGCGGAAAGTGTCGTCCCTGATTAGGACGACACTTTACGCACATGCATTATGCCCAGTTTTCTCAGAACACGACTTAAATGTTTGCCTGACTACATTTGAATAATTCACGTAGCACATTTTCATGTTTACATATGACATTTTCATGTTTGACCGATTACATTTTAATGTTTAACAAGCACATTATTAAAGCAAAACGGAAAATGGTAGATCGTACACATACCTCTACCTTATTCATATACCATGTATAAAGAGCACAAACTATATACATGTACAACAACTCTGCTTTGTAACCAAACATCATAGAAAATGCACAATCCCCCCCCCCCCCTCCCCCCCTTAGAAGAAATATCTTTTAAAACCCGAAACTGTGCAACTTGTATTTG
The DNA here is from genome assembly GCF_020536995.1 of Dreissena polymorpha. Lineage (NCBI taxonomy): Eukaryota > Metazoa > Mollusca > Bivalvia > Myida > Dreissenidae > Dreissena > Dreissena polymorpha. Next base: position 13,159,950 of record NC_068364.1, on the reverse strand, counting down.
ATGAACATGTAAATAAACAATTCAACTTAAATAGTTCTTTTTTCAGTACAACGATGAAGCTTAAACGGCCTCTTTCAAAACACATTGTGACAAATGAAGATATTTGAGCTCAGGTCTATAAAAAATAGGCTTAATACATCGTAACATGTACAGGCTAATAAGGGACAACACTTTTCGCTTTTATGGTATTTTACGTTTAAAGGAAGTATGCTTTTAGTGAAAATTCAGTTAAAGAGGAAAGTATCATCCCTTATTAATCTGTGCGGACTGCACAGGCGAATCTGGGACGACACTTCACGCACATGCTTTTAGTCCAGTTTTCCCAGAATGAGGCTCATTTCTATATTACGAAAGTCAACACGTATTGATCATTCGAGTACCAATAGTTAGAGGTAAAGTTATTGAATTCATATGAGTCGCGTTCTGAGAAAACTGGGCATAATGCATGTGCGTTATGTGTCGTCCCAGATTAGCCTGTGCAGTTCGTACAGGCTAATCAGGAACGACACTTTCCGTCTTAATTGGATTTTTGCTAAGAAGAGACTTCATTTACACTAAAAATGTCATAAAGGCGGAAAGTGTCGTCCATGATGAGCCTGTGCGGACTGCACAGGCTAATCTGGGACGACACTTAACGCACATGCATTATGCCCAGTTTTCTCAGAACGTGTCTCATATGTTCCCCTGACGGAGTTATGATTTAATATTTCAAGCTTGCCACACCTCCTTGAATTCATCGACCTTTCTTGTAAACTCCTCATCAAACAGTGCAGGGTCTTTGATGTCCAGGACAAAGTTCCGAAAGTCCCTTATCCTGACAATGTCTGCCACTTTGCTGACATCTTGCCGGTCCGGCTTGAATCTCCAAATGGCGTCGCTAGAACGCTTGAGTCGGCACATGTGACGTAACATCCAGAACGTCAGCACGGCATCAAATTCGGTGACGTTCATAGTATCTGGCTCTATGTCGGGATACAATTGCTTCCAACTAAAACAAATGAAACTAGTCAGTTCATTTTTAATCTATACTTACTATGAATCACTTGATAAATATTAAACATTTGTAAATAGATTGGACATGCCTAGATTATAAGAAGACACGAGCGTTAATCGTGGATATTATCTTCATGGACACTTACTCGCAAGAAAATGAGCCTCGCTCTGGGAAAACGGCGCTTAAAACATGTGCGGAAAGTATCGTACGAGATGAGCCTGTGTAGGCTAATCAGATAACATTCTGTACGCCTAGACTGAAATTTCGTTTATAAGAGATTTCTTTCAAACAAACACAATTCATTAAAGCGGAAAGTGTTGTCATGCTTTGCCTGTGCTAATCTGTGACGATATTTTACGCATATGAATTAAGTACCGTTTTTCCAGAGCGCGGCCCAAATGCAACAAGCGCAAACACTGTTGAAAAAGTCGGGAAAATGAGGAATTACATGAGTAAAATATGTGTCATCGACTTAAGTGAACATACGTACCGGGTGCCGATAACTTTATCAGCCGATGCGAAGCCAATCATTTTCTTCTTGTTAGCCCTGAGGAATTCCTTGAGGGTCGTGTATGGGTACAGACTGTCTATGTACTGCTGTAAAACGTCACGCAGGAGGCCTATACCAACATCGATACACATCCGACACAATCGGATGTAGTTGGCTTCACTTTTCAGCATCTATAAACAAGCGAACAATGCCCTCTTTTTATTTAAAACATTAGAGGTGCGCTCTGTGAAAACGGGTCTTAATGCACGTGCAGTCCGCACAGGCTTATCAGGAACATCACATTCCGCTTTTACTGGATTTTCACTTAAAAGAGACATCCTTTAAACGAACAATCCCAGACAACGGTAAGTGTCGTTCCTGATTAGCCTGTGCAGACTACACAGGCCAATCTGAGGCGACACTTTTCGCCTGTGCATTAAGCCCGGTTTTCCCACAGCGCAACTCATACCGTGGTCTCTGTTTTACGGTTAAAATGTATGTTGACCTAACATTGAAATTGGTTTCTTGACCACAGTGTTAAACACGACATTCTCATTCACAGAACAAAACATTTAACCGAACAATCACCACTGAACCTTTTGGAAGAACTTTATAGGAAACATTGTAATTTGCATTATAATGTACTTTGTATTGCTTTCATCATGGTTGTTCGTACAGTTCTTATCAAAATGCTCGATGACATAACTTATTCATATCATCTTACTGTACTGGAATAAGTATGCACATGCAATATTTTGACATAAGGAAGCAGCTACAAATCAATGTATTTTGCTTCTGAGTTAATATAATAAATATTTAATTATACGATGTTGTGTTTTTTTATTAAGCCTTTATTATAATAAAACAATTAATTTTAAATGTACATTACGACTTTTGTGAATCTATCGGATTATAACTGTAGATATTTTAATACTTTTTATTGTAAACGTTGGTTAGTTTTTTATTCAATTAAGTGATTTAGATCGTTACTCTTTATGTTAAATACGTTCAGTCAACCGAATCCTTACAGTTTCACGTTTCACACTTGATTCACACTTGATTAATACTCAAATCTCACACTTGATTCACACTTGATTAATACTCAAATCACTCTTCCTTTTTTTCCGTGCAATGTATTTGATGAATGTTGAATGTAAATCACGTGCATCGAAAATTAAAATCTGTAATAAGATGTTTTGCTCTGAAAGATTGAACATCTTTGTTACATATAATTACAAAGAAGTATGTTTTTCAGGGTAATTATGTTGCAGTTTTTGCATTATGTTTGTTTGTTTTAATTGTATTTTGTATTGCTTGTATTTTTTTATGATCACCGTCGGATAATGAAATACTTTTTTTTATAGTACTATTGCTATATTTAATATCATTCGATGCCTTGCTTTCAAAGACTGACATTTTATGTTATATTTATCATATATATTATTTTAACTAAATATGTTTTCCGCCACTACGAGTTTTCTGACGCCACAATAGAACTCATGTGAATACCATACGGAAACACTTACATCGTTTTGCTGTTGGTTTGATGCATGGAATGTAGCTTGCGTTTGCTATGTTTGTTTTTAACGTTTTAAAAGCTTTGATATCTACATGAATTAACAGCTGTATTTTCGTTTTCCATGAGTGTTTTGCTATACATATAACCTCGAATTACATTTAAATTCTAGTATTTTTACCTAGAACGTGCGACAACATTAAAAAAACACTTGTTTTCTTCATGAATACAAATTTGGCAAACGCAATACTATGAGTGTAAAATACGCCTTGTGAAAAATTATTATCATAAGTGTCTTTAATAAAGACATCATTCAGTGGTCCACAACGATGAACTTCATAAATAGTTATTAACAAGAAACTCATAAAATGGTTTAATATGTGACGTCGTCAGCGAAAATCAGTCTTGCGTACGCTGACGTTTATGTCGGGAAATCGCGAGATAAAATCTTGTACGAAAATGCGCTGGATATTTCGTCTTTTTCATACAATTTCTCGGCTCATAATTTATGACATGCTTTGAAAATTTCCACAATATAGCATAAATATGTCCTTTAAACACTGGCACAATTGGTGGTTTGTAATCCGCTTATTTAATTCAAATTATTCCCCTTGAAATGAACTGTTTCGTTTGAGCAGTTAACAGGTAGCGCAACCTGTCTCGTAGTGTTCATTTTCAATGTTTATTAAACGCTGTAAATCAAAATGACATCTTATACTAATGGATGTCTTCAATCGAAAAGGTTCGGAAATGATATTTCTACATGCTTAAAATAGGTTAGTGAAAGATACATGTGTATTTTGGCTTTGTGATTAATTTTCGCGACTCGCAAGTTTGACCCGGAAGTAAACTGTACGATAGCAACTGAATTGTTTACATGAAATGGTGGAAGATTTAAATTTGACTTTAAAATATGATGTCTCAATTTATTAACACCAACACTATTCCATGCAAAATTTCACAAGACCAGGACACTTCGTTTTTATATTTAAATGATTTATCGAATGTAAATGAACTTTATTTTGGAACTTCTCACCCCGCTACTCAAGATTTGTTTGATGTGGTAGATGATTATGAAAATGACCTTGAGTATAAGGAAATTAGCCCATGGTTAATACCAAGTAAATCCTGCAATAGTTAATACCAATTAAACCCTATAGCGGTTAACAATCCTTCTTACCAAAGAAATCCTACAATGGTCAATTACAAGGAAATTGTACACTGGTTCATGACAGGGAATTCCTACAATACTTTATAACAAGCAACCCCTACAATAGTTCATAACAAGGCACTCCTACAATAGTTCATACCAAGGAACTTCTAAAATGGTTCATACAAGGAACTTCTACAATAGTAAATAACAAGGGACTCCTACAATAGTTCCTAACAAGGAAACTCTACTATGGTTCATAACAAAGAAACTCTACTATGGTTCATTAGAAGGAACTCCAACAATGGTGCATACAAGGAAGTCATACAATAGTTCATAACAAGGAACTCTTAAAATAGTTCATAACAAGGAAACTCTACAATGGTTCATAACAAGGAACTCCAACAATGGTGCATACAAGGAACTCCTACAATAGTTCATAACAAGGAACTCTTAAAATAGTTCATAACAAGGAAACTCTGCTATGGTTCATACCAAGGAACTCCTACAATGGTTCATACCAAGGAACTCCTACAATGGTTCATAACAAGGAACTCTTAAAATAGTTCATAACAAGGAAACTCTGCTATAGTTCATACCAAGGAACTCCTACAATGGTTCATACCAAGGAACTCCTACAATGGTTCATAAAAAGGAACTCCTACAATGGTTCATACCAAGGAACTCCTACACTGGTTCATAACAAGCAACTCCTACATTTGTTTATAACATGGAACTCCTACAATGGTTCATAACAAGGAACTCCTACACTGGTTCATAACAAGGAAATTCTGCAATGGTTCACAACAAGGAACTCCTTTACTGGCTGATACCAAGGAACTCCTACAATGGTTCATAACAAGGAACTCCTACATTTGTTCATAACATGGAACTCCTACAATGGTTCATAACAAGGAACTCCTACACTGGTTCATTACAATGAAATTCTGCAATGGGTCATAACAAGGAACTCCTACACTGGTTCATTACTATGAAATTCTGCAATGGTTCACACCAAGGAACTCCTTTACTGGCTCATATCAAGGAACTCCTACATTGGTTCATAACGAGGAACTCCTACAATGGTTCACAACAAGGAACTCATACAATGGTTCATAACAAGTAAATCCTACAATGGTCAATAACAATGAAATCCTGCAATGGTTCATATCAATGAACTCCTACACTAGTTCATAACAAGAAACTCCTACAATAGTTCATAACAAGGAACTCCTACAATAGTTCATAACAAAGAACTCTTACAGTAGTTCATAACAAGGAACTCCTACAATGGTTCATAACAAGGAACTCCTACAAAAGTTCATAACAAGGAACTCCTACCAGAGTTCATAACAAGGAACTCCTACAATGATGCATAACAAGGAACTCCTACAAAAGTTCATACAAGAAACTCCTACAAAGATTCATAACAAGGAACTCCTACAATGATTCATAACAAGGAACTTCTACAATGATTAATAACAAGGAACTCCTTCCATAGTTCATAACAAGGAACTCCTACAATGATTCATAACAAGGAACTCCTACAATGATTAATACAAGGAACTACTACAATGATTCATAACAAGGAACTCCTACAATGGTTCATACAAGGAACTCCTACAATGATTCATAACAAGGAACTCCTACAATGATTCATAACAAGGAACTCCTACAATGATTAATACAAGGAACTACTACAATGATTCATAACAAGAAACTCCTACAATGATTCATAACAAGGAACTCCTACAATGGTTCATACAAGGAACAACTATTTCAAAGATTCATAACAAGGAACTCCTACAATGGTTCATAACAAGGAACTTTTACAATGGGTCATACAAGGAACTCCTACAATGATTCATAACAAAGAACTTCTACAATGGCGCATACCAAGGAACTCCTACCATGGTTCAAAACAAAGGCAATCCTAGAATAGTTCATAACAAGAAACTCCAAAATGGTTCATAAAAAGGAAATCCTTTGTTTATAACAAAGAACATCAACAAAGGTTCACAACAAGGAAATCTTAAATTAGTTTATAACAAAAAAATCCTTCAATGGTTCATAACAAGGAACTCCTAATAATTGTTCACAACAAGGAACTCCTACAATGATTCATACAATGGAACTTCTACAATGGTTTATATCAAGGAACTCCTACAATTGTTCATAACAAGGAAAGCATACAATGGTTCATAACATGGAAAGCATACAATGGTTCATAACAAGAAACTCATACAATCGTTCATAACAAGGAAATTCTGCAATGGTGTATAACAAGGATATCCTACAATTGTTCATAACAAGGAACTCCTACAATAGATCATAACAAGGAAAGCCTACAATGGTTTATAACAAGGAACATCCACAATAGTTCATAACAAGGAATTTCTACACTGGTTAATAACAAGGAACTCCTAAAACAAGGAAATCCTAAATGGTTCATAAAAAGTAACTCTTACAAGGGTTCATACCAAGGAAATTATATAACGGTTTATACTAACAAAATTCCTTAATGTCCACTTACCTTCCCAACCTGCTCCCTCTTGATTATGACGCGGGATAACCTGTACCTCGAGTAGATGTAGTTTGACGAGTAGTAGTAGTAGTAATTGTGATAGGCGTGCCAGCGCTCGGGGTGGTCGGCGAACTTGGCAGGGTAGCGGGCGTTCCGACGGACTCGCTCGTCTATTGTCTCGGACACCGTCGTGTGTTTCCGGTTAGTACGAGCGGTTCTGTACGAGCGAGCAGAAAGATCCGGCAGACGTAGATCGCCCTCTGTATTACGGAATATTTATCGAAGGGATTGAATATAAATAATTCTGAGAGGACAAAAAGCTAGTTTTCAATAAGAAGGGACAGAAAAAAGTATGAGTGTAAATTATTCTGCAATGAAATTGGAAAGGGCATCTGTTTGATAAATTATAGTTTTTAAATTTTGATCTAGGTATATTGAATGCCTTGCGTAATTCAATACAAAATATGAAAGACAACTGATATTTATTTCATGAATAAAACGGTGGTGTATGTGTGTAATCATAATTTATAACCCATTTTAATCACACGAGGTTTTTACAAACTATACCCTTAGATAGTATGGGTAAACAAACTGAATGTAGGGAGTGTTACAAAGTCCCCAGTTCATTTGATATTTCTAGACTGAGATTCAAAGACAGTTTATCAGCTTTATCGATTGGTCTGTGTATTAAGTAGCCAACTAACTGAAGAAAAGACGGTAGAATCGTACAAACAAATGAAATTAAAAAATCCAAAGCTTTGACATTATTGAACGCAATACCGTTCAAGTAAAAAAGGTGCATTACGTTCATATTGCTTTAATCTCTACGCTTTTAAAAGTTTTAGTTTTTCATGATGAACTACAGTATCTATAATACACTTCAATTATAGAGTTATTATTCAAACATTCAGCAGACAGCTGGCCTCTGATGCACAAGGATCTGTACGTTGCCTTCCCAATACTTTTTTGAGAAATATCAGGTTCCATGTATATGCTTTCTTGTTTTCTAGTGAATGCACTTTGAGGGGCGTGAATACAGATAGGCGAATGAATATATGAAGAGATAGTAATACATATATATATACAAAAAAGTAAAATTCCATAGTACATGTATAATTACTGATACTTTTCGAGTAATTTCAAAGTTTCACTGTTATTACGGACACACACAGAGACGAAGGGATTAACAGTGGAAGGGGTTGACAGACATACATAAAGAAAACGTAAAGCTGAATGCGGATACTAAGTTTCACGATATTTTGAGTAATATTAATTTCGAATTTGAAAGTTCACCATTGTAAGTATACCAAGTATCATCGAAGTAACTTCAGTAGTTTTTAAGAAATAACAGGAACAGATTCGCCTACTGACGGACTGACGGACAGACATGCGGACATGACGGACGGAGGGTTATCCTAAAGTCCCCTTCGGTGAAACCGATATTGGACTCAAAATTGTTAGCATGTGATGTATGTATATGGTTATATATGCACTTTTGTTAGTTTACCGCTTCTCGTTGTCTTGATCGTCTTCTGTTTTCTTCGTGGCTTTCTCGTCCTGCCGCCAGGGAGTGTTCTTGGAACGCTTATCGACGTTAAACCAGCGGTTGATACCGTATCCAGATTCTGAAAATTGATAAAATAGTTATATTAAAAGTTTTAATTATTATGTAAGTATCTTTATATACAAAACACATAGAGATAAAACAAGTTTCCAAATGCTTATCGCTTTTACAACATGTGCATGCATTACCATTACTATTGGTTACATAATTTAGCTCAAACCAGAATCAAGAAGAGGACATTATATTGTGAGCATATACCTTGACGTAGTAAACAATTGGAATATTAGTTTAAAATCAAGGTCATTCTTAGTTACTCTTATCAAAATCACTAATTTGGTTCCTTTCGACCCTCTTTGCTGGTTCATGTTCCTCATTCTAATTATAATCAAAGCGCTGAAGGCACTGAAGATGTTCGCTATTGCATAATTTAACACGCAATTCATTTTCCAAAATCAATCGCAAGTTTGAAATGAACACACGCCATTCAACTTTATAAAGTGTGTGTCAAAGCGCACGGGTCGAGTTTTGTGTGCATCCTTATTGTTTCATAGAAATAACTTAGACAAAATAAAAACAACATGCTTTTTGGACGTTCTGAAAGCATAGAAAGTATGATGAAAATGGTAATGAGAACTTAATATAAAGAAAATTTGCAGTCACCATCATATTAAAGGAATATTTTCTCTAATATCAAATAACTATCTCACCAAGAATATAACTTCATAATGAAAGTTCCGTGTACAAAACTTTTGATTTTTGACACAATATACAAATTCAAAATATACAATAATCTTCGTATCTTGTATATGGAGGAATAAAAGTATATAAACATTGCTGTTTATGCTTTACTTGTTACCCGAGCAGTTCACACGGTGTCAACAACGCTGACATAAACATAGGTATAGAGCACTAATGCGCTTTTAGGCGTATCTGTTTTACTCAGTTTTCATCTTAGTGACTTTTACATAACGCCAACAGAAACGCATGAATATTTTCGAATATTTAATAAGCTGATTCGAGATACAATCTCTGAATTTTTGCTACATCACTGCGTATGTGCTCAATTCAAAGGATGTAGCACTGTTCAGTGTAAGGAATTCCGGACTACTCTCTGTATGCTCAAACGACACAAATTGTGGCACTGTTACAATTACGCGTTACAATTCATCTCGCAGAATTTCATTTTCGCCTCCAAGATGAGAAAACAATCATTAGCGAAATAGTATAGTGTAACGATAAGAGAAAATCGTTTAGTTATCATACCACAATGTTTGCCGTACTTGGTCAGCACGTCTGGAAATCATTCCTTAATGTGTGGATAGGCTGCCATTATTAACAAGTTTGCTATTTTGAATTCAATTTTGTATCAAAACGCATTGTTCTTAAATGTGGCTTTTTCAATTCGCAATGAGATTTGTAATGACCCTCGTCATGCGAAAATGGGTCTTATTCCATATGCGCCCATCATATAAATAGCCCACTCAGCTATCTCTCCTTCTGGTAAGGAGAAACATAACACATTGAGTGCTTTTATAGCGAACAGCATCGCCTATGGCCTGACTGCGCAAAAGCACATGTTGGGTTTAACAAACGCTTGCCGAAACGCATAAGACCCATTTTCGCATGACGGCGCTATTGACGTGTGATTTAAATGTGTCGAAAGAAAACTGCGTTTAAATCAAATATCAACATATGATATATTTCGATAATGAAGAAAGATACTCATAACAAGGCATATGAGGACACATATGAAGTGCTCTCCCGTAGTATATTTTTTATCTACTCACACTAATGTGTGGTTTGACAATGCTAACACACATTTCATGCGGTGAATATGCAACTTACAAGTGAAAAACACAACACAATAGTTTAATTTTTGTTTAATTGTGTTTATTTATTTAGAAAAGTAAATTGCAAACTTTATTTCAAAGTCAGCGTATACGCCGACTACATTTTTAAAAGATATTTATTGTTATAAATATATTTAATATAATATATTTAGTTGTTTTCGGTTTTAGCGATTATAAAGCATTTTCGAGGTTGCCTATAGTATGCCTGTAGTAATTGATGAACTCATATCCAACTGTCTATGTATTGAGAACTGTGAATATAAACAAGCTAAACCTTCTACTAACCTTCTACTATTGCGTTGCTAGCACCCGTAAATACAAAAGATCGCCGCTATCTGTTGAGAACCAAACAACGTTTTCCAGAAATACCCGCTGTAGAAGCATAAACGAGGTTACGAAACATGTCATTCGTATTATTATTATAAATTGTTTGTTATATTCGGGTTTAGTGATTATGAAACATTTTTTTTGTTTTTGTCTATCGTATCGCTGAAGTTATTGTTGAACTTATGTTCAACGTTTTATAAATTGAGAATATAAGTAAGCGTTAACTTTTTTCCCGAATCTATTAATAGCCTCAATTTACGACCTGTACTACGTCATTGAGGTGTATGTGAGAGCGTAACCTATTGCGTTGTTATCGCCCGTGGACTTTCCTTCGTTTATCGACAGGCGCATCTATCAATAGCCTCATATTATGAATGGACTGAGCAAAAATACTACGTCATGAAGACGCTGCAGAAAGTGGACTATTTTATTCATGCATAAACAATCTCCTCCGCGACACGTGCAATACGATCATTGTTTATTGATTCTTTTCTATAAAAGCACCGTTCGAAACTATTGCATTTAACACGATATTAATATCATGTTTCCATTTGTGAATGAATATAATTGGAGAACTCAAACCTCTTGCATAAGTTATACAACTCTTTCTCGCGCGGATACGCGTAGTAAGCGGGTATTGGGCTCCTAGTAGCTAAGCCGTACCGACCTGAATTTTTGACTAACCACCTTAGTCGGTAGCTAAGCGACCATCTAAAAAATGAATGCATTATTTTTTTTCAAATATCCGCTTTACTCCAAAAAAATACTAAATGGGACTCGAAGAGCATGCGCGAATGAAACAAGCCGACACGTTATCAAGATGTCACCCGTGCTGAATTCACCAATGTTCTTTCTGGATGGAACGCACACAAATGTTTCCGCGCACTCGAGGACACAAGAGGACTCGATATTACCAAGTGACATACGTTTGGTGCCTGGTCTCTGCTTAGAGTGCCGTCCCAGATTTGCCTGTGGAGTCCGCATGGGCTTATCAGGGACGAAACTTTTCATGTTTATGATATTCTTCTATTAAAGAAAGTCTCTTCTTAGCAAAAATCCAGTTTAGACGTAAAGTGTCGTTGTACTTTTATTATTACAAATATTATTCAAATGCTTATCTGATGAAAACGTTAACCGGTTACGCGAAACATCCATGGCTTTTTGGTCTAAATATGATTGGCATTTTGTTGAACCGTCTATATTATTGTATAGTGTATTGTGATTGTGGTTATACAAATAATACCTGTCTAACCTTAAGCTTCGGGACTTTAGGCACAGTTGGTATGTCCATGCGCCTCTTATCCCGCGTTTCGGGTACATGCAAGGTCCGACCAGGGTCTGGTTGCTGGCGGCCACCCTTTGCGCTGCTGGTCACGCTGACCGGAAGTGTCATCTCTTCTGCTAGTGATCCAATATCTGGCTGCGTCCCATCATTCTCCTGGCAAGAGCAAGATGAAGAGTTTCGAAACTCGCAAAAATCCTAACAGTTAAGTCATGTGCTTCATACATTAACAATTTAAGACGAATTATTTTTTTCATGCAATCATTGACAAGAGTTTTTGTACGGTCCATGTATGACCAGTGTTTTTTTTTTCCCCAGACTATTTATGACGATTGGCTTGTTTATCAGGACTATTTTTCTAACGAGTTGGTGTCTGTACAGGACGATAACTGCGAGTGGAATTCTGCGTGTTTTTGTCCGGGCCATTTATGACGCGTGTTTTCTTGTGTTCTGATCATTTATGTAAATTATGACGAGTAGTAAAAGTCAAGGCGGTCAATAATACGAACGTGCTGCTTTATTTAAGAAAGGGCATACCGCCAAGAAAAAATGTGTATAATCTCGACTACCAGTAGGCAAACGGATCATTTAGGAATCCGTTTGTCTTGTAAATATGTCGGTCGGTCTGTGTCTGTAAAATTGTTTTTCGGACATTGGTCCCATGTGAAACTTCGTATTCATTTCACACTTCATATTTGGCACAAATGTTTGCCTACAAGAGACGGCGTATCATTTGAGGTCGAAAGTAAAAATCAACACATTATTGTCAACTTTGAGCTTATCTGCTCGATCACCTAACAATGCATTGAATTATTTTGAAATAAGTTGGCTGAATTACAAACCTTTATGAGGCGGTGATAACAATCGCATTGCTTCATTCAATGTCAAATTAAAACTCTTAGGTGAAGGTCACATACAGCACATTCTTTTGAAAACATGGCCTCTCGCTCTTGACAAGGAATTAAATCCATATTGCAATATTGCCATGGACGCGTTTGCTTATAATAAAATAAAAAACGAAAATTTGCGAATCTGAAACAACCTTTTTTAATTTTGTCAATTTACCAATCTGTTGGACGGCCCCTTTAAGCGATCCCCAATCGTCTCCACTCCGATTCTACTAAATTCACGATCAGACATTTTTTCATTATCTTGAAATCAATCTCTTCGCCTATCAATCTCGGTAAAATGGCGCTAAGGCCAACAGCTCCGAGAGCGCCTTCCAGGTCATAATATACTAAATACTAAAACATTTTGCACATAGAGACCCCCATAACGATACATTTTCTTAAAGGCCATTCTAAGCGGAATCGATTTTTGCAATAAAAAAGATATGTCATGTTCAAACCAAGAAAGAACTTGACACGAATCAAAATCGACTGTTTTTGCAACTTTTTTTCGGCCGTTTCTTAGTGAAATATAACCTTTGTCAGTGCAATGCTTTACTATAGTCTTCAAGTTTATCATATTTCAGGGAATCAGTATCTCCGAAAGATAAAACCCGAACAATAGTTTGAAGTGTAAAAAATGCCTTCCAGTAAACTATGATATTTATTTAGAGAGTACAGCCCTACATTAAACGATTTTTTAGTATACTCAACGTGGTTACATTTTCCGCATTTTTTTTCGCACCGGTGTTATCTATTTTATTGCCCAGTGTAATGTATCCGAACATAATAACGACGTTGGCACATAACGAAATGATGTATGCACAAAACATAATGTCGTTAGTACAGAACGAATTAGTAAATGCACATAACATAATGAAAATGCACAAAAGAAAATAATTACATGTTTGCAAAAAATATAATGTCGTTTGTACAGAACGAATTAGTAAATGCACATAACAGAATGACAAATTCACAGAACGAACTGTCGTTAGTACAGAACAAGTTACTAAATGCACATAACATAACGACAAATGCACAGAACATAATGACAAATGCACACAACATAATGACAAATGCACACAACATATTGGCAAATGCACACAACATAACGACAAATGCACAACATAATGACAAATGCACACAACACAATGACAAATGCACACAACATGATGGCAAATGCACACAACATAATGACAAATGCACACAACATAATGACAAATGCACACAACATAATGACAAATGCACACAACATAATGACAGATGCACACAACATAATGACAAATGCACACAACATAATGACACATGCACACAACGAAATGATGTATGCACTAAATGAAATGTCGATAATACAGAACGAGTTAGTAAATGCACACAACATAATGACAAATGCGCAGAATGAAATGATGTATGCACCCAACAAAATGTCGTTAGTACAAAACGGGTTGGTAAATGCACACAACATAATGACGAATGCACAGAACGAAATGATGTATGCACCTAACAAAATGTCGTTAGTACAACACGATATTGCAAATGCACATAGCATAACGAAAAATGTACAGAACAAAATGATGTTTCTACAGGACAAAATGTAGTTTACACAAAACAACTTAGTAAATGCACAGAACATAAAGACCAGTGCCATCAGAAGGCAGCATTGGCGTTCCATAAACTTTTACACTTTAACCCTGTCATTGATAGTGCCCAAGAGTAAAGTGGTACTTGATTTGCATTTCATTAATGGCGATTAATCTACTACCACTGTCTTTCTCGGCCCGCTAAAAGTATCCCCGTTATAACTTTGTATGATTACAAAAATACATATTTTATAAAATTTTATTAAACGAGAAATATGTGTCAATCGACCATTCCATGCATTCTCTTAAAAAAAATAACTGGTATATTAGTTTCCAAAATACTGTACCGTATTTATCGTCAATATGCTCTTTAAATTCTGAAACGTTAAGGACTACCTCAATTACGAATGATAGGTACTTGTGAAAACGACTGTGACATTTTAACAAGTGTTTTCTGTTGTATTACGACTGTGACATTTTAACAAGTGTTTTCTGTTGTATTACGACTGTGACATTTTAACAAGTGTTTTCTGTTGTATTACGCCCAATCCTTAAATAATAAGCCAACATAGTAATCTGCCTTGCAAGGCACATCGCTTTAGAGAAACAGCCTACGCGGACCGAAAAGAATAAAATTGAACAACATTACAACGAAAAGATAACAACTTGAGCATGAGTCTCCTGATTTATTTGGGGTCGGTAATTCTGCTGACCAATGGCGGACAGGGTGATTTAACATGGGACAATGTATATGGTATGCTGCCTGCCAAATTAGACAACCTTATCTTTGAGCAGGTGATCGTGAAAAAAGAGGTGAAGGATCTCATGACATCGACGAGATCAGCAGGTGATCTCCTTGGAAAAGAGGCTCAGTGAGGTGGCTACTATAAGTAAAGAGCTGGCCTCTGTCCAGGAGAGACTCGATAATGTGGACAGTCATGTAAAAGACGTCGCAGCAGCGGAAGTAGGGCGACGCATACACCTGTTGAGACGCGGACTTGAGCAGAAGAAGGCTGCGACGCAATCAAGATTTGATTCAATTCGAAAGAATCTGAATTCTGAGATGGACGTTATGAAACTGGATATTAGAACACAGTTAAACGCTACACAATTCCAGATAACCAACGTTGAAAAGGATATTTCGGTCATATTGTACAACAAAAGTGATTTCCTAGCCCGTATCGATACTTTGGAAAATACCCTGGCTGATCTAAATTCCAATGTGGATGTTATAAAAATTGATTCGGACAAAACACGTATGAATGTTATGACGGTTGAAAAGGAAACTGCGAACACACAGCGCAGTACTCACAGCCTCATGTCACGGGTTGATGTTATCGAGAGGGCACAAGGAGATTTAAAGTCTAAGACAGGAGTAGTCGAAACAAAGGTAGCTACGATACAAGGACAGGTACCACGACTTCAAGACATCAAAGGTTGGTAGTATTTAATAGAAATCACATCATTTTAAAGGTCATTTGGCAAAATTGACAGAATTTTATTTTATATATTTATATAAGGCCTAAATGCCATATTCATAACAAAATCACTGTAACGTGTGAACACACACTTATCTAATAAATGTTCTAAATTAAGGAACCTTTGCCGGGTTTTCGGTCCGCCTGTCTACAATAAACACGTATTATAATAAAGGGACTGTCATTAAATTCAACTATGTTTACTTCAACGAAGGAAACCACTACGACCCCGTTACCGGTATCTTCACTGTGCCTGTGAGTGGCGTCTATGCCTTTATGTTCAATATTGAAGTACACTCAGATGCAAACGACAAGAGTCGAGACGCACATGCTGCATTGTTTGTAAATGGTAACAGCAAAAGGGTGATGGAGGTTTCGTCACAATGCAGTTTCGTCACACTGATATTATGTAGGAGGGCAGTGGAGGTTTCGTCACACTGATATATTGTATAGAATAAAATGATATTGCAATTGAATATGATGTTGTTAATAAATAAATTGGGATATATGCTTCTTTATTTTATTTTTTAGCGTTATTGCGTGCATATTATCCTTTTTTCTACCATAATATCAACTTTTTTGTGTGCGCGTTATATATGAATAAAACACATATTTGTGGAGCACATGAAAACACGTCCACACCCTATCGACTACCAATCTACGATTATGAGATATTTCAATTATTGATTACTTGATAGTGCAAACATATTAATTAGCGCATTTCAAACAATCAATTAGCGACACACGCCTTTAATTGGCAATTAAAGAAGTTGACTCAGGAAAACCATCAGAGAAAACTGCTAGAGTCATGATGTACCATTCATCTATGGAAGGCTCTGATGGGAATGTACGATGTTGTATTATTTAGATTTACAAAAATACAGTGATATGAAAATCAATCATAGTGTAAAATTGCATTATTTTGTTTTCCTAAATTGCCCAATTTACATATTTGAATTATGTAGTTTCAGTAAATATGACACTAGTTTAATTGTTACTTGTTAGAAACTATTTAGTTAGGTTGATGTTTTATAATGAATGGATCCAAGAGCGACCGTGAAAGGCTTAGTGTTCCACTGGAATTAACGTGTGTACAGGAAGGTGGTGAATGAGGGTCTCGCAACAGCTTATGCGGCAAAGGGCGACAAGTTCCTTTTCTTGAGGAAACTCATGTCCTTGCCGTATCTGCCGAGCGAACACATCACTCCTGCCTTCGAACAGATGATGCTACAGGTTGAAGAGGTACTAATATTTTTATAACTTACCTCATTATTATTTACTTAACACATGTGGTATTTACATGTATTATTCGCTTAATTACTTCAATGGTCTTCTATTGTTAATAACTTAATATATTATAAAAATGCAATAATTAAACTGTAATGTACGCATATGTCATAAATTTTGCTTATTCCAGGTTGGCAGTCCTCTTCTGAATGTCGTCAATTACGTTAAGCGCACGTGGATCCGGGGATCAATGTGGAAGCCGGAGAACTGGAACGTCTATAGACAAACAGTTAGGACTAACAACGATGTTGAAGGTATGCTTTTATTCAAAGAACAATTTATGTTATTCTTTTTTTTCATTTTACGTAACGTAATAAACAACATCGTTTACAGCATTTTTATTTCGCCTAACATAATAAACAACAGTGTTCACAATCTTTGCTCAATAAATAAACATTATTTCAGGGTGGCATCGACGAATCAATACGCGAGCCGGGCGTGCTTACCTTGGATTTTACATGCTTGTCCCCCTTTCCCGTTTATATGTAAATATTTATGTTTGGTGTAATATTGTTTGCAAATAAATTTGTGTTGCGTAAAGGTAAGTATATTATTATACCGTTTATTGAGTAGAGTTGTATTTGATTATATCTTTATGTTTTATATGTAAAAATTTATGTTTGGTGTAATATTGTTTGCAAAAAAATTTGTGTTGTGTAAAGGTAAGGATATTATTATACCGTTTATTGAGTAGAGTTGTGTGTAATGTATTGTGTAATATTGTGTTGTATGTGAATAAATGGATTTTTGTGAAGCATTAACAACGTTGTGTTATGTAATTTAATTGCAACATTTTAAATACTTCAATTTATCTAAATGTATTTAATTTAACAACAAAAAACATGTTGTTTTCACTGAAAAGAAAGGTGTCAATCAAAGGTGCTAAAGATTCCCGGTATTATTCACACCTATATATTACCATTGTGACGAACCCTCTACCCGTTTTCTACTGTAAATTCAGTGTGACAAAACTGCAGTGTGACGAAACCTCCGTAAACCCAGCAAAACAGAAGTTAATGTACGGGGCTTCGGACCCGGTTTGACTGGAGGGAATGCAGCCGTCCTGAGAGTCTGGACAGGCGACAAAGTATCAATAACAACCGCAAATCTGAACGAGCGGTATTACATTTGGCCTTATAGAACAACCTTCAGCCGCGCACTTCTACACGTGGGTTAAAAAGGCCGACATGCAGCGTGTTTTGAATTTTTATATTTGAACATTCCGTGTTTGTAACAGTGTTTGTTTGTATTTTACACTCCGTGATGAAACGACTTGAATATACACAATGTTCTTTCTGTAATTGAAAATAGCTAACCTGGCCTTTGTTTATCTTCAGACGTACGGCCGTATTTCATGTGACGTGATACGTAACATATTCGTCACATTAACCTATTGAAAGCAATTTTATAAGTATTAGTACGGGTCAAATTTAGGAAAACTACCGTACTTCTATTACATCTAGCTGACTGTACTTACAGCCCAATCATGTTATGTTTATACATGTAGATGAGATGTATGTTATAATAGTAATAATAATTATAGGGGCACAGCCTTTACCATATAAGACAGACGTATTCCTTTTAAAGGGGCCTTTTCAAAGATTTTGGCATGTACTAGTATTGAAGTTTGTAATTAAATGCTTTGTATTGATAAATGTAAACATTGGATCTAGAAAGCTCCAGTAAAACATCGAGAATAAAATTAAAGACAGAAAAAGTAAACCTCAACTTCGCTCGAACCACTGACCCCTGGAATAAAAGTCTATCGCTTAGACCACTCGGCCATCCGTGCTCATACACTCAGTGATGTATTGTATACTTAATAAAAGCAATCCT
The DNA here is from genome assembly GCF_020536995.1 of Dreissena polymorpha. Taxonomy (NCBI): domain Eukaryota; kingdom Metazoa; phylum Mollusca; class Bivalvia; order Myida; family Dreissenidae; genus Dreissena; species Dreissena polymorpha. Next base: position 13,141,185 of record NC_068364.1, on the reverse strand, counting down.
CGTAGTATCACAAAATATAACGCAGCAACAAAACTCTCCAAATTATTCGATCGTTGTAACAGCATAGGCCTTAAATTGAATGCATGAGTCATACCCAGTGCCACTCTGTTAGTACATACATACAAGCATCCGCAGTTTACTCAGTCTATTGCTAGCGCTTACCACATGCACGCGCACTATCAAGTTGCCTGGTAATATATTTATTATGGATGTATAATAAACTTATAAACCATACGTGTAGTTTATTAAGTACACCATAAACAATCGTTCCGCGTTGCAACGCTTTTTTCAGGTTTTTAAATCGTCAAAAGATGCATATAATATATATTTTTTTAGAACATGATTAATGTTCAGTATTACTGTTTCCTCACAAATATCATAACTACAACGAAAATTTGCGAATCTAAAAACATTTTTTTTTGTATTTTGTAAATTTACTAAAACGTGAAATGGTCCCTTTAAACGATGTCATCGATATGCGTGGTTTTCGAAAAAATTGGACGGAGTATATGTCAACATAGGTCTTATGTATTATCTGTGAAAATACAGTTTCAGATTATTTAAGTCTTGTTTGAATCGGAATTAATATACATGTAGATGCGTGTTCTAAAAAAAAATGCTTCGCACTCGTCATCTAACAGTTACGCAAATATCCATCAAGGACGAGAAAAAACGCACATCGTTTTCTTTTGTTTAAAAAAATACTAGAACATATCACGATTCATAAGTAATAAATTATAGATTGTCTGATAGTTAAACATCATTTTCAGAACTGTTGATATTGTCATTTCTGGCGATGTTGAAGCGATGCTGCTGTAATCGTTCATTTTACTTTTTTATCAGAAAACGCTTAACATTCGGGTAGCATCGTTGCAAGGCGCAAATAATTGTAATCATGTAGGTGTACTGGCGGGAAATTTCTCTAACACTTTATTTGCAGTTCTTAAAAGTCAAGAAAGGTCGAAACTTAGGTAAGACATCAATGCCGAAAAATATAGCATTGTTTCTAACAAAAGTACGTTTGTGTAAAAGCGGTGTGTGTGTGTGTGTGTGTGTGTGTGTGTGTGTGTGTGTGTGTGTGTGTGTGTGTGTGTGTGTGTGTGTGTGTGTGTGTGTGTGTATTGATCAAGTCCGTAATAGCTCTAGATTTTTCTATTGATAGCTTTAGCAATAGTAGTAAGACACAGTTTAACGATGAAATATTAGAATAAATAAAACCATAGTACCTGTACAGCGTATTTCTCGAGTTTCTTCTTTACAAAGACGTCGTCACTTTGTTGGTCATATGATTTGAGGATAGATCCGGTTCTCTGTGTGCCATTCATGCTTGTCGGAGAAACCACCATCGATTGCGACCCTCGAGACTGTAAACATTGAATATTCAACCGTTATTATTTGCCGTAAGACTGTGAACACTAAATTATTTACCGTTAAAACACCCTCTAGACTGTGAACATATAAATATTCAACCGCTAGTACACCCTTTAGAATGTAAACATAAAATATACAACCGTTGTTACACCATCTAGACTGTGATAGTTAAATATTCAACCGTTGTTATACCCTCTAGACTGTGAACATTAAAATATTCAACAGTTATTATGCCCGCGAGACTCTGTACATTTAATATTCAACCGTTATTATACCCCCAAGGCAGTGAACAATAACTATTCAACCGTTATTATACCATCGAGACTGTGAACATGCAATATTCAACCGTTATTATACAATCGGAGACAGTAAACATTTTATATTTAACAGTTGTTATGAATATGCGAGATTGATATTCCCCTTTGCACAGCCCTTAATTGTCGGGGCTATTATCAAAAGGGTCCAATATTTTACGGCCTTAATGCTCTATTTCGACGAGAAGACCAGTTTCTGCTGGCACCCCCCCCCCCCCCCCGGAGATCTCCTATACTTATAATTCACTGAATACGTCCTGTTTAAAATAGGCGTTGATGTGGTATCTAACACTTAATATTATAAGTCTATTGGCTTCAAAGCTAATAAACATTATACGGGCAAATCGAAAAGACGTCTCGGCGGTTGAGTGTAAAATGCGGTAAAACTGCCCGGACGTAGTAGAATTTGGGCAGACGAAATAGAAAAGGTAGTTAACATCAATCTCTTGCACGACGGTCAGATTACATTCACCTCTGTGTTGGGCTCAGAACGGACTATTGTTATGAAAGCGTCTCATTCATGTCATGATCATACCAAGCGTTCATCATTGAGGTTACAGTATACTAAACAATCTCTTGCACGACGGTTACATTGCATTCACTGCTTTAAAGAAAACCATCTCATACCATGATACGGGCAAAAGCCCGCGAAGCGGGCGTTGACCGTTCATACATATGGAAATTTAGACCATAAAATTAAATAAGAATATCATATAGGGATGCGTCTCAAAAAAATTTGCCACGCGACATATATTTTCGCGATGCTATTTATGACCTCGAACAAATCAAAAACACTTTGGCATATGCTAAATCACATGTAAATACATACCTCAGGAAAAATTATATCAATGACATCATAATAGTGTAACGAATTGCACTAAATATTCTCGCATTATTTGTTTTTCTTCGCAACCGTTCCAGAATTAAGTCATTACTCAATTATCTACATATAGTGACAGTCTTTACCAATCACTATTTAGGAGAACATAACCCGTCTTTAATATATTGCCGAATCTCAGATTTCTGTCGAATTTATTTGCTTTGATCTTTTCGATATCTTATTGTTATTATTATCCTGACAAATCACAAACGCTTGTTAAAAAATTATTTGTTTTAAACATTATAGTTGGCATCTCTATTCTTCCAGTATTCTCGCGGTATTTCAATAACGACACCCTACTGTTTATTTGTCAGAATTTGTGACGCATTTTCCGTTCGCTCCCAGAAAGAAGTTTTACGTGTGATCATGAGCAATATTCTGGTAAGTTGCGTTGTTATCCACCAGAAACACATTTATTCACAAAATTTAAAGATATTCCGATCTAACTTTTTAGTCTTTTAGCTTTAATTTTTAACGTATTTACACCTCGTCTGCTCGCACTTTAGCAATATCCCGAAAGGTTACATATCACTATAATTAGTTTAGGCCTAAAACCACAAAATCCGATACCGTTGGATTTTTGTACCACAATCTTACGTAAAAAAAATCTTCCAGATTCGAAATAAAAAAAAACAACAACATTTATAAATTGTCTGCATTATTGATCAAATTTTAAGATATTTGTTGGTTTTCCGTTTTTAGAAGCTGTTCTGCCAAGGCAAGAGCTGGGCATCATACAAGCCATTCTATCCAGCAAAACTGACAGTTTTGGTTAATAGAATTCAACAAAGGAGGGATTCCTGAACTATCAATATTTCCAAGCTATACACACAGTTATTATCTGTGGTGATCTTTATTGGTTCTGTTTGTTTACTTGGATGGAACATGTGTGAACTTTTATAGAACTTTGAAAAGTCTATATATGTTTATCTATAAACAAAAATCAGCTATAGTATAATAAGATCAGCTGTGCAAACAGTGTCAAAGGGTTGTTAAATTAACAATTTGAAGGCAATTATGCTGAAAAAATATGAAAGTTCCCATGCAAATTTTGTGTCTGTATATCGACAAGTGTCTGGCGATAATTGTCAAACTAGAAATACAAAACTTACCACAAGTATGTAAAAGCACTAAGTACCTGTGATCATTTTTAGTAAGATAGTGCAATTCTAAACAGTAGCAAATAGCTTGTTTAGTAAATGCATAATGCAATTAATATGAATTCCGTTCTATTGTGTAATTAATAAATTTGTTGTTACTTGTTAATCCATGATAAATGGATAAAACCAGCAATGTTAATTTTGTAAAAGGTAATACAATAACACCACTTTGTAATTTCATATACGTAAATATTCTTGAAATGTAGGTTGATGACAGTGTTTTAGTTTACTTATTTTGTAACTATTATTGTATGTGCAAATAAATGATGTGAAGTGTTTTGTATCTCCACATAATACCACATACCTTTTTATATATGTACTTTGTTATGTGTTATTTGAATGTTTAAATAAAAAATATGGATGATATAACATGATACATTCTAATATTTGCATTCAAATTGTAACTATAGAGCTAAGTGTATGCAGTTAAGACTGTGATTTTAGAATTGCTACAAAATGGCTAGTTTTTTAGTGGCGACAAATTTAAACTTTTCAACAATAGTTTGCAAAAGAAAAATAGAAACCTGCAAGATACCTGTATTTAATAAATATTTTAATTGCGAAACAAGCATGTTGTTATGCTGTTACACATAATTATATATTGATAATAAATAAGAAGACAATTAGTGGTGTTAACGTTTCCCAACAGTAGAAATCATTCTTCTGATGAAGTCAGTGATATACAGATGAAAGCTCCAGGCATGGCTTTCAATACGTAGTGTGTGTTATTTGACAGTCTAAAACTTATTGGATTAAAAAAAATCCTGTCAAGTTTGTCAATCAAAATTGATTTGACACATCACATGATTTTGATTATGTCACTTCGACGTACCATTTTCACCAACCCTTGAGTGTTAGCCAATCAGAAGACACCTTACGTCTGTTGTTTTTAGAGATATTTGACATTGAACATTATTATTATTATTATTTATACCGAATTATGCGACTATCAACCTCTTACTCATAGATATTGTGCGTATTTATTAAACATTATTACATGTATTATTATAATTTATACCAAATACGCACAATATGAGTTAGCGGTCAAAAGTCGCATAAAACGGTATAAATTACCCACTTAAGGGATCAATACAGAGACCTCCAAGTGACTAAGCCAGTTAGCAGACATCCCATCCACTATACCACAGACACCGAACCAGCTATAAATTCCTGTGGCTAGAAAACAAAAAAAATGTAAGATGCTAGATCTTTTAGCTTGAACATGTAATTCGTTTTAAGATTGATTATTTTGGATGCATAACTTAATTATTGCAACAATTATAATATTTTGAACACAATCATGTCCATATATTTATTAAAAATACATGGTTATCAAAAAAACTTAAAAAGCTTTTGCCCGTAAATTAGGTAGCACCTATAATCATATTATCTTATATCAGTCTTAATTCATTATTATAAAATTGATATGGTTTCTTGATGTTAAGAAACCAACATACATACACACGTCGAAGCAATTCCTAACGTCACTCAATTAACATTATGTTCAATTGTTGACATTTGTAAAGTGTGTGAAATGATTCCATCTGCGTAAATGGGCAATAAAATAGTTCCAAAGAGTTGCATTAAAACTCGCAAGTTTTTGCACGATTTATCGTACATTTAAAAGTCATATTTCTTAATTTTATGCATGCGATCTTAAATATCCAATCAAATATACATTGAATGCGTTTGTTCGGTTTTAGCTATTTTATAGACAAAATGGCGTGCTGAGCCTTTCGCAGAGTTGTATGTGAGAGCAAGGAACGACAACTCTGCGTGGAGATTGAGTTAACATCTAACTTTCAAATTCTTACAATTTTTCAATTAGAAACTTTTTTTCGAAGATTTTCTTCTGGCAATTGTTAGCACCATTTTTAATGAATATTTCTAAGACCTTTTTTAAAGGAAAAAAGCTTTATAAGAAAAGAATACACAGTTCGTTCGTTAAACAATTATATTATTAGCAAAAAGCTTATAACGTTTTCTATACAGTGGGTTAATCACGTGGTAGTCAAAATGGCGACGTCTATGCCGAGGCAGGTATTTTTCGCCGTTTTATTTCCCTTCCTTACTTTTATAAATTTTGTAAATGCGCTCATGTCCAGCGATATCAGCAAGAAAGTAACACGCGTGTATTTCGTATCTCTATTTCTCGACTGCAAAATTTCTTAGCGGATGACCTAATAACTTCACTGAGAAAATTTGCCTGAAGTAAAGTCGAGATATAAAGCGTATTTTAAAACAAAATAAACGCTTATCACCTTTTTACTGATATGGCTGAAAATTTAAAAATCATTTAAAAACTAAACAAAAGTATTTAAGTGTATACAACGGCGCAAACTAACTGTCTCGGCATGGACGTTGCCATCTTGACTATCACGTGATTACCCCCTCTGCTATATATAATGTTTCGTTTTCGAAATATATAAGTTTGCTGGCACAGTTGAAGCGCATCCGCTTACAGATCAAGACGACACGGGTTCCAAATACCGTTGACTTCGAGTTTTTTTTTCAACTGTTTTTCTCACTATAAAAATTATTTAAGTCTAATGACATTTGAAAAAATGCCCAAATCTGTAAACAAGTACTTCAAAAACGTTGATGGGAATGAGATTTTAATTAAATTATCGAATTTCCACAACTTGTTTAATATATTCCATCATTTAAATAAATACAATACTTATGTTCCTAACATTTGTTGCTTACTTTTTGAATTCTTAGTTATGTCTTTTTAACATTACATTAAACATACATTACATTATTGTCTTGTTTCTTTCAGAACACTGTTGAGATTTTTCAGTGCTGTAATATCGTTAAACTTTGTGACGGCAAACATTTAGCTTGCATTTATGGGCGGCAAGAGAGAGGAGCAAATTATGTTGCATATTATTTGAAGTTATTTGAATAAGTATTGAGAACTTGTCCTCCAAAATACAACATGCATGTAATATTTTGCGTATGTAACGAAGTCGGAAAATATAACAACAACGGCAATATAACAACAGCAACAACAAATGTTTCCTTTCTGCTTAAATGATATATGAAGCAATCGTAACAGTATAATGAATAGTAGCAAACAAAACAAGAAAAAAGAAATAACTTTGACCATAGCTTCAGGATGAAAAAGTTGTTCAGTCCTCGTAATTAGTAATGATGTAATGACAGCGTGAATTTAAACAAGAGCATTAAGATTTTCATTCATTCAACTGTTCCTAAAACATTTACTTCATCAGAAACTTCCCTGTATCTTGCAGATAGACTTTCAACGCCGTCGGCGCTCTCATTATGATATCGTATCTCAAGATTAAATTGAATCGGAAAAAATCTGACACAGAAGTGAATTCCCTTTCTCCAATTTCAGATTATTTATCAATAGCGACGCACTTTGTTGTTGACTAAAATACGAACGCACTTAAGTGTTTAACACTTTAAGTTGAGTAGACAAACTTACTTTGCTACTATACCCTCAAACGCAATATTAAATGGATATGCAATTAATAAGATACAAACGTGGTCTATGATTTATATTATGACCGACATTTATCCGTCGAAACGAAAACTGTATTTTTTTTTCCGAAATAGTAGCACTGGCGTATAAATATAACTCGAATAAAACAAATGTTTTCCCGTCTTATTACGAGCAGCTCTGAATGAAAGTGATTGTCAACGATGGTATGTTGACTGCATTACACTATGCGTCATGTGAGATTTTTAGAGTAATAAAAAAGAAAACAAACAAACAGTGCATGATAGACTGGCTAGAAAGGTAAACACTAGCATGTTACATGTTAATGGGAACTGCTTTCTTTTTCTTTGATGTTATAACTCAATAATATCCGGTATAATTTTAAGCTTAAGAAGTGCAAGCGTTCATAAGCTACTTATCGTCTCCATTTACATTGAAAATATGAGCCGCGTTCTGCGAAAACCGGGCTTAATGCATGTGCTTTTAGTATCGTTCCAGATTAGCCAGCCGCAGGAGCGACATTTTCCGTCTAGACTGGATTTTCGTTTGGAAGAGACCTCCTTTACACGGAAAATTCCATACAAGCGAAAAGTGTTGTAAAAGGCTAGCCTGTGCACAGTGCAAGCGCTAATCTATGAAAAAAGTTTCCGCACATGAATTAACCCCAGTTTTTCCAGAACGTGGCTAATTTCACACAACCACACAAACACACATTTCACCGTGAACTGCAATCACTCAAACACAACCACACAAACACACATTTCACCGTGAACTGCAAACACTTGCCTGGCTAATATCCGGAAGCACAACAGGTGGCTGAGCATGGGTCAGTCTCTGATTGGCCGGACCGGTGTTTGTCGGACCGGTATTGGCCGGACCGGTGTTGGTCGGACCGGTATTCATCGGATCGGTATTGGTCGGACCGGTGTTGGTCGGACCGGTGCCCATGGCTTCGTTGTTCCCGGCAGGCTCGTGCAGAGTGGTCTCGAGTTGGAAATCGCGAGAGGACTCTTCCGGATCCAGTTGGGCCATTGTCGACTTTTCGGCCATCTTTGGGCGGCTGATAGTTTGGAATGTCTTCTTTTAGGATGTTTCTATTTTGTGATTATATTAATTGCAAGGAGTTTCAATTGTGTGATATAAACAGCCATAGGGTTTTTATCGCGCTGTATATTGAACCTTATGTGTTTTTACAACGTGATATATTGAACCATATGTGTTTCTGTCTCGTGAAATACTGAGCCATATTTGTGTCTACCTCCTGGTTTATTGAACCGTAATTGTTTCTTTACCGTGATATACTGAAACATAAGTGTTTCTATCTCGTGATGTATATTGAACCAAAGCTGTTTCTATCACGTGATATTTTGAACATAATTTTATATGTTTCTATCTAGTTATAGATCGCACCATAAGTGTTTCCATCTCGTGATATATTGAACCGTATTTTTTTAAGTCTCGTGATATGTGGACGATATGTGTTTCTATTTTGTGCTGTATTACATTATGATGGTAGTTTTATTGTAATATACGAAACCATTTGTGTGTGTTTTTTTAACGTGAAATATTAATTTGTATGTGTTAAAACACAGGGCAGACACAGGTCCGTGATATATTGGGCTAAAGGAATTTCTTTTTCTTGATATATTGAAGCATGCGTGTTTCTATTTTGTGAAATGTTTAACCATTGATAGCTCTATTTCGTGATAATAATCTTTCTAAAAGGTTTTATGCGGTGAACTATAAAACCAAAGTTATTTGATCTTGAACAGTATGTATTCCTATCTCGTGAAATAGTAACCTTAGGTGTTTCTAACACGTGATATCCATGGAACCATCTGTGTGTTATTAGTGCTTGTTATATAAAGTGAATCATACGTGTTTCTATATAGTGATATATCGAACTACCGGGGTATAGGTGTTTGTATAGCGGGATATGTCGAACCATATGTCTTTCTATCAAATACTATGTTGAACAATATGTTATACTATCTAGCGATATATTAAATCAAATATGAGTGCAATTCTGTTAAATACGGTGATAATCCAACTTTATATTAACGTGAATAAATATAAAATCGCAATTTCGATGACATTCTGATTAAAATTTATGTCAATATTTGCAGTTTTACCGCTTTATCGGAAGGTTATCTGAACCAGCAAAAAACTGAATATGAGGCGTGTTCTTGGAAAGCTGGGTATACTACATGCGCGTTAAATGTGGTCCACACAGGTACGACAATTTCCGCTTTTATGGATATTTTTCGTTGAAAGTAAGTCTCTTCTAAACCAAAATCAAGTCCAGGCGGAAAGAGTCGTCCCTGATAAGCCCGTGTGGACTGCAAGGCTAATCTTGGATCTCACTTTATGCACATGCATTAAGCCCAGTTTTCCCACAGCAAGACTAATGTATCAATGTTTCTGATGTGTGAAAGCTGCACACGTTGACTGGGACAACAATTGGACAATGTATCTCGTAAGATTGCATACAAATAAAAAATAGACGCATCGCATGATGTCCCACATGCAAAAAATATTCAAAAAGGAAAAGTGGTCAGAGCATAAAGTGTTAAAATTTAAATACCTGCTAATTATCCAAATCAAAATCTCTTTGTAAATGATTACTTTTTATCTGAAATTCGTATCAAAAACAATGCTATAGTCGTCTATTGTATAAAACTGATTATTGTTAAATCCCTTTATTTGAATTTCGCCAGTCACAATTCAGTGCCTGTCAGTGCTAACAGATATTTGATATTTTTGCTTACAATACATTGATTTCGTGACTGTTAAAGGGAAAGTCGAGCGTTCCGGAGTAGAAAATAAAATGGTGTAAACAAAGCAGTAGAAGAAGTAGTAAGAGTAGTTATAGAAGAAGAAGTAGAAGAGTAGATGCAGCATCGGTTGATTAACATCAGCAACAGCATCAACAATAGCGACATCAGACCTACAACCAGTTTTAGTAGTAGTAGCAGTAGTAATAGTTTAGTAGTAGTAGTAGTAATATTAGTATTAGTAGCAGTAGTAGTAGTAGTAGTAGTAGTAGTCGTAGTAGTAGTAGTAGCTAGTAGTAGTAGTAGTCGTAGTCGTAGTAGTAGTCGTCGTAGTAGTAGTCGTCGTAGTCGTAGCTAGTAGTAGTAGTAGTAGTAGTAGGAAATAGAAGTAGTAGTAGTAGTAGTAGTAGTAGTAGTAGTAGTAGTAAGTCGAAAAAAAAACAAATAGTAGTAGTAGTAGTAGTAGTAGTAGTAGTAGTAGTGAAGTAGTAGTAGTAGTAGAAGTAGTAGTGGTAGTAGTAGTAGTAGTAGTAGTAGTAGTAGTAGTAGTAGTAGTAGTAGTAGCAGAAGTAGTAGTAGTAGTAGTAGTAGTAGTAGTAGTAGTAGTAGTAGTAGTAGTAGTAGTAGTAGTAGTAGTAGTAGTAGTAGTAGTAGTAGTAGTAGTAGTAGTAGTAGTAGTAGTAGTAGTAGTAGTCGTAGCCGTAGTAGTAGTAGTAGTAGTAGTAGTAGTAGTAGTAGTAGTAGTAGTAGTAGTAGTAGTAGTAGTAGTAGTAGTAGTAGTAGTAGTAGTAGTAGTAGTAGTAGTAGTAGTAGTAGAAGTAGCAGTAGTTGTTGTTGTTGCAGCAGTATTAGTAGAAGAAGGTGTACCAGTAGTAGTTGATGTTGTCGTATAAATGTCTTTAAGAAAAAATAGCAAGGGAACACTAATAAGAAGGGTTTGTTATTATGATATTTTCAAAATGCTGTAAAACAATGTGTCTTTTGTAAGGTCAATATATCCATTGAACCAATTTGTAAACTCGAACAAATACTCAATAAGTGTAAATGTATATCTTTTAAAATCTTCGGCAAACCACGAAAGGTATTGTTTGTGTGTTTTCAAACAGAAACATTCAGCTGTCATATTGCTTTTACTACAAGACTGTGTTAATACATTTGCTATTCGGCTTTAAACAAATATCATACTATACAACCTTATAACCACATGCCGTATTTTTGTCGTCAGTGGATTTGTATGTTATTGGAACAACTGGAAGTGTAAGCTCTGAACTAAGGATACAATTACAGCAAATTATGAAATTAAAATGAATTTGTAACAATTATGAGCAAAGCAACAAACGTATAAATATCATTTTCGTTTAGTTCTGCAAAAAAAATCAAACGCAGTATTTAGGTTCACCTCGGACTCCGCGATTTGATGTTTGAATACCGTGCCTGAAATATGTATGATAACACAACCGATGCCACTTTTCAGCGTCATTTAGTGTCTTAGGAATACGTTTCCATGGCAACCGTACAGGCCAACGTCCGACCGCCTCCGATGAGCCGCCAAATCGGGTCCGGGGCCTCCACAAAGGCAGAGGGGTTCACAGAGCAGCCGTTCGAGGTAAACAAAGGTATGATAATCACTATTTAAGAGCGCGAGAATGCTTTGTTAACTTCAAAGTATCAATTTAAAAGTGATTTATTGAATAATTTATATCAGCCTTGCTTTCGGGAAACGGGACTCATTGCATATGTTTAAAGTGTCATTAAAGATTAGCAAATGCAGTCCGCAAGGGCTAATCTGAGACAACACTTTCAGCTTAAACTAGATTTTTGCTAAGACGTGACTTCCTTTAAACAAACTATAATATAACAGCAAAAAGTGCTTACTGCACATGCAAACTTAGGACGGCACTTTACTCAGATGCATTAAGCACCGTTTTCCCAGAGCGACGCTAATATGTATAGATCGGCCGGTAGAGCGCTAGTCTGTGGAGGTCGATTCTTAGATCTGTCACATATCTTGTATACAAATAAATAATTTCTACATCAATCTCTGCATCAAGAAGGACATCTTTCAATGACAGGCACAACAATTCGTTGAGTGCTTTTGTCGTCTAAACTTTTACAGAAAAAGTGAGAATAAGTTTACTGATCTATGTTATCTGACAAAAAAATTAATACAAAAGGCCCATCGAAAAACAAACAAACAATTTCTTTTCGCGATTTCTAGTTATGTTTCAGGAGTAAATCGGTCCGTATTTAAGTTTACATTACTTTCGTACTAATCGTGCATTAGTGTATATCATCGCGTACATAACGCTTATTAAATACATTTGTTAACAACAACACTATTGTATGTGACATAAACATTATTAAACTTTATTAGAACGTATGCCATTTTTACAGGACAAACACGTCGATCAAGCAAAGGCAGTGGCGGTGCAGACAGCAGGGGGCGTGTTCCGTCGGAGGAGCGGAAGGAGCCCGTCGGCAGAGAGAAGTCGCCACTTCCGGTTATAAAAAGCAGGGGATCAGCTACGAAGTCTTTGCAAGAAGAAAACATAAGTTTGCATAAGGTTTGTACTTTCAAGTTAATTTAACTATAAATACCATTTCGACTGAATATAACTATACATGTATATACTAATACTACTAAATAAAACTATAGAAACTATTACTACTAAATAGAACTTTAGAATCTTGTACTACGAATGACTACCGCTATTATGGAAGATATTACATCCATTAACCCATTTATGCTAAGCGTCTAGAAAAAAAAGCATTGGCAAACAACGTAGACCCAGATGAGACGCCGAATAATGCGGCGTCTCATCAGGGTCTGCGCTGTTTGCTTAAAGGAATTTCTGTAAGAAATATTCTAAATATAGAAATAAGTATACTAGACATCGCTAATTTTGGAAATAAAGTGATCCAATTTAGAAGGATGGGAGAGTCCACTAGGCATAAATGGATTAATACCACGAAACCAACTTCAACAAGTATTTCTACACCTGTTTGATGATGCTAATAATCATGATGGTGATGATACAAATGATGAAGGCGATGGTGATGATGATGTCAATGATGACAGCCGTAATAAGCATTACTATGCTGCTGCTGTTAGTTATGGTGATAACAAAAATAAATATGATATATAAAAATGATTCAGTTAAAAACACGTGCAAACTCAATTCAACGGTAACTAAAAACTGCCGTCACATGTAAAATCCTTCCCAATCGGATAGGATCTCTAGTTGGTGATTGTTTCTTTACAATATTTTGAGTAAAATTTTTGAAATATTTCGATTTTTTATGGTTTAAAGTAAAACTTAAAACAGCACTGCCCACCCCCTAAAACCACATAAATACTTAACCCATTTATGTCTAGCGTCTAGTAAAAAGGCCTTGGCAAACAGCGTAGATCCAGATGAGACGCCGCATGAGGCGGCGTCTCATCAGGGTCTGCGCTGTTTGCTTTGAGGAATTTCTGTACGAAATATTCTTAATATAGAAATGAATATACTAGAAATTCCTAATTTTGGTAATAAATTGTTCCAATTAAGAAGGATGGGAGAGTCCACTAGGCATAAATGGGTTGATAAGAACTTATGAACCGAACATCGCCACGTGGCTTGTTAAAGCTTTGAACCAGTTGAGGCTCTGAGACTTACACACTATGTGAAGAGTTGTGTGATAGACTCGGCTTATCGTATAGTGCGTAAAGTGTCGTCCCAGATTAGCCTGTGCAGTCAACACAGGCTAATGAAGGACTTCACTTACCGCTCAAACTGGATTTTTATTGAGGATAGACTTACTTTAAACGAAATATTCCATGAAAGCGGAAAGTGTCGTCCGAGATAAGCCTGTGCAGTCTGCACAGGCCAATTTGGGATGACACTTTACGCACATGCATTTAGTATTTTTTTCCCACAACGCGGCTCATATGTACCCATACCTTGAAGGGATCTGTGACGTCACGCGATGATGCACAAAGGACCGACGAACCTGCGGGATCTAAAGCCGGCGACGACGGAGGATGGTTGTCTGATAGAAAGGATATTAAATCTGACAAAAAGAAATCTCTTGTAAGCTTTTTTTGTTGAAAATGTAATGTTTTTCATTAAAAAGAGACTCATACTACTAAAGCAAGATCAAAATACACGTTTTTAATATTGCTAATACATCAAACAGAGTAATTTATTCGCATTACAGGTTACAAAAGTTTTCTTTCTAGCAAACTCATTAGTTTTGCTAATATTTAATTCTTGTTTTTAAACAAATATATATTTCACATAATCTGATATAACGCCAACTTATTAGCCGGACATAGCATTTATGCATCATTACTTACAGTAAATAAATATATACATCGTATATTAACTTCCGTTCAGAAATTTATTCAACACGATTGAACTATCTTTCGCTAAAAATATTTCAGAATGGTTTAACACATGGAACGTTTGCACGAACAAAACAAAGCGGAAATACAAGTGATAATGCAAGCTTGTAGTTTATGCTTAAAGAGCTCAGAATTTTGAAAATAATCATTTTGAACCGCGCCTGCGCAATGCCTTGTGTGTGCCTGTTTCAGAGCGGTCGCCCTCCAAGAGCAATCATGCAGACCGCGTTCCAGTTTGACGACAAAGGTCGACCCGTAGCCAGGCCCTTCTCTAACAGTCTAGGTAGACATGTATATATGTTGTAAAAGCTACTTACAAATGTTTACTGTTTTAACCCATTTATGCCTTGCGTCTAGAAAAAAGGCATTGGCAAACAGCGTAGACCCAGATGTGACGCCGCATGATGCGGCGTCTCATCAGGGTCTTCGCTGTTTGCATAAAGAAATTTCTGTAAGAAATATTCTAAATATAGAAATAAATATACTTGACATCCCTGATCTTGGAAATAAATCGATCCAATTTAGAAGGATGGGAGAGTCCACTAGGCATAAATGTGTTAAACACCACAAACTCAAGTATTAAATTTTCATACTGTTCTCGTAAGTTTTCCTGGTCATATTAGAGAAACGAGGCATCAAATATTGCTAAAACTCTTTTTAGGATACGGTAAAAAGTATGTGAAAACATTCAAATTTACAATTTACAACCTTAAAAAATAACAATTTAAGACTGTACACACTATAGAACACAATAATAGCTCCATTAACAATGAAAGAATAATTCATATTGTTATTAATACAATTAAAACGCGTTACAAACGCATTTTTTTTTACATAACGAGTTTTCTTTTGTTTTGTTACTTTAGCTGTTGAATTCCTTTGTAGTTTTGTTACTTGATCTGTTTAAGTTCGTTATGTTTATGTAACTAAAGGTGTTTACTTCCGTTATATTTTGTAATTCGAGCTGTTAAATTCCGCTATGTTTTTGTTATTTGAATTGCGTTCTGTTCTCTCCACTGTAGCTAGCAAATTCCGTTCTGTTTTTTAAACTTGAGCTGTTTAATTCCGTTCTGTTTTTGTTACTTTAACTTTTGAATTCTGTTCAATCTATTAAGATGAGGCATGAAAAAAAGAGATAAAATATCAGAATCGATTGAAAAATTCTTGATTTGTTTTTTAAATAGTGTTTTCCGAGTTTGCTATGTTTGAATGAGTTAACTAATTTATTTTTAAGTCGTTCAAGATTCGCTTTGTTCCCCTCCCTAACCATCACTGTTAATGTAATGTTTGACTACGTGCATGATATTAGTATTTTACGTTCCAGTTTATCTATTAATTTATGTTCAATATGTTTGTCTCTACATGGAAGTTCTTCAAAACGGACGCATACCTGCTGCTAAGCAACAGTCCACGTTGTTCAAAGAGATAAAAACGCCGAAAATATCTCCACGTCCTGATGGTAACCATTTCATTGAATTATACTTCTAAATGATATTTGGTTTATTCTCAAACATTTTTGCAGTTTAACATTGAAATATAATCTATACAATTACATATGTTACGCATATGTAATTAAAATAATTCTTTGAAGAGGTCGTCGTTTGGTATTTGATATGGTGTCTGGCTAGCGACCGGAAGGTCACGGGTTCGATCCCAAGAGCGGTATCGATCTTTACCCAAGAAACGAACTTTAGAGTGCTTCATTTAGCATAAGGCTTTCTATGTCGCGTTAAACGTTAAACACTATTTTAATACAAATGACAAATATACTTGATAAAACAAATGAAGATTGTTTTTATTGCTATTTCTTATTCAACCGTGATAATTATAGTGTATTTAAAAACGTATTTTGAAATTTCAGATTTTCATCTGAAGACCAAGCTGCCGGCGCTGTCGGGACGAGTGAACCAGCCCAGCTCCCCGCTGCCGTCGGCGCCGGCAAAGAACACCATCCAGACGACGTTTAGAGGCGAGCAGAAACCCACTGCGAAAAGCAAGTCCAAATCTCAACGTTCCAAGGTAAAGTACAACCGTGAATTCCTTTGTAACGTATAAAGGTACCGTACAATATTGAAGTCCTCGGTAACGTGGACGTCAACGTGCAAAAGAACCGTTCAATATTGAAGTCCTTGGTAACGTGGACGTCAACGTGCAAAAGTACCGTGCAATTTTGAAGTCCTCGGTAACGTGGACGTCAACGTGCAAAAGTACAGTGCAATGTTGAAGTTTTCGGTAACGTGAACGTCAACGTGCAAAAGTACCGCGCACTGTTGAAGTCCTCGGTAACGTGGACGTCAACGCGCAAAAGGACCGTGCAATGTTGAAGTCCTCGGTAACGTGGTCGTCAACGTGCAAAAATACCGTGCAATGCTGAAGTCCTCGGTAACGTGGACGTCAACGTGCCAAAGTACCGTACAATGTTGAAGTCCTCGGTAACGTGGTCGTCAACGTGCCAAGGTACCGTGCGATCTTGAAGTCCTCGGTAACGTGGACGTCAACGTACCAAAGTACGTGCAATGTTGAAGTCATCGGTAACGTGGACGTCAACGTGCCAAGGTACCGTGCAATGTTGAAGTCCTCGGAAACGTGGACGTCAACGTGCAAAAGTACCGTGCAATGTTGAAGTCCTCGGTAATGTGGACGCCAACGTGCCAAAGTACCGTACAATGTTGAAGTCCTCGGTAACGTGGACTTCAACACATCGGCTCTCATTGAATCGATATAGATGTGTAAATTAATCGATGAAAACGACAGTGCAAACATTATTTCGAATATTTTTTTTTTTGAAATTAAAATGTGACCTTTTCTTCTATGTTGTGATTATCTTTGGGACTAAAGGAGTAGCTTCGTGATGCTTTTATTTTCTTCGGTATATGAAGATCAGCGTGCATTTGTTTCGTTACACCTCGTTCAATTCATTTTGCAACTAAAACTTGTAAGAGTCGACAACTCATGATGTTGCCTTATGGACATATAGGCTGTTAAAACTGCGTCTCGAACATAGGTAAAATGACACAAGTTCGTACACTTTGTTAAGATGTGAAACGAACAATACCATAAAAGCGGAAAGTGTCGTCCCTGATTAGCCAGTGCGGACTGCACAGGCTAATCTGGGACGACACTTTCCGCACATGCATTAAGCCCAGTTTTCTCAGAACGCGTCTCATAAATAAATTTTAAAATACACGAGTGCTCATGTAGATCAAAGATTCAATGCACATAATGCTCACGCTAAAAATCATTATATACATAGTTATCATCGTAATTAATATTGGTATTGTGCTTCTTTTGCTTTTTCATTCTCTTCTCCTTCATATTGTTCTTTTTCTTCTCTTCCTTATCCTCTCTGTTTTGTTATTATCTTTCTTCTGTTTCTTTCTGTTTCTTTCTTCTTCTTCTTCTTCTTCTTCTTCTTCTTCTTCTTCTTCTTCTTCTTCTTCTTCTTCTTCTTCTTCTTCTTCTTATCTTCTTCTTCTTCTTCTTCTTCTTCGCCGTCTTCTTCTTTTTGTCTTTATCTCGTCTACATCCTTTTTTTGCTTTATGTTTTCCCCTTTCTTCTTTGTATTATATCAGATCAAGCATCATCGTTAATTGTACGACTTGTCATCGCTCTTAACATGTAATGTCATTTGTCAGCTATCAAAGAGTGAGTCTAACTATATCCGGTTGGCGAAGCTCGTGGCTCGGGTAGGCTCGGACCTGCTCCGCCTCGTGTTCTTCAACTACATGGAGCAGCAGCAGCCGCCCAAGCGTCTCTACCAGTTCCTGGCGGTCAACAAGCGTCGCCTCCTCAGTTTCTCCACACAGTTCAAGTTAATTCCAAGAAGGTGTGGATATATTTTGTATGTGAGCCTCGAAACCTTCTTGGAGGTTTCGTGCAAGTATGTAAAGTGTCGTCCCATATTAGTCTGTGTCGTCCGCACAGGCTAATCAGGAACGAAAATTTCAACCGAAACTGCATTTTCGGTAACTTAATACTTCATTTGAAACGAAAAATACAATACAAGTGAGAAGTGTCTTCCAGAATAAGTCTGTACGGACTGCGAGGCTAATCGGGAACGACACTTCACGCACATGCATTTAATCCCGTTTTCCCAGAACGAGGCTTATTTGTAAAATAATGAATTAACATTTATGACATACGGTCTTGATCGCCTCCATAGTCTTAAGATGTTTATCATGGAGTTGAATCAAATGTATTTGCTAGATAAGAAATGTACTGCTTTTCATGAAATAGTTAAGTTTGTACATTAAAAGAAAAAATAAGAAAAAAGATTCCTACTATAAACCAACACGCTGACATGCCAAAACTAAAAAGACAAATATACGCAATAATACGACAAATAAAGGTGCGAGTCGCTTGGCGCCCTACAAAGACGATTACACGCCATTATGATAAAGTAGGCGAGCCTTTACGACAAGTTTGTACCCGGCCTGAGCGGCAACAAAACACGCCTTTTGTTCATTTGCCATTTATGTAGGTGTGTAAGCCTCGGCTTTTTCATTCTTGCGTGTATGAACGGCACCGAAAGGGCAACATACCAGTACAACAAACACGCGCGCCGATACGATAAATACGACAAGTTGTCGTGCTTTCACATTAGCGCATGCTCGAAGTCGCCTACATTCCAATATAAAAGGAACGATCATTGGTGTCGTAGGTTCGTATTTTCATCGTGGCGCCCTTCACACCCCACAGAACTGCAGCACCAAGTGGCACATAAACATGTCAACTACGGAACGTCATAATTAGTTTCGTGTTATCGTTGGCCTCATTATTGTGGCTGTGACCCGTTGGCGGGTTAGAAGGCCAGAACGATAAAAGGCAGAGGCGATAATAACCTCGTTGTGTGAAAACTATGTTCTTTGCGTGTGGGTGAAGTATCGTCCCGGATTAGCTAGTGCACTCCGCAAGGGCTTATCAGGGACGACGCTTTCCGTCTAAACTTTATTTTGATTTAGAAGAGACTTCCTTTGAAAGAAAAATTCAATACAATCGGAAAGTGTCATCCTTGATTAGTCTATGCGGACTGCACAGTCTAATCTAGAATGATTCTTTACGTACATGCCGTATCCCAGTTTTGCTCAGAATAAGGCTCATTTTTATGTGAAACTTTAAATCGACTCGCATTGCAATGGTTGCAGGTGGGATGTGCAATATTATTAATTACTGTTATCAACCCGCATTGTAACGGTTGCAGATGGGAGGTGTTGTATCCCGGCGACGACGAGACCAAGGCAAACCTGGAGAAGCTAGACTCCGCTGTGCTATTCTGGTTCCTGAGATACATCTGTCATCTCAGGGTAAGTTTCTTGTGCTCGATCTGTTTCATAAGATACATTTGTCATCTCAGGGTCAGTGTTCTATTCTGGTTCCGCAGATACATCTGTCATCTTAGGGTCAGTTGCTTGTGCTCTTCTGGTTCCTCAGATACATCTGTCATCTCGGGGTAAGTTACTTGTGCTTGATCGGTTTCCTAAGATACATTTGTCATCTCAGGGTCAGTGTGCTATTCTGGTTCCTCAGGTACATCTGTCATCTAAGGGTCAGTTACGTGTGCTCTTGTGGTTCCTCAGATACATCTGTCATCTCACGGTAAGTGTGCCTTTATGGTTCCTGAAATACATCTGTCATCTAAGGGTCAGTTTATTGTGTTCTTCTTGTTTCTCAGACACATCTGTCATCTCAGGATCAGTTTACTCTTCTGATTCCTCAGATATATCTGTCATCGTATGGTCTTCTAGTTGCTCAGATACATCTGTCATATCAGGGTAAGTTTATTGTGCTCTTCTGGTTCCTCAGATACATCTGTCATATCAGGGTAAGTTTATTGTGCTCTTCTGGTTCCTCAGATACATCTGTCATCTCAGGGTCAGTTTCTTGTGCTCTTTTGGCTACTCAGATACATTTGTCACATAATGGTCAGTTTGCTCTTCTTGATCATCAGATACATCTGTCATCTGATACATCAGGGTCAGTGTCCGATGGAGAAATACTTGCCGACTATTTGAGTCGCGTTCCGGGAAAACTGGGCTTAATGTATGTGCGTATAGTGTCTTCTTTGATAATCCTGTGCATTGTATATAGGCTTATGTTTAATAAACTTTTCGCTTTTCTGGATTTTGTTTGTTGAAATGAAATCTATTGTAAACGAAAATCTAGAAAATGGGGTAGTGTCGTCCCTGATCAGCCTTTGCGGACTGGACAGGCCAATATGGGACGACACTTTACGCACACCATTTAGTTCCGTTTTCCCAGAACGAGGCTCAATTAGTTTTCATCAACTATTAAAAGATCTGACAATTGCTTTTGGATAAGAAAAATGTCGAGGTGGCGTAGTATATGTGGATCCGCCGAGTTAGTTTGAGTTCCCGTGTTGAATCCCCTCCCTGGGAGCGTTCTTGAAACATTCATTTTAAACAATACTACTGACCATATTTCAACAGATAGTAAGGTTTTTGTATTTAGTTAACTTACTTTCATTAAAAAAATGTTTTTACATTGTTTATTTGCATGCGTTGTAGTATTTGTTTATCATAACAACTGCAACCCAGTAATTTAAAGTTTGTGTGTGTTTATTTGCAATTTCTGAGCATGTGTCACTTGATCTCTATCTGCAAATGCTGACAAAGAGAACATAACTACACTTTTGTGATTGTTTTATGCACAATGTGTCTCATTAGGTCAAAATTTTGGAATTTGGTGCTGAATTAATCGAGTTTATTTTTTGACAAGTACATATTCTTTATTCCTATGTATGACCGCATTCAAATGTTTAACATAACAAAGTCATCTGTAAGTTAACTGTTACACACGGCCTTAGCATCCGCACTTAAAACCTCGCTAAAAACGAGATGAAAATAAAATAGCCCGATAGAGGGGTAGACGCTAAGTTTGAACCTATGACGATATGATAAATATACTATGGGGAATATTATTAAATTTATAAATAAGAATATATTATTATTGCATCTTCTGCATGAATTCGTACAACTCATGACAAAGATCTTCAAATGTAGTATAAAGATCGTCTGTTGTCTTCCCAGCGCCCCAATGATTTTATCTGGAAGAGAAAGCCTTCTTCTGATGACGTCACGGAGACCGGTGACATTGCCCGAATACGCGATATGCGCAATTTCTTGATCAACCTGTCGTCACCGGCACTATACGACGACGAGTACGACCGGAAGGTGACAGAATTTCGTCAGGTATGAGTAATTTCATTTAACATATAACCACGATTTATTATTGCATTTTGGTCGAAACAAATTATACGAAGAAGACAATTATTACACGCACTGCTATGGAAAGAAACTATTGTAGGAATTAATATTGACCTGCCTTTTTTGAAAAGATTTTTATAATTTGTTGTGTAGCTTTGCTTTCCGTGCTTAATCATCAATAATGTTTATACATGTAATTATGAACGACTTTTTACCTCATGTGTACATGTAAAAAAAAAGACATTGAATCATATAACCAAAACGCGGAGCATCATATAAATCTTTCATTTCAATTAAAAACTTAATTTAAACTATTTAATGCACATTGTTCATTACTAAGACCAGATACAAAGTAAAGCTAAATATGTCGTTTGTTTGAGATTTGTTCGGGGAAAATGGGCTTAATACATGTGCTGAAAGTGTCGTCCCAAATAAGCATGTACAGTCCGCCCGGTGTTATCGCGGATATTTGTTTAGAAGAAACTTCCTTTTCACGAACAATTTTGTAAAAGCGTTAAGAGTCGTCCCTGCTTAGCCTTCGCGGACTGCACAGGCTTATCTAGGATGACTCTTAACGCAAATACATTAAGCCCAGTTTTAAGCAGAATAAGGCTCGTTTGATCACAGATGACGCTGCGTCTGTGTAGCGAGCGCCAAAGCGAGGAGTTACTCCGGATCATAGACGAGATGAAAGTGGGAAATGTGAGACTGAGCGAGAGAGACCAGTATCTAGAAGTACTCAACCAGTGGGCAGACGAAACTGGGGACAGAACTATAGGTACGTGGAAGTGGGAGACAGAGCGAGAGAATATAGTATCTATATGTATTGACCGATTGAATCACTTGTCAATAAGTGAGCAAAACAGTGTACCACGATTCAATATCAGAAAATAGATATATATTGTTTGGATGCGAGTGGATCGGATTTCACCGTATAGCTTTAATCTAATGATTCGGTTTTTGACACATTTTCAACATGCATTTACGTGTAGTTAATAACTATCAAAATGAAATTTACAAAAAAAATATGCCGAAAAAAATTAGTCAAAGTGTTAAAACGCAACTCATACTATTATTTCTTGACTTTTCTTGTTGGTTATTTGATCCAAAGACTGAATAAATACACTTTACATCCGCTTATATCAGCCGAATATGTTTAAAAATATATTAATTAATTTTCTATATATTTTCAGCTCCGGCAAAACAGGCTGGTGAAAACATTCGAGAGCGTAAAGGTACATAAATTACTTCTTCATGACGCCCGCCCGCCTGCTATATAAATGCGCCTCGTTCTTGGAAAACTGGACTCGATGCGAGTACGTCAAGTGCCATCCCTGATAAACCTGTTCACATGCTAATCAGGGACGGCATTTTACCACTTTAGGCGCTGAGTGTCGTCCGTAATTAGCCTATGAAAACTACATAGGCTAACTTTGACGACAATAAACGCTCAATAATTGAGTAAAATTTTCCCAGAATGAGGCTCATTTGTTTGTGTGACTCTCTATGAAGGTTCTTTGTTTGTCCATGTGATGTCTCTATGAAGGTTCTTCGTTTGTCCATGTGTTGTCTCTATAAAGGTTCTGTGTGTATCCATGTGTTGTCTTTGTTTGTCCATGTGTTGTCTCTATGAAGGTTCTTTGTTTATCCATGTGTTGTCTCTATGAAGGTTCTTTGTTTGTCCATGTGATGTCTGTATAAATGTTCTTTGTTTGTCCATGTGTTGTATGTATGAAGTTTCTTTGTTTGTCCATGTGTTGTCTGTATGAAGGTTCTTTGTTTGTCCATGTGCTGTCTGTATGAAGGTTCTTTGTTTGTCCATGTGTTGTCTCTATGACGTTTTTTTTTTGTCCATGCGTTGCCTGTATGATGGTTTATTGTTTCACCATGCAATATCTGTCTTGAATGAAGGTTCTTTGTTTCACCATGCAATATCTGTCTAGAATGAAGGTTCTTTGTTTATCCATGTGTTGTCTGTCTATGAAGGTTCTTTGTTTATCCATGTGTTGTCTGTCTATGAAGGTTATTTGTTTATCTATATGTTTTCTGTCTAGAATGAAAGTTCTTTACTTATCCGTGTGTTGTCTGTGTAGAATGAAGGCTCTTTGTATATCCATATATTATCTGTCTAGAATGAAGTTTCTTTGATTATCCATGTAATGTCTCTATGAAGGTTCTTTGTTTATCCATGTGTCGTCTGTATGAAGGTTCTTTACTTATCCATGGGTTGTCTGTCTAGAATGAAGGGTCATTGTTTACCCATGTGTTGTCTGTCTAGAGATGACGACGCGCTTCTTGCGGAGACACAGAAACCCAAAGGTCTTCGTGCCGACGCGGATATTCCAAAAGGCACAGGAGAGACTGATGAAACATGGCTGCGTTATACTTAAAGGTAAAGCGGAAAAGCACTGATAAATGTAGGAAATTCACGCACATTTATCTTGGCTGATAATGCTTTTGATTCACCACTCGAAATATATGTTTTCATATTAAATATTTATACACATATTAATCATATTCAAGCTGATTTTCAGTTATTCGATTATCGCTGGTCAGGTGGAAATAAACCATGAAATATGGTCAGGTAGTAATAAACCATGAAATATGGTCAGGTAGTAATAAACCGTGAAATATTGTCAGGTGGTAATAAACCATGAAATTAAGATACACGTTTTATAAAGTTCTTCGCATTAAAAATATTCCGTTCATGTCAGTATATACCGGCGCTGCTTAACACCAAAAAGTAGATGCATTTATTTAAAGGCAACGTCGGTGACGGCAAAACGACGACAGCAATCGCACTGATGGTTACGTTGTTTGACGAGGACGAATGCCTGCTCGTGTCCTCCCCGGACCTGTGGCAGTTCATCGAGGCGCGCACGGTGAGCGCCATCTTGTTGGACGACATCTTCGGCAGCGGCTCTCTGGACGAGACGCTCCTACAGAAGTGGGAGTCCAAGTTTGATGAGGTGGCTTCCTCTGCATTGTTATTGAGCAGATTTCTGATAAAACTGTAAACATGAATGCGCGTAAAATGTCTGTCAATATAAGCCTGTACGGACTAGCTAATCGATTTCCTCCTAAACTATATTTTTGTTTAGAAGTGCTTCCTTTAAACGAAAAATACCACACAAGCGGAAAGTGTCTTCACAGATTAGCCTGTGCGTACTGCATTTGCTGCGCTGGTATGACTCTTTACGCACATGCATTAAACCCTGTTTTCCTAGAACGACGCTTAGTTCAAAACTAAGCTGATATCTGCGTGATCTATGTAACCATCAATCAATATAATACGATGTTGACGACGTATTAAACATGTATAGCCTCCATCATATCTTCAGAGAATTGGAATATATCTTGAATAAAAGAACATAAATAACCTTTCTCGACATAATATGTTTTTGACGATGCTGCGAAGCAGCTCGTCTAAGTTATCATACCATGAAACAATTCTTCACAATGGCGACCTATATAAAAGACCGAGCCAGTCCGATTGAGATGGCTCGATTTTTCAAATTAGCATACCTCGCTGATTATCATTGATAAAGGTAAAGCAAACTCAGCTATAAATAGGACAGCATATTCTGGCAAAAAGATTTAATGATAGTTTGAAAACATTAATTTTAAATCAGTTATATTCAATCCATTATATGTTTATAGATAAATGAAACAACTATGCATTTTCTGTATTGTATTTGACATTTGTCGTGATTTTGTAAATAAATTGCGAATGAAAAAAAACGTGTATAACTAACGTTTAACGCGATCATGAGTGTAAAGAAAACGAATTATTTCGAACCTGCCATTTGTTAACGTTATAGCGAATATGGTATACAAACAACATAATAGCCGTACGATATCTATGAAATTCGCTTTTATGCGTGCTTTCTCATTTGCATATTTAATAAACTTTTCACACAGAAATTACAGAGCCACATCAGTGCACATACTATGTTTGATAATTTATTTGTTTGTTGGATATTGTTTGCTGTTTTAAACACATATTAGGTCATATCGCGGAGATTTAGTTAACCCTACCATGTGTTCATGGGCGAACTCACGTATTCGAGTGCTCTTACGACTATGTGCTCATACCTACTTTCGGGAATCATCATAAAAGTATTGTCGTACTTAACGAACAAACATGCCTAAGCTTATTGAATCAGAGAAAAAAACAATAATCAAAAGAGAAAAACATATATGTTCATACACATGGGCATGTGAAATCACACCCGTACACAATTATCATTAACTTAGGAAAGGAAACAACGAAATATAAAGTTTTTTCGTAATCAAATTTTTGTTCGTACCCATTTTTTTGTACCCCAAATTTTCGTACACATATTTTTCTAACCAAAAATTTTCGTACCCACATACACAATTGTGGTGATGTAGATAAACTTAAATTAATGCTTTTATATCCATCCTTTTCAAAAGCATCGTCACACCAGTACTGTCAGTACTTTGATTACTTAAATGTGGGTACCCAATCTAAGTGGTTTGGCTAACGCATGGCGCTCTTAACCCTAACCATAAGTGACGAGTTTCTATTCAGTAAGAATCATTTTTGTTATACTTACTAACGTTATTCAAACAGTTGTACTTTTAATGATTGGTATCGGGCTTTTTAAAAGAAACAAATGGCTGGACTCGATTAAAAAACACCTACTTGTGTCTGTAGATCTACGACTGTAGCCTCGACACCCCCGAGCGACCAGGCGTCCGTATCATCATCACTATCCGACAACACATCCTAGACCAGTGCTACTCCAGACTCGCCAAGTACAAACTGTTCGCCAAAGAGAAGATTGTTGAATGCACCTCCTCAGGTGACAACTCGTGCAAATGAGCCGCTCTGAGAATACGGTGCTAAAGCACGTGCTTGTGCAGTGAGCACAGGCTAAGCAGGGATGACGCTTCCCGTCTAGACTGGATGTTTGTTTAGAATATACTTCATTTAAATGACAAACTCCATAAAAGCAAACATTGTCTTTCCTGATAAGCCTGTGCAGACTGCACAGGCTAATCTGGGACGACACTTTACGCACCTGCATTAAGCCCCGTTGACCCAGAGCGCGGCTGTAATTTAGTGACAGACGTATTGGATTTATTATAAAAGTTACAAATATATTTAAAAACGAATCGATTTGACATAAATTCATCACTAATTTTGCAAAAAAGTAATGTGGAATGCAAAAAATTATGGATGCTTTGCAAAAGTTACATGCTCTATTGCACAATTTATGGATAAATTGCAAGTTTTATCATTGTTTGGCAAAACTAATAAACAATACATTTCAAAAGTCTCACGTTCATTGATTTTAAAATGAAATTGATGCAGCACATTTTTTAAAATTAAATTCATAAATGTTTTCATTTTTTTACTTTTGTTGCAAAAGGTTTTGATGTAAAGCGAAGAGAATGTACGGATTGCAGAGTGTGTTAATGTATTTAAAAGATTATCGATGTACTGCAAAGGTAATCGCTGAATTAACTCTTTATTTATGTAATTTGCAAATATCGCTTGTCGAATGTCTAACTTAAGAACTAATGTTAATTTCTCATTTTTTTAAATTGTGGTTTCATTGCTAGAGCGCCAACATATTCTGAGCAAATATAAAGTTATAACTCAAAATTACAGAATTGTCATTCAACGAGAAGCGAGCCATGCTGGGAAAACATCTACTCGACGAGGAGATGGCGGTTTCGAAAACGGAAATAGAAAAAGGTGCCAAGGCCCACAACTCTAAACTCGGGTTTCCCGAGTGCTGTGCCTTGTTCGTGAGTCGGGAGTCGTTCATGAACATCGGGTCGCAGTTCTTCGAGAGGCCAATCGGTAACTTTTAACACGTTAAGCGAGCACAACTTCATCGAGCCTTAATCTGGGAAAATGGGGTTAAATAAATATGCGTAGAGTTTCGTCCCAGATGAGCACAGGCTAATCAGTGAGGCTACTTTCCACTTTAATGGTATTTTTCGTGTAGAGGAAGTCCCTTCTTAGCGAAAATCCAGTTTAGGCTGACTGAAGGTGTCGACTCTGATAAGCGTGTGCGAACAGCGCAGGCTCATCTGGAACGACGCCTTACGCATATTCACAAAGCCCTGTTTTCCAAAAGCGAGGTTGATAAGTAGTTTTAGGTCACCTGAGGTTGAATTTACAAAAAGGTATTTGAGTAATTTGTGGCGTAAGCGGATGTAGAAATTAACCCATTAGGCTCGTTTAAATGCATCGGCACATGTTCCTTTTAATTGTATTATATATCCAACCATGCCGATTTAACCTTTTAATATGAGATAAATACAGAAATGGATTTTGTATTAAAACAAACATACCTGACTTATCGTGAACAATGACCCTATTGATCAGGTATTTATTAATGCATATTTGTACACATTGTGATACGTTCGCGCCTCTTGCATGAAACTCAGCGTGCTCGCATCATTATTTAAACATACATTTGACTTTAGTTTGATCACATAATGTGTTGACCGTTTTATACTTTTAAAGCTTTGTTTTAAACTAGTTAACATAAATAAATGTAATCACAGAAAGCATTCGACTATTTGCTTAAAGATGAACAATTGTAAAAGATATATATGTGTATTTGTAATAGGTGACTATGCCGGCCATATTTGTCCTTCTTTGATACATTGTTTCTCTTACACGTTTAATATTTTTATGTGTTGAATAATCCTTTTATGTGTAAAGGTTATTTGCATGTAATATATTTTTCTTCTTCTCTAATATTTCAATTTAAACGAGTGTACTATTTGTTTGATATTTGTATACGTCTAAACTTGCAGTTTTGCATATCTAATCCTGTGTGAGTTGCTTAAATATATATTTATTTTATTGTGTTGTACTTGTACGTTTCTCTCATTTGTTTTCATCTAATGTTTGACGTTTGACTAATATTTTAGCCTCGTTCTGGGGAAACCGGGATTAATTCATGTGCGTAACGTGTCGTCACAGATTAGCCTGTGCAGTCCGAACAGGCTAATCAGGATCGATATTTACCGCCTAAATTGGATTTTCGCATAGAAGAGACTTTTTAACGCAAAAATGCCATAAATGAGAAAAGTGCCGTCCTTGATTAGCTTGTGCGGACTGCACAGGCTTATCTGGGGCGACACTGCGCACAAGCATTAAGCCCCGTTTTCCCAGAGCGCTGTCCATGTGTATATGTGCCGTGTGTTTAGAGCTGCTGTTCGAGACGCTAGACCGGATGTACGACGGCGACAAGTACGGCTACCTCGCCCTCGTGCTTCTCATGCTTCAGAAGGACGGCATACTGTTCGTCAACAAACTCGAGGTAACACCTTCTAGTCTACATCGATTTATTTCATCCCTATCCCATATCACGTCGAAGAAAGACGTTATTGTTTGTGTTAACAAACACGAGGTAACACCTTCTAGTCTACATCGATTTATTTCATCTCTATTCCATAACACGTCGAAGAAAGACGTTGTTGTTTGTGTTAACAAACACGAGGTAACACCTTCTAGTCTACATCGATTTATTTCATCACTCTTCCATAACACGTCGAAGAAAGACGGTTTTGTTTTGTCAACAAACTCGAGGTAACACCCTCTAGTCTACATCGATTTGTTTCATCCCTATTCCATAACACGTCGAAGAAAGACGGTATTGTTTTGTCAACAAACTCGAGGTAACACCCTCTAGTCAACATCGATTTATTTCATCCCTATTCCATAACATTTCAAAAAGAAGTTATTGTTTGTGTTATCAAACTCGAGTAAACACATTGTAGTGTAAATCAATTTATTACATCACTATTCCGTCAAAATGCCTACGAAAAACTAGCCTCGAGTGTACACACTCGAGGTGGCACATTCTAGTATAAATAAATGTGTTTCATAACTTTTCCATCATAGGCCTTAGACATCATAATATTCGTCAACAAACCTATAGAAACACAGTTTGGTTCAAATCAATTGATCCTCGTCCTGGGAAAACTGGGCTTAATTAATATGCGTAAAGTGTCGTCCGAGATTAGCCGGTGGTCCGAGATGTTACGGTTATACGATATGTTTCGTTTAAAGTGTGCAACATGTATAGGCTTATCTCTGTGACGACACTTTAGCCAAAAGCATTAAACCCAAAGCGGCTCAAAATATTGTACCGAAATATCATCGAAGAAAGACGACATTGTCTTCTTCAACAATGTGTGCGTTAAGTGTCGTAAAGTGTGCGTTAAGTGTCGTTAAGTGTGCGTGTCGTCCAAGATTAACATATGACGTCCGTACAGGCTAATCAGGGACGAAACTTTCCGCATTATCTTGACTTTCGTTTAGACGAGACTTCCTTTAAACGAAATATTCCTAAAATCGGCAAGTGTTGCCCCTGATTAGCCTGTGCGGACTGCACAGGCACCCGATACGACTCGAGTTAGTCTGTTCAACAGGCCTTAGGTTAACGGAGTTAGGCTGTATGGACAGGCTATGGTATTACCATCATTCCATTTGGTATAGGGTTAGCCTTAATTAATTCATTCATTTATCGTTCCATCAGTCCGTCTGTCCGTCCATCCGTTTGTTTGTTCGTTCGGGCATATGTTTAGTGTTTGTTAGTTGGTGGGTTCGTTCGTTCTTTGGTTCGTTCCTCGGTTCGTTCGTTTGTTTCTCCGTTTGTTTGTTCTTTTGTTATTTCGTTCTTTTTTTGGTTTGTTCTTTGGTTAAATCTTTTTTTCGTTCATTCGTTCGTTCAATCGTTCATACGTTCGTTCATTCATTCATTCATTTATGTATTTATGTTTTATGCTTTTTTTGTTTGTATTTAATTATTTATTCGTTCATTCATTCATTAATCTTTCCATCCCTTCGTCCTTTCGTTTTTTTTTTCGTTACTTTGTGCGTTCGTGCGTTTGTTCATTGGTTTGTTCGTTTGTTCATGAGTTCGTTCTCCCTCCCTCCCTCCCTCCCTCCCTCCCTCCCTCCCTCCCTCCCTCCCTCCCTCCCTCCCTCCCTCCCTCCCTCCCTCCCTCCCTCCCTCCCTCCCTCCCTCCCTCCCTCCCTCCCTCCCTCCCTCCCTCCCTCCCTCCCTCCCTCCCTCCCTCCCTCCCTCCCTCCCTCCCTCCCTCCCTCCCTCCCTCCCTCCCTCCCTCCCTCCCTCCCTCCCTCTATTTTGTGTTCAACTTTTTTTAGTTAGTTGAATGCATTTATTTTCTTTTTAAATTATATTGGTGTAACAAACATACAAAATAAAATAAAATTATAAAAAACGTTCTAAATTTTAATAGTGTAAATTACTAAAAATATATATTTAATAGAAAGGCGATTAAACCATCCTGGTCATTCAGTAAGATGCTTGATAAATATTAAATTGATACGATTATTTGCCATAATGTATGTCTATGTGAATGTGTGTACATTCAAAACTTGTCCGTATGTGGTTTAAACATATTTTATTTCCAAATTGACAATTACAAATAAA
Source organism: Dreissena polymorpha (assembly GCF_020536995.1). Lineage (NCBI taxonomy): Eukaryota > Metazoa > Mollusca > Bivalvia > Myida > Dreissenidae > Dreissena > Dreissena polymorpha. The sequence continues at coordinate 13,110,154 of NC_068364.1, read as the reverse complement.
TAACTATTCACAAAGTATTATATGGAAAAAGGGTTGGACCTAAAGTTCTACAACATTATCGGGGGTCTTTCCCTAGAGTACAAAGTTACGTCGATAAAGGTGACTGTTTTAGAAGTAAATATTAGTCGTCGTTTTGGAAATTTTTCAAAAACTACTTAAAAATAGATGCAAAAACTACTTTGACTATAATGATAGTAACAATAATTATCATAGCAGTATTAATAATGGTAATAATAATTATAATAGTAATAAAAAGAAATAATAATGACAATAATGGTTATAATGATAATAATAATAATAATAATAATAATAATAATAATAATAATAATAATAATAATAATAATAATAATATGAGTGTAATGAAACAAGGTAATATACAATAATGCACAATAATGAGTCCTGTCCGTATGTAAAAGACTTCGGGAAAATAACATCGGTGAAGTACCATGGGTGCTTTTCACAGTATAATACAAGTTTAAACGCTTACAGACCAGAAAAAATTCAAGGCACGTTATTAAATAACTTAATAATTTATGCGCAAAGTTGGTTTCTATCACAGCACATACAACATTTGAAATAAACATTCACTTGCAAGACATCTTATTGGACAGAGATGCAATTATATTCCTTTATAAAATACGATTTTTAGCCTGAACTTATCTGTTGACTTTTAAGTAAGATATTATCTGCCTCCATGGGATGCTTATTAGCTGTTTTATTATTTACTTTATTGTATTTGTCGTCCTCAGTTATCTCCAGGAGTCTAGAAAATCACTTCTTCGACTTTGATGTAATCTATTCTCTTCAATTAAGAGTCAACGGCGCTATTTTCAGACGATTTTTTTTATTTCAAAATTGGATTCCATATTATTTTGCCTATGCTTTCTAAACAAACATGTTACACCAATAAAACAGCGGAAGTCTACATTGTGAATTAGCAACCTGCTGTGGTGATCCCTTTCTTATCCATTTGAGCGTCAAGTTATCTCATATAGATCAGACATCGGCCGTCTCCGTTATATATTAGACTGACTTAAATTTTCTGTCGTGAAGTATTGTGGTTAGATTGTCCAATTAAGAAACGCAAGTAGTCAGAAATGTGTGATTAGAATGTGTGGAAAGACAACTACGTCTAAATGAAATACCATATAGTTCAATTGTTGAGAATAGACGTATGCTACATACATAATATGCCATATGAGCATACATGCCAGACGTCCCGATCTTGACGGGACAGTCCTGCTTTTGAGGGGTTTGTCCCGATGTGGCACAATTTGTCCCGACATTCGTAAAAAACGACCTATTTTCTATAAGTTAACAATAAAATTCGCTAATCCCTTTATTGCCCCCAAATAACAAACCATATCTACTGGTGAAGTTATGTCGCCGATTTTGTTTTCTTTATTTGTTGAAGATCTTGAATTGTACCTACAAGACAACATTAATTCTGGTTTGAGTATAGATGATATTACGATGATTTTACTATTATTTGCTGATGACATGGCCATTTTAGGCAAGTCACCTGCTGAAGTCCAGTCACATTTAGATAGATTGTATTTATACTGCAATTCTTGGGGTTTAAATGTAAACACTGCTAAAACAAAAATTATGGTGTTTCGGAAGAGAGGAGGTTTAAAACAAAATGAAAAATGGGCATACAATGGTAATGATATTGAAGTTGTTGATAACTTTAATTATTTAGGCACAGTACTAAATTATACTGGAAGTTTTAAATCAAACCAAGAACATTTGATTGGTAAAGCCCTTAAAGCCATGAATACATTGTTGATAAAATGTCATGACTTCGATATTAAACCAAAAATATTATGTCAGTTGTTTGACTCCTTTGTGGGTTCCATATTAAATTATTCCGCAGAAGTATGGGGTTTTAACAAGTCAGATGGCATTGAACGCATACATTTAAAATTTTGCAAACGATTACTTCAAGTTAAAATAAATACATGTAATGTTGCTGTTTATGGAGAATTAGGTAGATATCCATTGTATGTAAACAGGTTTGTAAAAATTATAAAATATTGGTTTAAAATTTTAACCAGTGAAAATATTATTATGCAAATTGTTTACAAACAAGCTTTAAACGATTGTAATAAAGGTTTTACAAATTGGGTCTCACATGTAAAAAACATGTTAAATAATTATGGATTTGGTTATGTATTTGAAAATCCAAATGTTGTGCAAATAAATAGTTTTATTAGAGAATTCAAATGTAGACTTGTTGACAATTTTAGACAAGAGTGGTATGGTAAACTGAATAGCAGTCCTGTATTAGATATGTATAAAGTTTTTAAAACCTCTTTTGAGTATGAAGAATATTTGGACTTACTTCCTAGACGTCTGCGTTTATTTTTTGTAAGAATAAGAGTCTCTGCACACCCGTTGAGAATTCAAACTGGCAGATATGCCCAACACAATATTCCACGCAATGAACGTTATTGTTTATGTTGTAATGACACTGATTTAGAAGACGAATATCATTTTATATGTATATGCCGATGTTACATCGATTTAAGAAAAAAATATATAAGTAATACATATTATATTAATCCATCTGTGTATAAATTTCACAAATTATTAGTTTCTTGTGATAGATTAGTAATTTCCAATGTATGCAAATATATAAAAGAAGCTCTAGTTGTAAGAAATACAATCCTAAATAATACTGTTGAATAGTTTTTACCACCCCTAGTTAGAACTTATGTGTTCTTACCATATATTATGTTTATTTGTATTGATTTTATGTTATATAATGTTATGTTATTATTCGCATTCACGTGACAGAATATGATGTGTATTTTTAGTATTAAGACGATGTACTATTGTATAAGTCTGAATAAACTATGTCTGTCTGTCTGTCTGTCTGTCTACTAGTCAAGTGAGCCAGTGTTGTTTTTGACACCTTATCGGCGATCTATCGGCAAATTATTGATTTTATCGCGCTTTCACACCAAGGTGCGTTTATGCTAGGGGTCACTTATTGCTAGCGGTAGATGCATCTTAGTAAAATAAAAGCAGACTGCTTTTGTATTTAATGGCCCCAGGTCGGACCTCAAAGACCTCGTGAAGAGGCCGGTAGGACCTGTAAATAAACTCTGATTTAAAAAAAATAAAAAAAATTAATGGCCCATTTGATGTGTTTGATATGCGACTTAAAACTTTAAAAAAAATCTGTAATTTAAATATAAACGTTTTATTTCAACCTTAATTTTCACGATCGGGATATGCACCGAGCATCTTTAAAAAAAAGGATATTTCTTGCTACCATTATCGTTATTTCATAAAAAAATAAACACATGCGAAAGAGTCAATTGCTTTGGTAAATTAACAACTATTTTTTTAAATGTAATTTCGTATTAAATCTTTAAACTAAAGACAGTCACACTTAAGATAATCAATATACCTTTAATATAAATTGAAACAATGAATAGTCAAATAAATAACCCGTGGCATTTGTTTTCGCAGTCTCGTATTGTTAAGCAATAGAAATTACAGTTATCACCATTATTAAAAGCGGCTTTATCGCATAAAGGGTCCAATAAACAGGACAATGTAGTATGACACACCGACATCAATCACCCTGTCGGCATGATATGTCATAAAGTAGCCAAGGCACCCTTCCTCCTGCTATGTGACGATATCACCAATTGATTTTTGTAACTTCATTCAACATTTATTTTGTTTTAACGTGGCAGCATTAACATAATATGCATTTAATATAATACAGTACAAAAAATACAAAATATATAAAAGAAATGAAAAAAATAATTTAAATGATGATAATGATGATGATGATGATGATGATGATGATGACGAACGCAGAAAAGCTCGACCGCATAAACGAACGAACGAACAAACCAATTGACGGACGCATGAACGAACGAACAAAATAACAAACGAGCGCACGAACGACCGACCGACGGGCCGGCCCGCTCGCTCGCTCGCTCGCTGACTGACTGACTGACTGACTGACTGACTGACTGACTGACTGACTGACTGACTGACTGACTGACTGACTGAGTGAGTGACTGACTGGCTGACTGGCCGGCCGGCTGGCCGGCCGGCCGACCGACCGACCGACCGACCGACCGACCGACCGACCGACCGACCGACCGACCGACCGTCCGACCGACCGTCCGACTAAAATAAATAAATAAAGAAAGAAATAATGAACGCATGAATGAATGAATAAATAAATAAATACATACATACATAAAAAATACATTTATACATAAATAAATACGTTAATACATAAATAAATGACTGAATGAAACCCTGATCTGTTACAATTATTGACTATTATTTTTGGTATTTCATACTTTAATATAATAAAACTACAAACCAATCCGTAGTGTTTTCAAAATTATTAATCTATTCACTATCAGTGTGCAATATATTTAATCTTAAAATTAACATGTTCTAAATTCATTGAATAAAATATAAATATATAACCAATATTTCCATTCTTTATTGGTTTAAGACCTAAGAAGGCGTTTTTCTTTCATTATTTTTAATACATAATCGAGACGATCGTGATACCGTTGCCTAATCCCTTTTCCTTCGTTATCTATAAATAGACCATTTATTTATAGATCTTTGAGCCAGGTTATCTAGAGGCTAACCCCATACCAAATGGTATGATGGTAATACCATTGCCTGTCCATACAGCCTAACTCCGTTAACCTAAGGCCTGTTGAACAGACTAACTCGAGTCGTATCGGGTGGCACAAGCATATCTTGGATGACACTTTACGCACATGCATAAAGCTATTTTCCCCCAGAACCAGGCTAAAATGCACCTTTATTTCATGTATGTTTCAGGGATCCTCAGATGAAAAATTTCAGAACAAAGTAGCCGATCTCGCTTTCTTGTGCAAGGTCCCGAATACGGATCATCTGAACAAGTTTATACTGGATGCCCTCAAGAACACGGTGAGTCGCGTTTTGGGATTATTAGGCCTTATCCATGTGCGTTGAGTGTTGTCCCAGATTAGCCTATTTAGTCCACACAGGCTAATCACGTAAAACTGTTTCCGCCTGCAATGCATTTTCGTTTTAAATAGAGCTCCTTTAAACGAAAAAAATCCCTGAAAGCGGAAAGTGCCGAGCTTTCCCGGAAAGCGCCGAGCTTTCCCGGAACACAGTAAGTATTTTACGAGACTGTTAAGAAGTTTAACCTCCCAAACTATTGACCTTGGATTGATGTCAACTCGTCGCTTCGGCGAATGTAACGCAATATGTTTAGATTTTTGTATAAACAAATAATTTTAAAGTAGATTGGTGAATGCAACTGTAATACATTTGATAAAATTAAAATAAATAAGAATATAATTGTCATATTTTAAACACCGAGTGTATAACTACATATACGTGTAGAAAATGAAAACATTAGTTGGACTTTCAAATGAAACAAACATTACAACCGAAATCTGGTAAGGTACTGAGCTCAAATTGCAAACCAATCCCGTCTGTCCAGGTGAAGTGTTTCGTGGACTACTACTCAGACCGGAAGTGCTATACGTTCGCGCACGAAAGCATCATGGAATCCATCATGGCTTCGTTCGGGGAGCGACATCCACAGGAAGTGCTGGAAGGTACTAGTAGTTTTTCATGTATTCCATCACAATTCTGAAATGATGAACCCATAGTTCATCATAGTTCATTCCGAGTAATATGACCTACATCCAAACATGGACTGATATAACAACTTCCTGTTGAACCGATAACAAAAATATGTCATGCAACGATTCATAAGACATATATAAATGTAGCTTCGTGATAAAATAAATATGCTGTATGAAGCCTTGAAGAAAGTTACAGTAAATAATTAGTTAAAACAAGTATCCCTTACAGTTTGCATATTTTTGACTCATTTCAATATAATAGTCAAATTGACATATTTCAAAGTTTCAACAATTATGAATTCTATATATATTAACCATATTTTATGTATGTATTTGTACATGATTACACTCAAAGGCTGCGCTCTGCCATTCCTGATGGATTTCGTTGGGACCGACGAGAACTTCGAAGAACGCCCTGACGAAATCTTCATGATGCGAGTGAAGAGGGAAAACTTCCTCGTCCTTGCACAGGTCAACATAATTGCACAACTAAGATAATCCGTCGCTCGTTTGATTCGTTGCTAATGCTTAAAGTTTTCAAATTAAAAAAAGTGTGATCTGGTAATTTCAATAGTTTATTATTATTTCAATAGTTTATGCACGTAGTTGTGCGTTGAATGCAGTTTTATGTTCCAAGCGTTGTCTTCATAATTGTTTTGTTGCTGTTGATGCTTCTCAAGATGATAATAATCATGATTATGTTGTTGTTGATGGACAACGATTATGTCGATCATGATGATGAGGATTATATTGTTGTTGTTGTTGTTGTTGTTGTTGTTGATGATGATGATAATGATGACGATGATGGTGATGATGATGATGAGGAGGAGGAGGAGGAGGAGGAGGACGACGACGACACGATGATGATGATGATGCCGATGATGATTCCACCATTCTTTGTTACACATGTGATTACATCTGCGTTCATTCTACTGCAGGTATTTGAACACTACATCCTCAATAACGAGGTGAAGCGCATCTCCCAGCACAGGGCCATGAAGGATGTCCGCTTCATCGAGTTCTTCTTCGAGTACATTCAGCAGAAACCAGACTGCGTCCGCATCGTTCTCAGCGAGGACAAGAATTTCACTGTTAGTAAAACAGAAGGCAAGCTGTACGCCTCTATTTGCCCAACAGTTGGTTCTTTTAATATTGTACTATCCCTTTTACAATCGTCGTGTGTTGTCCGTCGTCGACGTTGTTTTATGAGCGCTCAAGACGACATTTGTATTGCAAAGTCTTAACATAACGTCGTCAGAACATGTATCCAATGATATCTCGTCCGGTTTAGATTGTACAGATTGTGTAGGTCATGTGGGGTCAAAGATTAGGCCCGTTAATATACATACACCGAGTTTCATCAAACTTCCACAGGTACTTTTTGTGGTAACACAAGGCCAGCTTAAAGTTTTCAATCATTTTTGTAACCGAAACAAAGACAATTTTTGTATGGAAAACAAACAAGTGAAAAATTTGTAAATTTCCCATATGGGCCGCTTTCCACATACAAAGTGTCATTAACCTAGCTTAAGTTCTTTTCGAGTGAAATAAAGGATCCATATGTCATTGGACGGAAAGATGGACGTACCTGGGAGTAAACATGTGAAATCGGTAGGAGACTCACCAGTTCAAACAATGTCATGAGGGATCAATTTGACAGCAAGAAAACTCCTGGACATTTTTATGCTCGGCTTGTTTTAGGTTAAAGTGGTCCATCATTATCATATACATCGACATTCACTACCAATCATGTTGTACGTGCTTTTAAGTAAAACTTGTATGATTAATCAGGTGAGCAAATTACGACCAGCTTGACTCTCTTGTTTCACTTATTGATAAACTGAATTATCTATAAAAACAATTTAAACGATTTGTCAGCATGTTCCCGCTACTATTAAATTGAGCCTCTCTGTGGGGAAACAGGGCTTCATGTATGCACGCAAAGTGTCATCCAAGATTAGCATGTGCAGTCTGCACTGGCTTATCTTGGCCGACACTTTCTACTTGTATGACATTCTTTATTTAAACAAAGTCTCGTCTTTGCGTAAATCCAAATCAGGCGGTGATTGTAACCCTTGATTATCACGTTATGTAATTCCAAACAAGGAAATTGTCGCCCTTGATTATCCCGTTATGTTATTACAAACACGGAAATTGTGACCCTTGTTTATCACGATATGTTTTTCCAAACAAGGACGGTGACAGCAAACGCAAGGTCGGGCTGCTGTACGGGGCCATTGACCAGGAAGTGCCGAACATGGAACTAGTGTCGGCCATCATGAAAACAGGTACCTGTAACTTGTTCTATGAAATAAAACACACAACAGTGATCGTAAGAAAGAGGTACTACGTAATTTCATTCAAAGCGAACGCTTTTAATTAAATTGTTAGGCTGCGTGCAGCAGTTATGTAATAACAGAGAGAAATGTGTGTGTTCAAATCACTTTCTGTAAAAATTGGGCTTAATGCATGTCCGGACAGGCGCATCAGGGACGCATCTTTCCGCATGTTTGGAATTCTTCATTAAAAGGAAGTCTGTTCTTAACGAAAATCCTGTTTAGCTCTGACTGCACAGGCTTATCTGGACGACATTTAACGCATTTGCATTAAGCCCAGTTTCTCTTAAACGCGGTTCAATTCATCGGTTCTGTTTTGACGACTCGCTTATAAACCCAACAGGAATTCACCTGAAGAAGCCCACCAAGGAGAAGTGGTGCCGCTCCGAGCTGGAGGCGGCTCTGTGCATGGCGGTGAGGCGCGGCAGCTACGAGATCTACAAGCTTCTCGTCGGGGCCGGGCTGGAACTTCCGGACAGCCTACTAGAGGAGGAACAGTATCTCGTATCCGTTGACATCATCAGGGACGTGCTGGGTGTAAGTGATACATGAGAAATGTCAAAAAACAAATAATAGTTGTTTATCGGACATTTAACATTTAAGAGATCTGATGCTGAGGTTTGGTAGGAAATCAACCACGAGCTCCCTCCCCCAATACAGAAGATGTTTAAAAAAATATAATAAAAATGCTTAACATGATTTATTTAAGTTTGATTTTTTAAATAGTTTTGTAAGAGCGCAAGCGGCTCTCTTTTTCAGTGAGATAAAATGGGTATTTGATTTTTTTTCCCCGATTAAATACATTTAGTATTCAATGCCGGACTCAAAACTGGTAATTAACGTAATAACGAATGATCAAATAATGCATTGTCTTAATTTCCAGCGAGGATAAAACGCATCATCACACCTATGACAAACACATTTAAGCATCGCTATTGAAAACGGGGCTAAATGCATGTGCATTAGGTGTCATCCCTGATTAGCCTGTGAAGTCCGCACAGGCTAATAAGGGACGACACTTTCCGCTGTTATGAAATTGTTCGTTTTAAGAAGGCTCTTCTAACCCCAATTCCAGTTTCAACCGTAAGTGGCGTACCCAATTAGCCGATTCAGACATCACAGGCTTCTCTGGACGACACTGCACTGAGCAGAGTTTTCCAAGAACGGTACTCAAATAAACAGTGGTCCCCCTTTCCAAGGCGGATATAAAGCGTTATCACACTAATAATAAGCAGATTCTTCTTCTCATAACAGCGGCGGTACTGGAGCGACGAGCAAAAGGACGTGGCGGTGGTGAAGGCGTCACGTGGTACCCGGCCGGAGAGCCACGAGATTGTCACGCTTCTGTTGCAGGACTCCGCCTCCCCGAACTCCATCAGAGCCGGAAGTACCGCCCTCTGTGAGGCCGTCAAGTCAGGTACACAGAAGGGGTTCATTCATAGAGGTTTATTGAATAATATTGGTCATAGGTCATATTTATCACGCGTGTGTGAATAATTATTTCCCGCATTTGATTGCGTAAAATGGCAAAAAAAGTATGCGCGTGGACATATAGGACGCTAAATACGATTGCAATCATCATGAACACGTAAAATATTATAAGGTAGGCTACATCAGAATGAGAAACGTGAAAAGAAGTTCCCTTATCTTAGATGTGAAAAATATTATTCTGAAACAAGATCAAAGAGAAGTGTTGAATCATTGATTTTGTACACCATCACTGAATTCAAATTTTGCTTTTCATTAAATTGATGACAGTATTTGGGGAACTGGTTACGTTTAGTCTCGACGATCTGACAGTAAGTATACATGGTGCATTGTTTTTTGTTTACATAAATGCATAATGTACCGTAATAAATACATATAAGCCCACAATTTTGCTTGACACCTGGGTATTTAAGGATACGAATACCATCGAGTAGTTACCGGTATGTATAAAAACGCTGAATACGTCGTGAGCGCGGTCGCGAAGGTCTATACGCGGGTATACGTCGATGAAGACTTCAATTTATTTAGCCTGCTAAAAGTCCCATAGGGTATAGTCAGTATCCAACGTTTGTCAAACGATTAACTAACCGATTGAACGTTTCTACGCTGCTCATTCTCATGTCGTAAGTAAAGTGTGACTGGCACATAACACGTGTTGCATTTGGGCCTCGCTCTGCAGACCGCACAGGCTAATCAGGGATGATACTATCCGCTTTTATTTTAATTTTCGTATCTTCATAGCGAAAATCCAGTTTAGGTTGAAATTTTCGTCCCTGATTAGCCTGTGCGAACTTAACAGGCTAATTTGGGACGACACTTTAAGCTCATGCATTAAGCCCAGTTTTCCCAGAACGAGGCACATTTTTGTTTCTCCAGGCAAGCTGAGAAACGTGCTGCTGCTTCTGACGAGCGGATCCAGCGTCGATGACAGGGACGCCACACAACAGACGCCGCTTCACCACGCGTGTGACTGGAACAACATCGAGGTACGGAATTGAGGAATTTGCGCTTTCTTAGAAACCGCACATTCATTACACGTTTGACTGTATACCATCGAGTAACGGGTATATGAACTTTATTATTACGCACATCTGCACCATGTGTGTTGTTGGAACAACGCAGAGGCCCGGGATGTACAAACACAGGCAATTTTGTTAAAAAAAATATTTCCCCTTGTACTACACGTTTTGCTGAAACAATATTGAGGTGCAGCATTTAGGAATAATATATCCACTAAAAGAAATAGTAGCACTTTGAAAAACCACATCTGCCTCCAAGTGTGTTTTAAACAGCCTAGATTTTAATTTTGAAATAGTCCAACTTAAAGAAACTGCACCTGCATTATGAAGGTGTTTGAAACCACTTCGACACAGTTTTGGGACATTAAACACAATGTAGAACGGGATTACAATACAGTGCAGTCCGCGCAAGCTAATCAATGACGAACCCTTCCGCTTTTATGGAATTTTATGTTAAAATAATGTCCAACCTAAAGTAAAATCCTGAAAGGAGGAAATTGTCGTCCGCGATAAGCCTGTGCGGTCTACACAGTCTACTATGAGACGACACTGTTCGCTTTTATGGAATTTTCGTTTATAAGAAGTATCCTCCAAACGAAAATCCATTATAGACGGAAAGTGTCGTGCCTGACCTAATAAATAATACTCTGGAACGACTAAACGCTCATGTACTGATCCTCTGATTTCCCAGCGCGGGTCTCACCATTAATTCAATGACAATGCTTTCTTAAGGTTGTGAAGCTGCTTCTAAAGAGGAACGCCGACGTTAACGCCAAAGACACGCTTGGTTTCACGCCGTTCCTCGTGGCGGCCGGCTGGGGCCGCGAGACAATCATGGACCTGCTTCTCACGAAACGAGTGGACGTCCTTGCGCTGGACGACCAAGAAAACAACGTGCTCCACATCTGCGCAGCAAATGGCCAAACGAAAATCATGAAAACGCTGATGACAAAGTTCTCAAAGGAAATGGACTCCCTTCTGATAGCCCGCAATCGCCACGGGTGGACGCCGCTTGACTTCGCGTTGCGGTGCGGCCATCTGGGCGTCACGAAACTTCTTATCTACACAATTCTTAAGAAAGCCGACCTGAAGGCACCAGATCCCAAGTCGCAGCCGCCGCGCACGTTCGTGCACACGCGCTTCTTTGTGGTGAAGTTGGACGATTTCAACGTTGACGAGAAGTTCCAGTACCGCTTCCTGAGCGAGGAGGTGGGCCGGACGTGTTTCCAGATGCCGCGCTGCAACTGGTTCATTCAGGCCGGAAACCGTGATGAGTACGAAGAGGTCAGGACGTTCGCCATCAAATACGAGAACAAACTGAGGCAGTGCCTGGCGAAATCATAAATTATGTGCTATCAAATAAACTAAGACAATGCCTGGCGATTTTTTTAAAATATTTGCTATCAAACAAATTAAGGCAGTGCCTGGCAAAATCATAAAATATTTGCTGTCAAATCAACTGAGTCAGTGCTTGGCAGAATCATAAACTATTTGCTATCAGACAAACTGAGGCAGTGTCTGCGAAATTATAAAATATTTGCTATCAAATAAAATGAGGCAGTGCCTAGCGAAATCATAAAGATTTGCTATCAAACAAACTGAGGCAGCGCTTGACGAAGTAATAACATATTCGCTATCAAACAAACTGAGGCAGTGCCTGGCGAAATAATAAAATATTTGCTATCAAACAAATTGAGACAGTGCCTGGCGAAATAATAACATATTTGCTATCAAATAAACCGAGGCAGTGACTGGCGAAATAATAAAATATTTGTTATCAAATAAAATGAGGCAGTGACTGGCGAATAATAAAATATTTGCTGTCAAATAAATTGAGGCAGTGCCTTGCGAAATAATAAAATATTTGCTATCAAACAAACTGAGGCAATGCCTTGCGAAATAATAAAATATTTGCTGTCAAACAAACCGAGTCAGTGCCTGGCGAAATAATAAAATATTTGCTATCAAACAAACCGAGTCAGTGCCTGGCGAAATCATAAAATATTTGCTATCAAATAAACCGAGTCAGCGCCTGGCGAAATCATAAAATATTTGCTATCAAACAAACCGAGTCAGTGCCTGGCGAAATCATAAAATATTTGCTATCAAACAAACCGAGTCAGTGCCTGGCGAAATCCTAAAGTATTTGCTATCAAACAAACCAAGTCAGTGCCTTGCGAAATCATAAAATATTTGCTATCAAACAAACTGAGTCAGTGCCTGGATAAATCACAGCCATCAAGAACGAGAACAAACTGAGACATAGCCTTGCGAGATTGTAGAATGTTTACTATCCAAACACCTTGTGACAACTCTTTGCAAAATAATTGAATATATAATGTTAAAACAATATGTAACAGTTCTTTGCAAAATCATTGAATATTTAATGTTAAAATAATATGTGACAGTGCTTTGCAAAATCATTGAATATTTAATGTCAAAATAATATGCGACAGTGCTTTGCAACATTATTGAATATTTAATGTCAAAACATTATGTGACAGTGCTTTGCAAAATCATTGAATATTTAATGTCAAAATAATATGTGACAGTGCTTTGCAAACTCACTGAATATTTAATGTCAAAATAATATGTGACAGTGCTTTGCAAAATCATTGAATATTTAATGTCAAATAATATGTGACAGTGCTTTGCAAACTCACTGAATATTTAATGTCAAAATAATATGTGACAGTGCTTTGCAAAATCATTGAATATTTAATGTCAAAATAATATGTGACAGTGCTTTGCATACTCACTGAATATTTAATGTCAAAATAATAAGTGACAGTGTTTTGCACAATCATTGAATATTTAATGTCAAATTAATATGTGACAGTGCTTTGCAAACTCTCTGAATATTTAATGTCAAAATAATATGTGACAGTACTTTGACAAATCATTGAATATTTTATGTCAAAATAATATGTGATAGTGCTTTGCAAAATCATTGAATATTTAATGTGAAGACAAGTTAAGGTTCTGATTGCACAATCGTAGAATAGTTGTTATTAAAACATATAATCTGATATAATGCTTTACGTGATCATTGAATGTTTGCTATTAAAAGCAAGCTTTGTTCATGTTTGGCGAAATCGTGAAATATTTACTATAAAATCAAGCATAGATAATGCTGCGCGAAAGCATACAATTTTTAATGTCAATAAAGGCTAGACAAATCATAGAATATTTGATATCCAAACAAGCTGTGACGATTTTTGGCGAACTCATAGCATATTTAATATCCAAAAAAGATGAGACAAAATTCTTGGCCAAATCATAAAATATTTACTATATGAACAAAATAAGGTAGTGCTTTGAAAAAAGGCAGTGCTTTGAAAAATCACAGAATGTTTGCTTTCAAATATGGGAACGAACTTAAACAATACTTTGGGTAACTATACTGTTTGCTTTCGCGAATGAACACAAGATGAGACAATCTGGCAAAATCAAAGGTGTTGCAGTGTCAAGAATCAGTGTACATGCTCGCAAGCGTTAGTCCGTTCAAGCTTACCCGAATATAACGGCATTGTTTATCGAATAACTGACCATAAATGTTCACTACGAGGTAACAGTGTATCGGAAATATCAAGGTCACACTTAGGGGTCAGATGTCACTTGTGTGCACAATGCAGCGTGTAAGAACTAGAACTTTTTCATAGATTTTACATCTGCATAAAGATAACAATTAAAAGTATATTCTCAAAAACTATCATAAAACAACATGCACAGCCTTAAACGTTCTTATTCAATTAAAAATTACTTTTCTATCAAAATTCACAATTTAGGAACAACATGTTGTGTGCAAAGGTTGTGTCCCTTCGTCAAAGGTCAAGGTCATACCTTTAAGTCTTCAAAGTGTTCATTATACAGGTTTTGCTGACTGTATCTTCAAAATGACTGTGACTTCAACATTCAAACGTCTATTTTTAAACAGCGTGACTCATCTTGTTGATATGGCATGCTGGGTTTAAAGGGACCTTTTCACAGATTTTGGCAGGTATTGACGTTTGTCATTAAATGCTTTATATTGATAAATGTAAACATTGGGTCTAAAAGCTCCGGTGAAAAAAAAATCAAACAAAAGGGTCAATCCCCAACCCATTTTAGTAATAAAAAACAATACATTACTGATAGACAAAACATGTTTCAGAAATCTAGCATCTAGTGTTTTTCTGGTCGGTTAAAAATTAAACCTGATTTTCGCCACCAAGTAGTTCGTGAGGTAAGTACATATTGGCAATGGTTAAGAGTGTATCAGTAAGAAATGAATAAGACATTAGCATTCTAGAAATTATATTAAACGAAGAATTTATATTTCTATTTGAGTGTTAATTGTGTCGCCGCAATATATAAATTATTTATTTAACTGCATGGGATAAATATGTAAGATTGTGTTATATTTACATGTGTATTTAAGCGCTGGGAGTAATGTAATCATTGCGCTCGATTTGTTTGATTACACGTGTGCGTGATTGTATTTAGGATAAACGTGACTTTTGGTTTTAAATATAACTATTGCGTATAAATATTGCGTTCAACCGTGCTTACAGGTCAATTTGGAAGCCTAGCTATCGTTCCAATCCTATAAACTTTAGATGCTTGTACATTATGTTGTAAAACACATTACTGAATAAATATGTTTAAACCAATTTGGAAGACACCAAAATTCGCTCTTCATCGTCGCCGTGTATACACACATCTACGCCGTCTGCCCTTATCAATTCGCAATCACAGAAACCATTCCAAAGGCTTATCTTGTCACAACCAATGTATAGTGCGACTTGAGAACGGTCCGCGCTTGTCACTGATATGATACGTAAACACCGCTTTACGATGTTCCAATTTCTTGTTTTCGCATTTGTTGCTGTTACATTTTCGAATGGTTTTCTCGAGCAAATCAGCTCCGAGTGCACGTGCGTCTTGGAATTACAGCAATTGGCAGGTATGAACTTGAAAACTTGAGCCACGTTCTGGAAACTGGGCTTAATGCATGGGCGTAAAGTGCACATGGACGACACTTACCATCTAAACTGGATTTTCAGTTAAAAGAGACCTCTGAACTGCACAAGCTAATCTACGACGACACTTTACGCACGTTCATTAGGCCCGAACGAGGCTGAATTAATGGTTGATGATTCGTTGATTATGGGCCTATAAACAACGCTGTGGGCATCACATGTGCAATGATGTAGCACTGACGTTTGAACGAATGTTTTATAAGTAACGCATCAGAATGAAAAAGAGTTGTTAAGTGGGCCGATTAAAAGCACTTTTTACGAATACTGTTTTCGATATTGTTATTTCCATAAAATATTTCTAATTGAATAATGATAAGGTTACGATGCTGCGCTAAGAGATGATACCGCAACGATAAATTTACAAGGTTGAACTTGAGAATTGATGACCATTGATGTACCAATCAAGTTGTCAAGAAATGATGTAGCATTGTAGAAACGTCCCGCCTGTATGTCCGAATGAATAAAGGGAATTTTCGTATATTGGTTTCTTTCCACTAGTATAGTTTATATCATAAACGAGTGGTTTTTACATATCCTGATCTATTTTGTTTTTATTTTTCTATCTTGTATTGGTCTCCATCTTTCTGTCCGTCCGTTCGGCCACTATCTCCTCCTACGCTATTAGCACTAAAACCTTGAAACTTACACACATGGTAGCTATGAGCATATTAGCGACGGTGACGGCAACGGAATTTTGATCTGACCCCTGGGTGAAAAGATATCGGTAAATAAATGGGTAAAATGGGAAAAAACAACTCATTTTACTAACAACATGCGACGCACATGATAATAAATTTTGACCCAGGGGTCAGATCAAAATTCCAAATAGTGCACCGTCGCACATATGCTCATAACTACCATGTGTGTAAGTTTCAAGGTTCTAGTGCTAAAAGACTAGGAGGAGATAGTGCCCGACTACGTCCAGCCCAAAATTTTGTTTTAAAGTGATATGATGGGCATTTTATCTGTTGAATTGAGCTGAAAAGAATTAACAGGTCAAAAGAGTTAGTTAAAATGTGGTAACTGACCAATTATCTGCAACTCATCTTGCTACCAGTTGTTTAAAAAAAAATATATTTTATATACATGGGACCGACAGAATCACTTCAAATTAACGATTTCTTCGGTTTAACGAAGTTCGGATTAACAATGAAATTTTACATTAAACAAACAAGAATCAAAATCGGGACCCGAAAAATACTTCGAAATAACGGTGACTTCGGATTATCGGTGTTCGAAATTACGGTGTTGAAGTGTACGATTACATGACTCACCCAGTCCTTTAAGCCGAAATGATCCGTAAAACAAAATTGTATCTTTGTGTCGTTTGAACTAATCTGCACTAAAACTAAATTTAGGTTCACATCGTATGCATGCTCAGTTGTCTAACGAAAGTACGGTTGATATTAAAATGCATTATTTTTTTTCTTTCCGGGATATTGTTTTAGTATGTTGATGCTTCATTAACAAATATAAGTATATATGAAATGAAAACATTAAAAATAAACAACGGTTGGGATAGACACCTATAAACTGTTAGATGCCCATACTATCACTTTAACATAACTTCTTAATTTATTCAACAATTGGCTTCAAATTAACTGAACATCTCTTATGACAACACGATCTATCTCGACCATCCATGTTCACATTACCCACACCATGGCCATTGATAAAGGTAAAGGCAGCTTGGTTCCCGTTATCTTTCAAATTTATCGAGAGGTCCACGGGAACTACTTCCCTGTAACCCCAATTTTTTTTCGTACCCAACATTTTTCGAACCCAATTTTTTTTCGTACCCATTTTTTTTCGTACCCACATTTTTTATCGGACTTAAATGTTTTTCGTACCCAATTTTTTTCGTACCCATTTTTTTTGTTCTCAAAATTTTGTCTCGAACCCACACATTTTCCGTACTCATTTTTTTTCGTACTCATTTTTGTTCGTACCCATTTTTTTTCGTACCCAAATTTTGTCGTAACCATTTTTTTTTCGTACCGATATTTTGTTTTGTACTCAAAATTGTTTGTCGTACCCAAATTTGTTCTCACCCAATTTTTTTTCGTACCTATTTTTTTTCGCACCCAATTTTTTTTCGGGAATATTTTGTTGGTACCCAAAATTTTCGTACCCACATTTTTTTCGTACCCAAAATTTGTTTTAACATAACTTCTTCATTTATTCACCAACTGACATCAAATTAATACTGAACATCTCTTATGACAACACGGTCTATCTCGACCATCCATGTCCACATTACCCACCCCGGGACGCAACAACATAGGCCTTGCCCACCCAAAATTGCATTTTAATATAATATCTATGCGGCGTGGGAATACGCGTCGGCCTCTGTCGCGCTACTTCTGGTTTAGATTGTTTTCATGATTGACTTTTAAACATATAAATTTATCGAGTTTTAAATAAGTAGCCGCTCCATTAGCGCAAGCTCGCCTGTCTTGAAATCGCCAGTTGAACGATAACGCGTTTACTAAACAAACAAACACGTCTTAATGCCGAGCTAAGCCTTTATTTGTCAGTCAGCATTCCGCTGAAACATGACTGGCATGTATGTGCCCCGACCCGGGATCGAACCCGAGACCTCTGGATTTCAGCAAGCGCCTTATCCACTGAGCTATGGAGGCATATACTAATGCGTAACAATAATTATCGTACGACCAGAGGTATTTGAAAAGAAGTTATCCAGTGTATGCACTACCTATCATGTACACATGTAAGCTTAATATTATATACGTAATATGTTTTAAGCAATAGCATGTTATATACCGTTTTCGATTTATTTAATAATAATGCTCCCATAAGCTTGACCAATATATTGAACATAATCACATTATATATCGACACTATAAATAATCCTGTTAAATAGCTGTATAGCCACTAAAACAGATCTGTTCGAAGATTGAGCGTAGAACTATTTGAAATACTTATGGTTGATTCTCGGTTGACATTTTAATTTCAAGTCACATAGAATTTATAGGTTTCGTCTATAAATGCATTATCAAAATTATATAATAATGTGAAATAAGGCGCCAAAACAGGCGCAACACCCAGTAATTGATGTTGGTGTGATGCATGTAAGAACTGCGAAGATACACACACAATCCACGATCTTTGATCGCATTGATCAATCTGATTATCTTTTACAAACAAACTACAATCAACGCATTATGTCTTTTTAATAATTGTATTTCCTGTTCAATTTAATATATACATGTATACAAGATTAGTATGATGTAACAAAAATGCATACATGTTACTGCTGATTTAAAGGGGCATTTTCACGTTATGGTAAATTGACAAAATTGACAAAAAGTTGTTTCAGAATCGCAAATTATTGTTTTAGTTTAGCCATCATATGCATCTTTTGACGATTTAAAAACCTGAAAACTATAAAGCGTTGCAACGCGAAACGATTGAATAATTTGGTGAGTTCTGTTGTTTTTGTTATATTTTGTGAAGATACGAGGATCGCTTATATAAAGTCTAAAATACTTACATTATTGTTTAAGGGATGGTCGAGTGGTCTAAGAGAATTTCTTTTACTCCAGGAATCCAGGGCCCGTATTTACCAACAGATTCTTAGACTTTAGAATAAAGAATAGACTTAGAACCAAGAAAAATGTGTTCAGTGTTTGAATATACACAGGCCTCCACTGGTGATTATGTCTTTAACACAATGTTCTATATGAAGAATAATATAGATAGAAATGTTTACTGCAAAGTTTGGCTCAAAATTAAAGAAATTATTAAATATTTTAATTTAAAGATTTTTTTTTATTTTTAGACTTTAGTCTAAGATTTGTTTGGTGAATAGGGGCCCGGGGGTCAGTGGTTCGAGCCTTGCCGAGGCTTACTTTTTTTCTTTTTTTAAATTTTAGTCTTGATATTTTACTGGAGTTTTTAGATCCAATGTTTACATTTATCAATACAAATCATTTAATGACAAACTTCAAATAATGCACAATTTGTGAAAAGGCCCCTTAACATCTATTATTGCATAAACTCTATCTATAATGCCCTCTGGCGGGATGCATAAACTTGGCAAAAGGAGTGCTTGAACGGGAGAAATCGTGTATTAACAAGGCGATTCACGTGCCGTTCAAGCCCTGTTATGTATGTGTTTTTCATATCCATAAACTTACTTACTTCATAAAAGACTTTTCTAGCATACATGGGGAACTGAATAAGCACCAGTTTCCTCATGCATGCAGGGATAAAGGCAATGAATATTTAAATCCACTTTTAAAATTATACCATCTGAACTCTCTTGACAACAGCTTTATTTTATTGAAACATAAAGCTTCAATGTCAAACGTCAATGAAGTTAAGGTTATTTACTCAACACTTTCAAAAGACTATGCTGTAAATGTATGTGTTTATGTACCTTCAACGTTCCAGCTGTATGCTTAAAGTACTTCAGTGGTGACAATATGTTGGCAGTATTAATGTTTAGAAAATTTAGTTTGAACGAACTCAGATAGACCTGTACGAAAGAAACATCTATGAAACCAATGACTTATTCTGACGATATTTTTATCCGTCACGTTCAGTAAATTCCAAAATAATTCATCATTTCTTACTTTGCATTAATCCACTGTTTAAACACATTTTAAATCCAAAATTGCCTATCCGAATGTAAAGCCTCGTCATTTCTGATGATTACCGCTGACTCGCCCCCGAGTGAGTCATATGTAAAACACAACCTTGAACTGTATGACGTTATATGAAATAATCGAATTATTAAGTCGATATCGAATGAACAAGACATATCATTTTCAATGTTATATTAATTTATTTTGGTATGTGTGATTTGTTTATGCAATAATAGCGAAAGTACACATTTTCTCGGACATGATCATCTGAGTGCGCTCTCCAAATCCGTTCCTGTCCTCGTGCTGCAGCACGAGGACAGGAACGGATTTTTAAAGCACCCGCAGATGATTATGCCCTCGAAAACGTGTATGATCCCTATAATGATTCACATTTCATCAGCTCAGTAACCATCCAAATCGTGTGACACCAGAATTGTTACCTACGGATTCACATTTGACCAGCTCAGTAACCATCCAAATCGTGCGACACCCGAATTGTTATCTACAGATTCACATTTTACCAGCACAGTTACCAACCAAATTGTATAAAACCAGATTGTTCATCTACGGATTCACATTTTACCAGCACAATAACCAACCAAATCGTATGACACAATAATGGTTATCCTCGGATTTATATTTCTCCAGAACAGTAACCAACCAAATCGTATGACCCCGGAATGGCTATCTACCGATTCACTTTTCACCAGCACAGTAACCAACCCAAATCGTATGACACAAGAATGGTTATCTAAGGATTCACTTTTCACCAGCACAGTACCAAACCAAATCGTATGACACAACAATGGTTATCTACGGATTCACATTTACGTAGCACGGTTACAAACCGAATCGTACGACACAAGTTAGAATGGTTATCTACGGGTTCACATTTCACCAGCACAGTAACAAACCAAATCTTATGACACCAGAATTGCTATCTACCAATTCATATTTTTCCAGCACAGTAACCAACCAAATCGTATGACACCAGAATAGTGAACAACAAATTCACATTTCGTCAGCACAGTAACCGACCAAAATCGTATGATACCAGAATGGTTAACAACAGATTCATATTTCGTCAGCACAGTAACCGACCAAATCGTATGACACCAGAATGGTTAACAACAGATTCACATTTCACCAGCACAGTAACCGACCATATCGTATGACATCAGAATGGTTATCTCCGGATTCACATTTCACCAGCACAGTAACCAACCAAATCGTATGACATCAGAATGGTTACCTACCGATTCACATTTCACCAGCACAGTAACTATTCAAATCGTATGACATCAGAATGGCTTTCTATTGATTGGTCAACAGATTGTGCAGCATACTAATTTAATAATACACGTTTCAACAGAAAAGTAATTCATAGATTGACCCACTTATTAACATCTCACCTTAATATCAAATAAGAGTTTGCAATTAAACGATAATAAATTCATGATTGTTATGTTTGTTACTTATAATTCATTTACACGTCTATGTATGGTTAAAATCTACGTAAAAAAAGGTTTCTAAAGTTTTTTTCTCTCTCTCTCTATTGAATGCGAAAATAGCACTTCACTTAGACTTTTTTGCATTAGAAAATAGATTAGATTTCACGTAGAATCTTTGGAGGCATTTCTTTTATACTCTGCAATTACCTGATACAAGATGGGGATGGATGTTGCGATACAAACAAGTTATTTTCTGAAAAAAGTCAGCTATACTGATTGTGCTTAAGCCCGTCCTTATGCACTTCTTCCTTTATTTCTTCCTCCTCTTTCTGTATGTTTTTCCGTAGGATCATCTGTACTATCATAACACTTATTCGCATTAAACACTCAACATTAATTGTAATACGAAACACGCACCTTCATATTAGCCTCGTTCTGGGAAGACTGGGCTAAATGCTTCTGCGTAACGTGTTATCCCAGATTAATCTCTGAAGTCCGCATATGTCAATGAGATACGCCACTGTCCGCTTTTATGGAATTTTTCATTTAACTGAAGTGCGGACTGCAAAGCTAACATGGGCGTCACTTTACGCACATGTATTAAACCCAGTTTTCCCACAACGCGGCTCGTATAATGCATGCATTGCATGTATGCTTATGTTGGTGTTATATAAGGCCAGTTGACGGCCCTTCATGCATTGCATGTTTGGTTATATTGGTGTTATTTAAGGTCAGTTTACGGCTCCCCATGCATTGCATGTTTGCTTATGTTGGTGTTACATAAGGTCAGTTGACGGACCTTCCTGCATTGCATGTTTGCTTATGTTGGTGTTATATTAGGTCAGTTGACGACCCTCCAGAATGCAGTTGGAAGTTTAAGTACAAAGCAGGCCTTGATCGATGCCCTGATGAAGAACATTTCAGCCATGGAGCAGCAACTGAGTAAGCCAAAAACTTACAATGTTTGCACCTATATATATATATAAATTGAGTTTTAATTTATGTAAACATGGAGGTGAAACACCTTACGTTAAACACAAATGGTAATACGTAAAGTTGTTAATATATTGCTACAAGTATGTATATCGCCCAAATTGCTCTGTTGCTATGGGATACCATTTTAAATACCACGTTCCTCACTACCACGTTGTTAGATGCGAGCGCCTTAATCCTACGTTGCAGCCATAATGTTCGCGGTCATTGGTGGGATTTCACTTTTATTTCAGGCCACCTTAATCAGGTCCTACATAACCCGCAGGCCGTGGCCTTCACCGCTCAGCTGTCACATGACATGACCAACATCGGTGCTAATCAACCAGTGGTGTTTGATCACGTGGTCACCAACCCTGGTAACTCGTATGACAAGACGACCGGCCACTTCACGGCACCACAAAATGGTATGGTAACGAGTTACCTGATTTAACCCTTACCTGCTCAGAAAAAAAGTAAAAATGGCTTTTGCAACTAGAATAAAAAAAGAACAGCCTGCGAGTAACTTGCATGCTGTTCCGGTTTTATGCTCTTTGCCGCTTGTCAGTATTTTAGGGTTGGAAACGAAGCCTTTAAAACTTGAATTTAGTAAGAAAGGTCTGACTTTTAATTTGATTTTCTAAGGACCTACACACGTGTCAAAGTGCGTATCTGAGTGGTAAAGGGTTAAAAAGAAATGCATCAGAGCATTCTACAAATTATTTGTCTAACGATTAACCCGATAGACTTAAGACTTTTGTTAATTATAAAATGGTTCTTTTAAAAATATACATGTATCTATTCATTTTATAGCGCATTGGTTGTTGATTGCTACACATTTGAGATAGCATATCTGAAAAGAAAGCATCGTACATATTCGAGCAACATAATTACCAACTGCAACTTATAATGCGATTGCAACGTTCCTTGATTCCGTTATAGAGTATTACATGTAAAAAAATACGTAAGAACATAGTTAATGCAAGTGTTTACCTTAATAAAGAATTGTTATAATAAATGCGCACCTTAGTTGTTGACTAAAATGCGAGCACGTTTAATTCCAGGTTTGTACATATTCTACCTAACCATCACGAGCTATGCCAACTATGGCTCCAGTTTTTATCTGATTAAGAACAGCCACAGCCTGCTCGCCATCACGTCCACACCGACACTCGTGCATGGTAACCAAACAAACCCTGAGACCAACACGCACGTCATCACCGAGCAATTGCACGCGGGCGATCAGGTTTGGGTTCAGAACGGTCGCTTCAACCCGCACGAGGGTCTCGGTGGAAATGATCAGACGTCGTTTTCCGGTCACATGATCACGCCGTACTTCAGTCCATAAATGAGTTGAAATTAAATGATCGCGAAACGGTCTCAATTATTACTCCCGTGCGCGTTAACGTATATGTACCCTTAAAAAAACATTTCCTTAGTAAATTTATTTTCTAAACTGTTTTGCTGTCTTTGTTGGACATTCAATGGATTTACATGTATTACATTGCAATTATACCTTAAGCTTTGCTGGCTGTGTTAACGAGTTCATTTATTAAACAATATTTTGCCCTTATTTTACCGTGACTTTTATGCAATGCGAAATGAATATTAGTATAAAGACAATTCATATAAGTAAATGAAGTAAAGGCCATGATGAGAATGGCATACCCACGCCCTTTGTGAATGTAACGATAATAAGCATGACATACCCATGCCTTCTGTCAATCTAACGATAATAAGCATAGCATACCCATGTCTTCTGTCAATCTAACGATAATAAGCATAGCATACCCATGCCTTCTGTCAATCTAACGATAATAAGGATGGCATACTCTTGCCTTCTGTCAATCTAACGATAATAAGCATGGCATACCCATGCCTTCTGTCAATCTAACGATAATAAGCATGGCATACCCATGTCTTCTGTCAATCGAACGATAATAAGCAAGGCATACACATGCCCTCTGTCAATATAACAATAATTAGCATTGCATACCATTGCCCTCTTTCAATCTTACGATAATTAGCATTGCATACCCATGTCCTGTGTAAAACTAACGATAACTAGCATGGAATACTCTCGTCATATGTCAATCTAATAATTATTAGCATGGTATTTCTATGTCCTCTGTCAATTTCACGATAATTAGCATGGCATTACCATGTCCTCTGTCAATCTAACGGTAATTAGCATGACATACTCGTGCCCTCTGTCAATCTAACGACAATTATCAGTGGGCATGCACGATTTTGATATGTGTTAAATTGTAATATATTGATAAAAAATATGTTACAATATCACAAAATAGGCAAGTAAACAAATACAGTGAAGACGAATTTTAAAACATGCAGCAAAGACAAATTAGCACCCCGAGCCGATTGTGACGAAGATATTTCGTACATATTTTCCTACAATAACCGAAGCATTCGTCTTTTTATTTGGATCGGAGTAAGTGTTCGTGTGTCGTATGCATAGATATGTTGCAGGAAATTAAAATGATCCGTACAACTTATTTTAGATTTACGTCGTAAATGCATGATATACATACTGGCGAATTCGACTGTACATACATTTTCGATTTCAGAATTAAATATCTGGCTTATTTCGCATTTTTTTGACACATTTTCTTCTTAACTTTTATTTTAATTTATATTGAAATATATATAGTTTACGTTGTTTACACATTTTATATAAATTTATAAATATATGACAAGATTGTGCATACCCACTTTAAACAATTGAACTTACTAAATATAAATGTTTATCATAAAAAAGACCCATTCGATATATTCGATTGACGTTAGTTTTTAAAATATGTTAAGAATATTAATAATAAAATAATATTTGTTATAAAGGAGCGACATTAACATTACAGAGATAGAAATATACTGTCTGGTAATGCGGTTTAAAAGTTGCCATTAAATGAAATACACTCCTTGAAACTACTACAAAGGCCAATCCACTTCATTTATTCAAGCAAACTTCGTGTCGTTTGAAATGACCGGATATTTGTAATGCATGCATCATGCTGATGAAGAATTGTTAACAAACACCTGTTAACAAAAATAGCGACAATTATTATGCTGATAAGACATGTGAACGAACACCTGCTAAAACCAGAGGCAATTTATTTGTCGATACAATTAGCTCAATTCGTTCATATTAACTTAAGTGACTATAAGGTTTACGATACTTTTTCGACATTCGATTAGATTCGCTGAATTAACTTTATATAATCAACAACACAAGATTACCTTAAACGTAAATATTCAAACGATAATTGGAAGATTTTGCATGTAAGTGCATATTATAAATAAACTGTTGAAAAAAGGTTAAGGAAAAAAAAGTTTACGACACACCTTTCCACTTTTATTAGCGATGTTGGTGAAAGTAAATGACTTATTTTAGCCGAACTATTTGAGGACAAGGTTTCTAATCATGTCAGGTAAAACGCAATCATAAAATAAAACACATGAGTTATATGATTTGTGATCTATGTTATACATTTATAATACAATTTAATTCAGGGAGTCAAGTATGGAACCCGTATGTAGGCTATTAAAGACATCATGAAGGATGGTATCTTGTAATAATATACATATTGACCAGAGAACCAGAGAAATTGAATATTGATGAAATGCAAATCGAAGAATTTTGCTACACTGTAACATTAACAAGTCACGAAGAAATCAATTTGATTATTAAGAAACTTTATTTAAGATGTTTCCTTTCCGAGCTTAAATTTGTGAAAATACAATTTCGTGAACATTTTCAAATGTGCATTTGTGATATAATTATGACAAATGTTTTACACAGATCAGTCAATTTCATTGGTTCCTTAAACTTAGTATACATTACAGTATACACGAAGTCGCAATGACCGACACGAAAATTTTGAGCCATCCGAGCCATCAAAGCAATACAAAATTGGGACTTCAAGGAGAGGTCGAACCAACCGTAAATTAGAGCCGAGCGAATTCAATAAACCGAGAGTCGACTATATTTTACTTGCATTTAATTAAACGCCATTGAATCCTCAGTATGTAGATAGACTAAAATAAATTTTTAATAAGTGTTCTTAGGAATATACTTTTTCTAATGTAGGTAAGTGTTCTGATGTAGATAAGGGTTCTAATGTAGATACGTGTTCTTATGTATATACATGTTCTTATGTAGTCAATGTAGCGTTTAAAGCCTCTATAACGCTCAAAATCAACGCAAATTTCTTAATGTTTTTCGTAAAATAAAGTTAACACCCAAATAATCAGTGTTCCTTATAGCAATAGCTACAATGTCAACGCTAGATGTGGTATGATTACATAGATTTGTGTAGATACAAAATGCTCGTTTTCATTTATTTGTGAAACATTAAATTCCATTTTATTTTCCCGCGAATATATCTATTCATACGACACACGAAGACTTAATGGTACCATGTTAGTGTTCATGTGTCGTATGAATAATTATCGTTGCGGGAAATTAAAATGGAATTAAATATGCAAAAAATAATAAAAACGAGGATTTTGTATTTACAAACATCTATTTTACCAGACCACATCTGGCGAAATTTCGGTAATTGCTATAAGGAACACTGATTTTTAATTGTTTAACTTTATTTTACGAATATTGTACGAAATTTTCGTTGATTTTGAGTAGTTATGGGGCTTTAAGTACTGAACCGGAAGGTGAAAACAAAACATTTCGAATGTTTATCATAGGTAAAAATTTTTTGTTGAATATTGAGCCCTTGTATAAATATCAACATGTATAATGCAGGTTCTATCGCTTTACTTAGAAACTGCGAATTTTTTTTAAAGAATGCGAGCAATGCCCATGTACTCATGGTGTTAATTGAAAAGTTTATTGGTGCTTTGCAAATCATTTAATTACCAAGTCAAAGTATGCTTTGTAAGCTTTAATTATATTGCTAAAATGTTATCACGCATGCATTTGTTTTATTTGTAATCCTTATTATTCTCCGTATTTCTTATGAAGTTAATAAAATAACACGTAGTTTTTCACTTGCAATGAATTAACATGTTTAATCAATAATCTTAGTTTTGATTTTCATACCGTTAAATAACAACAGGGCGCATCATTTCTTTTCTAATCAAGTTAAAGATCGATACAACATTTTTAATAACGGTGACTAAGATGTGACATATACACTTTTTCAGTCGACTTCATTAGTCGTGGAAACAAGATAACTTACTTGTAGGAAGTAGTAAATAAGTCAGTGGAACGTGTTGTTATGTAGTTCCCACGACTAACTTAGTAGCTCCCACGACTTACCAACTCCGCCTCGTTCCCACGTTTTGAATTTTGGAGACGATAATTATAGTTTAAATAAAAATGAATAAAGACAGAACAAATAAACATAAACAACTGTGATTCCACTTAAGTTAAAGATAAGCAATGGACAGGTATGGCAGATGATACACTGGTTCTAACAAAGTTTTATAAACATATGCAGAGAACATATTTTTGGTTGTTGTAAGTTCAAGTAAGCAAATTGTACTATTAACGCTAATCGCGTAGTGAAGTTTAACACGCGTCTTGGCAAAAATGTTAAAGTTTAGTACATCTTAATAATGTTCAACTTCCTGTTGTCATGTTGTTTATGAGGCTATTACTCATTATATTGGGTGTGTTGACACTATGATCTCATCAATCAATACTGACAAGCGGATACTATGTATTTGGCCGAGCAATTAAGATCGGTATCGTTAACAGGATTTTCGTCCTCTCGCATTGATAATTTACCTTCACTTGTTTGCGAATACCATACCACTGATAGAAGGCCTTGTCTAACAATTGCATAATTACTGTGCACAAGTGCTTCACTGTTAATCTACACTGCAAGTTTTAGCAAAACATTTATCTTAACAGAACGTATTTTGAAACTGTCAAACCCAGGTATGTTTTAAATGTGAATTTAAATTTTCACACATCCGGGAGTGTGACTCACATGACTTGCACCGGTAATACAAGTTATTTGATATGCACTGGTGTCAGCATTACTGTTTTGAGAAATACATAATAACCATTGATTGCAGGATTTATTCAGAATAATGTGCAACATGAGTGCACCAAGTGACGCAGTTTATATAAAGGCGGCATTGCGTTCATGTGCGCTATTGTTAAACGGTACTATAAGTGTTTGAATTAAGTAAAACGGTGATCATTTTGTAGGAAAAAAGTAAAACGGTACATTTCTATGAGAGACAAGTGGCATGTTAACAGTTTTGTTGGACTAGTTAAAAAAGGGTATCATTCTGTTTGAGAAAAAGAACGACGCGATATGCATTTTTGTCGGAATGTGCGAATGTTTTCTTTTGACAAATGTGCAATCTGGTTTGTAAGAAATTGTTTTAGTTACATTTTTGGTCATTGTTAAATGTCACGATTATACTAAGTTTCGCATTAAGTTTAACATTTGAAATAATTGTTTGAAATAAAGTGAAGCAACTTTTTAAAGGAATAACCACTTGAGGCAACGCCCAACATAACTTCTGGGTATTTGTTATGCCGAAAAAATTGGGGACACCCAGTTATTGTTTTGATAACCGCATTAGCAAACGGAAAATCGGAATAATCAGAGATACAGCTTATTAAGTGTTTTAAAAAAGCAAACACTGTCGTAACTATGTATTCAACGTTGCCACTGACACTTGGTGTTTGCATGTTTATTGCATGCTCATCAGCGTGCTCAAAATCTTGTGTATGCATCGAAGATAAGGCGACATGTAGAGCACCAGACCCAAATGGACTAATTTTCAACGAAAATATTCGTAGAGTGGTTTTGCACGATCTTAATACATCGTTTCTAAATAAAAGTACATTTTCTGCCAATCCACAATGGTCAAAGTTAGAAAATCTGACAATATGGGCGATTGGAAGCCCACATCTTTGCAGTGGTGTTTTCACAGGACTTTCCGGCCTTACCTACCTTGGTTTTCACAATGAGTACATGGATCATATGGAAAATGATGCATTTTATGGTTTGGACAATATTAAAGAACTGAACTTTTCCGGGAACAGTCGTTTGGCGATAAGCAACTTCTTGAACGTTATGAATTCGACACACCTGCCGAAATTAAATGCATTGACTCTGACTGGAATGCATTCGACTTTCCGCGTTACCATTGATGCGAATTACTATTTCTTTCGAAGCCTCGCTGGTCATGGCATACAAAGGAATATTACGTACCTTGACATGTCTAACATCACATTTCGACTGTTAGACTTTGAAGCTTTCTCTAACAGCTCACTATGTAATTCCGTCCACGAAATTTATTTGAGGAATGCTACAATCCAAAACATGCACGGATTTGGTTATGTAAATAAGCCTTGTTTAAGTTTGAAGGTTATTGACATGAGTGATTCACAACTTCCGAACATTACGCACTCTTTTGCACAAATGTCTAAAATTGCTTCTTTATGCACAAAAACAATTTTTTTCTTTAACGCGGAGGAGCTGTATATGGACGGCGTAGGCACGAACAACAATACTCCCCCATTGCAAGATGACTATGATGGTGACTTTAGGTCCTGTCCGTACAGATTAAGAAAATTCAGCCTAGCAAACAATTTTATCAAACGGTTGAACTCCACCTTAAAACTTCACAATGACACTCAGAAAACGTTGAAATGGATAAAGCTATCTGGAAACATTCTCGAATTCATATCTCCTCAGTTTCTATCGTCCTCAATAAATCTTCAATATTTAGATTTATCTAGTAACCATCTTCACAAGATGCAAGAATATTACGAAGATCAGTTTGAAATTCTTACTAAGAACAATACAAAGCTGAACGTTTTGAAATTGAACAGAAACGGTATTTCTCGCATACCCTTTAACATGTTTTTAACTAACAACGAATTAGAAGAATTGGATCTTTCTCACAATAATATTTCTTCACTAGACTTCCACGTCGGTCTTCTGACAAATCTTAAAGAGTTCAATTTATCATACAACGCGGTATCTTACATAGATGCAAAAGCAAGGGATACAGTGCAACAACTTGCAGCAGCGAAAAAACCGCAAAATCTTACAATAGACTTGTCCAATATGCCGTACATTTGCTCGTGTGATGATAACCACATGGAAACTATCAAGTGGATTCACAAAAATCACACGTTTATTGCGGGCCCCCGAGAAGACTATAGATGTACATTGCAAGGTGAACGGTTATACATTTTCCAAAATGCCTTGGAAAAGACCAATGCTTACTGTCGAAAACAAAATATAAAGCGCACTCTCGCCATTTGTCTTCCAATAGTGTGCGTGTCTCTGCTTATTGGACTTCTTATATTCTTCAAGATCCAAACTTCGAGGCGACGGAAACGGGAGAGAAAGAATCTTCGGTCTCAGATTGAGTTGGGGGAGTTTCCAATGAAGTTTGTAGCGTTCCTATCATTTAGCTCCGATGATGCCGAGTTGGTCGTGAACACAATCTTACCGAAACTAAATTCAGAGTTACAGCTGAAAATAGGAACTAATCGTGTTTTGGTGTGCTCCGGTGATCGCCATTTTAGACCCGGATACGCGCTTGGTGAGGAGATAATACGTTGTATTGAAGACTCGGCTGTCATCATTCTGGCAGTGTCTAAACACTTCTGCCAAAAGGAATGGTGCAGGAAAGAAGTGCAGGAAACTTACGACCAAAATAAACCAATAATATTGCTTTTTCTGGAAAGAGTTGAGCCTGACGAGATGGGCAAAGTTCTCCAGAAGGTGTTTAACAGGTACACGCATGCGTCGTGGATTGCAGATGCCAATGACGGCCATATTGAGCCTGACTGGTCTGTATTATGCGATGCTCTTTTGGATTTAACAGTTGAGCAATTAGAGAAAAATCGTGTGAACTGAAATGCATGTATGTTGTTTTAGAAATGGTGGTCCTCTACGCCGATATGAACACTGGACATACAAAGGAGCAAATGTAGAAGTCTTGTCTTTTTATAAATATTTAGGTGCGTACTTTACACCAAAGTTATCATGGACAATGACGAAGGAGACGCTAGCAAAACAAGCCATTAAAGCTTTAGGAAGCATTTATAGGTACCAGAAACATTTTGGATATTTTAGCCCAAAACAAGCGTTCAAACCTTTTGACGCTATGATCACGCCGATTCTGTGCTACTCTGCCGAAATATGGGGCTTCCAGTACGCAGAGTGTATTGAACGTGTGCACATCAACTACTGTAAACGGCTTTGTGGTTTGAACAAACATGTGTAAAATTTCTTTGCTTTGTCTGAATGTGGACGGCTGCCTTTGTATGTGACATACACGGGTAAACTCATAGCATACTGGGTCAGGATTCTTCAGATGCCAACAAACAGATACCCGAGACAAATGTACATGCAACCTCGAATCATCAGGCAAAACCAATTGGGCTACACATGTGAAAAGAGTACTTTTCGAGAATGGCTTTGGCTATATTTGGTTAGCAAACGAAGTTGGAAATGCTAAAATGTTCATGTTCTTATTAAAAAAAGGCTTAAAGATTGTGCTCTGCAAAAACTCCAAACTCAAATGAATAGTTCTCATAAGGCGAAATATTATCGGGAATACAAAACATTACTTAATGTTGAACGATATCTGTCAATTGAGTTGCCTTACGCATTAAAGGGATCTTTTCACGGTTTGGTAAAGTGAAAAAAATGAAAAAAGTTGTTTCAGATTCGCAAATTTTCGTTTAAGTTATGATATTTGCGAGGAAACAGTATTACTGAACATTTACCATAGTCCAATATAGCCATTATATGTATCTTTTGACGATTTGAAAACCTAAAAATTATAAAGCGTTGCAACGCGAAACAATTGAATAATTTGGAGAGTTATTTTGTTGTCGTTTAAATTTACGAAACTACGAAGATTGCCTATATAAGGTATAAAATACTTAAACTATGTATACCCGGCGGAATAGCCGAGAGAGCTAATGCGTTTTTACTTCAGACTAACTCCAGGACTCCGGGGGGAACTGGTTCGAGCCCTGGTGCCGGCTACATTTTTTCCATTTTTTAATTTTATTCTTGATTTTTTACTGGAGCTTTTAAGATACAATGTTTACATTTATCAATATAAAGCATTTAATGACAAACTTCAAAATATGCCAAAATCTGTGAAAAGGCCCCTTTAAAAAGAGGTCTTTAAAATTTCCGATGTTCCGGACACGAGCTCATGATTGAGAAAGGCCTACACTTGAACATACCGCATAATCATAGATATTGTAAATTTTGTCTAATGCGAAATGTCTGTATTGTAGAGGACGAGTTCCATATGTTTATGCAGTGCCTTTTGTATAACACACTTAGACACGATTTGTTTATTCCGAAATGGCTGAATCAAATAGAAACTGTTCGTTTGATCAGTATGCTTATGGCCGATGAAAATGACAAGCCAAATTTTTGTCTGAATGTAACAAAGTACGAAGACAATTCAATATCACACAGCATTTATAACGTTTTGGATTAGATGTCCAAAATGTAAATCACATGTATTTAGACTGCCATAAAATATACACATACATATATTTATGTGCCTGCTAATATGTAATAATTACGTAATAATCATGCAAACTAGCTTTCATTTTAATACTGCAATCTTGTATTAAATTGTTTATTCATATTTGATAATGAATAATGATTCTTAGATTACTTTATATGTATGTTACTATTGTGCATGCTAACTTGTCATAGGTATTTCATTATTAGGTAAACCATGTTTTAGTTAAAAAACTGCATAATTATATTGTTTGGCATAGATAATGAATCATAATCTGTGGCTTACCTTATAAATATGTTTATACTTGCATTTTGACATTTAAAAATTTTGAAATTATAATGTATAGCAGTATTTGTTCTAGAAAAGTGCATGTGTGTGTTGCATCATATGACTTTGTATTATTTAACTACTCAGTTTATTTTATATAATATTGTAATTACACTGTCTGTATTATGGGCTGGTGGCCTTTGACTGTAAATAAATATTCATATACGTATATTCGTATTCGTATTCGTATTCGTTCCTTATAATTTATATTCAGGATTTGATCATTCTTATATTTCATAAGTTGTATTTATATGATGAGTAATTTTAGTTCGAAACACATACATTTGTTAAAAAAAATACTGAACGAGTATTGATAATTATATTTATTAAATCTGTTTATTCGAACTCGAACATGATTTTTCAGTATGCATAACAGTGGTTTGTTCATCTAACATGTCCACACTAGACCGAGTGTGAGGTTGAACCAGTTTAAACCCACAATGCTTTGCATTGACCGTTCCAAGGCGGTGACCCAAGTTTTATGTGTTTATGTTGTTTTGTATTGTGCGTTTTTATACTGTTTTGGCAATTGGTCACTTGCCTTAAATAAATGACCAACTAATTGTATATAAAGAGAATGCAATACTGCTCCAGCAGCTGGAGTTTAACTTCTTGATATTGCTCGCCTTATAATTTCTACACACATGGTATGACTTTAAAATAACATGGCCAAAATGTTGAATGGCGATTTTTATCGCATAAGAACCACATCGCCAACTTGAAGGTCTTAGAGATCAAAATGCTGCATCGATTGTAAAGTCTATGTTTCTGTTCTAAAGCAGTATGGGTATATATAACACTGATAGGTCGCTTATTTAGTTTTGTTTTGTGATATAACATGTCATTTTCCCAAATCGGTGAACACATCACTTTAATAGATATGAATCATATTTTATGTTCATGCTAGAGATAAAAGCTCCAACAATGCTTTTTATGTCACTTTGTTCCCGATCATTTATAACGAGCAACGAGCATTGGATTAAAGAACATTAACCTAAATGATTATGCATTTATATATGATTGTCTTTGAATAATATTTCATCATGTATTCTTTATTGACTTAAAAATTCCTTTCACGATTTTACGGATATGTTATTAGCCTGGCTTTACGTCGTCGTTTCTTACAATATTTTAGTACGACTTATCGTTACATTGCATTTACATTTTAGAATGTTTGATATTTTCTTATGTCTATATTTTGATCTTGATTTAAAACCGGATTTTCAATAAACTCGTGTTATAAATAAATCATAGATAAATAAAACGTGTATACTGTCTTTAGATGGTTAATGTCGTTTTGAGCGCTGCTGGTTCTCCTGCCAGATGCATCACGTTATACTTTTCTTTACTTATATATGAAGTGCCATCGGGAATAAATTCAATACAAACTTGCGTTTAACTGCTTTAAACTCTGACGTAAACTACTCCATTGTTGAAGGCTTATAGCGGACATATGGTTTATCAAATATCTGAACATATGTTTAATTAATCACGCGATACTAAGTAAGTATTTTTATAAAATGTTTCAAATATATATCTATTATTTAAAAACAACTTCAAAACAACATATAAAATGTATTTATTCTAAGCGTTGGCTAAAATAAATATCAAATGTATCAAGGCATGATAACGAACTTTTGAGCAGTAAGGTTCGAACAAAATGTACTGCTTTGTACGATTACAATACTGTTCCTTATAGGTTTGTATAGTAAAGGTAATGTCACTTAGTGATAAACATTTTTTTGTCATTTCTTGGGACTGCTAGGTAATCAAATATTTAACAATACCTTTATATTTCTCCGACAAGTTGATCGTAACACAAAACTATAATTGAAAATTATTAAATTTGCGCGAAGTCTTTCGAAATACTTAAAAATGCAAGTTAAAGTGATTAATTAAAATTGTTTTTAATTTCCTGTAATCGTTAATCATAACACAAGACATGATAACTTTATTCGGCGTCCTGTCTTTTGATGTATCTTACGTATGCGAATTCCGTGTCAATTATTTATTTAATTGGCGAAATATAACACTTTATAATTTTTGGTTCTAACTAAAACTTTTGTAATATACCTTTCACAGAAAAGTATCGTTAATACTATCAATATACGGGCGTGCTTGTTGCAAGATCGCTTTACGATAAATACGAGGATCCCTAGATTTCCGAAGTGTCAAAAAACTAATTATTTGGGTTTGTCTGGCAATTATTCGTTCGGCAATTGAAGCCTTACCTCTGATGTAATATGGGCATCTGTCTGTTAATGGCGTATAGACGAGCACTGTATACTGATAAACCGGTTGAACCAGAAACATTAGTTTTTTTTTTATTTTACCGACGTAATATGAGTGCATTGCTTTTGAAATCGCAATAAATAGCCTGCAATAGTCAGAAATACCCCACCAATCCCATTATTCCATTTTGATAGAAAAGCTTTGTTAGTTCTGATTTATACAATAGATGAATAATTTATTTTATTTATCAAAAGGTGAAAAACCGCAAAGCCGAAACCAAAAGTTACGTATGACTTATAAAGAAAGGGCAACACCCATGCAATTTAAGTATGAAGGTAATGGTTTTTGTTTGTTATTCGATCTTCAAGAAAATCTATTTACATATGCAGTTTCATGTCGATACCTCTGATAGTTTTCGAGTTACGTCATGAACAAGCAACACGAAGGTCTCTCTAACGGGGAAAACATTGTTCACATAAGCACCCCTTTTAAATTGTTATTGTGCTGGAGTGAAATAATAACACGCTTTTATGCTGTCAACAAGTTTACTATGACAGTATCCCCATTTAGAATACTCTAAAAAGTATATTGCAAAATTTGTCAACAATTATCTACGAACAGATCTAGTGTTCAATGCTAGCCTAAATATTTAATCAGGTTGCTAAAACTAGTTTATTATTTGCAAATCTAGCTCGTGTTCAACTGTTATAAGGCGTCCCCAGCAATTCTTAACAATCACTTGATTAAAAAAAAAAAGAATAAGCGTTTTTACAAACAAGGAAAAATAGATAACCTGAAATCACATTGCCATATTGTAGTGATCTTTGCAGGAAGTATATTTATTTAAAAGTGCTCACTAAGCATAAGTTAAACAAATTCCCAGCGTGGCGAGCCAATTGTGACCACATCATAAAAATTTGATAAAATACCTCTTTATGACACCTACAAACTCAACACTAAATCTATCGGTCTTATGATTCCACACAGAATTTTAGAATGCATGTTTCTCTTAAAGTCTATAAATATAATTATCCGCATGGTGCGGGGCCAGATTTGATCTATGATTAGGGCAAACGACACGACGTTTAATGAAACATACGAGATATCCCTGTCATTCGTTTGCAGAGGAGAAAATATTATTGAAGTATTTTGTGAATAAATATTAGGGCGATAGTTTCCCCCGAAAGAGGGTTCGCGGGGATGGTTTGAACAGAACTGTTAGAGAACCATAGGACGATGGTAGTGTGCAAAAAACCAAACCTCTGTACCTTGCGGTTAAATAGGCGAATATTATTTAAGGTTTAATTCTGAACATATGAGAGAAATAATAAGCCCCTGACATGGGCCACTTGTAAACTTATTGTGATTATTTAATTATATGAATAACATAACACAAACTAAACCACGGTGTCAACTCTCAATCTCTCTCTCACTAATTCTCAACGACGAATAATTAAAGTAAAGTAAATTGGAAACAATCGAACCTCTTTAAACGCCCTATATGAAGACATAAGTAGCGAAAAATAAGCCGTTGGTTTAAGATGTAAATCGTTCAAATGAACTTATCAATCATCGAATAATAGTATATGTGTGTCACGATCCCATGCTGTACCAAATGCTTCTTGTAACTCGAGTGTTATTTTGGTGTTAACCATCATATAAGGAAGTAAAATCACTCTGGCAAACTCAAAGATCCGCGTACAGTAGAATATCATCCTTTCTGTTTTAGAACTGATTATTTAATTCACATATTCGTATTTAGTAGACTGGGGGGGGGGGGGGCACAACAATTCTAACTCGTTCATATCTTTCCTGTCAATATGTGCTGTCGTAATGTTGATAGGAAAACATACAACTTGAATAATAATTTGAATAAAAATTGTAAAACATTTTTTTTATAGACTAATGAACGCATCAATACTGTTAAATAAAGATTATTTAAACATTATTTGCATTTACACAAAATGTGTAGCAAATGGCAATTATAATAACGTTGTGGAGTTTAGCAAACGTACATCTTGGCAAAAATCGTATGTATGTCATACTAATTTTCAACTTCCTGATGTCACTCGGTTTACGAGCCGGTTACCAGTACTAATGGGTGTTCATACAATCAATCAACCACTACCGGCAAGTGGACAATGACACTTTGTGA
Organism: Dreissena polymorpha; assembly: GCF_020536995.1. NCBI lineage: Eukaryota > Metazoa > Mollusca > Bivalvia > Myida > Dreissenidae > Dreissena > Dreissena polymorpha. Next base: position 13,072,395 of record NC_068364.1, on the reverse strand, counting down.
AAAAACGAGTAGTTACGATTGTTAGTGTTTACAGGATGTTGGTACTATAACATTGATAGTAGTCTTTTTTTAACGATTAAACTCCTTTATTTACACCAGTCCTTCACAGGCACTACGTTTTAGCAATACAATAAACCGATCTAAACAGAACGGATTTTAAAGTTGTCTTACTCAGTTACATCAGGAAGTGCAGTATATCTTCAAGTGCGATTCACATAACGTACGAAGAGAATGTAAGTTCTTGAATATGCAATGATATACTGTGTCCAGAAGCACATAACGGATTTTATGCAGAATAATGTACAACATAAGCGTATCAAGTAAAGAAGTAAATATCAAGTCGGCATTCTGTGCATTTTGTTAAATGGTACCAACTGTGTTTCAATTTCGTAAAACGGCGGCCATTGTGTAAGACATAAGTAAAACGGTAACATTTTATTGAACAAATGTGAGATTTTAACATTTTTGTTGGATTAATGTAAAACAGTAGCATCATTTTACAATAAAGTTACACGGTAACTTTTTTTTGTTTGAATGAGCGATTGTTTTTTTTTTGACAACGCTGCAGTGGTATTTTATTTTATTGGCACTAGTAACATTTTCTGTTACCTTCAAATGTCACGATATTGCTATTTTTATAAATAAATTTCACATTTGCAATAAATGCTTGAACTAGAGTGCAATATATGTTTCAAATATAGTCAAAACATATTTGGAAAAAAAGAAACTTTTGAGACAACTGCCAATATAACATTTGATAACTTCCTTCAAATGAAACACATGGGATTTCCCAAATATGTTCTGGAAAATCGCAGACATGGAGCTTAACCTTGTAACATATTTGTATTGTGCATGTGCACGCGAACGAACGGACTAATAAGGAATACAGAGTATTTGGTGTTATAAAAAACGAGCAAGTAATAATGTATTCATCAGTTGTATTTACAGTAACTGTTTGCATGTTAATTGCATGTTCTTCATCGTGCTCAACATGCTGTGTATGCATCAAAGAAAAGGCGACCTGTAGAACACCAGACCCAAGTAAACTAATTCTCAACGAGAATATTCGCGAAGTGGTTCTGCACGATATTGAATCATCGTTGCTAAGTGAGCAAACATTTTCTACCAACCCACAGTGGTCAAAGGTAGAAACTCTTGAAATATTTGCGGTGGGATATAAAGTTCTTGGCAATCGTGTGTTCACGGGACTTTCCGGTCTCACCTACCTTGGCTTTCACAATGAGGACATGCAATTCATGGATTATGATGCATTTTCTGGTCTGAGTAATCTAAAAGAACTGGACTTTTCTAATAACATTCGTCTTTGGAAAAGCAGTTTTCAGATCAGCATGAATTCGACTCACCTTCCGCGATTGAATAAATTAAGACTGAATGGCATGTATTCGGCTAAAGTAGATGCAATCGATGCGAACACCGATTTATTTCGAAGCGTCGCTGGTCGCGATATTAAGAGGAATATTACGCATCTGGACATTTCTAACATCAACTTTAGAGATTTCAACTTAAGAGCTTTCTTTGAAAGTGGACTATGTAACACCGTCCACGGAATTTATTTGAGGAATGCTACAATCCAAAACATGCACATTGGTTTTTTAAAAGAGCCTTGTTCCAGTTTGAAGATAATTGACATCAGTGATTCACTACTTCCGAACATTTTGCGCCATTCTGCAAAAATGTCAATAATAGCTTCTTGGTGCAGATTTTTTACAAGTTTTTTCTTTAACGTAGAGGAGCTGTATATGAACGGCTTAGGCACATACAAGAATCCTCCGCCATTGCAAGATGACCGTGATGGTGACTTGAGGTCATGTCCGTACAGATTAAGAATATTTAGCCTTGAAAACAATTTGCTCAAACGGTTAAACTCCACCGTAAAACTTCACAATCAAACTCAGAAAACGATGGAATGGATAAGTCTATCTGGAAACGTTCTCGAATTCATATCCCCTCAGTTTCTATGTCAATCAATGAATCTCAAATATTTAGATTTATCTGGTAACCACCTTCACAAGATGCAAGAATATTACGAAGATCAGTTTGAAATACTTACTAAGAATAATACCAAGCTAAAAGTTTTGAAATTGAACAGAAACGGTATTTCTCGCATACCCTTTAACATGTTTGTAACTAACAACGAATTAGAAGAATTGGATCTTTCTCACAATAATATTTCTTCACTAGACTTCCACTTCGGTCTTCTGACAAATCTTCAAGTGTTGAATTTATCATACAACGCGATATCTTTCATACATGCTAAAGCAAGGGCTACAATGCAACAACTTGCAGCAGCGAAAAAACCGCAAAATCTTACAATAGACTTGTCCAATATGCCGTACATTTGCTCGTGTCATGATAACCACATGGAAACTATCAAGTGGATTCAAACAAATCTCGATACGTTTATTGCAAGTCCCCGAGAAGACTATAGATGTACATTGCAAGGTGAACGGTTATACATTTTTCAAAATGCTTTGGAAAAGACGAATGCTTACTGTCGAGAACAAAATATAAAGCGCAATCTCGCCATTTGTCTTCCAATAGTGTGCGTTTTTCTGCTAATTGGGCTTCTTATATTCTTCAAGATCCAACGTTCAAGACGACGGAAACGGGAGAGAAAGAATCTTCGGTCTCAGATTAAGTTGGGGGATTTTCCAATGAAGTTTGTAGCATTTCTATCATTTAGCTCCGATGACGCCGAGTTGGTCGTGAACACAATCTTACCGAAACTAAATTCAGAGTTACAGCTGAAAACGGGAACTAATCGTGTTTTGGTGTGCTCCGGCGATCGCCATTTTAGGCCCGGATACGCGCTTGGTGAGGAGATAATACGTTGTATCGAAGACTCGGCTGTCATCATTCTGGCAGTGTCTAAACACTACTGTCAAAAGGAATGGTGCAGGAAAGAAGTGCAAGAAACTTACGATCAAAATAAACCAATAGTATTGCTGTTTTTGGAAAGAGTTGAGCTTGACGAGATGGGCAAAGTTCTCCGGAAGGTGTTTAACAGGTACGCGCATGCGTCGTGGATTCCAGATACCGATGGCGGACATATTGAGCCTGACTGGCCTATATTATGCGATGCTCTTTTGGATTTGACAGTTGTGGAATTGGAGAAAAACCGTGTACATTGAAAACTCTCAAACGAATCCGGTTAATGGCTAAACAACTTCTATATATCTGATAATATAGGCATAATCAGATCTTTAATGCACCTACTAAATATATATTTATATATATTTGTATTTTATTTACATTTAAGATCGGATCATTCCTATATTGAATAAGTTGTATTTTATATCATGGGTAATATAGTGAGGTACACAGCCATTGGTTTAAAAATACCGCACGGGTAGTGATTATTATGTTGTTTTTTAACGCAAATATTCTTGTAAGATACATATGCAGAGGGACTAAATCTTTTGTGTTTCGCTCTTTTTTTACCAAACAACTTCAGCTATTTTCGACTTTACGTTATGCCAGAGCATGTTCGTGTATTAAAGATTTTAATGATCGTAATCTGATATTAACTAAAAAAATGCTAAAACAAGGCTTTTTATATCATAACCTAAGAAATAAATTTGCTAGATTTTACTCTAAGTATGGTGATTTAATTTCAAAATATAACGTTTCTTTAAAATGGCATTTAAATAATGGAATCTCTCATCCATCATTTTACGGAGATGTTTTGAAGCGTGTCCGCAAATTAAAATATGTTAAACCAAATGTTCATATTTAACTTTTCAATTTAATTAACTTGTTTTTATCAAAAGGATACGATGCTTATGTACTTAAAAACACGTGTTTGATGGTTTTCGATTCACTATATCTTTCTTCCCTTAAAATTTGGAATCATTAGTGATATTATAGGCATTTTTCACTGTTTAATAAAATTGTGTCATTGTGTCGTATGAGCAAATATGCATGAAAACTACATTATAGGCATTTTTCACGGTTTAATAAAATTGTGTCATTGTGTCGTATGAACAAATCTGCATGAAAACTACATTTGGACTCAAATCGTACATCAAATCATTTCTGTCTTCAGTTGTCAAAACACCTATATACTGTTTGATTCCAATAATGTCGCTTTAATGGAATTACCATTTTTATTAATTTGCTTCTTAATATTAAATCACCTAAACTTGTTTTTTTAGTAGCACAGCCCCATTAATATTTTTATTTAGTACTGCCCCTGGAATTTGTTCACGTCATTATGTCATTATGGATTTTTGTGACGTCATACGACCGACCTTCCCAGTTGTAATCTACATGCATAGGTCATTGGTTTTATAACGTTCCATTTTATTTATATTTTCTTTCTGATAGGAGTTTCTTGTTTGATTTAATTATTTTTATTTTTTAGCAGTCACATAAACTACCAAGCTATGTAATATGGAATTTTTACACCCATTATTGCTGCTTCTTCCTGTATTTGCGCGATGATTATCTGAGATATTAACTCCATGACACTATATTCTCAAATCTTTTTCTATAAAGAAGGAATGTAGTTGACAATTGTTAATAGTTTTATTTGATCGTTCGTCAAAAAGTTGTAACTCTGTTACTCTTGTATCTTCAATGCAATTGAGTAATTAAATAGTAATTAAAAAAATGCGTTTTAATTTCCTTTTATTATTGTTTAATTTGAGTTACATGCTATGACGTTAAATTTTATTTACACTTAAATGTATTATGAATATTGCTGGGCCAAGTGTGAGGTTGAGCGCTCTATAACCAGGTTTAAACCCCCGATGCTTTGCATTGACCGTTCCAAGGCGGTGACCCCAGCTTTATTCATATTTTGTGTTTATGTTGGTTTGTATTGTGCTGTATTGTGCTGTTTTGTACTGTTTGGGCAATCGGTCACTTGCCTTAAATAAAGGACCAACTAATTGTTTTTAATGAAAATTCTATACTGCTCCAGCAGCTGGAGTTTCACTTCTTTATATTTAATAAGAATGTTCAATGGTTTCGGGTCCTTGTGTTTACATTTTCGCCCTTGGTGCGTTCGCAAATTAATTTGCTATGAATAAAGTGATAATATAAGTTTAAAGATAAAATAATATTGTTCATACTAATTAATGTGAGTTTGTTTAATTAAGTTGTTTATATTGTTTATATATCGCGTTTGTATATCCTCTATAGGCGAATTGATGTATTGTTTTGTTTTCACACTTTTATTGATTTGAATGCATGTTCGATAAGGTATTACCTAAAACAACACTTTTATGTAAAACGATGAGATTCGTGAGTTTCGCTGATCACATTGACCTTATGGGTGGCACCAGCTACGAACTTCATGATCACACCAATATATTTTATGAAAGAGTAGGAGCATACGGAAAGGAGGTCATCACGAAGAAGACGAAGGTCATGGTGAACAACACAACTAACACCAACTAACACCAGTGCAGACATCACCATGAACGGCGAGAAGCTAGAAGTGAACAAGTACTTGGGCGCAACCCTGTCCAAGGATCGTACCAGTGTCGCTGAGGTCCGAATAAGAATTGCTATGGCGACCGTAGCGATGGCCATACAGAGCAGGTTGTTGACAAGCAATTCCATCAGCTTCAACAACAAGCACAAGCTCTTCGTAGTCTCCATCTTACTCCACGGCTGCGACACCTTGACCCACGCGGACACAAAACGAAGAATACAGTCAAACGGGTACGTCCGGAACATAACTGCAACACTTGTTGGTGGTCCACAAGAGCCCCTACTGGCGACCGTCAAACGATTAAAGCTGGCTTTGGTTGAACACGTCACCAGACACAACTCTCTATGCAAGTCCGTTCTCCAAGGCACGCTAGAGATTGGACGACGTTGTGGCTGTCAGAAGAAAAGCTTGATGGACAATGTAAGAAAATTGACATCCCTTCCCATGGATGATATCTCAGCAGCAAACAACAGACCTGACTGGTCGAGGATTTCTGTATCGTCGTCCCTCATTTTCCCCCAACGGCCAAACCGGTCAAGGTATTGATGATGATGTTGATGATGATGATTTAAACGATTATTGAATAGAAAATCATAACGCATGATAACGAAATTATAAATTATAATTTATTCTGTTTGTTTTATATTTTATCATATAGGTGTATTGACTTTGACCTTCCTTTAACGATTGCACTGATATGCTAGTATCCAAGCATTACGTCGTTTATGACAATATTTTAGTACAACTACATCGTTGCATTGTATTTATATTAATAATTTTTGGTATTTTTTTATTCTTAATATTCTGATCGTGATTTAAAACTCGTGTTTACATTATCTCATGCTATCTTTAATACGTGTATAATGTCTTTAGATGTTTTATGTCGTTTTGAGCGCTGCTCGTTTCTCCGTTAATATGCATCACGTTTTACTGCGTACACTTTATTAGGAGATATATTGCTGTAATTATTGCCTTTGAAACAAACCTTCTATAAACTTCTTTAAAATCTAACATTTTCATTAGTCATACTTCAATCACTCAATTGATGAATGCTTTTGATAGACACATCTTTTATTAAACATTAAAACTAATATTTTAATTTACAAAGCGATACTATTTGGGCATTTTTATAAAATGATTTAAATGATATATTTTTATTGTTAAATAACAACCAGAAAGTATATGTTCTAATTCCTTAACTTGAGCCGAAATATATATCAAGTGTATTGTGGCATAGACCTGCCTAACGGTAACCAACTACTTCAGGTTAATAAGGTTAGAACAAAATTAAAATAAATTGTACGAATATAATAGTGTTCTCTTTATTTAAACTATAGTATAGTAAATATAATGTCAAATAGTGATCTACGTTACATTTATTCGGACGGCTAGCTTACCAAATATTGTACTTACTAAAGTGCATGTCGACAAAGTTTACCTTTTTTTGTTAATTACCTGTAACCGTAAACCATCATACAAGATGCGTCCTTTTAATTTATTTGAGTGTCGTGTCTTTCAATGCATCGTTATTATTCGAATTCAAGGTAAATAATTAATTCACGATGTCGGATGTAACACGTGCTTAGTTTTCAGTGAAACTACAACGTTTGTGTTATACCTTACAAAGAAAATCATTGTAATGTCTATCAATTAAATGTATGTGCATCTTAAGTTCAATTTGTTCACGTGAATATTGTGGTCCTTTTACGGTTGTAAGTTAAAATTCATCAGTTTTGTCATAAAATGAAACAAAATTGATTAACATCACTTCAATATTATTACAAACTTCTCTTTTTATAGGGCCTTGTTCTACGGTTGATCAAATACACCTCTTTCACGTTCGAATCTTCATTAAAATGACACATCTGGTAAACCATTCACATTTCCAGCATATTGATGTTCAATACTCATAGCATGAAATATTTGTTTCTTATTGAATTTATTTAAAGTTTATTTTTCAAGAAATACTCTAATGTGTAGCTTGTTTTTTATTCTGTTGAAACATCGTTATTGTCGGTGTTTAGTCTTGCGCCAACAGCTCTAGATTTAGTATAGCTTTAACGCGGCAAGTGATATGAAGTTTGTTTAAACTTTAACGACAAAAAATAAAGGAAAGTAAAGTGCAAACGATCTAACATCCTTAAATGGACGAACAGCCGTACATTCTTGAATGGAAGAACGGCCGTACATTCCTAAACGGAAGAACGGCCGTACATCCCTAAATGGAAGAACGGACGTTCATCCCTGAATGGAAGAACGACCGTATATCCTTAAATGGAAGAACGACCGCACATCCCTTAATGGAAGAACGACCGTATATCCTTAAATGGAAGAACGGCCGTCATCCTTAAATGGAAGAAATTAGTATTGAAAAAATAACCTCTTAGGTCAACAATGTACATTGTTGTTCAAGTGGACTCATTATGTCAATTGTTATTTCGGTGTAAACCATCATATTAGGATGTAAAACGACGAGTGCGTAACAACATTTTAAAAAACTCACCACTTGAGACAACTGCGACCATAACGTTCAAGTATCGTATATGCCATTTTCTTAAAATGAACAACATTGTGTAATCCCAATTATATTCTAGATAAAAGCAGACCAGTCTGCACATTGGAGCTTAACGGGTTATATTTCCGAAATCTGCATTTGCAAACGAACACAAGGAATAATTACAGAATCGGGCGTATTTAGTTTTTAAAAAATAAAATAAAATAATCATGTATTTAACGGTGGCACTGACACTTACGGTTTGCATACTTATTGCATGCTCCTCAGCGTGCTCTACATCGTGTGTATGAATCGAAGATACGGCGACCTGTAAAACACCAGACCCAATTGGACCAGTTGTCAGTAACAATATTCGCAAAGTGTTTTTGCGCGATCTCAATGCATCGTTACTAACTAAGGACACATTTTCAACTTACCCACAATGGTCAAAGATAGAAATTCTGGAAATACTTGCGATTGACGGCGAATCTCTAGGCAGTCGTGTTTTCACAGGACTTTCCGAACTCACCTACATTGGCTATCACAATCAGTACATGGTCGATTTAGATAATGATGCATTTTATGGTTTAGACAATATTGAAGAGCTGGACTTTTCATGAACATTCGACTCCATATAAGCAACTTTTTGAAGAGCATAAATTGATCTCACCTTATGCGATTGAACCAATTAAGACTTACTGGCATGTATGCGTACTACTTCACAGATTCCATCGATGCGAATGATGATTTTTTTCGAAGCATAGCTGGCCACGACAAAAAGAGGAATGTAACGTACTTGGATATTTCTTACGTAAGCTTTGGGGACTTTGATATTAAAGCTTTCATGCAGGGCGGACTCTGTGATTCGGTCAATGAGCTTTATTTGACGCATGTTAAAATAAACAACATTATCCAATTTAACGCTACAGACCATAAATGCAGTTTGGAGGTATTTGACATCAGTGATTCAAAATTGTCGTTCGAGTTGCCCCATTTTAGTACTGATAAAATGCTTTTGTCATATTCTTGCGGGATAAAACATTATTTTTTCAACCTGCAGGAGCTGTATATGAATGGCTTAGGCAAGTACATGATGACTCCAACATTTATTTTCGGTGAGCGTTACTTTAAGTCATGTTTTAACAGAATTAGGAAATTCAGTCTCGAAAATAATTTGATCAAACTGTTGAACTATACCGAAGGAAACCAGGAAACGATAGAATGGATAAGTCTATCTGGAAACATTCTCGAATTCACATCTCCTAAGTTTCTATCGCCATCGATGAATCTTTAATATTTAGATTTATCTGGTAACCACCTTCACAAGGTGCAAGAATATTACGAAGATCAGTTTGAAAAACTTATAACGAACAATACAAAGCTAAAAGTTTTGAAATTAAACAAAAACAATATAGCTCGCATCCCCTTTAACATGTTTCTTACTAATTCAGAATTAGAAGTACTCGATCTTTCTGAAAATAATATTTCTTCTCTAAACTTCAACATCGGCGAGTTGACACATCTTAAACTGTTTAATGTATCACACAACGCCATAACTTCCATTGATGCACAAAGAAGGCAAACTATGGAACAACTAGCAGCATATACGAATACGCACACGCTTTTTATAGACATGTCCAATATGCCGTACATTTGCTCGTGGGATGATGACCACATTGAAACGATCCAGTGGATTAAAAAAAATCTCGACACGAGAAGACTATATGTGTACATTCCAAGGTGAACGGTTGTACGTTGTACGTTTTTTTTAAATGCTTTGGAAAAGACCAATGCTTACTGTAAAATTCAAAACTTTAACGCAATCTCGCTATTTCTCTTCCAATCGTGTGCGTTTTTCTGCTTATTTGCGTGGTTTTATACTCTAAGATTCGAGGTTTTATGCGAATGCAACGGGAGAGAAAGAATCTTCGGTCTCAGATTCAGTTGGGAAGGTTTCCAAAGAAGTTTGTAGCGTTTCTGTCATTTAGCTCCGATGACGCCGAGTTGGTCGTGCATAAAATCTTACCGAGGCTGAATTCAGAGCTACAGCAGAAGACGGGAACTAGTCGTGTTTTGCTGTGCTCTGGCGATAGCAATTTTAGACCCGGATATTCACTTGGTGAGGAGATAATACGTTGTATTGAAGACTCGGCAGTCATCGTTCTAGCAGTGTCTAAACGCTTCTGCCAGAAAGAATGGTGCAGGAAAGAAGTCCAGGAAATTTACGATCAAAATAAACCATTAATATTGCTGTTTTAGGAAAGAGTTGATCCTGGTGAGATGGGCAAAGTTCTACGGAACTTGTTTTTCAGGCTCTCGCATGCGTCGTGGATTCCAGATTCCAATGGCGGACATATTGAGCCTGACTGGTCTATATTATGCGATGTTCTTTTTGATTTGACAATCGAGCACTCGAATAATAACATTTATATTGAAATGTGTTAAATATAACATGTTTTGGAGGCTAAAAGAATTATTGTTCGAGATCGAAATAAATATTAGTACAATGATAATAAAACTAAATAGCTTTTTATTCCTTAAGGTTTTATTCAGGATTTGTGCATGTCTATATTTTATATGTTTTATTTTATATGATGCGTATTAAAGTGGGATACAGTGACATTTGTTTTAGCTATACTTAACGGATAGTGTTCTTTTCAAACTTGCATAGTTTTAATGCTTTCTAAAAAAACCAAATCGTTCAGAGCACTTACGAATGAGTACTTGAATGTCATTACATGCACGGTAATATCCCAATCGTTGAGAGCAATTATGAATGAGTACTTGAATGTCATTACATGCACGGTAATATCCCTATCGTTGAGAGCAATTATGAATGAGTACTTGAATGTCATTACATGCACGGTAATATCCTAATCGTTGAGAGCAATTACGAATGAGTACTTGAATGTCATTACATGCACGGTAATAAGTTCAAGAGCTCGATTGTTAACTTTTCTATAGCGCGAAGTATTTGATATTTCGTATGAACGAAAACTGTGAATTATACGAATCTACGAGATGGACTTCAGACCGCGAATTTTAATATTTCGTCCAAATTAGTGACCCCCCACACACACGTCTTTGTTTTTGACATTACTGCGAGGCAAACACTGTGAAAGATCAGCTCCATTCTTAGCTTGTCATAATTTACGTACCAGATTGTTTTGCTGTTTTTGTAATGTCATATAATGTATTTATTGCTGGAAGTACACCAATGGAAGTTAATATTTTTTAAATTCTTAAATTCGAATTCAATTTAAATTTTTGCACAAATCTGAGATCAAGTAAATAGTGGACTAAACACTTAAATGGGGAAAGAAAATACATATATAATATATTTCAATTATATATTTACGAACCAATACTTCAGATAAATACCAATCATTTCTTTTTCTATTGTTCGTGTAATTATAAACCACTTCCAGTAGGGACAATCCCGCTACAAAAAGAAATAATGTATGCATTGCCATATTTTAAATAACAATGCACAGGTGTTCATTAATCAGTCAATGAGTCGCACGCAAGAAAAATGTAGCGACCTTGAGGTCAATTTTTAACTTTTAAATCAAATGTTATAATACAGCACTTTGATGTCAAAATAATGTTAATCCGCTCTTTAAGGTGACCATGCATTGAAGGATTTTTAATAAATCTGGCACACATTTCTACCTACATTATACTTGATATAAATTGTCATTTCCCAAAAGCTGTGAACACACCACTTTAATAGATATTAATAATATTTTATGTTCATGCAAAATGTGTTAGCTCGACTGTATTTATGCAAATTTATTACCGACCAGCTATTTATAACCATTATGCTTTTTCCATTGAATTAAAATATAGCCGTATATGCTAAAGTATTTACAATTAACTGTGTTTGTATTTTATTTTATCATAGTTTTGTATTTACTTTGAATTTCAGTTAATTTTACTGATATTTGCTTGTAGCCAAGCTTTTCGTCGTTGTGTATGACAGTATATTAGTACGACTACATGGTTAGTTAAAACCTTTTTTAATTTAGCTCGAATGCATAGAAAGCCTACGGCTTATAGGAAACGTTCTCGAGTACGTTTTCTGGGACTAGAACCAGTACTTTGTGTCTATGGGGCAAATCGGACGAAAGCTCCCACTGTGGGGATCGAACCGATGACCTCCCGATCAGACAGACACCATATCTACTACAGCACTGCGACCTTGTTGAACTGTAATACCATTGTCAATAATGTGATCGTGATTTAACCGAAGTCAAAATTAACACGTGTTATAAATTGTACGTGTATATTGTTTTATGTGTTTTTTTTCAGATATAGCAGGTTTTTTTTTAATTAATACAAGTATTGCCATAAGGATTATATATAATACAGATCTGCTCCTCTAATGTAAAAAAGTAAAAACAACGAATTTTAAAGACGCAATTTCAGTTATGCGATCATACGCGTCGGCAGTATTGAATACATTGGTTTGTAGGCTCAATCTGGGTAATTTATCGGTGCCAATCACACTAAAGAAATAGCGGGTAATGTCTATTTCGAATATCTATTGAGCAGTTAGCAAATACACATGCATACCAAATATGAAGGTTACATCTGAAGCGACATAGAAGATAAACGAGAAAAAAATCAATTTTTCGATGATTCAAGGGTCGTTACTTAGAAGTGTCTTGGTCTATTGGCCTGATTATCGAACTTGACCTAGATCTTATTGGCTTACACAATTTCGTGAAGGGTGGTGAAGATCCTAGGACATTTGCTCGAGTAATTGAGCGGAAACGAAAAATAAAGCAATTTTTCGATGATTCAAGAGCCGTAACTAAGGAGTGTTTGGTGGATTATCAACAATGACCTAGATGTTATGGCCTTACACATTTTCATGAAGTGTGGCGAAGATCCTATGACATTTGCTCGAGTTATTGAGCGGAAACGAGAAAAACGAGAAAAAAACAAACAAATTTTACGATGATTCGAGGGCTGTAACTCAGGAGTGTCTTGGTCAATTTGGCCGATTATCGAACTTTACCTAGATATTATTGACTTACACATTTTAATGAAGTTTGGTGAAGATCTGATGACAAATGCTCGAGTTATTGAACGGAATCGAGGCAAAACCCAGTTTTACGATGATTACAGGGCCGTAACTCAAAAGTGTGTGGGTCAATTTGGCCGTGTATCGAACTTGACCTAGATGTTATTGTCTTACGCATTTTCATGAAGTTTGGTGAAGATCTGTTGACAAAACAATTTTACGATGATACAATTGCCCTAACGCAAGAGCTTCTGGGTCAATTTTGCTGATTATCGAAGTAGACCATGATAATATTGCCTTACACATGTTCATGAAGTTTGGTGAAGATCTGATGGCAATTGCTTGACTTATTGAGCGGAAACTAATCCGGACGGTATGACTAACTAACTAACTAACTGACAAACTAACGGACAAACTAACTGACAAACTAACGGACGGTGCGATTTAAATATGCCCACAGAACAAAAACGGATATACATTAAGAGTATTTCTAAAAGTTTTTAAAACCACGGCGGATTCTTATAAATGTTAATACGTAAAATGAATAACTGCAAAATATATAAAGTGTATCATGTACAAATGAATACAGTCGAAACTCGAATGGTCTAATGAGAACGTTTACTTCTATATAGGGCGATTTTTTTCGGTTTTAGGTATCAGCCATTCATGTTATAAAGTGACACTATATTTAATCGCTTAGTTTCGATTATAAATATAAAAGAAAGCAAGTGATTTATATTATAAATAAATACACATAAAGCATGACGAGACCAAAAACACAATATAGATTGCTAAATCGGTTTCTAATTATTATTTACAACAAGATTTAAACGATTTAACGATTTCCCACAATATTTATATTACTGGGCATTCATCGAAAAAGAGTGTAAGTCGCAAATAACCAAGGCATCTTACATTTAGAGAGTTAAAAAAGATCACAAAGAGATTTTCAAATATATGAAAAACACAAAAGTATTGTTTTAACATAAAAACAACAGTTTTAATTGAACATGACTCAAATTATGATACATTCATAATGTACACTAACCCTTACCTATGATCTTGTGTGTTCGCATACGATGTAACAGTCATTTATCAATTTAGTCTCTAAATATCAATAAACCCAATTGCGCGTTGTCAAAATCTATTCATATACAATGTATGTCGGACGGTAATAGCCGACCCCACAAATTGAGTCTTCACGTCAACTATTTAGTTCGTGGCGACAAGAGCTGAATGAATTTAATTTTAAAATGTTGTTCAAACTGTTTGTAAAGGCCAGTTTGAACTGCAAAGTTATTATTAAATATCGCGTGGCAGATTGACACCAGTTTTCTGCCACAGAAAATGGACCAAGTAGATAAAGGACGTGATGACTCATGTAGAGCAACCTTTCCCATAAGTCACCACCATATGATGTTACATGCCAATAAACCCGGGGCATTTCAATTTCATTAGAGAAGAGTATTGAAGGCTGCATTACATACATCTATGCAACCACCAAAATCGGAGCCACTTTTGATCATAATATATGGACAAGGAATGTTAGTGCGGTCTAATTTTCAACTCTCAATAAGCGTTGACTTACGCAAAATCTTAACATAAGTATAACTTTAACGCAGCAAGTGATATGATTTGCTCTAGCTCTTACGACAAATAAATGAAGTACAGTAAGGTGGGTGATGCTTGGGTTTATGAAGATAAGAAAAAAAAATCATCGAATTAAAAGTAACGGTTTCTTGTATGTTGTATTATTTCTTGGCATATGTAAAGGATGTCTAAGGAAACTAATGACCCCATAGTCCCTTGCTGTACTATTAGATACCTGTTATTCGAGTTAAAACCATCATATTAGGAAGGAAACTATTTCTGGTAACGTGTTGGAACTAATAAATCAAATCACAAACTCGTATTACGTAGACTAGGGAGGTATATATAATGCAAACCATTTCATATGTCTTCTGATATACCAATATATGCATACATACGATTTAATAGTGAATATTTAAAATAATTTGCATGTAAACAAACATGTGTAGAAAATTTTGCGTAATGGTAACACAATTTTTATTTGTTCTTAACATCATGCTTATTTGAAACGTTTTGAACCAAAACACTACATCTATCTGGTATAGTGTTATATATTAAAATAAAAGACATACATCACATGTTTTATCATAGATGTGTACTTTTTTAATTTGAGAATGGCAGAATCTTAAGAGAAAGATTAAACTATTGGAAAATATGTATCTGCAGACGTACAACTCATGTAAACATGCTCATTTATATTGGTGTAAAATTCCACTTGCCCTCTTGAATCGGCCAATACTTTTTGAACTGGGCGAATATGATAACCGAAATACATCTTATGCTCAAGAGTGTTATAATGAATCGTATCCGTGCAACTTAAGTCACCATTTCATTTCAATAAACTCTGCGGGTGACGGCTTTTATAATTTAGTGTTATGAATAACTTGACATTCTACGTATGCACTCGACAAATTGGATATGTTCTTTTTGAAACCGCACAAAACATGCTGTTAATTAATCATCTGGATTAGAGGGAATTTCCCTTACAAATAAAATGAATCAGAATAACATATTGTATAAAAGTTGTAATACCTGTATCATGTTCATCTTCGAGTGTGACTCACAGAATTTCCACCGGTAATAAAAAATAAAATTCATTTTTAATGTAATGCTTTTGCACCCGTGCTGATTTTAAAGCATTTCTGATTGTTATTTCATTAGGAACAGTTAGGATAATTCACTTACCTTTAAAAAAATAATATTTATATATGTTATGATAAATGAAAAATTACTTATTTTTACTACGTGCACGCTGTAATTTAAAAGAGTTACACTGTTTAGTTTTCGGAAGCGTGACGTGTTTGATACTTTGTATTAACGCAAACTGTGAAAAATCATAACAGACAAGATGGAGTTCTCTTCAACGTTTGCCCAACGGAAAACCAGTGCAATTCCTCTAAAATAATTATCTGTCCGTCCATCGGTATACATTAATCTGGACTGAAACCCCCGCATGCACTTAAGAAACTGAATTTTCTCTGCTCACAAGTTGATTTATATGTCATGTTGTGTCGCACACAGCTACGTTTGAAGTAAATGTCAACATTTTAGGTCAAATGCCAACATACATATTGTCAAAAATGTGCCTATTCTGCTTCATTACGTTATGTGCATTGAAAGATTTTAAAATAGTTGGGCAAAGATGTTTACCCATCAGACGATGTGTCTCGCATATTCAAATAAAAAAGTGTAAGGTCAAATATAAAAAACAGCCCTTCTTTGGTAAAAATTAATTTGGTTTATTCGCTCTTTAACTTGACCATGCATTTTAGGATGTTAGGAGCGATTGACTAACATCTACTTTATATAGGTTTAAAGCGGGTATATACGATCTTGTCAAATATTTATTTATTAATATAAAATGTGTAAAAACTTATTATTCATATATTTAAATATGAACTAAAATAAAAGTTCAGAAGAACATGTGTCGAAAAATGCTAAATAAGCCAGATATTTAATTCTGAAATCGAAAAAGGCTGTACAGCCGAATTCGCCAGCATGTATAGCATGCATGTACGATGTGAATCTAAATTTAGTTTAACGGTTCATTTGAAATTCCTGCAGCGATATCGATTCATACGACACACAAACACTTACTAAAAAGACGAATGCATCGGTTATTGTAGGAAAATAATTACGAATTATCTTCGTCACAATCGGCTCAGGGCCCTAATTTGAATTTGCTGTATTTTATGAAATTCGTCTTAAATGTATCATTTTTCTTGCATATTGTGTGTTATTATAACATATTTGTATCAATATTTTACAATTCAGCACATATAAAAATCGTATATACCCGCTTTAACTGAGTGGCCTAAAGGCAAAAATAAAACAAATTTTTTAAACAAATAAATCTTACTCGCCTTATATTGTGAACATACATGGTATGATTTTAAAATAAAATATAAAATAAAATAACATGGCACAAAATATTTTAGGACTTTTTTTACTAGCACAAGAACCTTATCTCCAAGTTAAGGATCTCGTTTAAGATCAGATGGAGAAATTCTTCATTGATTGTTACGTCTCTACGTCTGTGTCAGAGCAGATGGTGATATTTAGAACTTTGATAGGTCGTTTATCTAGTTTTATTTTGCGATATAACATGTTATTGCCCAAATCTGTGTACACATTACTTTGATAGATATGAATCATATTACACGTTGATGCTAGAGATATTAGCCCAAAGAATAGTTTGTAAGGAACGTTTTGCCCGATCATTTATAAATGATATGCAAAACTATGATTAGATTAAACGAAATTGCTTTAAATGATACTCATTTGCACGTGACTGTCTTTTTTATATTTTTAATCATTTATTTCTATTGACTGTAAAATTCCCTTCACGGTTTTTTTGATATGCTGTTAGCCAAGCTTTACGTCGTTGTTTTTGACAATATTTTAGTAGCACTTCATCTTTGCATGGTATTGACATTTCAACATGTTAAGTATGACTTATGTTAATATTTTGACCATGATTTAAAACTGGAGTTACAATGAACTCGTGTATGCATAAATAATAAATAAATAATGCGTGTATAATGTCTTTTGATGGTTTATGTTGTTCGAGCGCTGCTGGTTTTCTTGTCGGATGCATCACGTTTTACTTTGTTTACTTTACTAAAATATGAATTGCCACAGGAATTTAATTAAATACAAACTTGCGTTTTACTGCTCTAAAATCCAACGTGTTCGTTAGACTGACGTAAACCACTCCACTGTAGAATGCGTATGGCGTACATATGGTTTAATAAATTTTAAAATATATCTTTTATTTATCACGCGATACGCAGAAGTTTCTTTATATAAAATGTTTCAAATCTATATTTATTATTTAAAAAAACAACAAAAATAACGCATATATTATTTTTAATTTGCGAACGTTAGCCAAAATAAATATCAAGTGTATGAATGCATAGACATGTTCAAGATAACGAACTTCTGATCAGTAAGGTTCGAACACAATTTACTGCTTTGTACGAATATTATTACTGTTTTTTTCTATATAGTTCTATATGGTCAATGTAATGTAAAATAGTGATTTTCACGTTACGTTTATTGGGACGGCAATCTTAACAAATATTCAATTTAAATGTATGTTGATATTACTCCGACAAGTTGATTGTAACACGTGGATAGTATTGATACTTAATAAGTTGTGCCCGAAGTCCTTCGAAATACCTAAACATACAGGTGTTGGTGAGTGTTTTTGTTGTTGTTAATTTTCTGTTACCGATAATCATTATACGCGAAGAGTCCTGTTCAATGTATCTAACGTATGTGAATTTCGTGTCAATTATTTAATAATTGCCGAAATATAACACCTTCTAAGTTTTAGTTGAAACTAAAATCTTTGGGATATACCTTCCACAGAAAAGTATCGTGAACACGATCAACATACGGGATGCAATATTGTTTGACGACACATCCGTGGATCCTATGGTTAGATTCTTGAAATTTTAAACTGCTATGTCGGGAAAGTATTCTTTCGAATATTTAAGCCTTACCTCCGATTAAAAAAACCCGCCATTAATAGCCTGCAATAGTCAGAAATTTCCTCCAATCCCACTAGTTCAATTTACTAGTAAGGCTTTGCTAGTTCTGATTTATAAAATAGATTCAGTGGTAAAGGGGTTAATAATTTATTTTACTTTTCAAAAGGAAGCTTTGTACTAATATGATTTCTTTTTTTATAGTTCTATATAGCCAATGTAATGTTAAATAGCGATATACATGTTACATTTTTTGGGGCGGCTAGATTATCAAATATTCAGTGAAAGTGTATAATGATATTTCTCCGACAAGATAGTTTTATTGTCACGTCACGGACAAGCATCTTGAAGGTCCCCCAAAGCGGGAAAACATTATTCAAGTATGCACCCCTCTGACATTTGTCTTGTGCGGCAGTATAATAATAATTCGTAAACCGTATATGGCCGTGCACCAAACGTATGATAAAATCCCAATTTTCTATGACCGTGTCACCATTCGGACATGTTCTGAAAGCCAAATTGCAAAAATTGTCAACACATATCTATGAAAAGTTTTAGTGTCCAATGCCAGCCTGAATATTTAATCAGGTTGCTATTGTTAAGTCATTACTTAGTTATTATATGCAAATATAGCTGGTGCTTGTTAATCGGCATACCCAGCAATGTTTAACGAATCACATGATTTGAAGGGATTCGAGAATAAACGTCTCACACACAATAAGACAAAAGTGGCATTGAATAGCTAACCTGAATTCAAATTGTCATATAAGAATTATCTTAGCTTTAAGTACACATCTAGTTTGTGTTCATTAATCATTAGTTAAAGAAGTTCTCAGCATGGTGTGCGAATTGTGACCACATAATCAATAGTTGGATAAATTTGGTAAACTACCTCTTTATAATACCTACAAACCTAATTGTTTATTTATGGGCCTTATGTTTTTACAGAGGTCTTTTAAAAGGCATGTTTCTCTTAAAGTGCATATATATAATTAACCGCATGGAGCCAGTTTTGATCTATGAATCGGGCAAACGTTGACGAGAAAAGCACTTAACTTTTAATTGAAACATACGTGATCTTCCGGACTTTTGGTGGTAGAGGAGAAAATAATTTTAAAGTCTTCACTAAATAAAGGCGATAGCAGGCCGATTGGGATGATTTGAACAGAACTGGTAGAGGGCCATCGGACATTAGAGTCCAACAGAACTGGTAGAGGACCATCGGACATTAGAGTCCAACAGAACTGGTAGAGGGCCATCGGACATTAGAGTCCAACAGAACTGGTAGAGGACCATCGGACATTAGAGTCCAACAGAACTGGTAGAGGGCCATCGGACATTAGAGTCCAACAGAACTGGTAGAGGACCATCGGACATTAGAGTCCAACAGAACTGGTAGAGGGCCATCGGACATTAGAGTCCAACAGAACTGGTAGAGGACCATCGGACATTAGAGTCCAAAAACAAACCTATGTACATTGCGGTTTTGTAGGGGAATATTATTAAAGGTGTATCTATGAGAGAAATAAGCAGCTCCAATGGGAGCCACTTGCCAGCTCATAGTGATGATTTAATCAGATGAGGTGACATAATAAACACTTAACCTGTGTACCCACTCTCAAAAGGCGTTATTTTTCGCCATTATCCTTAAAATCAGTATAACCTGAACGCAGCAAGTAATATGTAGTTTGCGTTAGCTTTAAGGACAAATAATTATAGTACAGTAAATTGGAAACGATCGACCATCCCTAAACGCTCTATATGAAGGACATAAGTGGCGAAAAATGAACCCTCAGTAAAAACTGTACATCCTTGTTGAAATGGACTCATCCATCAATATGGATTGTCTGGGTGTAAACAGATAAGAAAAAATCTTCAAATGTGAGTATATGAATATTTGACTTTTTTGTGTGTCTCATCTTCACATTTGTAAAGAATGTGAAAGGAAACTTACGAACACATAGGCCATTGCTGTACTAAACGCTACTTGTAACTCGAGTGCTATTTCGGTCCATTCATTCATATTAGGAAGTTAAATCACATTGACTAATTTAAAGTTCCGTATACAGTAGAATGCCCATACATTCATATTAGGAAGTATAATCACATTGGCTAATTTAAAGATCCGTGTACAGTAGAATACCGTCCTGTCGTTCGTAGAACTAATAAATCAAAATACACATATTCGCATTAAGTAGAATATGACATCACCCCTGAAATCCGGATATGTTCATATCTTTCCTGTTAATATGGGCTGTCATAATTTTGATAGGAAAACTTAAAACTTGTATACTTGTTTGTATATAGAGCATTAAACAAATCTATTTATAGACTAATGAACATCACGATACTGTTAAATAGTGATAATTAAAAAAGTGTTCGCATTTTAAAACATGTGTAGCAAATGTTGCGTATATATTAATATAA
The DNA here is from genome assembly GCF_020536995.1 of Dreissena polymorpha. Taxonomy (NCBI): domain Eukaryota; kingdom Metazoa; phylum Mollusca; class Bivalvia; order Myida; family Dreissenidae; genus Dreissena; species Dreissena polymorpha. The sequence goes on along the minus strand of NC_068364.1, from coordinate 13,051,402 downwards.
TTGACCTTTCGACAGCGAGAGTGAAGCCACGCCCCCCGATTTCAAGGGAGGTCACTCCGCCGAAGTCCGTCATAAAACTGGCTACGCGAATCGGGACGTTGGAAGATATTCACAAAGATTTCGGTCCAAATTACATGAAATGTTTCTATTGCTATCATGTTTTATTTAAAATGTGTTAAATGTAATGTATCAAATAGGTGTTTAGCTCCCCTCAAAGATATAGTACCAGAAAGGCCGTTTACCAAAAAGGCTTCCCAAAAAGTCCGCATCAGTGAACCAAAAACGCCTCATGGTATACCAGAAAGGCCATACAATATTTTTATTATCATTGAATAGTTATGCTGAATATAATTATCATATCTATGAAATAGTCATAACTTTTTTATAAGTCTACTTAAAAGTCGTTAATCTATAGTCAAAGTCGGCCAATTATCGCAAATTATCACATACAGTATGCATTGTCGTTTGTCACAATACTTTTCATTGAGTAATAGATGTTTCAGTTTTTTAATTAAAAGCCGTTAATGTTGCAACCGATGGCAATATTGCAAATGTGGCAAAGGTAAGTAAATTTATTATATAAGAAGACAAAGAACGTTATATTGAAATCCGATATAACACATATCTATAATGCGTTTGGTCAAAATGACCCATGAGCATTGTTATAATCGTGTAACATAGTCAATATCGTCAAAAAAGTAACATACACAATATATTATTAATTTCCTCTTAAACTATTTTTTGATATGTTTAAAATATAAGAAGTTGAAAGAATTTTCATGTACAAAAAAAACCTCGCTAATCAGACTGGCTATCAAAGTGTCAAGGGTCATTCACAGTTTGCGGCATCTGTTTTGATAACGGATTAGTAGAAAGCCCACATATGGTGTAAAATGACATTTATTGGCAACTATTGATAATTACGTGCGCATTTTAAAATAGTGTCTTAACTTTTAACGATATACAACTAGCTACATTAAATTCGGAAGATTTAAACCGAAAGAAATAAAAATGCTCTATTTTATGTGATATTATTAAAAATTATAACTGATTGTCTTTATTATTACGCATTTCATTAGCATTAATAATCTAGTTAGCAAAGTTTAGAATATTTTTTTTATTAGCCGACTGCATTAGAATGTCAAATTTATTTAACGTTAGCCACCTTTGAAAATATGGTTTTAAATGTTCCTTTCTAATTTCTCTATATAGAGGAAAAACAAGTAAAAAGTGATACTCGTTTTCTATAGCGTGTCCGGTGTAAAACTTACATATTCTATTTTCGCGTAGTATCTTATTATGACGACCTTAGAACAAACGTCGAGGTGTTTTGCTTTCGGGCGATAGCTTAATATGTTGAGATTAAGCTGTTCGTTGAGACGACTACAAAGACGAATCCAACGTTTGCATTTTTTAAGATTAGTACCCGGTTAATGGAACGGAAAAAACGTAGTTCCATCTTTTAACCGTTCTGGATACATTGTGTCTGAATAACAAGTGCCATAACAGCACCTTTTAACCATTTTCTTTGTTTAAAACACAGCATTACGTATAAGCTTATGTGACGAACAACGGCGAGTTTGACGGACAAAATGGCGGATAGAAACGGGCCTAATCTATGCAGTAATCTGATTGGTTAATAAGCCTGTCAATCAATCGGCTGTCGAAAGGTCAATTGTTTTTTGTTTCGAAACAAAATTGAAATTTAACACGTTTTAAACCAAACAACTACATCTGTGTGATAGAATGAATGGATGAAACTATGGGAAAGATTGATATGAAATATGTCTCTACAGGTCTTTCAACTAATGTCAACTCCATTTTGTCTGCAGTATTGGATTAGTGATAAGTGCTTGTCGAGCGAGTTTGAACAGCTTCTGGTTGAATATGTGATTGGGCCATCTGATTCGAAGGCTTTGTGTTAAGCAGGTGTTGATGATGCCCTGTATCTTGTTATACAGGTTCTTTGTATGCCTTCAGGTTTCCGATCCATTGAACAGCAAAGACCTTAGATTTGAATTCTAAAGACGGAGCTTAGTTTGAAACTGGATGGTTCTGATGTTGCGAATCATCGCTGTCGGCATAGAGAAAGCGTATTGCACTTTGTCGATGCAGTATGGAATTTTTCCCTCGATTCCTCCTATCCTACTTACGACGCTGCCAAGGGAAGTGAACTGTAATACATATTCAATACTTCATCCCTTTAGTGAAATTGTGGATATCGCCCGAGTAATGGTCGACCTTGCGAGATCATCTTATAAATGTTGTATCTGATAATTTGCCATTAGTAGAATTGATAGTTTTCCGCTAAACGCGCAATTTCCATTCTATGTCACACATGTACCATTGCAAAGTGTCCTTTTTCGGTTTAAACTATTTCCTTATTTCTCAGGACCCTACATCTATCCCGAATAATTGTACATGACCATATTCAAACAGTTGCCGTGATATAATTGTACGTATACATCTGATATTATTATTTTATAAAGAATATACGTTTACGTTCTACATATTGTTAGGTGTAATAATTCTTTTTTCTATAGAGGGATACTGTTAAGGCGGACATTGTGTAAGAATTCCATTATTGTTATTTTTGCACCTAATTAATGTATCAATTATATTCCTATACTTACGCCTACTTCGCTTGGTCATGGCCTACTTCGCTTGGTCATGGACCTACATAACTTATTTAATGTGAATACATTGATAATATGAAATGTGTGGTATTACATATACATATTAATACACATATTATTAAAATCCCGTATAGAAATCTCGTGCTCTTCTATAGTATTTTCTCTTTCTCATCCTTGTTATCTACAGGTCGTACACGCGATTCCAGATTACGATGCGACAGAGCGAGAATGAGATGCGAGACACTGGTGAATGCAGTTCTTCGAATTCTAGCCACCTAACCATCAAGTCGCTGGGTTATATTCCAGTCAATAATGGTGTATCCGTGTGCAAAAATGTGCGTTTCTAAAGAATTCATATTTTGTTCTTGTATTCAAGAAATTCTAAGGATTGCGGACATTTCTTTTTTAGCGGTAGTCGGTTTCCATTGTTGGCGGTTTTCGTTTATCTTATTGATAGAACAGCTTATGTTTGTCATTGTGTATTACATTATTTACCGTTATTGTATGGCATTTTACCTGCACAATCGAGAATGTCCTGGGGCGGGGGGGGGGGTCCAGTACAGATTTGTGTTTGAAGACCGTGTCGAAAACTATATGAACACCCTTACCTGAATCATAAAATAATGTCGAAATGTATATTGACATTACATGTATATTTACCTGAAATAATTTAAAACTTTGTTAAAACAATATAAGCACAATAACTAACTAAACGAACATTTTGTAGAAAACTTAATGGACACGCTTAACTAAATTCATGAAAACTATGTCGTCATTTATTTTGGCACCATAACATAGGTTATTGAACAAATTAATATGTGCAGCATGACCTTAATTAATGAACACAATATCGATAATAATATTGACACCATGACCAAAATTACTGAACTATGGGACGAAAACTATATGGGCCCGACTTAATTAATGAACATTTTTTCGAAAGCGATATAGACACAATACCTGATTAAATTATCAAGTTATCGAAGGCGGTATGAACACAATTATCTGAATGTATGACCACTTTGTCAGAGGCAATACGGACATAATTATCTGAATAAATGAATAATTTGTCGTAGGCGATAAAAGCCCAATTACCTGAATAAACTAATTAATAAAAAACTTGGCGTTCGCATTGACGTTCACCTTTCTTGTCAGTTCGACGGTAAACGCGACGAACGATTCGTCTTGAGCTCGTTTCAGTCGGTTGTGCTGCGCCGCTAAAATATTGGATTATGAAAAGGTCTGACATCTTCAAAGGTAGACACTTTCATCCCTCTTAAATTCTCTTATAAATATGTGTCAAAAGTTCACTGTGTCTACTACCTGTCAAAGATGGGACTTATGTAGCATACACTCATGGCGAACCCGTATGAGGATAGCGAGCTCACACTGTACGAAAGAACAGACAGGCCGAAGGGTATGAGATTAAAATTTGTGTTCTATATCGAAAAGAAGAGCACATATTTTTCCTTCATTAAAAGCCTATTTCAACACATTTCCTTGCTTTGAAAGATCGCCATTATTGTGATCTATTATTTACATTAAGATACCATTTGTGTTCATACATTTAGCCATTAAACAAGAAATGGCTGATTTGTCTTAACACATGAGAAAGAAAATGAAATGGCACAAATTGTCCACACTGTTGGACAGATTATAATCTTTGTTTCTAAAAACAATCATGAATCATACCCCCCCCCAAAAAAAATAAAAATAAAAAATAAAAATAAAATTGCTTTGTCTATGTTTACTTCCCTTTCCTTTGGCAAGTTGTCACGATTCACATCGTGTATGTGGTAAAACTTATGTTCTTTCAAGTCAAACGAAAATATTACAAACGTATACATTTAGATATGAATATGGTTGGTCGTTATATATAAAAGTATTATGTAATTTCTTTGAGACATTTTTCGCGGTTATCTACGAGAGTCAAAGCCTATTGTGCTGGGAGATAAGACTACCAATCGGTTCATACTGGATGAAATGTAGGTCTTCTGGTCACGCTACACTCATTAACTCCTTGATGAAATGTAGGTCTTCTGGTCACGCTACACTCATTGACTCCTTGATGAAATGTAGGTCTTCTGGTCACGCTACACTCATTGACTCCTTGATGAAATGTAGGTCTTCTGGTCACGCTACACTCATTGACTCCTTGATGAAATGTAGGTCTTCTGGTCACGCTACACTCATTGACTCCTTGATGAAATGTAGGTCTTCTGGTCACGCTACACTCATTGACTCCTTGATGAAATGTAGGTCTTCTGGTCACGCTACACTCATTAACTCCTTGATGAAATGTAGGTCTTCTGGTCACGCTACACTCATTGACTCCTTGATGAAATGTAGGTCTTCTGGTCACGCTACACTCATTAACTCCTTGATGAAATGTAGGTCTTCTGGTCACGCTACACTCATTGACTCCTTGATGAAATGTAGGTCTTCTGGTCACGCTACACTCATTAACTCCTTGATGAAATGTAGGTCTTCTGGTCACGCTACACTCATTGACTCCTTGATGAAATGTAGGTCTTCTGGTCACGCTACACTCATTAACTCCTTGATGAAATGTAGGTCTTCTGGTCACGCTACACTCATTGACTCCTTGATGAAATGTAGGTCTTCTGGTCACGCTACACTCATTAACTCCTTGATGAAATGTAGGTCTTCTGGTCACGCTACACTCATTGACTCCTTGATGAAATGTAGGTCTTCTGGTCACGCTACACTCATTAACTCCTTGATGAAATGTAGGTCTTCTGGTCACGCTACACTCATTGACTCCTTGATGAAATGTAGGTCTTCTGGTCACGCTACACTCATTAACTCCTTGATGAAATGTAGGTCTTCTGGTCACGCTACACTCATTGACTCCTTGATGAAATGTAGGTCTTCTGGTCACGTTACACTCATTGACTCCTTGATGGCTTCCGCGTAATGAACTGAATCTAGCTGGCGCTTTTTGCGTTGTGTTTAACAGGACCAACCGTGTATGGTAATATTAATTAACCGTTAATGATTAATATAATATGAAGCATATTTAGTACCTTATCCTTCCTTATCCAGATGACATTTATTACTAAATGTATTATATCTTAAACCGATTTTATATCATATTGATTTATTTAATTACTAGTAACTTTCTATTTTACAAAGAGCCAGTTTTGTCATTTTGCTTGCTGCGGTAGTTGATTTCAGTCAGCAGATTTTTGTAAATACTGTTAGTTATGCAAGGACATGACGTCAGCAAATATATAATAACTAAAATTAATAATATAAAATATTTAAAGGAAACTAGGTATTACAAAAAAAAATTTGGTAACCAAACGTCCAAATAAGATTATATGATATCCTCGAAAAAGCATGTACATGTACATTTCACAATGCCTCCTATTTATTCGTCGGGCATATTTCACGTATTAGCCGATATACACATGATTTAGAAATATTAATACTCAATAGCTGTAATCGATTAAACTATTTAACCATTGTTTGCAATTTACCGAATTTACAGTTACCGCACAAGATGCACAGGATATAGCGTTTACTCTCGGGCTTGACCATGACCTCTCTTTGGCTACGGTAGACCGCATCGTCTTCAACACCGTCCTGTCTAACGTGAGTGGCGCCTATGACCCATCAACCGGCACATTCAACTGTCTCACAACAGGCATATAAATGTTCCAGGTAAAACAACACCAAATACAAATGCGATTACTATACAAATCATGTTGTTTACAGACAATAACAAACTTTCACATTGTTTGTGTTAAATTGCATAAAAGTATGTCTTACTGTGCGAAGCTATTTTTAAGGTTAAAATTTAAACTGCAGTTATGCTTATTCGCATATCACTTACATCAAGTTTTTTGTCAATTCTCGTATTCATGATATGATATTGTCGTATATTTCTTAGTTTTTTATTACACAATTCTTAGACACAAAGTATATACAATATGTCCTGTCTCAAAGTGCCTCGCATTACTGGTTATAGCAACACTTGTTGCAAATACAACATAATTTGATCGCATTTGTATAATTGTGAAATTAGTATTACTTGCCGAAGTCTTAACATATTCCATTGCGTGTTCGTTTTCATGCTTGAAAACCAAGTCATTTTTTTTTGAATTTATAATTACTTTATATGCCTATGCATCCCTGTTAAGGCGCTATTTTCCATTACAATTGAACACACATGAAATAGGTTAAGAACACTGTTTACTTCAGTTCCACACGTTGGCTCACCAGGACAAGGCCGCCTGGCTGGAGCTGTACCACAACCAACAATACATCGCCTCCGTGTACGGCAAAACCACCAACGACTATGCTATGGCCGGTAACTCCGTCATCCTGCAGGTCAACAAGGGCGACCAGGTAATACATGTACATAAAATCAACATACGGATTGAACGGGACATTGATAAATATTTCAAGATGAGATATGGTAAAAAAGGAAGGAACACGTTAGACCTTCACTTGTGATCAAATGCACATACATTAAAACTACATCTGCATCAGTCGGGGAGAACCACATTATACAATACCGCGCCAAGCAGAAAGACGCAAACCAGATACACTAGACGAGAGGACACACACGTAAATGACAAACGCGCACGAGACATTATTACTTAAGTTATATAAGAAATTATCGCTTAGACAGTAATGTATATTTCATTTTGGATAGTTTGTCCATATTTGATGTTCCGTTAAAACTGCCATTCGTCCTTATGTAATGTTACTGTGGCAACAACATTCACACATACGGGTACCATTTGATAAAACAGGGTGAGGTTGGTTTGTCAAGTGTTCATGTAATTGATAATTGTCTTTTAAATACGTACGCTCCATTGAACGTTACATAAAGGTTTACCTTTTGTAGCTTGTACATCTCTTCTGAAGCAGAATCGCTATAAGCGTTTCTGACTCGACGATGTTTAAAAGTTAAAAAAAGAAGAAAGATCTTTAAAACGACAGATGCATCAGCAAAACAATTCTTGGTGCTTATTATCATTATAATGTCTTAAATTTTCAACGTCCACGAATGGTGGTTATATCCAAAACAATGTTTTACTTGAATAAATGCTATATTTGAGTTAATATAACAGCAATAACGCAATCAACTGCCCAGTTATACATTTTTTAGGCTAGTGAATGACTTATTCAGTTGTGTCATTCATCTATCGAAGATTTTGTATTTATCTAAAATGGAGATACAACAGATTCGAACATAACGCCACATGCAGCTCAACATTTCAGGTCTACATTCGTGCAGTTAAAGCCAGATTTGGAATTGCTACGGGCCTGTACGACCAGCCGGACGAGATCTATTCGACCTTCAGCGGCTACCTAATCACGGCCATCGCAACCGAAACACCTGTCGGCGGCAAATAAATCAAGTTGGCAGCAATCAGAACTAGCTGACTAATGTATACTGGATACAACAAAGCTCGCCTTTGTGTAACGTTGTTGAAAGACTTGAGGGACGAAATCAATTTTTAGTACCCCAGTACTTAAATGATTGTTAGGTTTTGCCTCGTATTTATTTCTCTAGATTTTGGAGGCTATACAATTATAAACGTCGGATGTTGTGCAATTCGAGTGGATTAAAATTACGGAAGTTGAGCATAGGTTTGTAAGATATGAAAATGTACATTGAAAGTGCATAACGCTTAAAATAGCGGTCGAGTTTTTAATTGCCAGGTCTCTTATACATGTACATCAAATGTCCTTGCTTTTTTCCTAAAGCAATTACAAATAAGTTTGCTCGTGCGTGCGTGCATGTGTGCGTGCGTGCATGACGTAAATGCTAGTAAAGCCGACTTTAAAAGGAAAAGGAGGCGTATAAATCAATATAACTTTTATGCGCTAGCAGTGATGATAATCAGAAAATAGATGACAATGACAATAAAATTTCACCAACCTTAATAAACCTTTCAATACATACTTATTGGTAAATACTTATTTCTTTTTTCACATTAAACATGCATATTAACTGTGATATACTTTAAACCGCGAACGAAATTACATATGAATGTGTAGCGGAGTATTTTTATGCCTTTACACATGCTATACATCGTATGATAATAGGTGAAACTCGTCAAGAAGGATGTATAGTTTCATTTCATGAAAATTATCTTATTTACATGAGCCGTGTTGTGCGCGCTATCTGTATCTGGTGTTATCGTTAGGGACTTGAACACGCGCTCGCCTTCCATATGTATTTGCACTTTGTACTCTAAATCTGCTAAGATTGGCTACAGTTGCACAAGAAGTGTGAGCACATTAACTGATCGCAGTGATATTTTTTAATACTCAGTTTAAATATTTAAGGTATGTGCAACATTATAAATTGAAGCTTTCTAGTCTGTCTTCTTAAGTAGTAAGTACCGTTTTCGTGTGAACAATATTATGTTAAATGTGTGTGGTTTATTCTCATGACAATTTCATTTCTTCATAATGACATCACAAACTGGTCATTTAAAAGGGTTACATATGCAGCATTTTTGAAGCCACAAGGCGGGCGGCAGTAAGAATTTCACTTGTCCGTTCCTTCGATCTTAAAGGGACCTTTTTACGTTTTGGTAAATTGACAAAATAAAAAAAATTGTTTCAGATTCGCAAGTTTTCGTTTTAGTTATGATATTTGTGAGGAAACAGTAATACCGAACATTTACCATGCTCTTAAATAGCCATTATATGCATCTTTTTACGATTTAAAAAGCTAAAAATTATAAAGCGTTGCAACGCGAAACGATTGAACAATTTGGACAGTTCTGTTGTTTTCGTTATATTTTGTGAAACTACGAGCATTGCATATATATAGTAAAACATCCTTCTGTCATTGTATCAGCCTGGATGGCCGAGTGGGCTGAGTGGTAGATTTTCACTCCAAGATTCCAGGGGTCAGTGGTTCGAGCCCTGTTGAGGGTAACTGTTTTTTCCTTTTTAAAATTTTATTCTTTATTTTTTACTGGAGCTTTTCAGATCCAATGTTTACATATATCAATATTTTAGCATTTAATGACAAACTTCAAAACATGCCAAAATCTGTGAAAAGGCCCCTTTAAAGAAACGACTTTTGGCTGCTACCAGTGTTGGCAGTACCTTGGCCTTTGTCTGTTTCACCACTTTAGCGAAATGCGTTTTTTATATAACTGATGGATGTTTATCGCTCAAACTTTCATAGTTGATCGATCTTAATGATAAAATGATCGTACACAAATTAACCAATTTATGCGTAGCGTCTAGAAAAAAGGTATTTGCAGACAGCGTAGACCCTGATGAGACGCCGCATGAATCGCTGCTGAGGGTCTGCGCTGTTTTGCTTAAAGGAATTTCTGTAAGAAATATTCTAAATATAAAAATAAGTATACTACACATCCTTAATTTTGGACATAAATTGATCCAATTTAGAAGGATGGGAGAGTCCACTAGGCATATATGGGTTAATGTTGCAACAAGTTTTGGCAGAATGGTGTGGTACTCGACTCCTCCAGCACTTTTGGGGTACCTATTTCTGACAAACAACAGTTTTACCTGCATACAGATTTATGCAACTTTGCATAGTTGAGTACTGTTCATCACTCTGACTAGGTGACATGCAGTCGAATTTATATAAGTGTGCTTGATACAGACTCAGGGTGGCGATAAAACTATGTTGTAAGGCCTATTTCTGTCGTGGTTTAGGTACGTATTCCGTGCAAAAAGAGTTATCATCGTAAACTCCATTTGTCAGGGTGGATATGTATGAACTGTATATAATCCTGACTATGTCACAGGTCGTCTTATTTTCATTTGTGTACGTGGCATGGTTAAGATAGCGATACAACGCTGTGTTTATGTTTATGACTTAACTTTAAAGACTTAAAATGTTAAATCTGGTACACCTGATAGAAATATTTTAAGTCTTCTAAACATGCTACATCAACATATATATTTCAAACGTCTGCTATGTATGCGTCATCTGCTACAGTACTCACCCTTAGTAAAATGTACCGTTTTGGGAAGTCGATGCGGAATAAAATGTTGTGTTTTATTCATGGAATTGTGTCTAACGTGTGCTTGTATTGTTTAAACACAGCGTGCATGCATTTATAAATGACTAAGTAGGTTTTGTAGGTTGGTAGCAACATGTTTTCTCCAACCCTCCACCGACAATGAGCATCCGTGCCCATTAATTACGAACTTCTACGAACTTTTGACAAATGGATCTTGTTCAACATAGTTGCATTGATAAAAGCAAAGTGTAGTTATGGTTATTAAAGTCGTAAATGATTTGATATACTCCATATGTTTGTTCTGTCTTTGACTATAGATTTAAAATGATTGTTTCTTTGGAATGCTTAAAAACTCGTATACGATTGGGATTCTCATCACTGATGAACATTATAAAAACCAGGTTTGCAAAATAATTGTTAAATGACCTTATGCGTTTTATATATCGGAATATCTAAATTATTTCAAATCTTTCGAACTTGTAAATAAAATTCGAAATTGACCTGGGCAAGGCTGCCACCTCAATTGTGTTGCTTTACAGTTATGATATATTTTTATAATCGAAGAGCAAACTCGAGTAAATTCGCGTTCTTACCCAATTTCTTTTTTATATAATCATTGTTATACTTTATCACTACTTTTCTAAATACACACTCGTTCCTTTTCTTAAATTTTAATTCATTATTCAATTAAAATAATTTACTAAATCATCCTTCCCTGCTTTAGTACGGTTCTTTGTCACGGAATTATTCAATCACTAATTATCTACTTCACCTAACTCAGCATTTATTTTTTCACTGGCTCATGCTCTTCATCCATGACTCACTTTTACGCTCGTTCAGCAATTCGTTAATCATCAAGCTCTTCTTCACTCACTCCTTCACTCACACATGAACCTTCAAAACTGGATACGAGTGGTAAGAATGGGCGGGGTTCAGAGACACGTGTAGTTCGCATTGTCGTCGAAGATTTAATGTACATTTTTGCTCGTGTATAAACATCAACTGGCGATCGATCGATAAGTTGGCGTCTTAGCGAGAGGGTAGCAACGTATCCCAAATGACCCATCAGATAAAACACAGCAGATTAGTTTTTATCGACATGTCTGTTCTTAATATACTGTTGTTTATTGTTGGTACTTTGTTAATTTAAACACCTTATGTTTTCACAAAATAAAATCCACATTGTTTCAGAGACAAGTCTTGTTTCAGTACTTTGCGTCGAAGACTTAGAAACTTGCTGCCCACCTATATACTTAATAGTCGCCCTTTCGGGAGGACTACAGCTAAAATAGTAAAAATTGTAACTGTGGAATCCCAAAATTTCCCATTCGTCAAATTTTCCCCACTGATAAGTATACAAAAGTTAATTTTAGAAACATGAGTTTAAATGTAAACTGCGTTTAATACGCAGTACAAGCCTTAAATGGACAGCCTCAATCATTTCCTCAAATTGCCAACTCTTCCTTCCTTCAAAAGAATGCGCACTAAAGGGGTCGAAACTTTAACCTCTGCTGCAGCAGAACAATCCTGCTCAACCAGCATTTATTTTCAGATTATGGCATCAGCCAATCAGAATCAGATTACACACAGGCATAAATCATGTAACGTTGGAGCAATTGATCAACCAATTTTGCATGTTCCTACATGACTTATAGATTTTAAAGCTTAATAATCATTTTATGAACAACTGCGAAAAAAGGAATGAGAGTTTAATAATAATTGATCAATTTTAAACAGCCATTCTCGTTTTTTTGGTGCCATTGACCTTGAAAATATTAAAAAACCAATGTCATTAGATCATACAATCAGAAAAGGTTTTCAAAAGAACAGTTTTCAGAAGTATGAACATGTTTTTGTTCTGATCAATTATTTACCGTTTGCAAAATATTCACAATCGTATTAATTAGAGTATTTTTCAAATAACGGAAGTTAAACTTTTACTTGGATCATTTTATTGTCAATCACTCTATTCTGGAGATATAAATCGGAAATTTCTGGCGAATGACGATATCATCAACACATTCCAACGTATGGTACGAAAAAATGATGATAAAATCATCAACAGCTGATGAGATATTTGACTATTCAGATGGCATTGCTTTTGTTTTACAGTTATTTCTTCATTTTGCATTAGTTACGTTTACATTGCGAGCAAAGGAAAGATCAACAGAATAATTTTGTATGATTTATTTGAACCAGCCATGCATTATGAATCTGACATATTATACAGCATTACAAACTTTAGAGACCAACGTATTTGCTCTGTAACACTTAAACAAACAAAAGTAAAACGTAACGGAAGTTAACAGTAACATCATCTTTTTTAAAATGACAAAACACGGTCATTATTTTCTTAGAATACAATATTTTGTAGCTGAATATACATTAAAGTTTTAGTAAGGTTACCAAAAACATATTCGCACACATGCGCGGCATTTATCGACAATCTCACAAATAAGAGAAATGTAGTTTTAACTTTAACATTTTAATACAACACACGATAACTTTTTTAAAAGCAAATTATACCATACAAGTATTAATTTATATGTAGCGTAGCGTTAGAAACACATTGACACCGGCCTATGCGCCGACACGTGTGAGTAAATATATATTTTTAAGAAATGCGAAATGTCACGGAAGTTAATTCTCCATCAACATCGTTGTAAATTTTAACAAACAAACCATATGCTAAGCTAGTTTTATCACAACTATGTAAGTATTTGTAATCATGCAATGCATAGATGGCTGTTAATATTTGAATAAACATACGTATCACTGAATTACTGTGGTAACAGCCCTAAAAATTAGTTGCATTTTGAACTCATGAATATTGGATCATTCACTCGAACTTCACCATATTATATATAAAATCACACACAGATTGGATCGCCGAAGCACAATTCTAATCATGTTTAAGACGACAAACCTCTAAATAGTTCATATGTTCAAACTTTACATGCGTAAATGGTTGTTTAAATAACAGTATGTTTGGTTCAGGAAGTTATAGCCACACACCTTGAACTGAAGTACATAGCAACTCTAAGTATAAATAAGAAACATATTTTATCTATGCAAATTGGAATATATCTGGTGGTTACAAGGTAGAAATCCGTCTTTTTGCGCTTTAAAACTTAAAAATAATCGCGTTTGTCGAAATGGACGTAAACGTCTAGAAATCCTACTTCCGGTTTTAAAAGCGGTACCGTTTAAAAAAAATATGTTACTTGCTAACTAGGCTATAGATTTAAATATATCTATCTCAATAAGAATATATCTGGTGGTTGCGCTATAAAACTTAAAATAATCGCGTTTGTTGCAGTTTTTCTAAAGTTATTGTCAAGTCTATTTCGTTTCCGTAGAGGTAGCTTAAGTCGTCCGTTGTTAAGCTCAATTTGATTGGCTGGCGGGTTCAAGGACTTATTCTAAAAATAAATGCTGGTCGAGCAGGATTTTCTGCTGCAGCAGAAGTTAAAGTTTCGACCCCTTTGGTGCGCCATATATTCATGCGTGTCTGCTGGCGTTATGTTTTAATTTGTCCATTTACCAAAACGTGAAAATGGTGAGATGGCCTTTAATGGTTGACGATTTTTTCCTTGCAATTAAAATGAGAATATATCTCGTCCAAGTGTGAGGTTTGTGAGCTCAAACGGTTTACAACCTCCGATGCTTTGCTTCGAATGGATTGTTCCAAGGCTTTCAAACCACTTGTAGCAATGATTGAATCACCTGGACTTGATGTCTCCAAAATTCTAACGTCGGTTTTTTAAGGATTGGATTAAAGTGTCTTTTTTTTAATTGCAATTAATGTATCAAACATTTTTGAAGCAAACAATATCTAAAGCTTTGAATGAAAGTTAGTGGCAAAGTCCACAACACACATGCTTTTTAATTAAAACAATAAACTTTGAAAAAGTAAAATAATTCCATATCATAAGCGACTTAAGAAAGTGTCTCTGAAAACCGACTCCAGAATTATCCAGAAATAGGGCAAGCGGATGTTACTGGAGTTTCAATTTGTTTGTCTTAAAACCAGAACGAAAACATCCTGTTTGGTCAAAGTATTTTTAGATAAAGATAGAGATCATTTATGAGTCTTTATAGCAAGTAAACATTTTAAGTGGTATGTCCAAAATATATCTCACAATAATTGAAATCTTCAGGATGATTTTTTTTAAAGATCTGTTTATAAATCATAATATGATTATTTATCCCACCATGTTTTGTTGATAGCGTTAGTGTTTTGTTATCCAAAGTGAACCAAGTGTACATCTGCAATAGCATTTTCGAATTAATCTTACATCTTGGTGTTCAAGTGGCCAAAACAATGTCGGGCAAATATACATATCAAACTTAGTGAGTGACTACAAAGCGGTACCTTCTTATGTTAGCTTCAATCAGATAGACCGTTGTTATACTTAGATGGCCATAATTGATTGTTAAATATATGAATAGCTGAAATATAAAGTGTTATTTTCGACTCTTCCTGATATCCGTAATTTAGATATAAAAAGACAACAACTACCGTGTTTTTTCATCGACTGCAGAAGACTTTCTCTTTGAGGTTGAGTGGATACACTTTGAATTTGTTAATGCTTTTTATTGGTGTTTTCATGTAGATATTTGTTCAGTAAACAATTTCTCTGTTTGAAAAGGTTTGAGCGCGTTTTCGACAGTTTGTTAATTAACCATTCGATAATTGTTATTTTTTTACCTGTACTTAAGGGACTTTGGTTTTAAACCGTTTCCAAAGCAACCTTAGTATCATAAAGAGCGCAGAGACTCATACCGTCTGTTATGGGATTCACAGTTCTAACTGTTTGCAGTGTGGTTACGGTGCTTTTGAAAAATAAAATGTAAATACTATTGAAAATCTAAACGCGTTAAGATGTTACAACATTGTAATTATTAAACAGTATTTTTGTGTCACTGAGACAAAAGGCTTTAATATTTTATGAAAATATATGTATGACATAGCATAACATTGCACTTGATTTATTATTGTACAGTCGTGCAAATTTGCAGACGTAATGTTGATAAATAAGAAAAGCGCACGTTGACTTTGTTAAAGGGACTTTTTTACGCTTTGGTAAATTGACAAAAGTTGTCATGTTGTTGTTGTTGTTATTGTACATCACGTGATTTTTGTGGTGGCAGCGGTTCATGGCCGTGCGCATGCCCAAGGGAGGTAACTGCTTTGAGGAGTTTGGTATAAAACCATTTTATACCGTATTTATCAAACCGAGAATAATTTCATTTCGTTTTCTGTCTGCATGTGTTAGGTGAATATCAAATAAGGGCACTTTGTTAGTTCGTTGATCGTTTTCATAGTTCAATATAACACTTTAATATGCGAAAAAAAACAGAAAAACAAAATCGTCAAAAAATCCGATATTTTAAATTATTAATCGAAAATAGGGAGGAAATAATAGGATAAATAGAATATTATGTGAGTTTGGGATAAAGATCAAGTTTATCATGCTCGGCACGAACCATGATAGCGCTCGGCAAGCCTCGCGCTACATCGGTTCTAAGCCTCGCATGCTAAACTTGATCTTTAATCCAAACTCACATAATATTCTATATATATCTTTTCAGCGACAGTTCTGCGGAAAAATGATGACCCTGTGTAGGGCGACGTTAATTGTGTTGATATGTTCATCGAAAGGCGTTTCTGGTCAAGGTAAACGTTTTGTTGCATTTTAAAATTGGCTTTTCGAGGGCTATTACGGTATAACTTCTTAAAAGTTAACGATATATTTTAATAAGAATTTAAATTGTTACTATATCTGTAGATCTCGTTTTTAAAGGTGCATAGTAACCTTTATGTGTATTATTAGAACGATTTGTCGCGTGGACACCTTTCGATGGCACTGGAAAATAAGTAGACATACTACAATTGCTCATGAAGTACCGCGGTACGCATTTACGCTATTGATATGTGTGCTGTAGTGTAGTATATAAACTAGTAAACTATCATTGTCGAGACGGTTTTGTACGGAATCCGGATAGTGCCATCTATAATCTCGCACTCTTGCATCAAGGGCGACACTAGACACACGAAGCGATACTTGATATTTTTCTTAACAGTCGCGGCGACGCACGATATTTTTCTTGACAGTCGCGGCGATACTTGATTTTTTTTTTGACAGTCGCGGCGACGCACGATATATTTAACACGATAAATCGCCCTTGTGTAGGTAACCCAAAAGGCGATATATCGTGTTTAATATATCGTGCGTCGCCGGGACTGTCAAGAAAAATACCAAGTATCGCCACGAATGTCAATAAAAATATAAAGTATCGCTTCGTGTGTCTAGTGTCGCCATTGATGAAAGAAGTGCGAGATAATAGATCCGGATTCCGTAGTTTTGTGCAGGCGCTAGTTCAAATCATCCTTGAAGTGTAAAATAATTTTTTTTGGGGGTACTGAATTATTTTTTTTGGTGATTTTTTAAATAATTGTAACCAAACAAATGTGTACATAGAAAGAGACATACTACTATTCCCAATACAAGTGTTAATGAATTCGGTAGTCATAACGTCGATATGCCCTTAACAAATGATGCAAGACGTTCACTAGTGCTGGTATTTGATTTACATGTATAGTTGTATTTATAAAAAAACTATCATATCATCAGTCTACATTGAGGTTTGTCAATCTTATGTTTAAAATAGCAATTAAAAATGTTATGTATTCGACATTTTTTACACAATTAAAGCTATGTTTTATAAAATGTTCACCTCATTTATTATTTTGCAATAATAATTGAAAATAATAATGTACAAATACAGTTAATCCGCAATGTGATTTTGTGTATTATTTTATTTTTGGTCGCTTATCACTTTTTTATCGCATCAAAACGAGAAAGAAATCTATAAATACATAACTTCTTGAAAAAAAGTCTTTAAATCACATTTTGTCATGGTTACTAATGCAATCAATACGACACAAACTGCACTTTTTCCGTTTTTCTACAGAAAATTGTATTGCAATTATTGGAACATTTGAAGAAAACAACAACAACAGCATTACTGTTGGGGCTGTGCGTTCGCTTAAAAAGGTTGATTAGCGAAGTAAAACAGTATAGTTATGTCAAAGCCTTTTTTTGAGATCACATGTGCTAACCCCATACCCGTTCAGCATGCTTCATTGTCGTACCCGGGCTTGAGTCCCGGAAATTCTGTGACGTACACATGTGAGCCGGGATACATCATTGTCTCCGGCGACGTTGTGCGCACGTTCCACGGGCTCGGTGGATGGACTGGGACCAAACCTAAATGTCAAGGTCGGTATAGACGGTAATGGGTCATATTTTGCTGATGTGTATTTGTAAAATAGAACAATACCTACTAAAATTACTCGTAAAACATTTCAATTAATAGTTTATTCAAAATTTCATTTTTTTACATCATTTTGTAATAACGTGATTGTTAAATTGATGATTTGTCAAGACTGTATCTTCAGATTGAACATTGACTAAAGATGTGTTGAATCTGTCGCTACTGCATGTCAGAACTGTCTGTATGTTGTTTCTGCATGTCAGAACTGTCTGTATGTTGTTTCTGCATGTTAGAACTGTCTGTATGTTGTTTCTGCATGTTAGAACTGTCTGTATGTTGTTTCTGCATGTCAGAACTGTCTGTATGTTGTTTCTGCATGTCAGAACTGTCTGTATGTTGTTTCTGCATGTCAGAACTGTCTGTATGTTGTTTTTGCATGTCAGAACTGTCTGTATGTTGTTTCTGCATGTTAGAACTGTCTGTATGTTGTTTCTGCATGTCAGAACTGTCTGTATGTTGTTTCTGCATGTCAGAACTGTCTGTATGTTGTTTTTGCATGTCAGAACTGTCTGTATGTTGCCTGTATGTCAGAACTGTCTGTATGTTGTCTGCATGTCAGAACTATCTGTATGTTGTGTCAGAACTGTCTGTATGTTGTGTCAGAACTGTCTGTATGTTGTTTCTGCATGTCAGAACTGTCTGTATGTTATTTCTGCATGTCAGAACTGTCTGTATGTTGTCTGCATGTCATAACTGTCTGTATGTTGTGTCAGAACTGTCTGTATGTTGTGTCAGAACTGTCTGTATGTTGTTTTTGATATTTGACTGCATGTCAGAACTGTCTGTATGTTGTTTCTGATCTTTGACTGCATGTCAGAACTGTCTGTATGTTGTACTGCATGTCAGAACTGTCTGTATGTTGTACTGCATGTCAGAACTGTTTGTATGTTGTACTGCATGTCAGAACTGTCTGTATGTTGTTTCTGATCTCTGCAAGACATTATCATTGCTCATGTCAACCAGTCGCCAAATAGTTAATGGCTACGCACACTTAGATTTCCGCAAAATAATTAATGGCTACGCACACTTAGATTTCCGCCAAATAATTAATGGCTACGCACACTTAGATTTCCACCAAATAATTAATGGCTACGCACACTTAGATTTCCGCCAAATAATTAATGGCTACGCACACTTAGATTTCCGCCAAATAATTAATGGCTACGCACACTTAGATTTCCGCCAAATAATTAATGGCTACGCGCACTTAGATTTCCGCCAAATAATATATGGCTACGCACACTTAGATTTCCGCCAAATTATGATACATAATTATAATACTCGACTCAATTATATAATAATTGTTGTTTGATAAAATATCGGCGATAACGCAGTTAGCGATTGGCTTATCAGTTATGTTTCATTTACAGAATGCGAGTTGTCAATTTCTATGACGTGCTTACCCAATTAGCAAATGAATCACGAGAGAGCAAATTCGTTGAATTGATTTCCCCCGCAAAATAAATTTGTTCATAGATGGGTGCAGATGGTTGAACATTGCAATAAGAGTAAAATATCAAAGTGTAGTGTAATTGTTTTTATGAATTGCAATTGCCCAACTGGATATCTATACACCCATGAAGTTTCATGTTGAAATCGTGTATATAATCTAAGATATAGTCATGCACATTTACATCATACAAAAACAACGAAGGTCGAAAACTCTTATTTCAGAAAGTGTAGGGTTATGGTTCTTGTACATGCCAGTTCTCCTTATTGATATAAATACATCCATGCATCATGTTGGAAACTTATATTGCTTCTGATATATAGCCCTCAATAGTGTGTGGCAGTGGAACATCATACCAAAACAACAAAGGGCAATAACTCTTATACTTAAAAATGAACGGCTATAGGTTTTGTGCATGGAGATACCTTTTTTGATATATATCAATTTTTTTTAATATATACGCCCTATGAGGTCTCATGTTGAAATCGTACACAGTTTCTGAGATATAGCCCTGTTTAGGACAGACGGACGGACTGACGGACTAACGGACGGAATTTGCCTAACTATTTGTATCCGCCATTGGTGAGGGATACAAACATAAGTTTACCGTCAAGCTTTTTATCTTGCTCAGATAAAGGACCTTTAAACCTTTTATGCCTAGCGTCCAGAAAAAAGGCCTTGGCAGACAGCGTAGACCCAGATGTGACGCCGCATAATGCATAATAAAGGAATTTCTGTAATAAATATTCTAAATATAAAAATAAAAATACTAGACATCCCTAATTTTGGAAATAAATTGATCCAATTTACAAGGATGGGAGAGTCCAGTAGGCATAAATGGGTTAAACCAATACACTATGTTTCAGTGCAGAACTGTGTGACTATGCAAAACAATGCTGCTGGAAAACTGAATAGTGGGCTTTACCAAATCAACCGCGGAAAAATGAACTTTCACATTTACTGTGACTATGGAAACGGCGACGGATACGTCTACGTTTCACCCTCGGTTCCGAGCGACGTGGACCTGAACATGGCGTCCCTGTCTGACGATAGCAGCCTCGTTAAAGTCATCCACAGACGTCATGATGGCAAACAGTCTGAGGCGACAATTAAACAGATTACTGCCTTCAACACATTACCAGTCTCCGTTCAGTTTAACAAGAATGACGGTTATACAGGCATACTCAACGCAGCCATGGGTCCATACGTGTTCACTGGATTCATACCTCTGTTTCACAACGTGAAGGGTGGCGTACAGGGCTGGAAGGTCAACGGAAAAGAGTTCACGTTCACAAACTGCGACGGCAATCCAAACAGCTACTTCGCGGTGCTGTTCAATGCCATAAAGGCCACCTACACATCATATAAAGGTTGAAGGAATAACCTGATGTACGCTTGGTATGATCTTTCGACTCCGGTTCCGGTTAGCGACTCACTTCCGGCGGCCATGTTTTCGAACGATTATGAGATCCATCACGGCGGTTGTGGAGGGTACAGCATTGGAACAACTGAAAGCGACGTTACAGGAGTCATGATTGGTCAGCGATTCAGTAAGTGCGATAATTTATATAATATTTTACATTTACTTTTTGTATTTGAGTTATTACAACCATTTGGTTTTCCTCCATAATTTCATTTAAATGTGAAAGCACTGTGACACAGTTTTTTTTTACCTACAGCATATGTTGTTAACCTGTGTTTTATTTAGTAATTAAGTTTAAAATATCTAATATTAAGAATATAAATCGATTGTTTCGTCTTATTATATGAGTCACTTACATTTTAAGGAACTGCTCTAACATTAACCCATTATGCATGACACAGAGAACTATGTATAATTTTAGTTACTTGCTTTGTTTGTCGGTTCCTTTATTTATGTTAATATGTATTGATAAAATATATCAAATGATATATTTATTCACACTTTGCAAGAACACTAAACCATGACTGCTGCAGCCGGATTTACATGTGTTTGAAATACATAAATCAAACACCGTTTGATTGGTTTGCACTGCAGTTATCACATGCTCGGAGCCCGATGGCGTCAGAGACGCTACAAAGACGTTTGACGACGTCAAGCCAGGTTCCATTGTGACGTACATCAACCCTGGATATACGAGCTCCGGAGATCTCGTGCGCACGTGCACGTCGACCGGTGGCTGGTCTGGCGTATAGCCCACGTGCACACGTTTAATTCAAATGCCGTTGTCTGCCTTTGAATTGCTCACCAACATAACACCATATTAGCATAATTTACACGCTTGAAGCTTACATCAATTTTCAATTGGTGTTAGTTTATTTTACGGAAGCAAAATTAATGTCGCGAGCCACCTCGAAAAAACATTTCATTTTAATTTCTTTAATGTAATCTTAGTCAGCTACGCCCATAAACGGCATCCTTTTAAAAATGTGTCTTCAAATAGCAAACTTTGGCGGTAGTTTTACATAAATCCGGTTTAAAATCCCTATATGGATAAATAGGAGTATCAAGTCATCAGTTCATTGTATCACACACTAAAAAACACATGTAAGAGCGTAAAAATTTGGCCAATATCAAAGGCAATTAACAACAACAACAAATGCCGGATGTAAACCAGTTTAACTTAGCATCGGATATTTTTCTAATTAAAGCATGCATGTGTAAAATTAATATGTGTTGTCGTTTGCTTGTGTTTATGTCAATAAACTTGGAACGCATAATTTTTTAAAGAGAGAATGGATCGATGTAGTTATTTTTTTAATGACAATTTGACAATTTTATTCGTATCCGAAATTTCCTTCTATCTTGCATTTGACATATTGTCAAAAACGTAAACCTTCACTTGACTGTACTGGACTTTGGAAACACGCTTATAGTAAAATGTAACATATTCATGTGAGAATCATTTTTTATAATCGTAAACGTTTGTATTGGACCTCCATTGTCGGAAAAATACTTGTACTAGTATATTGTTTTATTGTTAGCGCTATAAGAATGAAATACATGACTTTCTCGGATAGGGTTGCAGACTTCTCGGATAGGTGTGCAGACTTCTCGGATAGGTGTGCAGACTTCTCGAATAGGTGTGCAGACTTCTCGGATAGGTGTGCAGACTTCTCGAATAGGTGTGAAGACTTCTCGGATAGGTGTGCAGACTTCTCGGATAGGTGTGCAGACTTCTCGGATAGGTGTGCAGACTTCTCGGATAGGTGTGCAGACTTCTCGAATAGGTGTGAAGACTTCTCGGATAGGTGTGCAGACTTCTCGGATAGGTTTGCAGACTTCTCGGATAGGTGTGCAGACTTCTCGGATAGGTGTGCAGACTTCTCGGATAGGTGTGCAGACTTCTCGGATAGGTGTGCAGACTTCTCGGATAGGTTTGCAGACTTCTCGGATAGGTGTGCAGACTTCTCGGATAGGTGTGCAGACTTCTCGGATAGGTGTGCAGACTTCTCGAATAGGTGTGCAGACTTCTCGGATAGGTGTGCAGACTTCTCGGATAGGTGTGCAGACTTCTCGAATAGGTGTGCAGACTTCTCGGATAGGTGTGCAGACTTCTCGGATAGGTGTGCAGACTTCTCGGATAGGTGTGCAGACTTCTCGGATAGGTGTGCAGACTTCTCGGATAGGTGTGAAGACTTCTCGGATAGGTGTGCAGACTTCTCGAATAGGTGTGCAGACTTCTCGGATAGGTGTGCAGACTTCTCGAATAGGTGTGCAGACTTCTCGGATAGGTGTGCAGACTTCTCGGATAGGTTTGCAGACTTCTCGGATAGGTGTGAAGACTTCTCGGATAGGTGTGAAGACTTCTCGAATAGGTGTGCAGACTTCTCGGATAGGTGTGCAGACTTCTCGGATAGGTGTGCAGACTTCTCGGATAGGTGTGCAGACTTCTCGGATAGGTGTGCAGACTTCTCGGATAGGTGTGCAGACTTCTCGGATAGGTGTGCAGACTTCTCGGATAGGTTTGCAGACTTCTCGGATAGGTGTGCAGACTTCTCGGATAGGTGTGCAGACTTCTCGGATAGGTGTGCAGACTTCTCGAATAGGTGTGCAGACTTCTCGGATAGGTGTGCAGACTTCTCGGATAGGTGTGCAGACTTCTCGTATATGTTTGCAGACTTCTCGGATAGGTGTGCAGACTTCTCGGATAGGTGTGCAGACTTCTCGGATAGGTGTGCAGACTTCTCGGATAAGTGTGCAGACTTCTCGGATAGGTGTGCAGACTTCTCGGATAGGTGTGCAGACTTCTCGGATAGGTGTGCAGACTTCTCGGATAGGTGTGCAGACTTCTCGAATAGGTGTGCAGACTTCTCGGATAGGTGTGCAGACTTCTCGGATAGGTGTGCAGACTTCTCGAATAGGTGTGCAGACTTCTCGGATAGGTGTGCAGACTTCTCGAATAGGTGTGCAGACTTCTCGGATAGGTGTGCAGACTTCTCGGATAGGTGTGAAGACTTCTCGGATAGGTTTGCAGACTTCTCGGATAGGTGTGCAGACTTCTCGGATAGGTGTGCAGACTTCTCGAATAGGTGTGCAGACTTCTCGGATAGGTGTGCAGACTTCTCGAATAGGTGTGCAGACTTCTCGAATAGGTGTGCAGACTTCTCGAATAGGTGTGCAGACTTCTCGAATAGGTGTGCAGACTTCTCGGATAGGTGTGCAGACTTCTCGGATAGGTGTGAAGACTTCTCGGATAGGTTTGCAGACTTCTCGGATAGGTGTGCAGACTTCTCGGATAGGTGTGCAGACTTCTCGGATAGGTGTGCAGACTTCTCGGATAGGTGTGCAGACTTCTCGGATAGGTGTGAAGACTTCTCGGATAGGTGTGCAGCAGACTTCTCGGATAGGTGTGTAGACTTCTCGGATAGGTGTGAAGTCTTCTCGGATAGGTGTGAAGACTTCTCGGATAGGTGTGCAGACTTCTCGGATAGGTGTGCAGACTTCTCGGATAGGTTTGCAGACTTCTCGAATAGGTG
Source organism: Dreissena polymorpha (assembly GCF_020536995.1). Taxonomy (NCBI): domain Eukaryota; kingdom Metazoa; phylum Mollusca; class Bivalvia; order Myida; family Dreissenidae; genus Dreissena; species Dreissena polymorpha. The sequence continues at coordinate 13,027,019 of NC_068364.1, read as the reverse complement.
TGCAGACTTCTCGGATAGGTTTGCAGACTTCTCGGATAGGTTTGCAGACTTCTCGGATAGGTGTGCAGACTTCTCGGATAGGTGTGCAGACTTCTCGGATAGGTGTGAAGACTTCTCGGATAGGTGTGCAGACTTCTCGAATAGGTGTGAAGACTTCTCGGATAGGTGTGCAGACTTCTCGGATAGGTTTGCAGACTTCTCGGATAGGTGTGCAGACTTCTCGGATAGGTGTGAAGACTTCTCGGATAGGTGTGAAGACTTCTCGGATAGGTTTGCAGACTTCTCGGATAGGTGTGCAGACTTCTCGGATAGGTGTGCAGACTTCTCGGATAGGTGTGCAGACTTCTCGGATAGGTTTGCAGACTTCTCGGATAGGTGTGCAGACTTCTCGGATAGGTGTGCAGACTTCTCGGATAGGTGTGCAGACTTCTCGGATAGGTTTGCAGACTTCTCGGATAGGTGTGCAGACTTCTCGGATAGGTGTGAAGACTTCTCGGATAGGTGTGAAGACTTCTCGGATAGGTTTGCAGACTTCTCGGATAGGTGTGCAGACTTCTCGGATAGGTGTGCGAATCATTTTAGGATTTATCAGAAAATTATACTGAACCCTACCATTTTCTGCAGGAATATACATGCAATCATATCATACTCGAAAAATATCATTGTTCTTTGATAACCTGCATTCTGAGAATCAATTGTTATTAAGGTGCATAGCAGTCTTATTTAAAAGCATCTCGACGTTGCGGCATTTATAATATCTGCCTGACACTTTCCAGACGCCCCCCCCCCCCCCCCCGCCCCCCCCCCCACACACACACTGGCATTGATACCACATTAAAAGAAAGCGTAAGATAACGAAGCTGTCGACAGAGTTTTACGTAAATCCAAGTACTTTTAAACAACACTCTTCTATTGTCAATTATAAAATAAACGACGATTTGGCTTTAGTATATGGTACAACAATAGGGAACATCAATTACTTTATGATTTAATACGAACCAATGCTCATACTGTAATATTTTAATAATTGTTTTAAATGTATCACACATCCTAAGTGTAAAGCGCCCTGGTACTTACAATGTGCGAAATAAAACGAAATATGAGAATAAAAATCTTGAGCTTTAAAACTGAGAGTATGACAGTGCTATCTGCTCACCATTTCTATATTAGATTCATTAGTAAATGCTGACAATCCATTTACATCGCGGCAAAACGCAATGTTGCATCCCCATATTTTATAAATAAGCCAATGCAGAATGTGAATTTATTCACGAGGGCCTTGTGTTGGTGAATTTTTGCATTAGATATACGTACAGCCTGGATTAGACATATATGCAAAAAATTAACGCCGTTAATCTATTTATTTTAACTACTCCATGTTGTTTAAAAAAGCATGAATCGAGAATCAGTACTTTCTGAGCCAAGACGGAATACACATTTTAACTTTGAAAAGTTATTTTTCGATATACACCCTAAACATTGTTGCTGTTTCAATACATATTTATTATATGTCAGAATATATTTTGAAATATGGTATCATAAAGAAATTAAGTATTTAGTACGACATGCACTTGAATATAATTGGTGAATGCAAATGAAAATAGTAGGATTTATTTCCCTTGAACAATCGTATTCCATGGTATCAAAGCAAGGACGGTAAACTTGACTACACAATTCATTATAATGTTTAAACATTGTTTTTTTTGTAATATTCAAATAGACATGAAATGTGTATGGGGAAATAAGTTGAATTTTTTGTTTTGTAATTGGTAACAATAAATGCCCCAGAGGAAACATTGTGGGCTTCAGTATTTTGTTTAATTATTAGATATTTGAAAATCGGAATACGAGCTGATGTTGATTTTTTTGTTTTGTTTTGTATTATACCAAACGAAAAATAATAAAAATGTATAAACAAGATTCCACTTGGGTGTATAAAGGTCCAAAAGTATTAAAAACAAATTAACTAGGGAAGTGTGAATATTATGCGAACTGTATCATTTGAAGATCTTCTTAACCCATTTATGCCTAACGTTTAGAAAAAAAAGCCTTGGCAAACAGCAAAGACCCAGATGAGACGCCGCATGATGCGGCGTCTCATCTGGGTCTGTGCTGTTTGCTTACAGGAATTTCTGTAAGAAATATTCTAAATTTAGAAATGAATATACTAGAAATCCCTAATTTTTGGAAAAAAAAATCCAATTTAGAAGGATGGGAGAGTCTACGAGGCATAAATGGGTTAAAATTCGCGGTTCATCGACATTAATCGGAAAGTCAAATTGATTTTGCCTGATACTCACATTTCAAAGAAAAGTATTTTTATCGTGTACAAAGCAAATGTTTTCGAAAACAATTTTTTGTAAAAACACAAAACAGGAAGTCGCCCACAAAGAACGTGCTTGTATAGAGAAATACCGGTATAATACCTAACTTTAAATACAGACCATTGTAGTGTGCAGTGTTTTAGGGACATAACCATGTTTAATTTACATGACATATCGTCGGTGACTTCCATTTCACTGTTATAGACATAGATATGTGATCCCTGGTACATGTAATAACCCTAGAGGCATAATTAGAAGAACGTTGTACAGGATCTCAAGTTAATGTTATATTACAATTATCAGAGCTATGGGCGATGTTCACCAATGATTTACTCCCCCAATTGACTTGATTAAGACGAAAGACAAAATTGCAATTTAATCTATTCCTATTCATTTTTCCAACAGGTTTTGACTTACCATACACTGTTGGTGTATAACTGTTATATAATTAACAAATAGACGTCATTTCGTTACCTTACTAGTATAACAAACTATTGCGTATGAACGCTACATTAGACGCGACATGAGCTTCAAATTAGCACTCTTTACGATCAATCCAATCTACAAATGTATTACAACGATTTGAGGGGAGAGGATTTCATAAGACGTGAGATGCGTTTAATATTACTAATTATACAACTGAATACACAGCACACGAGTGACAAGCATATCTATTTATACACTAATATGACCCATTAAAACAATGACTATTTCACAATTGATTGATTCTTCATGAAAATTACATCATCGATGGTAACCAGTAGTGCAACACCAAAAATCGTTCATTGCGAGAGGGCATTGACTATTTGAGTTTCCTTCACAACTTAATTCCTTATTTCCTTTCAGATTTGTGTTATAAATCTGTGTATATATCCGGTAGGAATTCTATTTACAATGTTTGAGTGGTACATATCAACCTGGACGATACCGTTTATCTGTGATATAGGGCTTCACGGTCAGCTCCTTTAGTGGTATACGATGTAAATAAGCTTGTAAATAAGCGATATATCTAAGCATTCCCATTAGCTCCAAACAGTTTGGTTATGTATGAGGGAAGATTTGTTTATGTAAACATCGGGTCTTCTTTACATCTCAAGGGCACTTAGCCTTACTCTAGAGCTTACTTTTCAAGAGTATAAAGAAAGCCCTAAAACACTGTACTCATCTGCTTTGTTTATTTCTTTCACACTGCAAAAGTCTACGTGTTGTTGTTCGAGCCAGAGTGATATGATATCTTTTTTGTCGAAACGCGTAATAGATCTCTTTAGTTTGGCGATTTACTATGGTACCGTCTTTTTCACGCTTTGAGCATTCTGTAGTTTGAATATGTAGAAGATACTGACCATAGATGGGACAATATAAACTTACTACATCGTCGGTTTAACAAAAAAATAATGACACAGTTTTGCAAACCACACTCTTCATTATCTAGATGCCCACGGCGAGCAAGTGCAAATCTAAACTCGGTCGCACAAAACTTCTCGTAACGGCATCTTTTCCCTTGGCACTATTCAAGTGCCACTGATATCGCGAGTTTGTAAATATCAAAGGGAATTAGTATTGTGATCCGATATCAGATTTATGCATTCCTTTCTTTTAATTAATCGTTTGCATTTTATCCCACTGAAACTTCGTAATACGATATGGGCCCTTTAATGATATACTTGTATTTCACGAGTTCGATAAAATAAAAACGCAAGAAATCTCAAAAGGTATACGTTTGTATATTGCAAATATACTTAATTACAAACTAATGATAGCATAGCACCAATATCTGTCGTTTTATAAACAGTATAATAATGTTTATGTTTATATTGAAGATAAACAAACGACATGATTGTTCTCAATCGGATAATTTCCTGATCATGTGGTTTCATAAAATTTCCGTATTGTAAGAGTCAGATGAAGACACATCTTCCAGTTGCAACAATAGAAAACTATTATAATTGAGACATGGGACTTGTGATATACATGTATCTGCTTATACAGATGCATATTGTAGGTAAGCATAAAAATGATTAATTGAATAATCGATTATGTGATATTTTGACTTCTGCACATTAGTAGGAATGCATTATGTCTACTTTGATTGAAAGTTTGCGCGTCAGTTTTAAAGCACTTTCGAGCAAGCAACTGGTTGACAATTTTGTTCTTACTATACGCCTTGGTCATGGAAGGAGTTTAATTGTGAAAATTAAATAACCGCTTTTTCAGTGCACTCTTTATTTTTATTATATTTGTTCTAGAACTCGACTAATCTTGTTCAATTACACATTAAATTAATAATAGTAAACGATATTGATTATGTTTGGGGAAAATATGAATGTTTTATATCTGGTCTTGTTATATACTTTACAGCATCAACAAACGTGACGTTACTTAAAAGATTCTTTGATTCAAACAAATATGAATTACTGTGCTCCTGGTCAGCGGATCAAAGCTCATCAATGATGTTATTTAGTAAAAACGATTCTCGATCTAGTTTTTACGAGATTGTAGACATAACAAACGGTAAACAAGGATGTCAGATTACACCTGCGTATCTGCCATATGACATGCAGTGCAGATGTATTGATCAAGGTCTTGCTGGATGCAATGCCACAGCGACTTCTGGTGCAGTGGACTGGAAGTGCGCTATTCCTTTTGATAAAGCACTGATGTACAGCAACGTTTCACAAATCCTCACTCAAGGTAAACCGTGAAGCGCTTTCATTTGCGTGTTAAATATGTTCCAATGAATGGCGTATTATCTCTAAGAGTCGACCTATATATACCACAATCTATAAAACATATATATATATATGATATAGTTCATTCATTTTGTATCAATAAGTGTGTAAGCATGCGTTTTATGGAAAATAAATTCAAATTTATGTATCGATATTGTTTTTAAAGACGATCATATTATCTATATTTTATTTATATATTTATTTATTTTGATAATCGAAATTTACAATATATGTCAACTTACAACAGTTTTCCTCTTTATAAAACAAAAAAACAACAGATAACTTGTGGCGTGAATCTACGAAAGGCGTATTAAAAACTAAGCATAGCGTTATATATACAAGAGAAAACAACACCGTTTCCCTTAATTGTTCAAATGGTATATCTGAGTACCCAATGAGAGAGTTGCACAATTTTCACTGGCATACGATGAACGGCGTTGAAGAGGCACAGTTTATCGGAGGTCAAATAAAAATCAACCACAATGGTGAGTCCGTCATAAATGCGTCATTCACAAGAAGGGAAAACGGCTCAATTGTCTATTGTGAACATGACGCACGGAAAATAGCACAATGGACGATTTTTGTGTTGTGTAAGTAGTATTTTATTTACTTGCTTTGGTAAACTTGATTTCGAGTTTGATAAAGTTTAAATAAGTCGAGAACGAATTGTCTTTTGTTAATAAAGTCTTATATCAATTTATCAAACAAAGATATCATATAACATGGCGTTGTATATTTGATGGTTTAGGTCTAGGTTAAGTTCGCTGTTGCAACAATCCACAATAAAAGGTTTTAGCTAAATATATTAATCACGTATTGAGATTAGATTCGAAAACACAATCACAGGAAATTAAGGTGATATTATGGGCATCTAACAGTTTATAAGTGTCTATGGCAACCATTGTTTATCTTTGGTGTTTTCACTTCATAATGCAGCATCAAGATACTAAAACAATGTCCCGGAAAGAGAAAAATAATGCATTTGAATATCATCCGTACTTTCGTACAATGTGAACCTAAATTTAGTTTAAGTGCAGATTCGTTCATACGACACAAAGACACCATTTTGTTTTACGGATCATTTCTGCTGAGAGCACTGGGTGAGTCATGTAAAATATCGAATATAATATATATTTTTTTACAAACAACTAGTAGCAAGATGAGTTGCAGATACTTGGTCAGTTACCACCTTTCAACTAACTCTTTTGACCTGTTAATTCTTTTCAGCTCAATTCAACAGTGAAAAATGCCCTTAATATCACTTTAAACTATTAGCATTAGGATTCAATGTACATGTAGGTACGATGGCATCATTGTCAATGTAGCAGGATGTAAAATCTTAAATCGTGTGGGGAAGCAATATATGCGGTAAAGGTCACTTACGAAAATTAGAACACATGCAGTGCGCTTATTAACTTGGAAAAAATTCCGATCATTTACGTGCTGATTATATATAATGGAGCTTTTTATGTATACACCTGATATGAGTATTTTCATTATGTTTATTTTTGAATTTGCTAGCGAAGGAAGTTATGTAATAACTTCGTTCCTGCTCATTCAAGTAAAACAAGGCTTTGCGCTAAATAAAGAATTGAACTATTTAAAAAATATTATATGTATACGAATATTAAGTAATTGCTTTGATTCAAACAAATTATGATTTTGGATCGTGTAAGGAGCACTTACATTTTAAAAAGATAAAATATATTTGTCCTCGTTTCTCAATTGTGAATCAAGCTATTGTAACCTATGTACTTATATTTACTAAACAAATTACAATGTCTATTTTAAAATAGTACATTATCCATTCAGAGCCTTGGACTTACACCACTTTATTTCATTATTTTGCTAAATTATACATTCACAGCCTTAGACTTACAACACTTTATTTCATTATTTTGCTCACATTGATGCATTTGTATAAAAAATTAAATGTTTCGCGATATTTTAACCTTTCGTATTTAGGCAATATCGTAGAAACTTTTGTAAAATGTACGTTTCACTTCTTTATACTAAATATGTCCGACTTGACATTTTAGCTTAGTTATTGTAATAACTGGTAAACAATAAGATATATATGTGATCGATACATATGTTTTAATTGCCTTTTTTTAATACACTTCGCCAGATCCACCGACGGTTGTTGACAAATACACAGAGATTGCCGAGAACGCAACGATTCGTGAGGAATGTACTATTATTCCGGGTAACCCGAGAACATCTAACATACGTTGGAGCAAAGGGAATGTAGTGTTTCCGCATAAGCAACTTGTAATAACACATATTAGCAGGCATGATGCTGGAAATTACACATGTGAAGCAACTAACCTATTTGATAAAGATGAACTGGCCTTTGTTGGTAACCACACAGGCACTCTTCGACTGATAGTCTTGTGTGAGTACATAAAGGCTTTTAATCTCAAAATGTCAATCTCCGTTTTTATTACCGTCATAAATGTTAATTTGATAAAATACACCTGTAGACATATGTATGATATTTATAAATTTTATTTTAAATAGCGAGGCGTGACATGCCTTAAAACTGATTTTAAACTAGTAATCTGGACTTTACCATTTTAAAGAGACCTTTTCACAGATGTTGGCATGTATTGAGGTTGTCAATAAATGCTTTCTATTGACACATGTAAACATTAGATCTAAAAGCTCCTGTAAAAAATAAGAATACAATTAAAGAAAGGAACAAAAGTAACCATCAACTTGGCTCGAACCACTGACCTCTGGTGCAAGTCTATCGCCTAGCCCACTCGGCCATCCATGGTCATACAATGACTGATATATTGTATACATTATATAAGCAATTCTGGTAGTATCATAAAATATAACGGCAACAACAGAACTCTCCAAATTATTCTTTTTTTCGCGTTGCAACGCTATATAATTTTCAGGTTTTTAAATCGTCAAAAGATGTATAGTATGGATATTTTAGAGCATTTTTAATGTTCGATATTACTGGTTTTCTCCCAATTATCATAACTACAAAGAAAATTTGCGAATCTGAAAATTTTTATTAATTTATTATTTTTTTATTTTGTCTTTTACCAAAACGTGAAAAGGCCCATTAATTCGGAGACTTAATAAAAGGAGGCTGTCACAATTTGTATTTATAGACTTACGCATGGTAGTACAACTCTTCTGATAATGGTTTGTAGTTTATATTTTCCGATTAAATTATGGACGCAGCAAAAAATACTCTGTTCCAAATGGAAATAGAAATAGTTGTATGGAAATATCAGGCAAATTTAAAACCATCATGTAACACGTGCGTACAGGATGAAGGGGCTACATGTTCTTTGCACTGTGTTGTGATTATTAACAATATAGGTATTATGCGTATTATGCGTAATATTCCAAGCAATGCAATCGCGCATTTCCCACCTTGTATTAATTCTATTTCCGACGATGCCTTGTGGTGATCTGGAATACCAACTTGATGCCAGAGTCTGATATGTTGCCAACAAAAAGGGTTTAAGCTGATAGTTGTACTTTGTTCAATCCATGGTGCTAACAAGTTATAATGCTGTTGTTATCGTCTAGCTTGAGCATTTAGTAATTAAATTGAAATTTAAACGAATTATTATTCTAGTGTATTGTTTTGTAATGCGCATTACAATAATTTAAGATTAATGTTTGCTTACTTATGTATGTTGTGAAGAAATCTAGGCTACGTGTGCGGGGAGGCTAGGCATCAAACAAGTTAAAAACCTCAATGCTTTGAATAAACCTTTCTAATGCGATGACCCCAACTGTAATCATTGGTTTATGTTTAATGTTTATGGTGCATGTATAGCCCTGTATTGTAAAGGCAATTAGTTATTTATTTATTTTTCAATAAAACACTTTCATAGATTAAGAAGAACTTCTCAGCTAATAATAGCTTTGGAGTTTAATTTTCACTAAATTGACTGCACTACTATTATAAAATATATATCGACACATTAAATATCGCTGTTTAAAATTTTAACTCATCCGATTGTGTAGCATGTGTTAAACAATGTTAATAAACATTCTTCTCTATGTAAATCCTTGTTTGTAGACCCGACAACAGTCACACGTTTCTTCATCAATGGCATGATCGAAGAGAAGGAGGTGACACTCGTAGAAACGGGCAATGTAACTATTCATTGTTTTGGCGATGGTAATCCAGCGCCGACGCTTACGTTAATAACCAATGTTGGAGACAATCAAAGGAACGAGACGTTAGCGACTGTCAACAGCACTTATCTTTGTTATGGCATTTCTACTCTTGGCAGCCATCATTCTGGGAAATACACCTGTGTAACTTCCAACCGTTTTGGCGAGAAGTCTAGAACTCTACATTTAATTATCAAACAGTTACACGGTAATTGGTCAAACGTTGCGTTGTTTATATCAATACGCTTTATACATTTGATATCGACAAAACGGAAGAAAAAGTAACATGATACTAAACTGCTATAAGGTTTGACACGTATCGTTTGTTTCAGAAATTGCAAAAATCATGCAAGCGTATTTGGTAACACAAAATGAAACATCAGCCAACTTGCGATGGATTCTTGCTGACGATGCGTTGTTCCACGTAGTGGAGAACAAGACGTGCTTTCTGCTTTACAAGACCAGTGAACAGACAGAATGGATCAATGATATTGCAGATATCAACAGGAAGGTGACGCAGCTGGATTTCCAGCTGATGAACCTGCGTCCAGATACTCAATATGAAGCTAAACTGATTGCAAATTTATCGACTGGCAATTACTCCATCGCACCGTCATTAACGTTCAGGACATTGTCGTGTAAGTATAGCTTTAGTGTCTGTGTTTTTGTCTTGATTGAGTGGCGATGTTATTGTGTGAATCATTTTCCAAATGATGATAGATTCTATCCCTTAAACATGTCACAGTTTAGCGATGAATATAATATAGCAATACATTTATAACTGCAAAAGTAAAATTATTATGTATGCATAAGCCATCGTTGAGGCAAAACAAACTCAAACATTTTATAAACGTGTTGTTGCAATGTCGTGAAATCGATACTTTAATCATGAAAAAGATTATTTCAGAATAAACATGTTCTCCGTATAATTTGTTTTCTTCATTTTGGCATTCTTTTGTTTTCCCAAAATCTGATTGGAAGCCAATTGTCGTTTTACAGAAGTGCTTAATAAATAATAGTAAATATTTGTAGACGTTTTCAAAAAAGTTTATACCATGTCTTATCTTTTAATATGTTGTCAACATATAAAAACGGTATAAATATAACACAATTATACTATTCTTTAGCCGTTTATGTCTGTATTAGTTTCAAAAGCAACGGGACTCGAAGTCGTTGTTGCGTATATCGTCGGTTCGGTGGCGGTGCTTATCGTATGTATAGGCGTTATGCTGCGAATGTATACGAAAAGGTCACTTCTGGGTGAGATACACGGGGGTAAGAATAAGTATCTTATATGCTGAATCACTTGACATAATTCTAACTTTCTATTATTTATTGAATATATCTTCTTAAGCAAATATTTACGACTGGAAGAAATGGAATCAAATAACGTTTATTTAATGTATACCTCAGTTAGATAATCACAGCACAATTGTGTGTTGGTTAAACGTAAATAATCTATACCATACATCATCATAAGACGTGTAAAATCGTTGACGAATATTTATTGAAACAATATAGAATGAGTTTTGCACTGCTTAACTATCAATGCGGTAAAATACAAGTATCAATCCTAACAAAGCTCAAGAACTCAATGTACTGAGGCAATGTTTGCTTGCAGAGATCAATAACAAACGTATTAACGTGCCAATTTCTCCGAGCTCTATGAATACGGTGGGCAATGCAACCGCGCTTATATTATCAGGCGACGAAGACCATTACGACTGCATTAGGATGAGCAGAACAACCTCATGCATCAATCTACAAGACGCTAACAGTGGCCGTTTTGAATCATCCCCCTCTCAAGTTATTGGTGAAACAAATCCCCGTGGTACGTGTGTAAGATACTCATTATCATGTCACGGCCTCAGCAAGACGTTGGTTGAAGTTCTTCCACGCTAACCACAGTTGCTAGTATGGCATGATATACAAGCGTGTTTTATTATTTTCAGATACAATTCGTGTGAAGACTGAAACGTATGTTATTTATCTGTTTGATTTTATTGATGTTGTTTTCTTCAGTATGCATTCATTGCCTGATGAAATTTTTAAGTATAATAATGGTAAAAATCGAATGTTTTTTCGGTTCATTTGCTTTTATATCGATTGTATTAGTCATAAACACGTCATCAACAATATAACTTCGGAAAGTGTTTTATTAAAATCATATAATAACAATCACAAGCAGAATTGTCGTACTTTCTGTGCACAGTACATTGTATCTTTTGAGTATACATACAACAGATCATTGCGAATTATGTTCGACTTGTCTTAGTAATTAGCGTTGAACAAATCACAGGGCCAATAAAGTCGCTTATGAATTCCTGGATCGCACTAGAAACCAGGCTGAGGATCAGTACAACTCTATGGCAGAGGTTGCTGAAGGTGACATGGACGAATACGTCACTGGGTGCTGTCGTAAGTTTTGTTCAAGAGTTATATCTCATTTGATATAAAACAAATTGAAGCTTACAAACAGATAATGTTGTGGTGGCTATGCAAAGACATGTGTTGCTCTTCATCTCAGTGGTGGTAGTAATTGAAAAAGTAGAATTAGTCGAACTTGTCTTATTACTACTACTAATACTAGTAGTAGTAGTATATGTTATAGTGTCAGTAATAATACATCTTGTGACAGTAGCATTAGCCGTGGCCAAATTACTAGTACTGTAACACGGTGCCTAACCAATACGGATTTCATTTGAACGTTTCCGGATAATACCCGAAACAGCACCGGATCGTATCAGAAATATATTGATTGTTTTGAGGTAAGTGCGTTCTTTTATTTCAAAATTCTCTTATTAACGTTAACATTTTTTACCAAACCAATATTCCACGGAACAAGTAAGACATTCATTCAGTAAATTGTATACTCGTGCTCAGTAACAAAAAACGTCATTATGCAGTGGGAACCTATATTGTCCAACAGTTTATGCACAAAACCTGTTGAAACGGAAGTAAAATGCAGATATTGGTCCATATTAAGGGGTGTTGTGGCAGTTTAGCTGATTTTTTTTCCATCAAATAGATTTTGTCCAAAATTTATATTTAAGATATATATACAAATACTATATGAAAAATGAAATAAAAACATGGGGTCACCGGCCTTGTTTTGATTTTATTCACCATTATATAACCTGTACTTTTTCATTATAACTGAAAAATCTCTAATTGCGTAAAAATAATTAATAACCTATGAAATTGGCAACATGTAGATATTATATAAGCTAAACTACATAATATACCATTTAATTAAACCACACACTACCAAAAAAATGGAGTACACACGTTAGATTTTAAGAAATTTTTTTTTTTAATTTTTATGTCACCCAAAAAACGTAATTTTTTTACTTTTGTAACCACATAAATGGAATTTAATTTTTTTTCTGTCAAATAGAATTCTGCGAAACTGCTCAGATATGTTCATCTACGTATTGTCATCATAACACACAAATAAAATAGTGGGTCACTGCACTTTTAACAGAGATTTTTTGTTTTAACAATCCCTACCGTCTACTTCAAATTTAATAAAATACAGCCATTAGGCAAATCCCAAGTACCGGCACATAGATTTTAAGAAATATGCATAAACCTTAGAAATTGTTTACAGTCGTAACTGGAATCACAACAGCTTACCAAAAGACATTAAGAAAAAACAATATTTAATCACAAACATAAGACAATACAGTATCAAACTCGACCTTAATCATTAGTAACTTACATGTAACGTTACTTGTTAACATATTTCGGCATGTTTTCACATTTGGATTAAATGCTTTAAATTGATAAATGTAAACAACAGGACTAAAGAACTCCAGTATAAAACAAGAATACAATTAAAGACAGAAAAGAAAGTATGACAAAAAAGTTAACCCCACCTGGGATCGAACCACTGACAGTTGTATTATGAACCAACTTGCTCATTTCTGATGCTACTGATAACAAAAATATTGCGTTGTGATAATAGCATCATCGGTTTTGCTATAAATATATCCTCGGTTAAATAAACTGCCGCAACACCCCTTAACAATGAAATTCAAATTTCGGAGCTAGTTTCCTGATGAAAACGGCAGGATAATTATTGTTTAATCATTGCCATGATGAGTGACGGTTTAGTTTGTAGAAAAAACATCTAAATTATATGTCGATTGCTGGCACCGGATAATGCATGAAGTAGGCACCGGATAATAGCCGAGACTAATGAAGAACATGTATAGCACGTTTAAAAAATGTATTGGATTCTGCTAATATGGTAATCATTTTAAGAATTTCTTGATTTTATATTGATAAGGGAAATGGGTCTGTTACTTCTCGTCCCTCAGCCCTTACCACTGTCTTATCGCATGAAAGATCCCTTGACCCTTCACTGAAAAAGGTAGGCATTAAAGGTTACACATGGTATTGGTTCTTAAAATTTCTGATGTAGAACGCGTGCTATTGTTGAACAACCGATTCAGCAATAATACTTATAACATATAAGAACCCGTTGATTGTTAAAATATAAAATGTATATACATGTACACGATTCGATAACAATTTGAAAAAGAAAGTTTTAAGACCAGTTCAGCAGTGTTAACTGTAAAATATGATTAGTCTTTTTTAACCAGTTTTGTTTACTTTTGTGGAATTATAATTATAATTGATTATTACATTTAATATTAGGGGAAATAAGTTGTTTGTAACCTTAGGTTTAGATTTACATAGATACTTCCCCAATCGTGATACTTCCCTTGTTTACAATTGCGCTCTTCAAATGCACAAAAAGTTTGGTATTTGTCGTTTATGGATTAAGTAATTATCAACATTTATAGCTAGTATCTCTTTTATTTGTACACGATGTATGTTTAACATACACAAGTTTTCATTTCATAATTCACTCATAACTGTATTCTTTTTGTTTCAGACTTCAGTGCCCTAACATCTTACTTTGAAGTTTGAGATGGAATATGGTAAGTATAGTGTCAGTTGATAAGTTAATTAAATGGACATATGGCTACTGTTAGATATTTCTTGGATATGATATAGCAGTGGACTGAGTAATTGTACAATTTATGATTATCATCAACTTTAAACTTTATTGGAACAATTTATCCTGCTTTGATTAATTGCTATGCCCATGACATGTGTAAAGTAACCACGGATGAAAAGTGTGCCAGTTGATAGGCTCACACCCATGACGTCGGAACACTAGCACATGTCAATTGCTATAATTATGATAATTCATTTCAGAATGTCACGACCGACCGATGTTTTTTTTCGGTTTTAACTGCAGAGACTGCAGAGAAGCAGGAGAGTTGTGTGTTTTTATCTGTAACTGTTACCCATAGTAATGAAGACAGATACAATGTTGAGTCTTGAGTGGATAATTTATTGTTTGAGTTGGACTGCAACAATCATGAAGATTAAAAAGCCACCGAGCAACCATTAGATACTCGTTTACATGTTGAATGTTCAGTTGAAATTGTTGTCGGCAATAATAATTATATGAGTGCAAACTATGTGACAACAAATATAAGACAACAACTGGCTTTACACGATATTTAGTAAGCCACATATTTGGAAGATATATGTTTAAGCTTGTAAAAACATTTTTGCAACAAAATTTAAAGTTTGTTGTAGATACCAAAACATAATTATAATTTTTGTTGTGTATTGTTATTGTCTATAGATTGTGTTGAAGTCTGTCAAGGCCAATATTAATGAAATTATAGAGATTAACCGGTAGTTCAATACTGTTTGGAAATATGTAATTGAATATGTGCATGTGGGTAGACCGAATCATTTATCACTCTTATAAAAATAGTGAAGCTGTGCCGACAGTCGTATACAGTGCACTACTTATTGGAATCCTGTATTTGTCGAGTTCCATAAATATTTTATTAATACTGTTAGTAGACAGTGTTCATATCAATAAAAATATATCAACATAAATAGATGATTTCCCTTATCTTGTCATGTTTACAATGTACATATATATACAGATTTCAGACATATTTTAACGTTAAATGACATAATTTAAAAATTAATGTTATGAACTCTGAAATATTTTAATAAAAGCGTATTCATTTCTCTATATATGTCATTAATTTTAGAAAATATTTGAGAGAAAGATTTTATTTAATTAAAAAAAGAGTTTCACTACTCGGCAAAAGTCTATGATTTGAGGTAAAGTTTAACATTATTGAATTTGATTGTACAAAATATGTTGAAATTTTGTAGTTATACGTTTAAAACGTGTATGTCTATTACTCTAAAAGGCACATTCTTGAAGCGTTTGTAAAGTAATAAACTTTTGGTATAAACCATGCAAGCATGAATGAACCAAAACATTCTACTGAATAAAATTGTTTATTACAGTATCAAACATAGTTCGTTATATTCTGTGTTGAACAGTTTGGTCTCCTAATGTGGTAGTTGCAGGTTCGAACACTGACCCAACCTAATTAAGTAAGCTTCAATGTCTATTTTTAGGTTGACAGAATAAAATGTACACTATCCTATTGTCCTGCAATGTTATGCCTAGACGAGTGGGTGGCTGTAGAATCTTCGATTCATCACATTTGGGTGGCAGCGTATTGGCTTTCCGCGCTTCGATGAATCAAATGCATTATTTCTGTAAACAAAGAAATACACACCCAAACAAATTACATTAATGCAGCCAACTCCTAAAAATAAAAATAAAATGTAAATAAATCTAGCGGTTAATTGGAATTTAAATATACGACATGTGGTACTAGTGAAATGACATTTCATGGATGCTTTAATGTCTATCGCGCAATACATGGATGTTAAGATCATAAGCTTTTCTTACAAGAAATAATACGCGTAACAAATATCTGCGTTTAATGATTACGGTACGATTTTTGTCTCCCACAATCTAGAAACCTATATAGGCATGGCGTTATGAATATATTTCAGTTACAAGCACATAGCTAGAAAGTGTAGCCATACCGGTAGTTCAAAATTCGTCACTAACTTTAAGTACTATATTAAACGTTGAACATAGAATGTGAACATTTTGTTTATAAAACATGCTGAAAAGAACGTAATATTCTGCACATGTATCAATCGATTTCATGTATTATACAGTGTTGTGTTGCCGGACTTTATCCGATACCAGTATTTTCTGGTTTCGTGTGTTATCCGGTGCCCTTGGAATCAATATGCGATCCTTTAAAAACGCAAATACTCACGTTTTTGAAGTTGCCAGCAATTTCCTACAATTTCATTAAAATTCTGAATGACTATAACAACAATGTTAAGTAGTAGTATAATATGTTTTTTCTCTCCAGTTACAAAAAAGCAAGTGTTTTAAACTATTGCATGACTATGAGGTAGGTATGGTTCATTTGTTTTCGTTCGTTTTGATAAAAAGGTTTTATTTACATAACGAATTTTTAAATAAACCATTAGCTGAAATACCATAATGTTCTGTGAGCAATAGTATTTGGCATTTTAACGCGGTTTTGTTGCTAATTTCGCTTCCAATACTAGGCGCATCCTGCATTTTACCTTCTTTTTACCTTCTTTCTTTCTTCCTTCTTTATTTTCCGATATTATCCGGAATAGTACAAATTTTTCCAGTATTATCCGTATTGGTTAAGCACCGTGTGTTAGTCGTTGTATTGTTAACGTCATTGTTTTGGAACTCGTAGATTGTTAGCTGTTATTAATTGTAATACTGACTGAATCAGGAGATATTATAGAAAACGCAACAATTCAACATCAGCATGTTTCGCCTTAATACATTAATTTAAAAGCTATTCGATAAGTTAATGCATTTATAAGATTGTTTTGCCATTATTTTATCCCATATTTTTACAGATAGCAGTAGTTCGGACACCGATTCGATAATATCCGACAAATGTTTACAGTGCCTAACAGGTCAGCGAATTACCGGTTTTGCTTTTTTAGCATAGGTGCTTGCACCTATGCTTAAGGTATATACCACATTTTGAAAATCCACATCGGTCGGTTAACCTTTCTGAAGCCTTACCTGATCAAAAATCAGACGAAATATCTATTTAATTTAGCATATGGTAATTCTTACAATTTTTTGGGGGGAAACGTTTTTCTAACGTTTTCTTCCAAGAATATTACTGACACCGTTTTTAGTGAATTTTTCTAAGACCGTTTTATGTCAAAAAATCTTCTTATAACCTAGAACAAATTTCGTTCGTAAAACAATTCTGTTCTTGTTGATAGTGACCTCACACCTAATTTAGATCTATATGGGATCCCAATTTCTATTTCCTTCGTTTACTGTTCTGTGAGAGGTCAAATGTTTACATAACTGAATTAATAAGGCCCTGGTTAAAGTATATGGAACATTTCATCGGTTAATTATAAATAGAAATTAAAACATATTCTCAGCAGGAAGTGGGGCATAAAGCACTTTTATTCTTTGAAAATGTGTAAAAAATGGCGGAGTACGATGAATGTTTTCTGATTTATGACATGGATTCTGACGTGCCTTTCTATGGATTTGATGAAGTAGAGTTTAAAAGTAAGAGATGTGTTAATTGAAGTTAAAATGTTTTACTTTGAGCCAGAAATTTACGTTACGAGTAGAGTTAACGGTTTAAATGTTGCATCGGATTTAATGGATTCGCGTGAATTCTGGACGAGTGCTGTGTCTGTAAAATATTAAATGGAAAGCTGTAAATGTATCAAGTCGGAAAAGAAAACGGATGGTTGCATAATGGTATGCGTGAAATAATGTAATTCTACGTATTTATTTTCATAGTTATGTCATTTTGTAACCATTCACATTCGTCACTATTTGGAATTCCCGTTTCTAAAAATAGAGCATTTTGTTAACAAGGGGGGCGACTCGTGATGTCAGCAATCGTTAAGGCTACAATATACTAAATAATCGAGTCATGAAGGGCTGTACTTTCTAAACAAATCATCATATTTTCCTCGAAGGCATGTTGTACACTTTGTTCTGGTTTTATCGTTTGGAGATATTGATAGGGGAAGCATAGGTGTTCACTACTTAATCCCTGAAATAGGATAAAGTTGGAGATTAAAGTAAAAAATGGCACTGCAAAAGGTTACAATCCACTAGAAAACGGCCGAAAAAGGCGCAAAAACAGTCGATTTTGATTTGAGTCGAATTTGTTTTTGGTTTGAACATGACAAATCTTTTTTTTGCTTAAATCGATTCAGCTAAGAATGCCCGTCAAGAAAAGGTATGGTTATGGGGGTCTCTTTGTGCAAAATGTTGCATTTATTTTCGCTCAAAGTTGTCGCTTTTACATCGAAACATATAAGGAAACTATTTAGTATATTTTGACCTAAACATTTACTTCAGCAGCATCTTCCCTGTATCTTGCAACTATGCTTTCAGCGCCATCGGCGCTCTCGTTGCTTATTGGGATACAATTATAGCTCAAGTATCAGCATTACACACAAATATAAATTCAAACATCTGTACGTTTATTAAAATATTCTAGTTTGTAAGGGTCGGGGTAGTTTTAATCATGCTTAAGCGTTACATATTGTGTATTTTCCTGAACAAATGTAAGATGTCGATCTCTTGTGTTTGAGTTTCACAAAATTATGAAGAAATACATATAACTGGCTGTCAGGTGAATGTTTATCAGTCATTATATATATAACGTTTTTATCATTGAGTTTAACTTCACGTGTATTCACTCATTTGTTTAGTAAGACTTTAGTGAATTGAGATGTCCGAAATCTGGGAGAAATCAGTTGTATGTGTCTTTGGTAAGATATTAAGAAACTGGCCAAGAGAAAATCAGACCGCGGACACCCGGTCCCAATGCATACACAACACCTTCTCCGCATTCGTGACTACAATTATTCGTTGTGAAAAACTAGCAAAAACATTTAGACCACTGTATAAGTAATAGACATAGTTAAATGTTAAAGCAGAGATTCATCATTTGCACTTTTTGGTACTTGTTTGCAAAATAGAAAAGCTGATTTAATGTACTTGCTTAAAAAAGGTTATGTTTTAGTGATTGGCGACCAGCCGATTCCAACAGAAAGGTAATGTGCTTTTACCTGTTAACTATACAAGTAATCGTCTTTGCATTTATAATAAGCAAATTGTTGCAGTATAACAGTAGGTTACAAGAGCTCCATGGTGGGAGACTTATGCCCCACTCCCACTCCAAAACAGGACCTTGACACAGGATTTTTTAAAAACAAAACTGACCATAATAGTTAATCTTATCATAAAAGTTTGACTCAGCCACCAAAATTTCCCCAATTTCAATACTGGATATATACTGTCCAAGGCCAATGCACATGTAACGTATTTAGCCAATCGGTCGATTCATTGACGAGCTATTGATTGGACACGATGTTCACACTTATTGTAACACTGACCTTGAACGTTGACCTTGAGACCCCAATTAAAATAGGGTTCATCTACTGTTCAATGCCAATGAGAAGTATCAAGCCAATTCGTTAATCAGTCGGCGAGTTATTGATCGGAAATGATTACACAATTAGCGTGACAGTGATCTTTACCTTTGACCTAGTGACCCCAATTTCAATACAGATCATCTACTGTTCAACGCCATTGCGCATGGTAAGTATCAAGCCAATCCGTTCACAAATTATTGATCGGAAACCATTTTCACTCTTGGTGTGAAAGTGACCTTGAACTTTGTTGTAGTGATCCCAATTTCAAAAGGGGTTATCTACTGTCCAAGTCCAATGCACACGTGAAAGATCAAGCCAATCCGTCAATTCGTTGACAAGTTATTGATCGGAAACGATTTTCACACTAAGTGTGGCAGTGACCTCGACCTTTGACCTAGTAACCTCAATTTCAATAGGGGTCATCTACTGTCCCTGGCCAAGGCACATGTGAAGTATCAAGACAATCGGTCGATATATTCACAAGTTATTGATCGGAAACGAACTGGTCTACCGACTGACTGACACAGACAGACCGACCGACCGACCGACCGACCGACATCAAGCAAAACTGGAACTATTGTTAAACAGTTCGAACATAGATATTTACTACCAAGGGGGTAGGAATGGCATATTACATTAAAAATGGGGACTGTAAGTTAAGTTTTACCGTTTGTAAAGCAGAACATCGGTTTCCACTCAATGACTTAAGGGCGTATGCTTTGGTGTCCCTTGTCTGCGCCTCCGGTTTATAATGGATAAAAACAAAGTCAGCAATGAAAGAAAGGTATTTTAACAAAATGTATTATTTATGAATTCATATGAGAAAACTTTTGCCCAAAATGATCTAATCTTAATCGTGTAATTTGTTTTTATGCCGGTCTATGTCTTCAACAGTACATATGATGATGTTGCGAACACTTCGAGACCTCCACATTCATAGCATACATGGCCCGTGTTAAGAATGTTGGTATGTGATTTAAGTTGCGTATGTCTTTATAAATGATAATAATGCTAGTCTTGAATCAGCATGCGCGTGAGTTTTAATGCAATTAACTGGTTTAACATGAGTTTTAGAATTGTGTTATTTAAATCGTAATGCCATTATTTTCAGATCTTAGTAACGTTACTACGTCCTCTACATTCTGACAAGGCAAGGTGAGGATTTGCTTGAACGTGTAGCGAACCAACAGAAACCTGGATGGGACATGAATACCATAGAAAGCTTTTGAGCATGCTCGATATGAGGAAGTAACAGGAACTTGGTTCTTGCAGTGTGGACATTGTATATAAGGCATATACACCTGCTAGAGATACAGTGCGGAATTCAGGAGCGTAGCGCTGACGTGAGCACTTTTGGTCGCAAAATCTTCTTAATTTCTTTACATGTCCTTTGTCTTATGAATAATTGTTTGTTGTAAATTTAAGCATTGCAAATGCTTTAATGAGTGTTCGTATTTTATTTTATATTATTTGAAGACAATTTGTAAACATTCAAACGATAATTTTGATTTATGATGCATATGTTATGATTATGGAATGAGTGATGTATTGGACGTCATCATTGATGACGTTCATTCGAACGAATGATAAAGGGGGCTAAGTTTCGTTAAGCTGAGGCATATAGTCGCGATTTGAGTCAATTGAAAACTGGCCGAACACGTTTGCTGAAATTTGACATGTATATGAACCAGAATGCGATCTACCTGTTGGCGTTGTCGGCATATCTGGGAAAAAACAACTTTTCGAGTATTTTGTGTTTAAATATTTTGTTTGGGAAACCACACGCGCAAAGATAAACATTGTGACGTCACGTCATGAAAGCGCTTAGGCTAGCTTCCATCTTGCTACGAAACAAAGAAACTGACGTTACGCGTTATTAATTCAATATATATACAGTTAGGCGCTAAATCTATAAACAACGACGTAATAATTGTGTTTGAATATCAATACGAAGTATACATGCATGTCTTTTGTGCAGATCGAGTGTGGTTGTTTAGATATTCATGACATAAATCTAAGTTATTGTGTGCGACGAGTTTAGGAAAGGTTTACACAGCGAGGCTTTCCGAGACGTGTCGGATAAATGTAAGTACACACTGGTATTCACATGGCATTCTATTTGTCCGATAATATCTTTAATATACGTGCGTTTTTAATATCCAATGTTATTCAAATTACAAATGCCTGATAACGTTTGATAAATTCGTTCTATCAATATGCATTAACATTCAAGGGGAATAATTTTATTGGGGGTGCTGGACGTTTCGTGCCACTACCAGTTCGTGCCACTGATATTTGTGTAGGAGGGCATTGGACGTTTCGTCCCACTGATAATATATAGGCGGGTAGGTGTGAATAATACCGTATAGGTGTGAAATCATAACAGGAAACTTTCGCACCTTTGATTGTAACATCTGTTCAATGGGAAAATAACATTTTTTACATTTTATTTCAAGATTGTTTAAGAGTCAATTTAAATGCTTCATATAATACATTAACAATACATTACATAAATATATTAAAACATTTTCAATTAATTGACATTAACCATATCAAAAGTGAATGCATACATAAATTTTAACAATATCTAGATTTATTACATAAATATATTCAAACATTTGCAATAAATTGACATTAACAACATCAGAAGTGAATGGATACCTACATTTTAAACAAAAGAATTAACAATATCAGAAAATAAAGCATGCATACATGTTAATATCTAGATTGATTACATAAATATTCAAACATGGTTTTAATACACATATACAAAAGTACACAAATATAGAAACACCAATACAACAGCAACTATCCTATCATATACATACACAAATCATATATACAATGTATTGCATTTCAGAAGTCCTCATCGTGGATGTCATCCTGGGTTGTGCTCGGTCCCAGCCCGATGATATGGCTGCACGCTCTCAGCAGTTGAGTAGTTGTCATGTCATCGTCTTCGAACTTCTCCCAGATCTCGAAGAGTCGCCCGTGCACTTCTTTGAAGATTTTCCGGTGTACCCGAGTCAGGGCGTGCTCCGACACAAGTCGGATTGTCAGATCCACTGTTTCTGCCTCACGGCGCAACAGGGGGACTAGCACGTAAAACCCTAAGTCGGGACGCCCTGCTCGACCGTTGATTCTGCGATGCCATCCTGGAAAAAATAAATATGTTGTGAACTATGATGTTTATTGGTTTTATATAAAAATATTTAAATTATAACTATCCAATGAAAATATGATATATTAGTTTTTATAATAGCATATTTAAATTATAACTATCAATTGAAAATTACATCCATAGGGATCTCCACTATCTCCGGTACCTCTGGCGTTACATCTATCGGGAAATCCACTATCGCCGGTACCTCTGGTGGAACTTCCACTAGTCGGCTACATTCGCAGCATTTCCACGTAACGACGACATTCCCTTTCATCATTTTTTCGATTCTGTCGGAGACTGACACCAGTCTCACACGACATATGCTGCCATCTTTCACATTCATCGCATGAGATGGCTTTATCTTCTTCCCCAACATTCCGTGCACAGTACACACAAGGATATTCGCAAGCCATTACTGGTTTTGTGAATTCAACGAACAACACACGTATTATATACTGTGTGTTCAACTGACTTTATTTACTCTTTCGGTGAATTACACAGTTTGTATGATAATTAAAGAGGTGAGTTGTTTACTAATTGGTAACTAATTTGGCCATTAAAGGCCCGTGTCGGTAAATTGAAGGCCGGTAATTAATTGTTTGCTAATTACGTAGACACATACGGCTAATTGAAAGTTTGTAAGTCGATGGTAAAGCATAAGCTAACTCTTTAAAGAAAAAGACCAACTTTATTTTAAATTGTATTATTGTTCATTCATGTTATATATTATTATTTATGTATATAATACATTCAATTGAAGCATAGAAAATAACAGCATTTCATGTTTTATATTTATTAAACACAATGAACTATGCACACATGTTTTTATACTAACAATAAATCATTTTATTTTATTATTACAAGCACATAAACATGATTCATAAAACATAACAACACTTTATGCTTTATATTCATCGCATATAATACACTATTTACAAATATTAGTATACTAACGATAAATCATTTTATTTGTTTGTTATTAATAATTATAAATGTTAACATAGTTGTAATTTTCTAAATTTATATACACCCGAATATCATTCACACCTATACGGCATTATTCACACCTATCCGCCTATATGTTATCAGTGGGACGAAACGTCTACCCCTTTTCAACACAAATATCAGTGGCACGAACTGGTAGTGGCACGAAACGTCCATAAACCTTTTATTGGAACGTGCGATTGAATGTGTAATGTTTGGATAATTAGTTGTTAAGCAGTAAAAATGATAAGTATTCAGTTTGCTTTATCTCATTTTCATTAAAAACATTGTTTTACTGTTTTTTTTCCTTAAAGTAAAACAGTTAAGTCGTCATTATATCTTGAATTTAAGATATTGAAATAGAAGTCGGATATTTTATATTTCGGACGTTGCTATGCAAGTTAGTTGTCGACATAATATACTGATTTATTGTTTTCCTATGCAGTTGTGCAGCTGCATTCTAAGTAATGATGCGCTATTTAATTTATAAAATGTCTGCCTGCCCCTGATAATAATAAGTCTTTAACTTAACAAACCGGAGCAATGTCCATGGCCTGTCAAGATAATAAAAATATGTACAGCTGAGCAATATCAATGACAGACAGTACTGATGTCTGGTTAGCGCAGTGATTTGTCCACCTTATTCTCACATAGGTTATTCCGGGTGATAACACCACAATTTAACACTACAATTTTTTTTATATAGCTGGTAATTACAACTGATAAATTTCATTCTTTTAATTAAATTGTTTGCACAAATTTGGACACTCATCATGTATGGGATATGCTGGGTAAAATGGCCTTTGAATCGAAACAGACATCTTTGAATCTGCGATATGTAACAGTTAAAGCTTAAGACATGTAAAATACCAGTATATAAATCTGAAAATATCCCACTAAACTAGGATGTACACCCTCAGTAATTTTATACCATACAAGAGAGCGAAGATGTTATTAAATACCTATCTCATGTGGCGTATTTTCATTTTAACTCTGGATTTTAATGACGCCAAGTCAGATGCGTAGTGAGTTAAATATTTGTATACTTATATTGTGTGATGTAATCTCATTAAAACTCTAGATTTTAATAATAACAAGTCCGACACATTACATTTAACAGTTAAATATTTTTTAAAGAATCAAAAAAATAAAAAAGTTTACTGGTAAATAAAACTCCTAAATTCCGTATAAGGATTGTACATTACCAGTGATTTTTTCTGCCCATAATTACAGCCTCTTACAGGCCATTTCCCAATGGCAAAAAGTAGCAATTTTTCCCCATCGGACATAAATTTCCCCCAAAATATGCAAAACTTTTCCAATAAACTAAATAATTGGTTTATTGAGTTTATTATACAGCAATTTAATTTCCCAGCGCTTTCCTTTTATGATATAAATTTTAGAAATCATGCATTTATAAATAATTGGTAAACTGTAATTTATTATCATTATCATAATTATAATGTTTACTTTTTCCCAATTGCATGGACTTTCTTGCTTTTTCCCAATCCATAAGGCACAGGCTGTAAAATATAAAGCGAAAAACATCACTGGTTACAGCAATGTGTGAAACAACGTCATTAAAAACAAAAAAATATGTTTGACCACACTGGTGGGTAATTATGTTTACGAAAAATACAAACAATATAGATTTATGATATTACATGTTAGATTTTTATCACCCATAATCACTCATAAAGCTATTTTAATATTTATGTACAGTCAATCTTGTGGATGCGACCACTTGTATTAAGCGACCTTTGTCTTGTGCGACGATTTTGAAATCCCATGGAGCTTTTTCGCTATATTATGATATTGTATTAAGCGACTTTTGTCTTACGCGACCAGCGACCGCTGATTTTTGTGTATTTTGATGTCCGAATCTTGAATTAAGTGACCACTAGGATGTAAAAGTGGTTAATCTATTTATCTTTCAGGAACAAATCCGTGTTAATTGTTTATCTAAGCCGATAAGATGTACTGTTACACCTCTGCTTTGTTTTCACACCAACCATTATGATTATGCTTTTTCTCGTTGACCGGTTCTGACCGGTTTTTTTGTAGACTGCGTATCAATTTATTGAGTTGAATAATAGAGGAACGTATTACGCACAGTCTACAGCTTAAATAGTTTACTATGTGGAAAGTTAAGAGAGAACACCGATTTTTCTAGAGTGAAGATAACAGGTGCAGAAACAATGCATTGTACACGACAAACATTTCTTGAGAGGTGCGGAAAATAAACTATTAATTGGCAACATCTGTCGAAATCCGTACATTACCAATTTGTAATTATGCTAATTAGTAGATATTTGTTAGCCAATCACATTGTTATTTACTTAATAAATTTTCCAATCAGGTCTGTTTGTTTTCAATTGACATGTTTTAATTTTTTCAGCTCATTATGTATCATAATCGAGTCAGATTTCAATAAGCGTACATACAGAAATTAAAATGTTAAAACGAAAAGTGTTAACGTTGAACGAAAAAATTTGGTTTTGGAATTGTCAAAGAGTAAAAGTGCACGTAAAATCGCTTATGAGTTTGGAGTCGGTAAAACTCAAATTCAGAACATTCTTAAGCGTAAAGCCAAGGTGCTTGAAGACGTGGAAAATAATGTGTGAGGTAAAGAAAATGCGAAAAATATTTCCTTTTCTATGTTGTTTTTGCAAATAAATATGTACACACAATTCATTTATAATAAATGATATTTTGTAATTAGTGAAAACATAAAACACATTATAAGTAAAATATTGTTTATGTTTTGTGTTTATTTTCATTTTGTTATAAAAGTAAGCATTCTTCCAGAATGGCCTTTTTTATTTAGAGACCATTTTTTTAAGAGACCGCTTTTGATTACACACTTGAGTGGTCTCTTAATACAAGATTGACTGTACATGTACATGCTTAGACAGTTTGTTAAAGCCAGTGCCTTTTGGCTTCGGAAAATAAGCATGATAAACCAAAAAATCAGGAAAAATAGCCTCTAAACCATACAATTGAGAAAAATGAAGAATAATTAATATGATTACAATAACAATTGTTTTTAAGTGCATGTTTGAGTGCATTTTTAAATTTATATTATAAAATGCTGCTTCAATTTCTTCTTACCTTTCATAGGTAAACAATGAAATATCATCTGCTAGTGCCAAATATGAATGGGAAAGCTGATTTATGGTCATATCGTAGCAAAAGTGAAGAAAATATGTGCATTAAATGAATGAATTCAGATTTTGTTATCTGGAATAGTTGTATTTCAAATAGATCCCCCAACGGCCCAACCTATTATGGCTTAATAAGGGCTAAATTGCTTTTGGACTTAAAATCAAAAGGCATATTGAATAATAGTTTAGCATTAATGTGCTACATGATGTCTGAATTCATCGCCAGGGACTCTGTGAGCAACTTACGCATCAATAGCTTGTGCGTATAGCATGCTAATTTAAACAGAGCCCCATTCCACCAACATGGAATGGCGGACATATTTACAATATGGACATTGCAGCAGGCATTCAATTGAGCCAGCCTTTATATTTCATAAAATTATGAATATAACTAGCTTTATCGCTTCCTTTTATTCATAAAAAACACTTTAAATACATAAATGCATTTTTTTTTATATATATCTATTTCTATTGGGTATATTTACTTTTCAGGTAGCGGAATGTCTGCGGCTTATCCGAGGGCCAATTGATAAAGGTTGTTGATGCCAAAACAGGTAATATAATAAATTATCACGTACACAAGCAAATAAAAATATTTTTGATGCTAAAGGTGTGGAAGACTGTCAAATTCAGGTTTGGGGTCCCTAAAATCCTTACGGTCGTGTAATTTCTGATGCAGAATGTATTGATAGTGCTGCGTCCTGACACATAAAGCTTGTGCTTTGTTGGCAGTGTTAGTTTGCTCTGAACAGGTTTACCCTTATTCCTGCCATTAATGCAGTCCCTCTGAGTTGATTTGCTACTTGTAAACCTACAAATAGCTTATTATCCCCACGCCTTTTAGCTCACTTGAGCACAACCTGCTCATGGTGAGCTTTTGTGATCGCGTTATGTCTGTCGTCCGTTGTGCGTTGTGCGGCGTCAACATTTGCCTTTTTAGCTCTCTAGAGGCCACATTTATTGTCCAATCTTCATGAAACTTGTACAGAAGATTGGTTTCAATGATATCTTGGATGAGTTCGAAAATTTTCACGTTTGCTTGAAAAACATGGCTGCCAAGGGGTGGGACATTTTTCCTTATATGGTTATATATGGCTATTGCAAAATCTTGTTAACACTCTAGAGGCCACATTTATTGTTTGATCTTAATAAAACTTGGTCAGAAGATTCATCCCAATAATATCTTGGATGAGTTTGAAAATGATTCCGGTTGGTTGAAAAACATGGCCGCCAGGGGGTGGGGCATTTTTCCTCATATGGCTATAGTAAAACCTCGTTAACACTCTAGAGGCCACATTTATTTTCCAATCTTCATGAAACATGCTCAGAAGATTTGTCCCACTGATATCTTGGATTAGTTAAAAAATGATAACCTTTGCTTGAAAAACATTGCTGCCAAGGGGCAGGGCATTTTTCCTTATATGGCTATATATGGCTATAGTAAAATCTTGTTAACACTCTAGATGCCACATTTATTGTCCAATCTTCATGAAACTTGGTCAGAATATTCATCCCATTAAAGGGGCCTTTTCACAGATTTTGGCATTTTTTTAACTTATTCATTAAATGCTTTATATTGATAAATGTAAACTTTGGATCATAAAAGCTCCAGTAAAAAATCAAGAAAAAAATTAAAAAAAGGAAAAGAACATTGCCCGAAGCAGGTTTCGAACCAGTGACCCCTGGAGTCCTGCCAGAGTCCTGAAGTAAAAACGCTTTAGCCTACTGAGCTATTCCGCCGAGTACACATTCTTGACGTATTTTATACCTTATATAAGCAATCTTCGTAGTTTCACAAAATTTAACGACAAAAACAGAACTCTCCAAATTATTCAATCGTTTCGCGTTGCAACGCTTTATAATTTTTAGGTTTTAAAATCGTCAAAAGATGTATATAATGGCTATATTAGAGCATGGTTAATGTTCAGTATTACTGTTTCCTCACAAATATCATAACTAAAACGAAAACTTACGAATCTGAAATAACTTTTTTCAATTTTGTCAATTTACCAAAGCGTGAAAAGATCCCTTTAATATCTTGGACGAGTTCGAAATTGATGCCGGTTGGTTTAAAAACATGGCCGCCAGGGGTCGGGGCATTTTTCCTTATATGGCTATGTATAGTAAAACCTTGTTTATACTCTAGAGGCCACATTTATTGTCCAATCTTGATGAAATATGGTCAGAAGATTTGTCGGGTCCTTGCTACCGGAAAGCTGAAAATTGTATATGATCGCCCCACTCATTCCATCCCGCGAAACCCTTAAGGTGTCGCAAGTCTAGTAAATCGATTAAACTAAACTTTGAACGTGTATCTAAAATACACAAATTAGTTGTATCATGTCTGCGTAATTAAATAAGTTCTGTCATGAGATGATTTTTTAAAATTGATATTATATGGAATGAGTGATGTATTGGACGTCATCATTGATGACGTTCATTCGAACGAATGATAAAGGGGGCTAAGTTTCGTTAAGCTGGGGCAAATCACTGCGATTTGAGGCGCTTGAAAACTGGTCGAACACGTTTGCTGAAATTTGACATGTATATGGACAAGAATGCGATCTACCTGTTGGCGTAGGCGTTATACCTAGGAAAAAACTAGTTTTCGAGTATTTTGCGTTTAAATATTTTTATGGGAAAGGGCACGCGCACAGATAAACATTGTGACGTCACTTCACAAACAGCGTTAGACATCCGCCATCTTGTAACGCGACAAAGAAACTCAGTGTTATTAGTTCAATAAGCACAGAAAATATGATTGTGTTTAATTATCATTAATACAAATGTCTATATTTTGTGCAGCGGATGTTTATTCAGACGGATACGACAGAATTACGTAAGTATCATTGTGTACTTTACAGTAGATTTTACTACGGAAGAAATTTATTATATCTCACTCAGTCACTGACAAAATGAGCTTGACACATAAACAACAACCGGATCGGATTTACATCCACATAATATTGTGCGAATCCGATGCAATTCAAATTACTAATGTTTGATAACGTTTGATGAATTCGTTATATCAATATGCATTAACTTTCAAGGGGAATAATTATAATTGAAATGTGCGATTCAATGACAGTGTTATATTGGGATAATTAGTCGTTTAGCCGTAACAGATAAGTATTTAGTTTGTTGTGTTTCATTTTCAACATAGTTTTACCGTTTTTTACTTAAAGTAAAACAGTTCAGTCGTCATTATATCTTGAATTTTAAATATTGAAATACATGTCGGATATTTCATATTTTCGGACGTTGCTACGTAAGCTAGTTGTCAACATAATTATTAAGATACATATTTACCTTTTACCATACAGTTGTGCAGCTGATGTCTAATTAATGACGCGCTGTTTAATGTCAATAATGTTTTTCTGCCCGTGATGATAATAAGTCTTTAAATCAACAAACCCCAGCAATGTCAATGGTCTGTCAACATTAGAAAAATATTAGCTAAAGAAACTTCAGCGTACAATTTATATGGTATTGACATACCTGTACTCTGAAGCCAACTCTGTATCGAAAGTCAACCAGAGTCGTAACATATTTATGTCACGCTATAAATCAAAGAATACTCATTTTCTTGGATACATTTCTACATATATTGGTGAATGAATATAAATTACTGCATCGAGGAATGTTATAAGGTTTAAATGTTTCAAATGCATCTAACAATAGATGAAAATAACTCTCATCAGTCTGAAATTCACAATTTTGAAGCCATTGTCGCTTTGTCCAAGACTAGTTTTCATTTGGATACTGTCGGATCATCCTTGACATCTTTTGCTAATATTGTAAACATTGCCTTTGTTTTCTGAAATCTATTATTTGTGATTAACAACATACGTCTGGTGGATTATAAAACTGATTTCAGTGTGAATCGGGTAGTTTTAAATATTTACTTTGAGTTTGTATTTACACTACAATTTGTTAACAACACAAGCCAGAATATTCTAAAATACCGGGAAATGTCATTCTGAATTTGAAAACACTTGAGCACATGGTATACAAATATACAAATACAAATTTTATTTTAAGTCAGTTTGTACATAACAAGTATAACATTAACATCTACATTTTCACAACAATAACACGTATACTGAAAGCGCTTGGACAAAGCGGAAAGAATCCGGGTATTTCGGACGAGGGTATTTCCGGGACAGATTTACTCAATATGCAAAGGAAAAATATGATATGCCTAATCGACAATTTCAATTGGGTTTCGGAACGCATGGTTTTATTTTTCTATGCGTAATCGGCAATTTTACATTGGGTATTTACACAAATGCGCACCTAATCTGTAGCTCTGTTACAGTAATCTGTGAAACAACGTCATTAATAAAACAAAAAATATGTTTGACCACAACGGTGGCTAATAATGTTTAGGAAAAATTACCAACAATATAGATTTATCTATAACATAACATGTTAGAATTTTATCATGCATTTATAATCACTCATAATGAGATTTCAATATACAGTTACATGCATAGACAGCTTTTTTAAGCCAGTGCCTTTTGAATTCAGAAAATAAGCAAGATAAACCATAAAATTGGGAAAAATAGATAGTAAACCATAAAATGGAGAAAAATGAGGCATTATTAATATGATTATAAATAACAGAATCACAATAATATTGTTTTTAAGTGCATGATTTAGTGCATTTTTAAATTTATATTATAAAATGCTGCTTGAATTTCTTTTTACCTTTCATATGTAAAAAAAGAAATATCATCTGCTAGTGCAAAATATGACTGGTCATTTCGTAGCAAAAGAGAAGAAAATAAGTGCATTAAATAAATGAATTAATATTTTTGTATCTGGAATAGTTGTATTTTAAATTGATCCTCCACCCTATTATGGCCGAATAAGGGCTAAATTGCTTTCCAACTTGAAATGAAAAGGCATATTGGTTGATCGTGTAGCGTTTATGTGCAAAATTTGAGGGCCAATTGATAAAGCTTGTTGATGCCAAAACAGGTAATAATAATAATTTATTATCAGGTACATGTACACAAGCAAATAAGTATATTTAACCCTTTCAGTGCGGGAACCGAATTTTAAAGGCCTTTGAAAACAGTTTGGATCCAGATGAGACGCCACACAACGTGGCGTCTCATCAGGATCCAAACTGTTTGCTATTCTGATAGTATTCTTTGATAAAAAATCGAAGAAAATGCTAATTTTAGAAATTCAGCAGACGACATTTTAGCAGACGACAAATTTCCCAGCATGCAAAGGGTTAAGATGCTTAAGGTGTGGAAGACGCATAATCAGGTTTGGTGTCCCTCAAACCCTAAGCGTCTTGTTATTTCTTATGCAGTTTGTATAGATAGTGCCACATCCTGACACGTAAAGCTTGTGCTTTGTTGGCAGCGTTAGTTGGCTGTTAACAGGTTCATTGTGGTTATCTCCACCATCAGTCTGTCCGTCTGTCCTAGCCACTATCTCTTACACCATAAGCACTAGAACCATGAAACTTAAACACATGGTAGCTATGAGCATTATGTGCGACCCTGCACTATTTGGAATTTTGATCTGACCCCTGACCTCGCAAACCAAATAATGTTTCTTTAAAAAAATCTATGGCGGTAAAAAGTTAATGTGCAACGTCGCGGAAAATATTATACTTGACGACGTCATACAATGATGCGACTTTTAACAATTTAAGATTTAAAATTAAATCACATTAATGATTTAACAATGAGTTTTGATAATATAAATGCCATTGAACAGAAAATTGACATAAATGTGACCATATATTAATATTTGTACAAAATAGCCGACAACAACCGATTAAGTGTTAAAATTCCCGGGTACATTTTAGTATATTTACCGTACCCAGGGTACGAGCCTTACTAACTGTATTATTATTATATCTCACCAACTACAAGGTACCTTTACCTTGTTGTGTTTATCAACCTGGAATTTATGTAAAATCCGGCTTTCTTTACTTTTATTTTTCATTCATTTGATTAAGCAATTGTTGACGTATCTCGTGGAACATTATTTGAATCTTGGGATTTTAATGGCGACAAGCTGTAAGTGTCAATTTATTTTAAAAACAAATCTAAGATTTTAAGTTTTGTGTGTTTGTCATGCATAATTCAGTGTTTTCCAAAAAAAATTGAGTAGCCAGTTATATGGCCAGCAACAATGCAGTAAAACTAAAGCATTTGTGACATTTTACTTGATATACTTGGGGAAAGTAGTTGGCGTCTAGAGTAAATGTAACCGGCGAAATGGCCCGCTGCCGGTCTTACAGAGAACACTGATAATGGTAAACTAAATAAAAAAACTCGCTGCAACTGGATTACGGGTTTGTAAAATTGTTTTTTGGGTCATAATATGGTTAGCATTCAATACAAATGTTATTATAAAGTATTGTGGTTTAAAATTCATTTTGAGAATAGGATGGAAGAACAGAAAATGAAAGGGTATACAGGGATGAAAATTAGTGGTTTCCCGTGAGCCCAGGACAAGTAGTTTTGGCCTGGGCAACTCAATTTCCAAAGTTGATAGTCCGGCCGGGCAACTTGTTTTTTTTTTAAAGCTTAAAACAATTCAGTGCAATAAAAATTGAATAACAATTGACCACCATGGATCAATACTAGTTAAATAACATTCATTATTTAGGAATAGGAAATAATTAAATTCAGGCTCATAATAAAACATCAAACATTGAGTATTGCAATGTCAGCAAATTTATTTAATTATCTATTATTTTATTAAAAGAAAGTATAATATACACATGTACATATTTCTGGGCTCGTTATTCTTTATCTGGGCAACCAAAATACTAAAGATGGTTGCCAGTGCAGGCAACCAATAGTAATAAGTTAGTTTTAATCAATGAAATATCATTGTAACTTTATTGTTATAAGCATTGCATTAAAGTTGTGATTGAGGTAAGCTTGTTGTTAATAATATAGTATATTTACTTTTTAGCTCGACTATTATATATGAAATATATAAAGTGGAGCTATCCTACTCACCCCGGCATTGGCGTTAGCGTGCAAATGTTATAGTTTGCGTACCACCCCAAATATTTCCTATGTCCCTTGACATATTGCTTCCATATTTTGCATATTTCTTAACCAACATGACCCCAACCTAAATACAAGAGCAGACAACTGTATCACTTGCATTTTATAAGAATTATGACACTTTTTCCATGTAGAATATGCATATTATTGATAACTCTACAATGTTCGAAATTCGCACTAGCCCGGAGCTAGTTGATCTTGTTTCGGGCTACTGAATTTCAATGGGTACTAGCCCGATTGGGCTATTGATTTTTCGAACTTTTGAAATTAAAAATGCTCAAAAATATTATTTTCATCCATCGTTTGAACCATACCTTAGAGGGTTTATTTAGCTTCGTATCGCGTTTCCTCACCCTTCCGATTATGTTGACATGACGAGAGTTTGAATGACAATTTTTTTTTGATACCGTGCAAATAAAATGCGGATCTACCCAGGTTGTTCAATTTGCTGTACTTTCAGAAAACCATACAAGTCTACAAATGTTTTAAATGTCCGCCATCTTGGATTTGTAATGATCTATTGACGAATTAACGCATTGCAATATCATATTTTAATAGAATATGTCAACCAAATTATATATTGATAGCGTAGTTGCTTGGTTACTTTTTACTGGTTTTCAGTTTTGGCAGTCAAACGTTATGCATATTTTATTTCACGTGCAAGGACTTACATTGATTGTTTTTGGACAGTTGTTTCCGGATACGGTATTATCTGTCGATTTTAATTTATTTTCGACATTCTTGATAAAAAAATATCTAGAATGATGAATACACATGCGATGTTACGGATGGTCTGGTTGATAATTTTTCACATTGTACTCACCAGAATTGGACCTAGAAAGACTATAAAAAAAAACAGTAAGCTAGGGGGAGGAGACACTGCCCTCTATTCGCTTTATCATACGGCCTAAGACTTTCGGCTAAATGTTTCGGATTTCAAATTTGGGACAATTGACATCTAAAATTATTTACAGACTGGATATAAACCTTTGCATCTTGACTGCATGTAAGGTATTGATTGACGAATATCGTCATACATAAATATTATAATCGTATTGTGTCATTGAAAATGAAATATTATAATAACATTTCCAGTTAATTGGGATCAACTGTTAGTTGCAATCCTCATCAATTACACCCTACCTGCAATAAAATCTACCCAGAACCGCAAAAATATAAACTTATTTTAAAAACTTGTGATAAACAGTTCGGGTTAGTAAACTTTGGTTCGGGCTAGTGAAAAATTCCATCTGGTAGCCCGAACGGGCTAGTGGTTTCAAATGTGAAATTCGCACACTGACTCTTTGTTAAAGTGTGCGTACCACCCCAAATATTTCCTATATCCCTTGATATATTGCTTTCATATCTTGAATAATGTTAACGTGCATATTTTGTATTAACGTCTTGTTATTGTAGTGTACATATTTTTCGGATTTCGGACAGCCCATTCATTGAGTATTATTGTTGTGGTTTTGTGAGTACTCTTCATGTAAAATACTGCTGTTTAGATGTTCATTTTTAGTCGTATATATATCAGGATTCAATACCTATACCTTAGTGAAAATGGCATCGGAAGAACATTTGTTCATTGTACTAGATAAAAGTAAACATTATATCTATCCATCTTATTGTTTATTGCAGTTTCAGTAATATTCTGTCTAAAAATGATTTCAACATGATATAATTATAAATCATGGCTAGGAAATGTGTATGTATGAAGCAAAAATTAAAAATAGATGGTTCATTTTTTCCCATTTACATGTATGTATATTTATCTATGTATACATCTTTTGTTGTAAACAGTTATGCGACATGTTGGGAAACGCCCAGGACAAATATATCGACGTAATGATTTTTTCACTTATGTGGGTGTATGTTGGCTCCACTTCACACGATACAGTCATTGTAGTTTAATTGAAAAATGCATCTTACAATGTGAGATGAGTTCTGGGTTCAAGCCCCAGCAGTGGCCTATCAAGTGTGAAATACGGAGCCATTATGATTAAATATACACAGTTATCTTTTTAAACAATACAATTAAATATAAGGAATAATGTTAAAGGGGAATTGCTGCTTAGCTATTTTTGACATTGAATAACAGGGTTTATATACACCCCAAGGATAAATGCTTCTAAATTTGTAAAAAAAACAAAAAACAAGTCGAAGTGTGCAGAATATTAAACATTTGCAACTTTCTGATGTCTAAAAGTCATCAAATGCCACTTGAAGTTTACTTTTTTTTTGTACAAAATAACCCATTTTGTGCTGTCCATTATCGGTTAATGTTTTACGCTGTCAGGTCCAGAAGCGCTCATTCTGTAGCATGTTTGGACCATAATGTATAATGCGACCAAGTTTCAGCAGATTCAGCCCAGTGGTTCTGATTTTATACGCTGTGCCTAGCTTTTATTGAGTATAAGTACTATTACTCACTGATTTATGCATATGAGCTTGGCTGTTTTCGAACAAAACCTGAGGTTTTGTCATAGCAAGCTCATTGTGTCATGAAGTGTCTTTTCGCCATCCGGCGTCCGCCATGCTAAAACCTTAACATGAACCCATTGTACCCACATATTTTTTCGTACCCATTTTTTTCGTACCCAAATATTTTTCGTAATCAAATGTTTTTCGTACCCAAATTTTTTTTGTACCCATTTTTTTCCTACCAAATTTTTTTTTCGTACCCATTTTTTTCGTACCCAAATTTTTTCGTACCCAATTTTTTTTTCGTACCCATTTATTTCGTACCCAAATTTTTTTCGTACCCAATTTTTTTTCGTACCCACATGTTTTCGTACCCAAATTTTTTTTCATACCCTTTTTTTTGTACCCAAACTTTTTCGTACCCACTCTTTTTTTTTAACCCAAAATTTTTCGTACCCAATTTTTTTCGTACCCAAATTTTTTTCGTTCCCATTTTTTTACTACCCAAATTTTTCGTACCCAAATTTTTTCATACCCAATTATTTTTTGGTTCCCATTTTTTTCGTACCCAATTTTTTTTCGTATCCAAACGTTTTCGTACCCACATTTGTATATTCTTACCCATTTATTTTTTTCGTACCCAAATGTTTTTCGTACCCAATTTTTTGGTCGAAATAATCGGTTTTCAATTTGATTTGATCTCCCCACTCATTCCATCCCGCGAAACCCTTAAGGTGTCGCAACTCTGGTATGGAATGAGTGATGTATTGGACATCATCATTGATGACGTTCATTCGAACGAATGATAAAGGGGGCTAAGTTTCGTTAAGCTGGCGCATATAGTCGCGATTTGTGGCGCTTGAAAACTAGTCGGTTACTTTTGCTGAAATTTGACATGTATATGGACAAGAATGCGATCTACCTGTTGGCGTAGGCGTTATACCTAGGAAAAAACTAGTTTTCGAGTATTTTGCGTTTAAATATTTTAATGGGAAAGGGCACGCGCGCGTGACGTCATGAAAAGCGCTTAGGCTAGCTTCCATCTTGCTACGAAACAAGAAACTGACGTTACGCGTTATTAATTCAGTTAGGCGTTTAATCGATAAACAAAGGCGTAATAATTGTGTTTGAATATCAATCGGTAGTACACATGCATGTCTTTTGTGCACATTGTGGTTTTTTAATGAACATGACATAAATCTATGTGTTATTCAACGTATTGAGTGCGACGAGTTAAAGAAAGGTTTACACGGCTAGGCTTTCCGAGATAAATGTAAGTACACACTGGTATTAGAATGGTATTCTGTTTATCCGATAATATCTTGAATATAAATGATATTCAGACAATTACATTATTAGGGTTTAATAATTTATTATTTAATCAATAAAAAACGCAAGCAGCAAATCAATTAATTTCGTTTGTAGTGGAAACCGAAAGTAAACAAAGCAACCGTCAAAATGGCTGACGACATAGCAACGTAGGAATTAACGCTCAGAAATTATTTACAAAATAAGATCATCAGAAATGATGTAAAGTGAATGCTCATTCGCTGTTTTGTAGATAAGTATACGATCTATTGAAAAACCATAACATTTGACATAAAAACACCCGCGGATATGAAAATCTTCAGTGTAACGAAATAGCAGACATCACACGGCGTCTCTGATTCTACGCTGTTTGCCAAGGCCGATAATGAATGGAAATGCACAAACTCAGTAACTGGCAAGCATATATGCATTAGTAGGTTGTTTCGTGATTATTTAGAAACGACTACATAATTCTTTTGGTTCAGCCAGTGCAACTAAACAGAAATAAGTATAAAAAGTTTCTACACCTGACAACAATGTGCCAACTTAATACAAGGTAAGTTGTTTACATTATTTAAAATATTGCAAGCTTACAGTATACAACAATAAACAGCCGGTACAATGTAATGTCATCATTTTAATTTTAATAAGCCCGTGGTTAATTACCCTTTAAATCTTATGGATCAATGCATCTCTAACACCTTCAATTGACTTGTTCGTGAAAAATATACACCCTCAGTGCATGTTATCCCATACACCATCACTCACTTACTAAGGCTCGATTGATCATTCTCGGCTCGGGTACTACTTACCGGTACATGTACCCCGGGTACTCTTAATTTTACTTACATGTACCCTGGGTACGGTAAATAAACTTAAACATACCCGCAAATATTAGATTGTATCCGAGTTGTATATCCGCCAAAAATCCGATGTCGTTAAACATGCTACCGATTAACGTAAAACAATATTGTTTACCTTAAACAAACTTCTCTTTTAAAAAATCTGCATCAACATGCTTTTTAGTATGAGTGTTGAGAGGACGCCGTAGGAATAATCAAGTAATCAAGAATACGTCTCTGTTTCTGCTTTTATTTCCTTCATGTATAATGACGATAAGGATTGACGAATAAAATTGACGACAATGATAACAAGCATTGAAAACTAACACTAACGACAAGCATTGGCAACTAGATGTAACATTGACGATTCTCTACAATAAATGAAATTAACAATAAAGAATGAATAATAAGATTATAGTACAACAGATATGCTTTTCAAAGTATAATATAATAGCATACACTCATTAGAATAGGATGTTTCACAAATAACATTTTGAAACATTTTCAATAAATATAGAAATATCTTAAACAATATTTATTACACAGCATTAATTAATTGTTAAAACATAATATAAATACCGAATATGGTGTTCCCCATTTAACGGACCTCGCAAACCAAAAAATGTTTCTTTAAAAAAATCTATGACGGTAAAAAGTGAACGTGCGACGTCGCGGAAAATATACTTGACAACGTCATACAATGACGCGACTTTAAACAATTTAAGATTTTAAATTGAATCACATTGATGATTTTAAAAATGAGTTTTGAAAATACATTGTTTAAATGCCATTTAACAGAAAATTGACATAAATGTAAACATAATTAATTTTTACAAAATAGCCGACAACAACCGATTTAGTGTTTAAATTCCCGGGTACGTTTTAGTATATTTACCGTACCCAGGGTACGAGCCTTACTAACTGTATTATTATTATATCTTACCGACTACCTTTACCTTGTTGTGTTTCAACCTGAAATTTATGTAAAATCCGGCTTTCTTTACTTTTATTTTTCATTCATTTGATTACGCAATAGTTGACGTATCTCGTGGAAAAATATTTGAATCTTTGAATTTTAGTGACGACAAGCTGGAAGTGTGAATTTATTTTAAAAATGAATCTTAGATGTATTTAATTTTTGTGTGTTTGTCATGCATAGTTCAGTGTTTTCCAGAAAAATTTGAGTAGCCAGTTATATGGCCGGCAACTATGCAGTAAAACCAAAGCATTTATGACATTAACTTGATATATTTGGGAAAAGTAGCCGGCATCAAGAGTTAATGTAACCGGCAAAATCGCTAGCTGCCGGTATTTAAAGAGAACACTGATAATAGTAAACTAAATCTCTACGACGGGATTACAGCTTTGTAAAATTGTTTTTTGGGTGATAATGGTTAGTAATTCATACTAATGTTATTAAAAAATATTGTGCTTTAAATTTAATTTTGAGAATGGGATGGAAGAACAGAAAATGAAGAGCATACAGGAATGGAAATAAGTGATTTACTGTGAGCCCGGGGCAAGTATATTTTGGCCTGGGCAACTCAATTTCAAAAGTTGGTAAACTTCTTTATTTTTAAAGCTTAAAACAATTCACTGCAATAAAAATTGAAAAACAATTGATCACCATGGATCAATACTAGTTAAATAACATTCATTATTTAGGAATAGGACATGATTCAATTCAGGCTCATAATAAAACATCATGCATTGAACATGTGTTGTCAGCAAATGTATTTAATTATCTATTATTTTATTAAAAGAATGTATAATATTCACACGTTCATATTTCTGGGCTCGTTATTCTTTATCTGGGCAACCAAAATACTAAAGATGGTTGCCCACAATAGTAAACAGTTAGTTTCAATCCCTGGCATATCATTGTATCTCTATTGTTATAAGCATTGCATTAAAGTTGTGATTGAGGTTAGCTTGTTGTTTATAGTATATTTACATTTTAGCTTGACTGTTATATATGAAATATATATAGTCGAGCTATCCTACTCAACCCGGCGTCGGCGTGCGCGTTGGAATGTTTGCGTACCACCTCATTGCCTCAAATATATTTCCTATGTCCATTGACATATTGCTTTTATATTTTGCATACTTCATAACCGACATAACCCCAATCTATAAACAAGAGCAGACAACTCATTAACTGTATCAAGCATTTTAACAGAATTAGGCCCTTTTTCACTTAGAATATGCATATTATTGATAAATCTATGTTAAAGTTTGCATATGACCTCAAATATTTTTTATGTCCCTTGACATATTGCGTTCATACACCATGTATTTTGCTTATTAACCAACATGACCCCAATGTATAAACAAGAGCAGATAACTGTATCAAGCATTTTGTAACAATTATGGCCTTTTTTTCACTTAGAATAAGCATATAATTGATAAATCTATTTTAAAGTTTGCGTACCACCTTTAAATTGCCATAACTTGTTTATTATGCTTCCCCCCCCAAATTTTTTAGGGGGAGCATATAGTCGCCGCTTCGTCTGTCCTTCCGTGCACAATTTTTGTCCGGGCTGTTTCTCAGCAACTAATGACTGGAATTCAATTAAACTTAATGGGAAGCTTCACTACCAAGAGGAGACATGCATGTTATCAGCCGGTTCTGGTCGGATGATTTTTCACAGAGTTACAATGTATGGCCCTTTGAAATTTTCCATTAACTGTACATAAAGTGCAATTCTTGTCCGGGCTATTTCTCAGCAACCAATGACCGGCATTCAATGAAATTTATGGGAAACTTCACTACCAAGAGGACATGTGCATATTATCAGCCGGTTCTCGTCGGATGATTTTTCATAGGGTTATGGCCCTTTGAAATTTTCCATTGAACATATAGTGCAATTCTTGTCCGAGCTATTTCTCAGCAACTTATTATGGGAATTCACTGAAACTTCATGGGAAGCTTCACTACCAAGAGGAGATGTGCATATTATCAGCTGGTTATGGTCGGTTGATTTTTCACAGAGTAATGGCCCTTTAAAATTTTCTATAAACTGTACATATTTATGTAGTGCAATTCTTGTTCGGGCTATTTCTCCCCAACTACTGACTGGAATACAATGAAGCTTTATGGGAAGCTTAACTACCTCTAGGAGATGCGCATGTTATAAGTGGGTTCCGGTTAGATGATTTATTTAGAGAGTTATGGCCCTTTGAAATTTTTAAGTTACTTAACCATCTATTGTATTATTTTGTCCAAAGTTATGCCCCTCAAGACGTTTCCTTTTATTTGAATATATAGTGCAATATTGTAACCAAAAAACCTTTGGGGAGCATCACCCGTCACCGATTTCTTGTTTATCATCAAATTTGATTCATGCTTTGACAAAACAACACTAACCTGACATACCACAATGGACACCACCCAAACATGAAATAAAATCTTATTAGTTTGTTTTATGTCTTTACAAATGTTAAATGTTTTCGTACCAAAATAGTTTTCGTACCTTCATTTTTTTTGTTCCCTATATTTTTTCGTACTCTAATTTGTTTTTGTAACCAAATTTTTTTTTCGTAACCAAATTTTTTTCGTAACCAATTTTTTTCGTACCCAAATTTTTTTCGTACCCATTTTTTTCGTACCGAAATGTTTTTCGTACCCAAATTTGTTCGTACCCAATTTTTTTTTCGAACCCATTTTGTTCGTACCAAAATGTTTTTCGTACCCAAATTTGTTCGTACCCAAAAATTTTTTTGTACCTAAATTGTTTCGTACCCAAATTTTTGTCGAAATAATCGGCTTTCAATTTGATTTGATCTCCCCACTCATTCCATCCCGCGAAACCCTTAAGGTGTCGCAACTCTAGTACTTTATAACAAACGATCATTTTATACGTATATAATGCGATAAATAAAACATTAAAAGCCTTTGATTCGATGCAGTAAATAGACATGATCAGCTGAGATTATAAATCTCCCATAATCAACACAGTACATATTATCACCGTTGACAGATTTTGCTGACCCGATAACGTAATAGCAATTCACTCTTGGGAGAAACGCAATCTACAAATATGATACACACATGATGAAAATGCTAAAAATAATGCAAGTCACGATACAAATTTAGAAAGCGAAATAACTCGAAATGACCCGCTAAAGGCAGTATTTTTTTAAAAGAAAAGAATTAAAATGCATTTTGGTTGGCTTACAATATTCAATTACTTAAAGAGGGCTATCCTTACATAACGAAACATAGTCGAAGCATTTCAATCAACAATATTCTAGCTAACATATATTAACAAATTATCTTCATTCGTCTCTAAATATGGATAGAAGAAGTGAAAAGATACTAAAAATCAATTTTGGTATCAAAAAGGTAAGATCACTACCGACTGCATTTGTCTACTACATTTTATCATATGACTTTATTTACATGGGATTCCGCTCAACAACGGATTTATTAATTATATGCAAATATTATGATAAAATATTGCATCTCACATAATGTAAGCACCGACATTTTAACCATACACAAGAGTAAAACGGGGCAACAAAGGATCATCTATATTATTTACAATTCATAAAATATATTTGCAATTATATTAACTCAAATATGAACGATTGAACTAAATGTTAAATCATAGAACACAACGGAGCACTTGAGTTCAGTCATGTTTGCTCAAAGAAAGCAAGGCAAGCAAGTATTTGTTATATATGATACTCACAATTTATCACTTGTTTTACTATAGAAACTTAATAATGATACAAATCATACTTTCTATGGAATTCCATTGATAATTAAAATATTAGAATGGTTTATAATTTAATCATATAATACGAGTATATATGTATAATAGTAATGTTCTTCTTATAATCATTCACATATTTATTCTGCCATTGTGTTTATACGGTATTCCGCATCTATCACGTGCTTTCTTATTATTTACTTTTTATCACGCAGTGTGTCAGCATACAAATTTTATTACAATAAAATAACATAAAACATGAATATATATAAAAAAAATAAACAAAACAGACCGCGCACAAAAGGATAACATTTTATATACAAGAGGAAACAAAGTCGCTGAATTGTTTGAAAAAAAAATATGCGAAAGGAGTGAAAGCGAGAAAATTCATCTAACCGGAATTAAGCAATTGAATTAAACAATAAATTAAAAATCAACCACAATGGTGAGTCTCTTATAATGCGTCTTTCACAAGGTGTATACATCTCTCAATTGTTTATTGTGAACATGACGGTCGAACAATAGGCCAGTGGGTTGTGTTTCTGTTGTGGTAGTATATTTCCTTATGTTATAGTCGTATTCTATCTAAATCTCAACTTGTAAAAATTGATAAGTATTATTTATTGTGTGTCCATAATTAATGGTAAATATTTAAGAAATTATTATTAAACATTTTTATTTCGCGCCAACATTCTGCTCACTACAGA
Organism: Dreissena polymorpha; assembly: GCF_020536995.1. Lineage (NCBI taxonomy): Eukaryota > Metazoa > Mollusca > Bivalvia > Myida > Dreissenidae > Dreissena > Dreissena polymorpha. The sequence continues at coordinate 12,983,060 of NC_068364.1, read as the reverse complement.
AACATTCCAGATGACTTATATTGCGTATTGATACAGCATTGAGTCTTCAAATGTCCAATACAAATATGTGAGCGATATTTACACAGATTACTCGTTTCAACGCTTTGAGCTTTTGCTCGCATATTATAAACTTTGGGACAGGGGTATACATTTAAGCGAGCATGTTAGTTTCATGATTTTTAGGTGTACATAAAGATGTTTGTTTCCACGAATCCAACAAACCTTTAACAAAAGTTGAGTTATCCAGGTAAATATTCCGATCATTGTTTGCTTAACTCACACAAAAACGATAACGTTGCGATAAAACATTCTAATTCAGATCAAATTCGCTAAAATGTCTTTAAATGAACTAAAATTACCTAAAAAAGAATGTTATGGAAGAAATATGCGTGCGTGCGCTTGGCGCATTTATTTGTTTGCGTATTCATAGTTTTTCACCGTATTATATGTCGTAAAGTAGTACTTCTATCTTTTTTTCTCGGTAGCTTCAACTTAGCAATAAAATAGAACGTCGTCACATTTATCATACCGCGAACGCAATATAGACACTTCGACCCAAGGTGATAAACATCAAACGACATCGTTATCCATGAACATCGACAACACATTAGCATAGATGGACAATTATTTAGAACGAAACAAGAACATGCATAGTATAATAACATAAAGTCTTTCAAAAGTGCGTTTGAATATAACTTAACTTCTTCTTTAACATAACACATACTATCATATTGTGTAATGAATGACCGTTCATTTATTGGCAAAGATATCATTAAAGCATAGTATCTTCTAGCGCAGATGTGAGTCTTGGTACAAGCTTAAATCTATATGCGTACATAGGCATTGTGGCAGCTACTTTGAAATGAATAAGAGCGTTACTTTGAAAGAGATTATAATACAACACACTTACATAAACAACGGTATACGATAGTGCATTAAGGTAAAAATTACACCAGTTTTACGAGGAGCACACCAGCACAGTTCGACATTGTTGCCACGTGATGTTTGTTGAGTAGTTTAATATTTGATAAAGATCATAACGTTCACAGTCCAAGTACCCATAACAAACTTCATTCTCTCCAAATAACGAGCTTTGTGGAACATTTCTAGTCCGATTTAAATCTTCGTTGAGGAACACACCTTCATACCCTGCTGACTTCAGATTTGACTTAAGTTTTAACTACTTGTTGAGCGCGCAGAAACTTGTAAATTTGATACTAATATCACGTGTCTTTTAGGTTACATTACACTAAATCATTTTGTATCCCTACGTGGTCGAAAGAGTTCCTTTTCTCTTCTGGTTTAAAAGAAATTTAGCGATCGCACCCATGCTTTTTGTGGTTATTACCTGTTTCCTCTCTGTGGATGCACCATTTTATTAGGGACAATGTTGAAACATACAGGTTTGGGGTGGGTTTATTTAAGTACGGTGCCTTTGTCGAAATGTCACTTTCGAAACCGTGTTTACGGAGTGCTTGCACTTGAAATAATTTTACTTTTTAGAAGTTGCGATGCGGTATATTTTGACAACATTTATTGGAAGGAGACCGATTTATATTTAAAATGATACCCGACTTTCATAATGTGATGTATAGAAAAGACATGAACTTGCTTTGAATATTGGTAGTTTTATAATGGGACCCAACTGCGGATCGGAATTTGTGTAATCCTTCACGGAGTGCTTGGTCATGTTTATATAAGCACCGATGTATTTGGCTATTTTGCTGATAATACCTTCCGCCCATTACCTTTGGAGACACGACCAGATTTTAAAGAATATCTCAGACCACCTTGCTTGTTGGAGCGAACGATTTCATAAATGCTTACATCAGCACCGATTTCTCTAGCCATTTTCAGGACAATTTCATCTCGTGGAGCATCTCGTTTTTTCAGATTGGCGTGTTTTGTTTTAAATGAAAACACCTTATTGTTCATACCAAGAAGTTCGCCCTCTACTATGTTTGATACTATCTGGGAATCAAAGGAACTGTCAAAGATGTTACTGATCTGGTGTGTATCGTAACTTAGAACGATATGTGGATCCATGTCCGTTTCTGGGTCGGAAAATTGTATTCGAATTTTCTTTTTAAATGGGTCAGATCTCTTAGATGCTTTTGAACAAAGTGGTATAAATACGGAATTACCGCTCATAAATTTTTTTGATTACGTTACTACATGCATTTCTCCCTATGGACTGTGTATGTTGTAATACGCAGGTAAGCAATACAAGTTAATAGAACAGCTATCACAGGGATATAATTAATAACTGACCCCTGTGATATGACTGAAATACTATGGAGAAAAGGAAAACTACCATTAGCTCTCTCATATTGTAACATTAAATTGCATACATTCAGATCAATAAACACAAACTAGTTGGTGTATAATTTGCAATTTAAAGGCATGAACATCAAATATACAATGTCTAGTTGTTATTAAATTTTTATCGCGCAGTTTATTTTTACTTTAATACAAATAGATACAGTTTAAGGTTTGTTTAGAAGTACTGAAACTAAGAAAATAACTGCTTGATTAGTCTGTAAATATACGAAATGGAATCATTTTGAATTCCGTGTTAAGTTACTGAAGATTTAGTGTCCAGGTATTTAAGAATTCTTGTCAATTTGTATCTTGTCAATGTATATGTGTAAAATAGTTTCTTGGGAAGGTACTGAAGAGTTGTTGCCCTTGATTTCATTGACAACAGATTGATTATTTATTGCTCTTGATTGTATTGACCATGTATTGAAGAGTTTTTGTCCCTGAATGTTTTGACAATACAATGAGGAGCTATTGCCCTTTAATTTCTAATGATATTGCCGAGTTATTTCCCCTAGATTTGTTGTCAATCAGTGCAGTTGGGAAATAATGTGTTAACCATCGGTTGTACTAACAGGGGTTGCTGCATGATCTCTTAATTATAAAGAATTGGATAAACATAGCATAAAGATGCAAAATAAAATACGATTTTTGTAAGGGTTATTACTTTTTCAAGCAACTAATTGTGTGCGAAAACGAAAGCCACTATTAAGTTCGACAGTATTTTATATTACCAGGTGCAGAATGTTAATGTTTTTAAGATGATAATCTTCGGTTTCTAATGTCATAGCATCTCTTCCAAGACCGTAAATCAGTAACACTTATCTGGGTTGCAAGCGGTGCATAAGCATCCATGTGATTTGCAACTTAATTCACACATTCCTGTACTCGTTAGCATTGCCATAACCATTGTGTTTGCATCATTAGTTCTGGTACCCATTCCAAAACGTCTTACTTTGCAACCACTTGGGTCTTATTTACCATATTGTGTCCCTTAATTGTCAGCCCTGAGTATGTTTTAAGTGATTTGGATTGCACGTAACGGTCAAGATACTCTTTCAATGATTTTGAAACGATCATTTGTATCTGATAGCAAGTATTCTTCTTCCAATATTTGCCGAAAATCAAACAAGCAGGTTTGCGTTATTCTTAAAAACTAATCCCTTCAAAATCGGACTAATATAGATTAACGGTCGTTACTACATCAACAATATTTCGTTAAAAAAAGTACATTTGTAATGTAAATGTAATTAATCCATTATTGCAATATAAAATAATCTTGTTTTATTATTGTTTAGTATGTATAACAATTAGACATGCAATGATGCTTTCTGCAAATGATCTAAAGGGCTACACATCCTCTCCCCTCGCACATCAATCACAGTTAACAGTAGGGCAATCTGGTTTTTTTTTACAAAGGCGAGATGGTGAACCGTCCATTGTACCTTGTGCTTTCCCTTATAATGATTAAAATTTTGAAATTTAAGTTTTATTGTTTTTGTTGTGAATGTATGAAATATACAACTATTGTGTTCAAGCATTTTCAAACGGATTCGCCTAGTTGCGAAGCCTTGATGTAAACAATAATTAGCACTAAACACGTACATTTTCATGAATTAAGAACATGAAAAGCATATACGCATGTTCACTTTCAATGGTTCTATTTTCAATTAATTAATTGCCATTAAATTGCAATGATATAATTGTTCTCGTGCAATTACAGTTATTGTACAGCAGACATTGTTGGAGGTTTATAGAAATACTTATGAGCCGAATATCTGTAAGTACTCTAATTGGTAAAATAATGTTCAAATAACTGTAATAATTAAGACTCTGCTCTGCTATCAAAATTGCAATATCGCGGTGATTTTGTGAATATTTGTATCCAGAATGTTTTGGATTACTTCATTTGGAACATCAACCACTGTTTTTTGGTTGCCTAGAATCAAACATGTATCTGTGTGCATGTACGCAACTATTTTGCTGTTTAGATCTTCAAAGCAATTAATACTGCTAGAGTTTTTATCAAATTAAATCAGTTTGATTATGCATGATTTTCAACAGACTCGACCAGTACAGTTTTGTTTAAAAACATCCTTTTATCTTACTTAACCAGTATTATTAAAAAAATGAAACATCTTTCTTTTTTAAGATGCTAGAATATGCAGAGTGTCTAATTATTTTTCTGAATTTACTAGAAAAACGGTTAAATGGTTTGCAAACTTGTGCATTAATAATCTTTCTTAAAAGGCATCGGACACAGTTGCTACTAAGGCAAAGGCAAAACTTCATTTATATATGACCTGTGTTCTATAACAAAGTCCGGAATATTAGTATACGCTACTTCAGACACAAGCCAATGTTTGTTCCTGCATTATTTTTACCAAACGTAAGAACTTATATCTTCAAAATAGGTTTGTCTGTAGGTTATTCTTGAGAATCCTCAACAAAATACATTTGAGTATAGTATATAGTACAGAGCTCCAGCTAGGCCTAAAGGAAGGGCGCCCCGCCCTGCCCTTCCAAATCTCCCCCCCCCCCCTTCCGAGGCTCCGCCCTGTCCTTTTATTTATATTTATGTAGTTTTTTATGGAAATATTATTGTTTTTAAGACAAATTATTATTTTTAAATCTCGTTTTACATTGATATTAATGTATTACTCATTGTAGACATTTTATTAACATGGTTTAATAATCATGTAAATATTAAATTCTAACAATTATTACATTGTATAGGAGTCACTTTTTCGGTCGGTTGGTCTGTTAATCGGTCTGTCCTGAAAATTTCATCCGATTTTCACTAAACTTGGTCAGAAATTGTATTTAGATGATGTCTAGGTCAAGTTTGAATATGGGTCATGCCGGGTGAAAAACTAGGTCACGGGGTAACTAAGTGCGTTTTAAACCAAAAGTTTGTACGGACCATAACTATGCCATTTAACGTTGGGTTTTAAAATGAGTTGGTACATTTGTTTTACCATCTAGGGACGGTTTGTCATGCAAAAGAAGTACGTCGATATCTCCAAGGTCAAGGTCACACTTGGAGTTCAAAGGTAAGAATACACATAAATGAGCTTGTCCGGGCAATAACTTTGTCATATATTATAAGATTTTAAAATCATTTGGAACATGTGTTCACCATCATTGGACGGTGTGTCATGCGAATAAAATACATGCGTCGATATGTCCAAGCTCAATGTCACTCTTTGAGTTCAAAGGTCAACAATGGTCAAAATGAACTTGACCGGGCCATAATTATGTCGTTCATTGTGAGATTTTAAAATCATTTGGTACATTTGTTCACCATCATTGGACGGTATGTCATGCGACACGAATTTAATCGATATCTCCAATGTCAAGGTAACACTTTGAGTTTAAAAGTAAAAAATGGCCATAAATGAGGTTGTCTGGCTCATGACTATGTCATTCATTGTGAGGTATTGAAATGACTCTGTACATTAATTTGGTTCACAGTCATTGGACGGCGTGTCATGCAACAGATTTTATGAGTCAAAGGTCCAACTGGTCAAAAATGATAATGGCATAATAATTCTCAATAAAGAGCTGCGCCATGAGCGCATGATACGCCCGTCGTTCGCCAATGAAGTAGTAAGGTAATAAATAACCCTTTGAATCATTTTTTTACTTCAGTTTATTTGTATTTGAATACATGGTTTATTTTATAAAGTACATGAGCATGGAGCGCCGTCTCCTTGACATTCAACAAAGTCCCATAACTGTGGAACAACAATTCAGAATTCCGTCAAAAACGAAAGGGGATCAGGGTTTATCAATATTAAGATTGTGTTGAAATTTGAAAAAAATCCATCGAAGGATATTTGAGCTACGGTAGGACATTCAATGAAATAACGAAATTTTGACGAACAAAGTCCCATAACTCTGGAACGACAATTCAGAATTCCGTCAAAAACGAAAGGGGATCAGAGGGTTTATCAATATTAAGATTGTGTTGAAATTTGAAAAAAATCCATCGAAGGATATTTGAGCTACAGTAGGACATTCAATGAAATCACGAAATTTTGACGAACAAAGTCCCATAACTCTGGAACGACAATTCAGAATTCCGTCAAAAACGAAAGGGGATCAGGGTTTATCAATATTAAGATTGTGTTGAAATTTGAAAAAAATCCATCGAAGGATATTTGAGCTACAGTAGGACATTCAATGAAATCACGAAATTTTGACGAACAAAGTCCCATAACTCTGGAACGACAATTCAGAATTCCGTCAAAAACGAAAGGGGATCAGGGTTTATCAATATTAAGATTGTGTTGAAATTTGAAAAAAATCCATCGAAGGATATTTGAGCTACAGTAGGACATTCAATGAAATCACGAAATTTTGACGAACAAAGTCCCATAACTCTGGAACGACAATTCAGAATTCCGTCAAAAACGAAAGGGGATCAGGGTTTATCAATATTAAGATTGTGTTAAAATTTGAAGAAAATATGTCAAAGGATATTTGACGTAGCGTACGACATTAACAGACGGACGGACGGACGGACAGACGGACGCGGGGTATACCATAATACGTCCCGTCATAGACGGGCGTATAAAAATCGCCAAAAATTAGTTTCTCTTGTTTTGTGAAGACAGCATGCAAAATATTATGTGTCCATGCAACATATGAGGGTATACGTCACGGCCTGTGAGAAAGCTCTAGTAAATAATATAAATATTAACATGCATCATGCCGGATACGACCCCACGCTCGAAAGTGCCCTTTTGACACAAAATACTGCGCGTTCCGAAGTGCCCTTTTGACAAAATAGCCCCCCCCCCCTTGCCGTTTTCAATCCTGCTGGAGCACTGAATATAGTTTAGTGTAGTTAACTAAATTAATGGAAGATCAGTTACGAAAAATGTTCAGAAAATCCATTATATTTGATTTGACGTTTTACTCAATGTATTCAGAAACGTATGTCAACTGCCACCAAATATAAGCAAGTAAAATGTGTGTCAGAAAAATAGTCATTATTGGCTGGCAATGAATGGATGAAGAAGCAATATAATGGACTAAGTAACTTGGCTTAACTAAGCCAAGATCTAGAAAATCTGGGCCTAATGCATGCTCTTAAAGTTGTTTTCCCAGATAAGCCTGTGTGGTTCAAAACTTTCTTTCTAAACTGGATTTGTGTTACGAAAATACTTTCTTTAAACGAACATTCCATAAATAACGAACAAGTGCAATCCCTGATTAGCCTGTGCACGGGCTAAGACTATATGGGACGAGACTTTTCACACTCATGCATGGAGCCCAGTTTTCAAAGAAGGAGGCTCGTAATGAGTCCTGTGTTTGCTCTGCAAGTGAAAGTATCAACAGTGACTCCTCATCGGGCTACATGGTTGGCGAGACGGATTGACCATATCGTACCAGTTCTCAGGGATCCCCGGTAGCGAGGTACACGACTTTGTTGTAATTCATTGCATGTCAGTGTGCTCTGATATTATATAAGCCACGCTGTAGAAAAAGGGGGCTCGATTCATCTGCATAAAATGTCAAACCTGATAAGTTTGTGCATTCTGCTTTTACAGCCCTTAGGTTGGGCAGTTTAAGCCGTTTTTCATAGCATCCATTCTAAAGCCTGTTTTAATGTGACAGGTACCACTTTTTCCAGTAGGACTCAGTGTCTCAGTCTGGCGGCCTCAACTAGTTCGGTGCTGGTTAAATCAACGACTGGACAGTGGAGAATGTGAAACACTGGCTGAAAGGCATCGAGGCGGAACGCTTCACTGAGATGTTCACTGAGAGGGGAATTAACGGGGCCCAACTCGCACCCTCGAACGCAAACAAGTAAAATGTTAGTTATTACATATGTTTGTGTGCAAGTCTGTGTGGGTGATTTTTGAGGCAATGGACAAAGGGACACATGCTGTTTGTTTTGCCTGCAATATTTCACCAAACCTTTGTGAGAGAACTATAAAATTAAAGTTCATTTTTCGAGTGAACATGTTTTAAAATCTGCTGTTGTGTTGGATAGTTTAGTTCTGGAAAAGAATGCTGTCAAAAACATACCATAAAAAACTATGTGCAAAACATTATACATGCTTTATTTTATTATGTATTTTAGTGTTTTCTGTGTATATATCCCCAATTGAATCCCTTTACCTGACAATTGGTAGCATATTTCTGTTTTTAACATCACAAGTTTAGCTACACTAAAAATAACAGTGTTTGTTAAAAAGGCTTTGGGGGTCTCGAGTGCTTAAGACTGAGATTACCTCAAAAAGAGGCTAAAAGAACTGAGAACGTTCCTTGAAAAGGAGAAAAAGCAGCAAGAAAAAGAAGGAAGCAAATAGAAAAAGAGGCACAAGCAAGAGAAAAGAAGCAAAGGGAGAAACAATCAAAGAAAAAGTAGGAAGTAAGCAAACGGAAAATAAAACAAAATAGAGTCTTTTAACATAGTTTGTTTTAAAGCAACAGAGGACCAAGAAATTAAAGTGCATATGAAATAGTGTTCTTAAAGCAATTTTGCCCATTCTTTGTGATACATTTTGCAATTACGCATAGGTCAAGATTTCTAAACGGATTACTGTTTATGACGTGGCCTTACGTGCATGGCATTATCATTATTATACTTCAATAATGAAATAAAATATGGCTGATTTTATTCAGGACCTATGCATTTATCCCAACATTCATTTAAGGCTTCTGAGTGTCATTCTTAATTTTCGAAATATAAGATGGCTTTTCAAATGCCTAACTTATGTATACAGAGGTTGTCATGCAATTTTATTATGAAATAATTATTTGTGTACTACCTAATTTGTACCAATATTGTTTTTGTACGAACATGTCATGGTTTGTATGTTACAGTGCTATCGTTTTTGAAGCCCATTTATCTTGAATAAATATTTTATTCTAGAACAATTATTAGCCATTATTACGTATTCTAAAATGTTATTTCTAAGAATTGTGGTTAAAATACATATAGCATCATTATCGGATATGTTTTGTAATGGTGTACAAAAATGTATAAATATATGTGATTTTCAAAGAAGAGAATCTAAGAAATTCATTTGTACATTTTTGACAATATAATTGATGTAATTTTGTGAACATTTATTTAGTTGAAATATAATGATTCATCGCTTTAGTATTCATTAATGATAGTATTGCAATTCATGGCCATTGTTGATAAGTTATTAAGTATAGATTTGATCAATAATGAAAAGACAGAAATATTTTTAACTTTATTTTAAAAAGTAATATCAATGATTCCTCTTTACATTGCTTGCAGTAACAAATATGTTGATAAACGCTTTGACATTTTAAAAAAGTTATTCTTTTTAAATGATCAATCACAGTCAACTGAAGTTGTTCTGTTAAAAAACAATAAATCTAAATTGAAATTGTTCTGTTTAAACAATGAATTCAAGTCAATTAAGTTATTCTGTTTGCAAAATCAATTACAGAAAAATTAAGTTATTCTGTTTACAAAATCAATTACATACAATTTATTTATTCTGTTTACAAAATCAATAACACTAAATGAACTAATTCTGTTTACAAAATGAATTGAAGTCAAATGTAGCAATTCTATTTACAAAATCAATTACAATCAAATGAAGCTATTCTGTTTACAAAATCAATTACAATAAAATGAAGCTATTCTGTTTACAAAATAAATTATAGTAAATTGAATGACATCTCTTATAAGACTTATTGAGATGTCAAATTTGCACTGGAATTATCCATTTGTTTCCAAAATAGATGAAAACTAAATCTTTCTGATGCAATATGACCAATCTTATGATTTCCAATAATACCAAAATATTGCTGGAAAATATTGGAAACAAATCCTGTTATCAGAAGCATGGCTGAAAAACCTAATTGAAAAGCTACAGAACAATTTACAGTGGTGGTGCGTTATAACTGTTTTCTATTGTGCTTAATACAGGCATTCACAATTGTTAAAAAACTCATTTTCGATGAAATGTTTGTCTAGATAGGTCTGGCATATACCGTTTAGTTACTAGTTGTTTGTATATGTGGGTACACGTATGCCCCTAGTATGCTTTGCTCAATACTGCATTACAATTCTTAAGGAAGTTTCACTTCAACAGTAATATTAGTGCATGTTAACCAATGAGGGTTACACATTGAAGTTGTGTGCGTAAGTCGCATACTTTGTCCACGATCTGTGTTGTTCAGATGTTGAGATTATTGATGATCGTCCAACAGTTATTGCCCTGATTAAGGAAGCAGTGTTCAAAATTTGCACCCAGCAGGGTTAGTTTCATTCTTTCTCATAAGAAGGTGGGTAATTTTCATCTTATTATGAATTCGATAAGAGACTGTGTTTATATGGTTCGGTCCATTTTATGTTCGACGGTATCCGGCTAGCCGGTTTGTTTACTGGTGTAAGATGATGCATTTAATAGATCATTGAATGTTGGTCAAATTTTAAGAACATAGTAGCACAGTGAAAGCAGAAGATGTTTTGTCCTCAGCTTTATTTTGCAATTCTTGTTCATTACATATTGATTGAGTTAGTAAGTAAATATAAAATCCATAAATCAGATTTTAAAACAAGTAAGTTGTTCTTGAACAGACTCGGGTTAATTTCTTTGTGAACATTTTAGTTTCTAATGTGGTATGAACATTATACTTCATAGGAAATTGTAGGGCTGCAACGGGTACCCGAAATATCCGATGATATTGGATCCAACTTCAGATTCGCAGGTACGGATCCGCAACTGGAAATTTCGGTTCCGGATATTTATTTTCATAGTTATATGTAACCTAGTGCTGTTTGCACAAGTATTGTTTTTTATACAGACTGGTTCTGTTTAAAAGATAAAAGATACGTTTAATGGTCGATATTTTTTAACAGGTGACAGTCAAATAGCAGATCATTCGATATCCTTCGGCTTTAATTGTATAAGAGAGTCGTTGGACATTACGTAATGAGCGCCAAGAGCAAAACTAATTCTGATAATCATGGAGGATTTACACATTGCAAATGCAATTCCTAATGGCAATAAGTAAGTTTTCAATCCTTATTGTCTTTCTGAGTTGTATTAAAAACAGCGGTAGTGGATCCAGTGTGGCTGTAATGTTATTCAGGTAAATTGTGCATAATTTCGCAACCTGTCAAATTGTGTTCCTGCAGAATGTATTTTCTTTAGGCCTTTTTCGTCATATACTAAGTTTAAATGCTACCACGTGATGCAAGGAACCTCAGTGCCCAGTAAGAGAATCTTCTACACAGCAGGAGACCTCATCAGTGCTCATTGGGCTTGCCTGGACCGGGATAATGTTGATATCTTAATTTTGTGAAAACAAACATCAAACTGTATGAACAGTGAACAGTGTAGGTTAACGAGCAAACTATTAAGTGAATAGGTGTTAAGGTTTTGTTTTATTTTGACATTGCTACAATGTTAAACAAGAAATTTGTTATGTTTTTTGTTAATAAATGTTTAATATTGTTTTAGTCAAATAATACTTCTAAACTTTGATTTCTTTAATTTTTACAGAAAATTCTAATTTTCTCTTATCTGAGGGATCCGGATCCGAAAAACTGCAAGAAACCATATTTGGATTCGGATTCCGATCAGAACAATTTTTTTGGATTCGTTGCAGCCCTAGAAAATTGTACTCAATGAAATATCTTTCAGTTATTTATGTACAAAATGTGACACAATAGTTAAACTCTCATATAAGATTCCATCATTGTGTAGCAATAAAATCTAACGACAGTACATGATTCTCAGTTATGTAAAGAATTGTAAAGTTTTCTTCATTTAAATTAAATAAATTGGCTTCTATTTTGGATATGTTGCTTATTGTTTACATGTTAAAATGCATACATACTGTAATAAACAAAATATAATTACTATTCGTGCATATTTTTGTGTTTTGTGATGCTAATGTATTCATCAATGTTATCAACGTGTATTGGAATTAAATTTACACTACACAAGCTCTGGACAATATTTAGTGATCAAATTATATGACTTATTCATATCATTACTTAATAATGCAGAGGTTTCTACAACTGTAGTTACATTTGAAGTGTTGTATTGTTTTATTAAATAAAACATGTTTAGTGGAAAATGTATGCAGATCATATCTTTATTTGGTGACAAACAGAATAGGTTATTAGAAAGTGATGAAAAAAAATCGATGTACCACATTATTTATATCTTTGTTTTATTTTGAAATTGTAGCAAATAACTGGTACATTTATAGTGACCAATCATGTCAATGAATTTGAATCCTTTAGCATGTTTAGTAATGCAACATATTTCGTCATTCAGTTAAAATACCTTGTTCAAATCAATTTGCTTGTAATAAACCCTGCCGTTTTATTCAAAACGTTGACAATTTTAAGTTTGATAACATCTTCAGTTGTACTCTGAATATGTTTTGTACTTGATATTATATATATTTCAAATGTTACTAGGTAACATATATATTTGGAAATGGTGGAATACCATGTCACTAAGCCGTTGTTTCAAGTGTCAGAAGTAAGGTTTACGTCTGAAATTGTCGTGGTTTGATACTTCTGACAGCTAATACCGATAAACATAAAAATACGATTATGATTGATATATGAGAATGTTGGTTTGCCATACAAGTTGATTTTGTCTCAGAATGTAACATCGTTATAGAATGAATATATGTATAAACTGTAAATGATTTAAATTATATTAGATATGATATATAGTTTTCCAGATATAATAACTAAATTATATAGTATTCAATATAACATATATTAACTAATTATACAAGCATTCAACATGAAAGGCAGTGTGTCAATAAAAAAAACACTAGATTTAAAATCCCAATTCAGTTAAATGTGCAAATTTTTCATATTGGGGTTGTTAAATTATCATTTAGGATGCATCAAATATTTAGCATATTCATCTTCAAGCTTTTAACCATTTCAGAAAACTCTAATTATACCACTGATAATTGTTCTTTGATAGACAGAAATTGTGTGTACTTTCGTCATCATGAATCGCACATAATACTGGATGTAGAAATCGTTTGTGATAATAAATACTTTCACATTATTGGGTTTGCTGTTCAATCACAACCAAAGTCTTAAATGAGCCTTGTTCTGGGAAAACGGGGCTTAACAAATGTGAATGTAATCCCATATTATTCTCCGCACAGGCTGATCAGGAACGACACTTTCCGCTGTTATTGTATATGTTGTAAAAAGGAAGTCTCTTGTTTGCGAAAATCCAGTTTAGGCGGAACAGTCGTCCCAGATTGAAAGACGGAAAGTGTCGTCCATGATTAGCCTGTATGGACTGCAAATTCATTAAGCCCAGTTTTCCCAGATCTAATGCCGGTATATTGTGAACGATGTATGAGGCGAAACATAAAGCAATATTATTAGAAAAAACTGTTATAAGGCTATACTGAAATGACTATGGAAGTCTGAATGTCTGTCTTTATGTCAGTCTTCTCGTCGCAACTCAAACATAATAAGTTCTAGTGTTATTAATTGTGTGATGATTTTCAGACAAAGCAATACATCCATTGAGAAACTTGAATAACAAATTCAAATTTATTTAGTTGGTTTATTATCACTTACTTCACAAACATCAAGAAGCATACAGTGTTTGTTATATCTTTGTATGTTTGTACTTTTCTATGTTATAACCAATGCTACAAATGGTTCAAATAGACACTATAAATGTCATTTGCCTCCTTAAAAAACGTATTTTAGTCGACATTATGACATATGTATAATAAGTATAAAAACTGTCACAATCAAAATTCATTTCTTTACTTTTATCTACACAAAAAGATCATTAAATATAAAAGTTTGAGCCGGATTCAGTCAGTAGTTAAATGCAAATTGAGAACACAAGATTAACCTCTACCTTTGATGATAATTTTGACGTATTATAAATCTAAGAAATGATTACTCCAGTAAGTGCAAAGTACACATATGCGTTTGGCTAAAGGGCGATTAATGTTCGACTCATTGGTTAGAATACATTATGCTTCCATGCAAATGAGCATAAAAAACAACAGATTGATTAGATTTAATACTATAAGTATGCATCAACTGAGCCCCAGCTTTGAACAAGGAGCTTGCTATCATAGAAGTCTACTGTAAACCTGTTCGACTAAAGGGCACGTTACTCCTATCCTTAAATAGCTTGTAATTATAAAATTGGAGCGGTTTGCCACAATGGCAAGTTATTAAAATAATATTTAAATTTATATAACAAAACTAACACAAATGTAAAATTTAAAGATGTTGAACATGAAGAAACGTTAAAAGGTGGAAACGGACAGTTATTCTTGCTCTGTATTTCGATACCGTCAATGTTAAAATATGTAATTATAAATGTAGTTAAGTGTGTTTTGTTAAATATGTGGTTTGACATTATTTGAAACAAACCAAGTATAAATAATGCCTGCATACATTTATTTAAGAAACTGCATTTAAATGAATATAGTGTGTATAACTAAGGATAGTCAAGACTGCTTTTGATACATGCAATTGTATATAGCAATTACAAGCATCACATCAATACATAGCATGTCTCTATGATAAACATATGCCCACAATGCTGTATAAGAAGTAAAATCAATTATTTTAAAAATGATAAAATACATAGTTTTAATACATGCGATTGTATATAACAATTGCATACATCAGATCGATACAAAGCATGTCTCTATAATACACATATTTCTTAAAAATGCAGCTGCCGTACACAATGGTGTACACAAATATATAGACTTCACGTTTCAGACATACTGTTATTAAAATACGTTTAGGGAACGTCAGACACTTAAAACAAAACCGGTTCAACCACTTTCTCTATATGTTTAGACGCTTGTAATGATGCATTAACAAAGATTTTAAATAACCCTTTAATAATGTTATATTAATCCAAAGGCATATTTCATTGTTGCACTACTTGTTTCATTTTACATTCAACTTAAAGACAATCCGAGCACTTGAAAGTATACTACCATCATTTATATTTGGCAATATTTTGATTGTTTTGGACTTATTTCTTTTTTAAATTAATAAAAACGAGGACATGTGCAGAAGGACGGTTTCATGTATATTAGCGGAAAATGTGGTGTTGTTTAATTAAGTCTAACAATGAACATTTCAATGCAAAAAATAAACATAAGCATAACAAAAAAGACAACAACTAACATCAATTATACCAAATGTTTACTTATAATATAACGTAATATTCAAACTAAACGCGTAGAACAAATGTATGCTTGAAATATACGAGGGTTAAATATAAACTTCCTTTAGAATTCATTAAACGTGTTAAACGTTTAATAACAATAAAAAACAATTAATAACCCAAATAAAAAAACAATACATAACCCAAACAACAAACTAAACCTATCTAAGAAGGAGAAATCATGCACTGTCAAATGCATGTTAACTTGTGTAAAAACACTTTTCTCGAGCTTCGCGTCTAGGTCAAGAATAGTACTTAGACAATGTTAGCAACGCACTCACATTCATACAATATACGCTTTGGTTTAAAAACAGTTTGTTATAGTGTAAGCAAACGGAAATAGGTGAAATTAGTTATTTGTCACATTTTTTTCGTAACAAAAATGCGCGAAATTCTGTTGCATTGTTTTCAATATTTTAAAATAATTACATGCATGTACATGTCTAATAACGTCTACCAAACGTTCCTATAAATAAGAAAAAATATATGCATATTAATTAAATCACAGTTGCGAAGAATGAGTTTGTTTTCATAAAATGCATCTAGTCTACTGACCGTGGGTTAATCGACAACAAACTCTGAAAGAAAATGTATTTCGTTTCAAAACAAGATTATATAGATGTCAATACTAAAAACGCTTATGCAGGGGAACTAATTTTGTCCTGTATTTTGCCAATCTTTCCATGACGTTCAGTCCCCCGCGCGTATCAATGAAGTCATCTTTAAATTAAATGTTTATAAGACTTAATTACGTGTCCAATAAAAATCTCTCTTAAAATGGACATGAACCTTAAAATATTTGTATTGAACACGATGCATCATTTAACTCATAACGCGTTACCTATATATTTACTATCAGTACTACTACTTACAAAAAATTAAAGTTGGCACTATTCGGAGTAAGTGCAAGTTTACAGTTTTCAGAACCGTTTCTACACACTTTAATTGACCCATAGTGGCATTAATCCGAGTAAGTTCTATTTTACAATATTCAGAAACGTGTTCACAAACTGACTTGATCCTTTTGTTCGCATTAATCGACCTACAACAGTAACGTTATAATTAACAAGAGCACCGCATAACGGGTGTCACGCTCGGCTGCGGGTGCAGGTTTGAATAAATGAAAGCTTGGCAGAATTTATTTTTAGAGGTTACAGTGACCTTGACCTTTGACCTTGTGATCCATACATGGGTGTGGCATGTAGAACTCATCAAGGTGCAGCTACATATTAAGTTTCAAAATTGTAGGTTGAAGCACTTTGATTTTAGAGCCAATGTTTAAAACCTTAACAAAATGTTAAGGTTTTAGCACGACGCGGACGGCGGACGTCTGACGGCGGACGGCGGTTGTCGGACGGCGGACGACGAGCTGGATATGGCAATACCTCGGGTTTGCTCCGAAAACAGCCGCGCTAAAAATGTTAAGGATATGATTCATACAGGTAATGCATATGTATGTACAACATTATTTAAGTTTGAAGGAATTTACATTATATGAGCCTGCTATTAATCATACTTACAAGGTTTACCATGATCATTCGAAATGACGACGTTCGTGTAATTAACATCAATGCATGATGTGCATGGTAACATTTGAACCATAACCATACCGGCTACACGAAAACGAATACAAGTTTTCCTTCACAGATGTCATAATGTTAAATACAAACATACATGTGATAACACACTAATAACATATTTTCGCGATACAAACTTCATTTGAATAAGGTTTTTACATCCTATATACATTTATACACCCTCTATATACATGTATAAACCCTCTTTACAATTTATTTGTATTGTTATTTTAAATGAACAGCAACGTGGAAAATACTACTAAATACACCTTTGCATTTACAGATATGAATCATATTGGAAATTCAAACAACACATTTGTTAGAAACTATTTAAAATTGCAAACAAGATACAATGGAATGCATGTAAAACAATCCTTTAATTGCGACGTCAAAATAAAACCTCTTATTTACATTTATTTACATGGCTAAAAGTTAAAGTCGTTTACACATTTGTACCAAAGTTTGCGTGCAGTGCTGCAAGGTAACATTATAAAACATAGTATTTGAAGACAACACTATAAGCGTCAACCAAATCCCAGGAAACCAAATAACATAACAGCCAATTTTAACTACATTGTCACTGAACCCAGTCGTCGGAAACACGACCAAAACTATATGGGCATGGATTATCTGTTCCATAAAACGTTAAACAGCATGTCATCGCTGGGGATACCGTGTAACCAAACAAGCTAGAGCCTAATGGGAATTGTAGTAAACCGTGCGGTGGGCGTTATCCTTGGTACAGTATCAAATCCCCAAACACGGTCCCGGAACACTTCTTATGGAATACACTTATGAAACCTGTGTGGAGCACCTTTTCAAAATAAAACAAAAAATAAAACCAACAAGGTGACTATCTTTTTAAGTTTGCGCATTAACACATATTTAATTAGTATGCATGATTTATTTTATACGATGATCACGAGTGAACGAAAACTGTAATTCAACCAAAACTAAAACATGTATGCTTTACTTATTTACTTCATTTTTTGTCTATACCACATTTTAATAAAACACTTATATACTTTAATGCGATTCAAAATGGTATATTTGAACATTTTAAGGGAACTTTACCATACTGTCATCACTTCACAGACGAAGTTTTTCTCCGGCTTCGTTGACAGTCCGTTTTACTTATAATCTAACTGCAGAGTTGTCGCTCCTGTAAGTTGCATAAAAAATACATTGGGCTCAATGACAGACATTTGTGCACAAAGGGAAATGCACAGAAAGCAAATTCATGTTTATTCGACCTTTAACATAAAAATAAATAACACATTTTGAAACTGCGTCATTTATGTCCACATAAAGATTAACCCCACTATAATTTGTGTAGATCTTACTAATAATGTTTACGCCCATTAACGCAAATTGGATTAGTTGACAAATTTAAATAACCTCGATGTGATTGAAAAAGAAAATTTCCTCGAATGTGATGATAATGGGATTATTATTAACATGATTATTTCATATGTAATGACATACCATTAAGTTAACACCGGAATGTAGGCAAGTAAAAACGAGTTTTTAAGCATTTTCCCGCAATGGTCCACGAGGTTCGCATTTAATTATTTTCAGTTAAAATACAAAGTTAATCAGACTGTTTATACCAATTATAATAAATATAAAACAGCATATACTAATTTATTGTTTTGCATCACTGTTTAAGCAATATAAACAGTGAATACTTAATAAGAAATGAATGTGGTTTCCTAGTAACAAAACATAATACATAAATATTTCGTTTTATTCCTGGTTCTTAATGAATATGTGTAACAACACTCTTTGGGAAAATCGCACACATCTGATTGTTATTAACAGACAATACTTAACAAGTCAGCAAATTATCTCTGCAGAAAGTTATTTTGAAAATGGCAAACATACCGTTCAGCAATCGAGCGCCGGTGATTTGGCAACCTCAGAATTATGACTGAGGTTTTTGCTACTGACTTGGCAACCCGAAATGATAACCATGGTATGCGCTGCTATCTTGGTAAACCGCGATAACGACCTTTTTTGTGCCGCTAATTTGGAGAACCGCGGACCCGTGATGTCGTTTCTGGATTGCCCAGCTGACTTGTTATCTGGCGATGACGAATTTTGGTTTTGGAATTGGTAAACCATGTTGAACATTGTTTGTGGTATTAACTTTTTAATATTTGATGCACAGTTTGGTTTGTATCCCGGGATGACGACGATTGTTTGCTCTGCTGACTTGGAATCCCGCGATGACGACGCTTGTTTGCTCTGCTGACTTGGAGACCCGCGATGACGACGCTTGTTTGCTCTGCTGACTTGGAATCCCGCGATGACGGCGATGGTTTGCCCTTCTGACTTTAAATCCTGCGATGACGACAATTGTTTGCGCCTCTGACTTGAAATCCCGCGATGACGACGATTGTTTGTGCCTCTGACTTGGAATCCCGCGATGGCGACGATTGTTTGCGTTTCTGACTTGTAATTCCGCGATGACGACGATTGTTTGCGCCTCTGACTTGAAATCCCGCGATGACGACGATTGTTTGCTCTACTGACTTGGTATCCCGCGATGACGACGATGTTTTGAGCTTCTGACTTGGAATCCCGCGATGACGACTATTGTTTGCGCTGCTAACTTGGTATCTCGCGATTACGACGATTTTTTTAGCGTCTGACTTGCTATCCTGCGATGACGACGATTGTTTTGCCCTGCTGACTTGCTATCCCGCGATGACGATGATTATTTGCGTTTCTGACTTGGGATCCCGCGATAACGACGATTGTTTGCGCTGCTTACTTGCTATCCTGCGAGGACGACGATATCGACCATTGCTTGCACTGCCGACTTGGTAACCCGGCTATTAATTGCTAAACATTCTAAGGGCTGCTAACTTGCGGACCGGTGACGCCAATGGTCTTCGCTCCTACTCTTCTTACTATACCCGTGATGGTCACCATGGTTTGACGCACGATGCACATACGCGTCATTTAAGACAATCATTCGTTATTATCAAGGGCATCTTATTGTTTGATACCGGTAATGAACTTTGCTAACATTGTTTAATATACTAAGTAGCTAATGGAAAACAATTATTTTTTGTATAGCTACATGTCAGTTAAATGAATAATTTTCTAATTGGCTCACTGGTTGTTTCTAAATGTGCATATATATATATATATATATATATATATATATATATATATATATATATATATATATATATATATATATATATATATATATATATATATATATATTAAAAATGCAGTAGTTTAAGAATCACCTTCAGAGTTATCTGGGCACAAAATGTTCAGTCGAATTTTACAATAGTGAATCCATGGTTTCGAATCAACGTATTCTCCCTCCCGTCGGAGTAAATGTTTATCGGCGTCGTCATCGTTATCATCAGCAGTAGCGGAAAGTGTAAGAGCAGCAGCGCCACGAACCTCACCCTGTTTGTTTATCACTTCAAACTGTTGACAATTTAATGATTTCGATTCACAATATTCTTGCTTGATCCTCGTATATTCGTCTTCACACTCTTCAACACGGAACACAAGTTTACACTGTACAATATGTTCTGTAGTAGACAAATTCTGTACAAAATGTATTAGTGATGACGGAAAAAATGTTTTATAAATTATAAATACATACTTAATACATTTTGGAAGTTTCATGTCCATATCATACTTTTTCAAACAAATCCTTAACTGCTGCAAGTAGGTTAAAGGAAGTGTTTGTGACAGCATGTCAGCGTGTTCTATTTGCGTCATGTTCAGATTGGTGATATGCGTGTTGGTAAGCGTTTCATACAACCCAGGACAATCCTTCCTTACCTCCAACTTAACGTTAAACAAATCTGCACCTCGCATGGGCGGCTCGGAGTGTTTTTCACTTGACTCTCGCCTCCGTAAAACGCCGTATTGAGCTAAGTACACGCGCACTGAATGACGTAACGTTGAAAGTTGTATCAACAAACTGTACAGCCAATCTGATGAACAGGATCCTTCTTCTAAAATCAGCAATTGAAGAGTCGGTGGTAATTTGTGATTAAAACCAGACAAGTAAGTCCCCTGTAAACGAATTTCTTTAAACGCGGGTAACGTGTTTTGCGTAACAAATGTAAGTGAAGCATCGTCAAAAGCCGTAAGCTGCACGCTTCTTATACTCATATCTCGCAACATTTCAAACCGCTCCGTATGGAAATTTAATATGCGTAGTTCAATGTTCGACATGTCACATAACAACATTTCTGACTGTAAATCAGACACATTTAAATAAGAACAAACATTAAGGTGAGCTCTAACATTATTGGAATATTCACATTGAATTACGTTTGCTTCTGAACTAGACGAACAGGTTTCATTACTCGATACCAACAAGGCTTTCACGTCTAATCGCACATGATGTTTTACTTTAGACAATCTGATTAAGACGCTGTATAACCATTCACATGAAAATGTGCCCTTTTTCAAGTACAGCAATTCTATGGATTGAGGAAAGTCATGATCAAATCTTGTCAAATAAGCCCCCTCTATATTAATCTGTTTCACCATGTTCAACTGTGTTCGCGTAACGGTTTCTAATGAAGAAGTATCAGTAGCGATAACCCTTAGACTTCCAATACTTGTATCACGTAATAGCTCAAACAGTTCCAAATTGCCACTTTTCACTAATATCTCAATATTTGACAAGTCATGTGACCGTATTTTAGATTGCGTGTCCGATTCAAGTGTGTGTGATTCGTATCCAAGGGTTTCTTCACCGGACTGCAAAACAACATCATACAGATCGCACGTTGCAGGATGATCTAAGAAAGAGAGCTTGACCAACAAGCTGCACAGCCACCCAGATGAACATTCGACTTTCTGCAGATTAATATACTGTAATGACGCAGGCAACCGGAAATCACATACACCCGTATAGGTCCCCCACAAATAAAGCTTTGTTAGCCCGTTGAGCGTGAAAAGAATCTCTGATGCTAATGAGGCACACTCAGCAGATTTCAGGCCAAGGAATCCTATACTTGTATCCCGCAATACTTCAAATAGTTCTTTAGCACCACGTGTCACAATTATCTCGATATTGGACATGTCATGTGACAGTATTTTAGATCGGAAGTCCGAAACATGTGTATGTGGTTCGTCTCTACGGGTTTTTGAATTGGGCTGCAATACACAATCATACAGCTCACACATGACAGGATGATCGAATGAAGAGAGCTCGATCAACAAGCTGCACAGCCACTCAGATGAAATTGCGCCTTTCTGCAGACTAATAAAATGCAATGAAGCAGGCAACTTGAGAT